>NC_134151.1:37622500-38234500 GCF_033958435.1 Carettochelys insculpta
AGCACCTGCCCCCCCCCAACAACTACTAACACCTGCCTCTTCTGTGATAAGATCTGAGGCTGCAGAATAGGGCTGATCAGCCATCAACGGACTCACAAATAGGAGGGTGACATGAAGACGTCCTACTCATTATCAAGTGACTGCCAAGAACTTTCCTGAATCAGGGCCTCAGTGAGTGACTGTACTTCCTGGCACCCCCCACTTAGCTCCTCTTTAATTACAGATAAAGGGTTGGATTGTCAGTAGAGGTAATTCAGCACAGCTTCACTGAAGTCACTGGAGATTTGCTGATCTGCAGTAGCTGAAAATCTGATCCAAATTTCCCTATTAGTAACATAGTGTCCAAACCCTATTCTACTCTCTCTCTCTCTCTCTCTCTCTCACACACACACACTCTCTCTCTCTCTCTCTCACACACACACACACACTCTCTCTCTCTCTCTCTCATCATGTTTTATATCAGGCATCCTAAGTAACAAAGTATTCAAGGGGGAGTTCCAGTCAGAAATGGCCCAGAGGTCAGTGGATCTGGTTCACTTAAATGAAGTTCTGAGCTGCTGGTAAACGAAACGAAACTTTTTTTTCATTAGTATGATTTGAAGCTGAGCTGATGTAACCAGCTCCGCTTCTCCTTACGCAGGCAAGGATTTCTCGGGAAAGTTGAGTGCTTCCACTCCAGATAAAAGCAAGTAATGTGCTTCTTTCATGGTGTCGCTACTAATTTCCAAACAGTCAAAGCCTCTGCTAATTTATTTACTGAACACTGAAGCCCTGTTAGCAGGGGCTGCTACTGAAACTGATTTCTGGCCTTTGGCTTTTGTTTGTTGACAGCCTGATTTCCCAGTAGGCCATTTCCACCTGTGTTTCTGTTGTTTTTAGTGCATGTCTTTCTTTCTTCTTCCCAGTGACTGTCTCCCAAATGGCTCTGGAAGGCTTTTCTCATCTTCACACTCTCTCTGTCTCTCTCATCCTTTTTCTCCCTCCCAGCTGCAAGGACTCTTGGCTCTGCCTTCAGTTATTCTGCAGTTGCTGGTTGTCTGCACTGCCGAGTTCCCAGGAGGCCCTAATTTTTGTTTCAAGGACAAGATTCAAAAGAGCTTGCTACACACAGGTTGCAGGGTGCACCTTCAGATGTGCCTTCAAATAGGCTTTGGAGATTGGAATAGATGAGCTTTGAGAAATCGCAGTTTTAAATTGCAAGGAAGGTCTGTTAAGTACCTTAAAAAATTCTCTTCCTTTTTAAAAGATGCATACAAAAGTTGAAAAGAAATTTGCCTTCCCCTCTCCCCTGACATTGGGTGGAAATAGAAATTAGGAAGACAGCCATTTCTCTTTAACTTCGTGCGTCTGAAAGGAAGAGAGATGACAGCATAAGATGATTCAAAAAGCAGTCAGAAGGATCTGTAACTGCAGGAGCTAGGGAGGAAATGCATTGAGATGCTGTAAAAGCTTTGCAGAAAACTGTATCTGTAAATCTGAAGCAAAGGCTCCACGATAGTACCCATGAATTGAAATGTGGTGAAACAACATTGCATCAGGTATATTAAGATATTGTTTTAAATGACCTATTTAAAATAATCTTGTTTTATGTCTCGTGTGTATGTGATGTCTTTATAGTTAAAATCTCTTTTTCTACTGTCCTCTGTCATCATCGCTGACTGCCTTATCAGCTGGGTTCACTTTGGACAGGGAGGGGTTTCTAACCAGCACTACGATGAATTATTAGATTTTAGTACACTGGGCTTCATGAAATCCTGTGGGATTTTTTGTTTTTGTTTGTTTGTTAGTTTGTGTTTTGTTTTTTGAAGTGAGTTTCCACCCCTTGAGCATACCTGAGTTTTTCTGTGAGGGAACAAACAGGGAGCTTCAAGAAAACAAAAGTTATGCATCAGCCTGTTTGGGAAAAGCCCAGCACTCCATTGATCGTTGCTGCTAGTATATTCCTCAAGGCTGTTGACAAGTTCTGCTACCTTGGAAGATCATGATGTATCTGCTCCATTAGCCAAAGCCAGAGCTGCCTTTGGAAATTTGCCCAAACACCTATAGAGTGACCATAGTGTTAAACTCTATACCAAGGTAGCAGTTTTCCAGGAAGTTGTCCTGAATATTAGGCTGTATGGCTCAGATTCATGGACGATATATGGCTGCCATATTTGGAAACTCTTATCAGTTCCATATGCACTGTCTGAGGAAGATTGCTCATGTGAATTGGTGGGACATAATTCCTAACATGGAGGTTCTTACGCTGTCTGGTGCCATGAGCATGGAAGCAATGCTTATGAACAAACAGTTTCACTGGACTGGTCATGTTATGAGGATAGATGATACACGGATACCAAAGATGGTCTTCTGTGCCTAGGTTGCTCATGGAAAGTGCTCTCTTGGTTGTCAGTATAAGCACTATAGAGACATCTTAAAGACCAGCATGAAGTCATGTGGTGCATCTCTCAGTGATCTGGAAACTCCAAGTCAGGACAGTTTGTCCTGGTGGCAGACCACTATACAAGCTTTTAATTGCTTTGAGAGTCAGTATATTCAGACACTACAGGAAAAGTGTGGAGTTCAAAAAGAACGTACAATGCCCGCTGTTGGCGGTGTTTTAATGTGCCGTCTATAATCACTCCTGCCAATGAAGGATTGGTTTAGTAGCTCACCAACAGCGTCACAGGAGATGAGATCAGTCGATGAATGGCTCAGTCCAAGAAGGAGGGAGCAAACCCAGCAAAACTTAGTAAAATCACTCCGTTTTAGTTGGTCTAAACTAGAACATCATCACGGGTTTTCTCTGGACTTCCACTGGATTAGTATTCAATAGAAATAGTACATCTGAATATTTTCCTTTCTCCCAGTTTCAGTGCACTTTGGGTTATAAATCTTGATTATGAACAGGTACCTACAATGCTGGACACAAACTGAGGTGGAGGTGGGAGAGGGGCATTTTTCCTGGAATTCATTAAAATGCCATCCAGGATAGTGGAAGTCTCATAAGGCAGCAAATCCCGTGTGATTTCTCCCAATTTGGAACAAAATATCAGCTAAACCATCTACAAGAGTGGTGCACTATTGAAAATGATCCTAGCTCCTTATTTTTGGCATGGCCATAAAGCCAAACCCCACAGCCTAATCTAACCTGAGTCCAAATCCCACCTTCTCTGTCCATTTCTAACTTTCACATAAAATCAGAAAGAGATGTAAATTTGCTCTAGAACCCTCAAAAGCTCTGCAAACATCAGCCAGCATCAGGTTCTTCCAAATTCATGATGCAAGAATTTGACAGCTCTAACTTTACCAGATATGCTGAAATGGAATAATATAAAATCTTCGCTAAAATGACATTAAAACAAAAGAAGTCAGAATAAAACCCACAAAAGCCAGGTAATTTGGAACAAAGGTTAAAACTCTCCATGATGTGTTTAAATACTACCAATAGGGTATGCCATGTTAACACTGCATACAGACTTTTGACACTGTTTTTACTCAGGGAAAGGTGAAGATGAGGCTTTTAGAGCTTTCTATTTAAATCAGACCTGTTATTTTCAGGCAGCTTTTGCATTGTTTATTGTGATTGCAGTAGGGCAGAACCAGGGCAAATGCAACTCCTTATTGCACTTAGCTTACTTCCAGTTGGGCCAGAAACCCGAAGGGAAAAGTTATAGTGCAAAAAGTAGCAAATGAAACCAATTAACCTATCGCTAAGTTTGTTTGAATTAGGGATAAAGATTCGGTTTACCTGCATTATATTTTATCTGCCCTTATTCAGGTGTTCCTAGTGATGACCATATTATAACTCCCTTGCTCAGAAAATTCTTGCTAGGCATGTGGGCACTGATTAGCATTTTTGGTCATGGTATGTTTTATTAACTGCGTTAAACAGCACAGTTGTAATTGTCATGCTTAATGATGACATCATGGTGTCATGTTTTCATGAGGTTGTAATAGGCAGATCAATAAGGTGAATCTCATGAACGAATGTCATGAAGGCTCTCACCAAAGACTTGGCATGACACTGGGCCCTTTTCCAGTCATTTATTTTGTCTGGCTTCCTCAAAGTGTTTACATCTTTTACTGATGTTTGCTCCCCATTCAAGTCTGCCTGTGGGGGTCTCAAAGTTATCAATATCTATGCTGTATGGGACAAGTTTCTGCGGATGGGTGCCTTTGAAGCATTTTCATTGACACCCCTTCCTGTGCTTTTTGAGTTTCAGCTCACTCTAGAAAACTTTTTTCAGAAGTCTAGCATTGCCCATTCTGATAACATTTCCCTGTCCATCTAAGCTGAGCACCACCGATCATTGTCTCGTGCTGATCATACGTGCTGTTTCCAGGATGTTAAAGTTGGAGACTTTGTGTCAGCAGAGGAACTTCAGAATATAGCGGAGACAGCACAGGTGAAAATTTTCAGGTTGGTTTAAGAATCTGCATTAAACGATTGTCTCAAAGAGGTCACAGTGTTAGTATGTATCTTCACAAAACAGAAAACCACAATCCTGTAGCACCGCAAAGACTAACAATGTTCTTTATTAGGTGATGAGCTTCTCTGGGACCCACTTCTTCAGAGCTGGAGAATCCTGAGCAGTAAACTATGCTTCCCATCCATGTAAAAGGTGCGCCATCTCACTTGTGCTGCAGCTCATCAGTTTGGGGGACACTCTGCAAACACAGATGTTAGCAGACTCTTGTGTATATGCTTTTATTATTAAAAACCCTCGACTCCACAGGTATCCACATTTGCACATGCCAATGCAGATTTCTGCAGCTCATTTTTGCGGTTACTGGTACAGATGCAGATGAATTTTTTGTATCTGCGCAGCTCAATGTATTAGGGATACAGTAGTGTGGATTAAAAGTCTTTTCAACCAAGCAAATGGCCTTTCTTCTAAAATTAGTTTTTTTGCAATACTGTTGACAGCTTCAAAATATTCCATTTTAATGATTTTTGTGATGTTTCCTAAATAAATTGCAATTGAAATTCTAATAAAAAGTGTTCATTTATTAAAAACCAAAAAAAGTTGTTAAAACACAGTGCTCAAAGGGGGTAAACCAGCCTGTTTAGAACCAAGTGGGGAAAAAAAGCAGCTTTGAAGCTCTTGATTTTGGGGTTTTTTCCCCTATTTTTTTAGCCAGTCCTAGTTAAATATGTCACACAGGTTCGTTTCTGGGCCTGGTTCAATTTATTTAAAACGAATGTCTGTAAATGTCTTAAAATTGAGTTAACACAACCAGTGATGATGAGCAGCCTGTTAAGACAGACTACAAACAATCTACAATTCCTGTCTGGACAAGCAGGGCCCCTTGGAACTGGATCCAGCACCTCTTGAAGCCATTTGGACCCCGAAAGGTCTCAGACCCCAGCTCCAGCACAAGCATAAACATACATGCTGCACTTTTATAGCCCTGCAGTCTGAGCCCCACCAGCCCGAGTCAGTTCGCATGGACTCTTGTTGGCCTGAGTCCAGGCCTGGAGTTAGGGTGAGTGCGTGGTCACCCATTTAGGCTGAAAGGAAGCGTGAGCTCTCCTGGCCACAAGGAGGAAGAAAAGCTGAGTGATCATTTAAATTGGTGGCATTGATATATTTCTGGACTGTGTAAATAGGGTGTGCAAATATGGGTGGGGAGACTGAGGAACCCCTGAAATTCTCTTCCCTCAAGATTTGGGACTAAAACTTCCACCAAGTTCATCTTTTGCCTTGACCTCTCCACTTTATCTTTCTCCTCTCAAAAATCTGTCCAGGCTCATAGTGAATCCCAGGAGTAGAAATGGTCTATAGCTCTCCATCTGGGTCCCATTTTATTTTGTCTCACTTCCTGTAGGACACAGGCCATAGAACTTCCCCAAAATAATCCCTAGAGCAGAGCTTTTATAAAAAACATCCAATCGTGATTTAAAACTTATCAGTGATGGAGAATCCACCACGATTCTTGGTAAATTGTTCCAATGATTAATTACTCCTGCCGTTAAAAATGTACACTGTTAAGTCATTTACTATAGTCCCATCTATAGAAGACAAACCTGATTTTATGGTGTTGCCTCCTTCTTGCTACTATGGTCATTTTCATCCTGTACATTTCTTTGTGTGTTGCTGTTGGACTGAATTCTCTCTCAGTGACACTGTTGTGAATTCATTTGGGCAAGGCAGATGAATGCCGCGGTGGAGACCTGGATTCTACATCTGTGTCTGCCAGCATTCCTAGACAATGTTAAGTCACTTAAACTAAACTTTTCACAAATGGCCACCAATTGCATGTTTCCTGTTTTCAACTGGGGGGTCAGATTTCTAGAGCGACGTCTACACGTGAAGCCTACATCGAAGTAGCTTATTTCGATGTAGCGACATCGAAATAGGCTATTTCGATGAATAACGTCTACACGTCCTCCAGGGCTGGCAACGTCGACGTTCAACATCGACATTGCGCAGCACCACATCGAAATAGGTGCTGCGAGGGAACGTCTACACGCCAAAGTAGCACACATCGAAATAAGGGTGCCAGGCACAGCTGCAGACAGGGTCACAGGGCGGACTCAACAGCAAGCCGCTCCCTTAAAGGGCCCCTCCCAGACACAGTTGCACTAAACAACACAAGATCCACAGAGCCGACAACTGCTTGCAGACCCTGTGCATGCAGCATGGATCCCCAGCTGCCGCAGCAGCAGCCAGAAGCCCTGGGCTAAGGGCTGCTGCACTCGGTGACCATAGGCTACGTCTACACGTGAAGCCAACATCGAAATAGCTTATTTCGATGTAGCAATTTCG
Source organism: Carettochelys insculpta (assembly GCF_033958435.1). Taxonomy (NCBI): domain Eukaryota; kingdom Metazoa; phylum Chordata; order Testudines; family Carettochelyidae; genus Carettochelys; species Carettochelys insculpta. Next base: position 37,629,253 of record NC_134151.1, read on the forward strand.
ATGAATAACGTCTACACGTCCTCCAGGGCTGGCAACATCGATGTTCAACTTCGACGTTGTGCGGCACCACATCGAAATAGGCGCTGCGAGGGTACGTCTACACGCCAAAGTAGCACACATCGAAATAAGGGTGCCAGGCACAGCTGCAGACAGGGTCACAGGGCGGACTCAACAGCAAGCCGCTCCCTTAAAGGGCCCCTCCCAGACACAGTTGCACTAAACAACACAAGATACACAGAGCCGACAACTGCTTGCAGACCCTGTGCCTGCAGCATGGATCCCCAGCTGCCGCAGCAGCAGCCAGAAGCCCTGGGCTAAGGGCTGCTGCCCACGGTGACCATAGAGCCCCGCAGGGGCTGGCGAGAGAGCGTCTCTCAACCCCTCAGCTGATGGCCGCCATGGAGGACCCCGCAATTTCGACATTGCGGGACGCGGATCGTCTACACGGTCCCTACTTCGACGTTGAACGTCGAAGTAGGGCGCTATTCCGATCCCCTCATGAGGTTAGTGACTTCGACGTCTCGCCGCCTAACATCGAAGTTAACTTCGAAATAGCGCCCGACGCGTGTAGCCGCGATGGGCGCTATTTCGAAGTTAGTGCCGCTACTTCGAAGTAGCGTGCACGTGTAGACACAGCTATAGAGCCCCGCAGGGGCTGGAGAGAGACCGTCTCTCAACCCCTCAGGTGATGGCCACCATGGCGGACCCCGCTATTTCGATGTTGCAGGACGCGGATCGTCTACACGTGCCCTACTTCGACGTTCAACTTCGAAGTAGGGCGCTATTCCCATCCCCTCATGAGGTTAGCGGCTTCGACGTCTCGCCGCCTCACGTCGATGTTAACATCGAAATAGCGCCCAACACGTGTAGCCGTGACGGGCACTATTACGAAGTTAGTGCCGCTACTTCGAAGTAGCGTGCACATGTAGACACGGCTTAGAAGTGCTGAGCACACAGGCCACCTGAAATCAGTGAGAGCTGTGCTTTGAACATACAAATCACTATATAATGCTAAGTACTCAGGAAGGTCAGGTCCTGGATGTCTCAGAGTAGGCACTCAAGACTTAATGCATACTTTTGTCCTTAAGCTCTGTTTAGCTGTGTCCACATGTGCATTCCTCCTTTAAAAAAGGAATGCAAATGAGGTGCCGAGATACACACATACACACACACACACACACAGATGATATATCTATCATGCTTTATTTGCATAATTTCTTTTTGGAAGAGATTCTTTCAAAACTAAAAAAGCAGTGTAGATGGGGCTCTTCCGAAAATAAAACCCATCTTCAAAAGGTTTGGAATAAGGGTTCTTTCGAAGATGGGGGTTCATTTTTGAAAGAGCCCCATCTACACTGCTTTTTTTCTTTCGAAAGAATCTCTTCTGAAAAGAGATTATGTAAATTAAGCACGAGATATGTAAATCAGCACCTCGTTTGCATTTCCAATTTCTCTCATTTGCATTCCTCTGTCAAAGGAGGAATGCATGTGTAGACACAGCTTTTCATAGCTGTGTGTAACAGCTATTATTTCGAAGTAACTATCCCCACGTCTTCCACAGAAAAGCCCGTGAGGAAATTCATAATTCCATCTTTAGAACAAGGTTTAAATAATGCATATGAATCTCAGGACCACCCATTGAATGAGGAGAAAACAAAATGTGGAAGCACTGCTAATGAAGTGTGTGCTGTCCATCCAATGTGCTAAAGGAGGCAGAGGTTCTGTGCTAAAAATAGTATGTGATCACGAAACTGGATTCTGTCATAAAGCACATTGTCAGTGAGGCCGAGAACCAACCCAGTATCACCTATTTAGAACTAGCTGGGATTTCCATAGGACTCCAGGGCAGAAAGCCAGGAGAGGACTCTACCCTACTCAGCAGTGAAGACAAAGCAAGGGAACGCCTTTCTTCTTGTGTAAGGCACCCAGTTCCCAGTTCCATGACACTTGCCTCGGGATTTATCTTCCGTGTCCCATTTGCCCAGGAATAGGCTAGGGAGAGACCTGAGTGTTGTATGCTGTGGGGCAGGGGGTGGGGGGAATGTGTTATGTTGTTGATATTTTAGTTAATCTTAATCCTTTCCATCCTGTGAGTCTTTGGTGCATGTCCCAAGAAAAGTCCCCTGTGTTAGCTTGTCCTTTTTGTGTGTTGCATTTTGTGGGTTAAGGTTTATATTAATGTGTTGTGTTATGTGCAGGGTTCCCTGTGAACAGAGTAGGAGAAATGGCTATTTTCCCAAGGGATAGCCTACCAGGCGCAAAGAGGAGTCACCTTGTATGGAGGCACCAGGAGCAGAAATAAAGAATCCGGGCTCCAAGCACTGAGGGGGCAGAGGAAAAAGCAGTCTGATTAGTACAGTCTGCATGTTTCCTCCCCAGACTGGGTCCCCTATTTCTGGAGCCCAACCTGGCTCCCCAAATGTGGGTCTCTTTGCCCAGCCAGTCCCAGTTCCTTCCCTCATGGCTTCTCATTCAGTCTGTCTCTTTTCCTGCCTCTATTCCCTCTGGCTCCCAGTCTCCGTCCTTTGGCTTTTTAATCAATCTGGTTATGCCCCCAACCCTTGGCTAGTCCCACTTCAACCCTCTTCTTAGAGCAATCTGGAGAATTATGATTCCATTTCACGGCAACTTTTAAGGTTTCTGATTTTTTTCTTTCCTGGGTGGAAGAAATAAGAAACATTTTTGAATATTTTACTGAATGGAGCACGGTGGCAGAATATTCTTGTTTGGATCAAAGCCAGTGCACTCAGCAACTGAAAACAGGGCCTTACAATAGGGATGTGTCAGGCGTCCTGACTAACAACTCCACCTATTGTAAACCACCAACCTGTCCCTAAGGAGGGGGAAACACCCTATCACCTGTGGTCATACCTTTTTCACAGAGCGATCACACCACAGCTGACCTCCCAGTCTTCAGTCTCAAAAGAAACCTGCTCAGTACCATCGAAAGAGGAGCCTAGGAACTTAAACAACATTCTGCTGAACCACAGACTTCGTTTTGTGTTCTTGTCTATTACAACAGTTTGTATCACATCCTGCTGCCTGTTAATGCTCTGTTGTTCTATGCCTGCAGAGAAGATAATTGCCCACTTTATGTTCATTTCCCACTTCTTTTAAAGTGACCTCCTACAACATGTGTGAACCGCTTATGCTTAACCATTGGGCCCTCCTTACATTTTTCTTGGGAACTCTGTTTACCTTCAGTAGGGAGAAAGAACAACATTCAGTGTATAATCTATGGGCTCTGACACAGGTCATCATGTGACCTTGGATAAGTCTCTTAAATGCTCTCTTTCCCAGTTACAAGCTGTGATGGAGTCGGGGGTGTGCGTGTGTGAGACTCAGGCTGGATGTGTGTGAGACAGGCAGAGCAGCTCCCAGTGGCTAAGGATGACCCCTGGAGCTGTAACCTAGGCTGGCAGGTAACACCTCTGCCCTGGACAAAGAGGAGGGAGGAGCCGAGCGGGGTTTGAGTTGGAGGCGGCAGTTAGAAGCTGGGGGGAGAGGGAGCTGGAAGGCAGACAGCCTGGCGTGGGGGAGAAGCTACACCCCAGAGGGGCACCCCTTGGGCTCCTCTCCCCAGGATGGGTTGGAATGACTGTCTCTGATTGCTGCACTGACTCTTCTGTGAGAAACTGGGCCTCTGTCGCCTAATAAACTTCCTCTTCTACCTGCTGAGTGAAAGTCACTCCTGCCTGCGGACAGGGTGCAGTGCTTGGGGACCCCTGAACCCCATCACACATGCTGATAGGGATAATGTTTACTTATGTCATAGCCATGCGGTTAGGTCTTTTAGAAAAGTCATTAACAATATATTTTATTATTTTGTTGTAGACATAAGAACATAAGAACATAAGAATGGCCATACTGGGTCAGACCAAAGGTCCATCCAGCCCAGCATCCCATCTGCCGACGGTGGCCAATGCCAGGTGCCCCAGAGAAGGAGAACAGAAGACAATGATCAAGTGATTTATCTCCAGCCAAACATCTCCTGCCGTTGTTCTGAAGGCCAGGGCACCATACTTTATCCCTGGCTAATAGCCATTTATGGACCTAACCTGCAAAAATTTATCAAGCTCTTTTTTAAACCCTAATAGAGTCCTGGCCTTCACAGCCTCCTTGGGCAAGGAGTTCCACAGGTTGACAAATCATATTGGTTTCATGTATGTATACATTTCTATCAGCATATATAATTTCTTATTTCAGTGCATGGGAATTTGCAAATGCAGCAAGAACAAACCTAACAGGCCTCTGTGAATCTTGTCATTTTTGCTTTTTAACTCAGTATATTCACTTTGAGAACAGGGTTTATTGAGTAGTCTGCAACTAAAGTTGGTGTTCTGCCTTTTTACAGGTGCCATGATGCAAATGTCATTTGGTTCTCTCTCTCTTTTACTAAAGTTAACAGTTATTTCAGAGATCAAAGTTAATTATCACTAAGGAGATCATTTTACCTATCAACTCTCTTCAGTAACCCCACTATTACAAGTAGAAGTTTTATGTTAATCAGTTTTATAATTTGCATAAATTACTGATTTTTTTTCACCACAGCCTCAAAGTATATCTGTTTGTGACAGCTCTTGCGCCCGAGACTGAGTATAAGGTCAATTTCAAGGGTTTGCCACCAGCAGACAGCATCAGAAAAAAAAATCACAGACCTTTAAGTTCATCACACCATGAAACTATAGATAATGCAACTCAGCTATGCTGAGGAAGTCTGATGCATGTTGTGCCTTATTTAATATGGTGATAGAAATGAGAAGGACCGAGAGGATCTCTGGTAGGTCCCAGGTGAAGCATGCCTACCTCTGCCTGCAGAGACAATGCTGGAGGAGATGTGATGGTGGAAACACAAACACTTTTTTAAAAAAGCATCAGGCAGCCCTTTGCACTGCTCAGCCAAGTGTGCACTGAAGTAGTGGACAAGATTCCCTATCACAGGGGAAGGCGATTTTAGAGTATAAAATCTCCTTCTGCTCTGTCACACTGCTTTCCATAGAGTGAACCTGCCAGATGGGAACCACTGCTAGGGAGGTTGCTACTGTTACAACTGACATGTGCTGTACATTAACCTCAGCAGTACAGCAGAAGAACAATGAAGAATCTGAATTAAATAGATACCCTGGTGACCTAGAAGCTCAGGTAAAGCATTGTCCAGGAGCAAACCAACCAGTTGCTGAGTTGGTGAGCTGCTTAGATAAGTGCTGATGTGCTCCAGATAAGTTAGACTCTCCCATGCCCAGAGGTTGTAGCTGGAAGTTGTAGCTGATATGTTCCTTGTATTTGATTGTAGGTCAGTATCTTTAGTTTGGCTTCCTGACCAGCACTACCATTCCCTTTCCATTGTGTATATTCTTTGTTTTGTTCCATATGCAGTTTAGGTGACCTAAGTTGCAATTCTGTCTCCATTGACATCAGCAGGAGTTTTGCCATTGTTGCAATAGAGCCCAGATTTCACCCCTACAGTATGGTTGAGGGTGGGGAGTTTGGTTGGGGGGAGGGGAGAAGTGGCTAAGGGAATTAGGCACCTAAAACCCCTCCTAGTTGTGAGAGGTGGTTCTTGAAGGATCTTCAAGCCCATGCTCCTGCCTAAGCATTCCTACGTTTAGTCCTATGACTCATGGTCAAAGAGTCACTGCCCCAGAGGGATGTTTTAATGCATGATAGATGCACCAATCAAGCAGCTCTACACCACACACGCAGCAGGGCTCGGAACCCTAATCCCACTTCTGTTTACACACAGATTAGGCTGACGTAGGTCAGCGAGCACTCAGGACCCAGTCCTGGGACCCTGGCGGGAGTGGGGACAAAGTCTAAGCCCACTGGGGGACAGGCCGAAGGGTGGGCAGTTTGCAGCGTGGACCCAGATCAAGCCACAGACCCATGGCAGAAAGGCTGTGTAGTGCAGTATGGGCATGCAGTAATGGAGCTGTGTGGCCCTGATCGGGCATTTGTCAACCCAGGTTTACAAGGTCTGGAAGCTCAAGTACAGGCTTGGGCACATCAACTCCTCCAGCCTGGGCATAGTGCACAGTGTAGGAATATCCTTAGAGCCACAGCACCAAATTTTACCCTCCCCAGACTAACTTCAAGCCCCAGAGCCATCCCTTAGACATCTGCGGCGCTCCCCGCCCCCGGCATTAAAGTTGAGCGCACATGTGTGTTGGAGACCCTTTCCATATGACACCTTTTGATTTGGGGCATGTTTAAAAGCCGGTATCATAGAGTTGTTCTTGAGGGCTTAGGTGAGCATTGAGAGCAAGTGTGATTCCCTCCCGTGCAGGAAGGCAAGTCCTGAATTGCAAAGATGGCCTTCTATAGTCAGTCTTTGTAACAATCTCATTTCAAAGCCTGGCTCAGCCTGGGCAGACCTGTATATTTGTATTTGAAAGGAAACATAAACTGTGATGTAAAAGGCGAAAGAACGTAGAATGCACACCCTTTATTTTATTGTCTCACTTAGTCATGCTGCTGGGTACCTGTAGGATAATATCATCACTGATTTGGAATCCTTCCCTGTTCCCACTGACAACAAAGCAAACTGTTAACAGGCCAATAAAATCATGGGATTTAGAAGGGGGAAAGTGATTGCAATGCTCCAGTGCTAATGAGCCAATCCATCTGAAACAGCTGATTAAATTCGGTGTGGGAACAAGTAAAACACAGTATGTTGTTCATTTACAAAGGTGTATTCCGGGTACTTGACGTTCATGTATCAGTCCCTGTGGCTGGAGAGTCGGTATATGCTTTATGGAGGCAGACTGTGGGAATTTGCTCTTTTGCTAAAATTTTATCCTGCTTAACCCCTTCCACACCCCTAGCCCGTTCCAATGACAGCCGCACAGCAAAGCTGGTCAAGCATGTTTAGGTTTGCATGGGCATGCTATATAGATGATAGTCTCAAAGCTATGTGATTACATAATCATAGCCATGCTCACTCACCTGTCTATCAGCAGAGCAGCATTCAAGTTTAAGCGCTCTTCCCCTGGGTCCATGAAGTGAAAATGGAGTGTAAGCATATAGTCTTTTATCATTCCTCCCATTCGTGGGCTAAGTGCACCAGGGTTAAACGGCGTCCCTTTTGCGCAGTAAGCCATTAGCTAATGGGTGTCTCACCCTGTCAATTTTCTGTTTAGTCCTTAACACATTAGCCGACACCTGCTGTGCATCAAAACACACCTGACAAATGAGAGTGATTGCTGAAACAAAATAAACATTGCGTGTTGTTACAGCTGATCAGGAGGGTTTAAAACAGCGTGGGCCTAGCCGTGATTCTAAAGCAGGATGCGGCACCGCATGCTGACTCCTGCTTGCCTGCACCTGTTGGTCTAAATGTCACTGTGTCTTTGCCAAGCCACCTGTAGCAAGGATGTGCTGCCTCAGCACAAGGGCTGTGATTAGAGAAGCACAACATACCCCAGCCCCCTGGATCCTTCCGGAAACTGTAAGTTGACCTGCAAGTGGGGGCTCGATGCAACTGCCTGAAACCCGCAATATTGCCAGAGGATGAATTAATTGCGCAGAAGGCTTTAGGAGGTGACAGTATGGCCACTCATCACCTGCTCTACAGTAAGAGCAGGCGGAAGCATTAAGTGGTATTTCTTGAGTACCTTTCCTAGTATTCCATTGGGTGGGGAGTTTTGAATGCAAACTGAAAGGTGTAAGGAGTAATTGTCAAAACGGCCCTTTGCACATAAATGTTACTGTGCTTCTACTTCCCTGCATTAACTAATTATAAAGTTAATCAGGCAAACAAGCACCATGGTATAAAGACTTGCATGGTTTTTTCCCCCTCCAAAGTTTTTTAATCAAATCAGTGCAAGGTAACTCAGCTGTACTTCTCGCCATGCAGAACTTCCAGAGGGTTTGACTGTTGTCAAAGGCTGGGCCATTCCGTTTATCTAGACCTTCCTCCCTGAAAAGCTGTCCAAATTAGACAACAGCTGTTTTAATTCCTTATCATAACCTATAATGCCTTGTGGACAGGTAAAAAGCTCCAATCAGCCTGTGGAACTTATTGCCACAAGGTGCCACTGAAGCTGAGACCAAACTAATGCGTAAGCTAAGGCACCAAGCCCTGTAGCTGGGAACAATAATGGACTCACACCTTGTGTAGCTTAGACATAGAGGGTGGAGTCATGTGTGGCACGCATTGCCTGACCAGCAGGGTGCATATGACAGCTCTTTGGCATCTGCACCAGGGTGGTTGGATTGTTTAAGCTCTTTTGAAGCTTCCCTTTGCAGCCCTGATGGCTTGGAACTTCTTTATTTACATGAACATGGAGGCCTCTTGGATTCATGATGCCAGGAGCTGGGACATTCAGAAAACTGCCCCAGCCCATGAGTGGGCCAGGGCAGGGTCCCATGAGCAAGCCTCACCTGGCTGCTGTGGGCAGTCCAGCCTAGCCCCGAGGTGAGTGAGCTGCCATGCACTCTCCTGCCCTTCTGCCAGGCCCACCTGGCTCTTTCCCATCCTCACAGTCTCACATACATGCTGCCTTCTGCCTCACAACCCCATCCCCTTTTCTTTTTCCCTTGCCCTCTGTGGCTGATGGCCCATGACTGGGGGTGGGAGGTATCTCAGGTACCTGCTCCCAGTCTCTGGGGGCCATTTTGGCAGAGGCGCGGGCCTGCGGGTTTGGATTCAACATCACTGGGCGCAATCAGTGAGCGTATGGGGATGGGGTAGGCAGAGTGTGAGCCTGACGCTCTGATGCCGGTGGGCGTGGCCCGTGGCATGGCTAGTTTTGTAGAGGGCTCTGGTGTCACCCGTACAGCGAGGCTCATGCTGGGTGTAGCTCTGGGTTTGGCCCTGAGCTGCTCAGCATTTGGGGGGGGGGTGCTGGGGTGCCGCACATCAGGGCCAGAGGTGGATAAAGGTTTCTTAGGGCCCTGAGCCAGAGCAAGTGTGAGTGAGGGTGAGGCTGGCCCCATGCCTGCCAGCTGTAGGCCCGGCTCTGTTCTGCCACCTCCACCAAGTGTCCCCCCGTTTTCTGTTCTTTCCTCAGGGGTCCTGCCTCTGCTGTACCCATGGCCACCCCATCTCCCCAGCTGTGGCCCTGTGATACATTTGCTACTTTCTGACCCCCCAATGGCCCCCCCCCAGACCAGCAAAGCCCCTTGCACCCCTTACACCCCACCCCATGGCCCAGGTCACAGCAGGCAGCGAGAATGGCTCCAGACCCAGGGCCAATGCTGGGGTTTATCCTCCCACTGCCCCCTCCGCAGCAGCTTCTGCCAAGGCCAGGAGAAGGGGGCACTGTGGCCTGGCCCTGCTGTCCCAGGCCTTTGACTGAGTAGGCTGCAGAGAGGCTTCCCCCAGAAGGGGCAGTGTGGATGGGGACACACACACACACACACACACACACTCTGTCTCTGTCTCTCTCTCTCTCTCTGTCTCTCTCTCTCTCCCTCCATGGTGCCCAGCCTGCCCTCCTGGCGCAGGGACTGGGGTAGGGCATGGAGGCTTTGGCTACTGGGATGGTGGGAGAGAGAATTTTACAGCAATCTCAGTTTCCAGTTAGCAAGTTGAAGGCTACGCTGCAGTTACCCCCACCCCCTGGCTGGCCCAGGGGGCTCTTAGTGGGTGGATGGAGCCCACGGGACAGAGGGAACGGCACTCCTGGTGTGGTAAGAGGTGGGGGAGGACTCTGCATGGGGTGAAGGTGCACGTTCAAGGCCTTGGGGGAGGCAGCCCCATTGGGGGTGGGTTGACGAAAGGGAGAGGCCCTGGCCACAGTCCACCATGGTGGGTGGGGGGTGTCAGACGTCTAGGGAGCTTTTGATAGATCCGTCCAGCCAGCGCAAATGCCCGTTACGCAATGGCGGCGACTGCACCGTATGGGTGCTGGCACACCCCAGCTGGCAGGGCTATGTAAACACACAGTCCTGGGCTGCACCTGGGTGCTGGGACATGACTGGGGGAGGGGCCCATCAATGGGTGTTGGATCAATGGTTATAATGGGGTGATGCAAGTAGCTGTATGAATCACTTCAAACCTCAGCATGCTGCTGCCCTCCGTCCCTCCGTCCCGGGCTCCTGGGACCTGCATCTAAGGCCCCGGCACACAGCCTGACTTGTCTACACTCACTGACGCTGTGCCTGAGGCAGAGCCCCGCAAACCTGTCCCTGCTGGCACAAGCCAGTCATAGGCAGCTCACTGCAGCTGGCCAGCCCCTCTGGCCACAGCAGACACTGCTGCAGTCTGTCAAACCTGGTGCAGCTTGGGCAGTGCACTGAGCCCCCAGCAGTTTGTCCCTCTGGCCCATGTCATTGAACAGGGCTGGTGCTGAGGAGGTCCCCCCCCAGGCGAGCAAATCAAGCCACAGAAGAGTTCTGGTGACGCTCAGAAGCTGGGCTCTTTCACCAGCCGCTGGTGGCGTTAATGCCGCAGTGACCCACAGCACTATCCGGAACTGGGTCCCTCTCTGCTGTCAGCTCAGCAGCAACCAGAGCCATTTTCCTGGGCAGAATGCTGTCAGACTAGCTATCAGTGTTAAAGCCCCACTGTTGAATAGTGTAGCACAAGCTCAAAACTGCCGCCTTTTAAATGCTTGGGGAGCTTGAGGGCTACAAACCTTGGGAAATCAGCACTGCCTAATATATTATGTAGAAGTTCTGTGCTCATTATTGAACTAAAGTGCTTTGAGTAAGTGGATAAAATCAGTCCCACTGCAGCACATGTCTCCAGAGAGCACAGATAAAAACGCAGTGTGCTTAAGTTAAAAAAAAAAAGGTAACAAAATATTTCCAATCTTGGCAACTGCTTTTCCACCCTAATATAAATATGGAAACCTCTGGAGAAGCTGAGATGCAGCAGAGGTTGGCGGGAAATCAAAGGCACTGGCAGTAGGGCAGCATTCATGGTCAGGGATGGCAACACGTGCCTGGCTGGCACAAGGAGCAGGGCATGGCTTCCCCAGCTGCCTGAGGGTGCCTGCTGAGCCAGCGTGCTCCGGAGTTGGAAGGCTGGCATCAGCCCAAGGCCCAGCAAGTTTGGATTGCTGGGGTTTTTGCAGGTTGATACTCACACACCCTTCCTGTGTCCCATTCGTGTGCCTCAGCTCCTGCGGTGTGGCCTCAACACCAAAATAAAGGTGTCTCCCTAACACCATGTTCCACGTGACATGCAAAGGGGCCATACAGGCTCATTTTGAAGCAGACTGAGGAAGAAGGGTGGTCTTATCAAGAGACTGGCCTAGGAGTCAGGAGCTGTGGGTTTACTCCGCCCTTCTGTCCCTGTCCAAAGTTGGGGAGTATGCCCTCTTTTTGTGCCTGTTTGCCCCAGCTCTAAAGCTGGACTACGAATAAACTCTGCCTCCTTGAGTCCGACTGCGTGCCTTTAGGGGCAGGGAGAGTCATGCGCAACCTGTTCTTAACTAAGCCTAGGTCAGAACTGTCCATGCTGGCCCCCACTGGCCACCCGTTGTGTTGCGCTAAGCAGAGAAGCCACCAGCCAGGAGGGGGGCTGCATGTGCCAGTCTGGCTATGTGAGACCTGAAGAGATACCAGAAAGTGACCATGGCAGTGATGGGCGTTTGCTTGCCTCCTGGTCCTGGGCAGCACGTGGGGAAGAACAGCAGTGGCTCATGCACCACATCCTGCCGCCTCTGCTGGGAGGCCAGCATCACCTGGGTTTTCTGCCCCCAGCTCCACGCTCCAGGTGTCTCCAATGCAGGGTAGAGCTTGGAGCTTCATTGGCTGGCGAAGCGGGCACTAGTGAGTTTGCCCAGACACCTCAGTGCTGCTCAGCTTGACAAAGCCCTGGCTGGGCTCATTTAGGTGGGGGGTTAGTCTTGCTCTGAGTAAGAGCTTGGCCTGGGTACCCTCTTGAGGTCTCATTGAACCCTAATCTAGGATTCTTCACGTACAATGGTGACAGGTCCGTCATTAGTGTCAACAAGGCATTGAACTGACTGGAGAAGTTAAACTCTCCATAGCTGTATAAGGCCTGATGTAACTACTGGGATTATAGGCTCTGCCATGTTGTAATAAGCAGAACATAGACCGTCATGCAGTGTCAGGAACTGCTATCCTAGAGTGTAAGTCACCACTACTGAGCCAGCCCAATTCCATCTGAATTGAAAAGTGAGACCCCCTGGCTGGCAGGCCCCGCCCCCCCACACCCCCATTTCCTAAGGTCAGCCTCATGGTTAATTGCCCTCCCTGTTAAAAACTGCATCTTATTGCCAACTGAAAGTTTTCTAACATCTACCAAGAGCTATTGGCTCCTGGTTGGCCACTGTCTTGTAGCTTGAGAAACAACTGGTCTCAAACAACTCTTTGTGTCAGCCCTTATAGAGCCCTATAAAATTGCTTCTAAACTTTTTCTTCAGTAAGCTAAATGGACTGAATTTAGGGCTCTTGCTACAAGGCAGATTTTTCAGCCCTGATTCTGGCAGCTCGTAGCTGAGTCCTGTCCAGCAAGTTGGCGATACTGGGTTTTAGCGTGCAGGCATCACAGCTGGACACAGTATTCCAGAATCAGCCTCACCCTTGCCACAGACAAAGCTACCATCACCTTCCTCCTGCTCAGACAAGTGATGACCAGCGTCTTTAGCTCCATGCCGTCAGTCAGATGAGTAAGGACAATATCAGCTTCTGTAATATGTGTCCCAGCACAGTGTTAGCTGGCTTCAGTGTTTGATATTACGACCCCTGCATTGAAGTCCATGGAAACTCTCACATGAGTAAAGTATTACTCAATGTGACTAAGGATGACAGAATCAGACAAGGTCAGAGGCTGCCTGGCCCTGATGCGGGTCTGCTTTGTGTCTGTGGTGAGGGATGGTGCCAGCAATGCCCTCACAACTTGCATACCTCAGGCCTGGGCTTGACCAAGACAAGGGTTAAATACCCTTAACACTGAGCCACGTTCCAGCTAAATCAGAGCAGACAGGTCTTAGCCCATGTGTACACAGGGGAGAGGTTGACCCCCAACCTCCACTGCTAGTCTAGGCAAAGCAAGCTGAGCCCAGTAGAATTGCAGTCCTTCCCCTGGGTTAGAGGCCTCTGGTAAACCACCATCATTTGCAACCTGGTTAGGTTAGTTTTGACACAGATGGGAGCAAACTCAGGTTTGTTGCCAAGCACGTGACAACAGGGTTAGTTTAGGGGGTAGCATGCGAGGAAAGGCAGAGAGTTTAGTGCTAGGACTGGGCCAGATCCCTAGGTAGGTAATAGCCCCCATTACTGAAGCAACTAACCATCTTTGTGTCTGAGTGCATTGGCGCTCAAACCAGCCATGTGAGGCAGGAGGCCATTATCTACAGCTTGCAGGTGTGGAACTGGGCTATAAAGCTCCCAAATGTTTGGCACAGGAAGACTGTGGTAGAGCTGGGACTTGACACTGGGGCACCTGAAAGCCAGACTGCTACCCTAACCACTAGACCATCCTTTTGTCTCTGTCGCAAACCCCCACCACAACCCCCTTGCCTAGCTCAGTGGGGTGAGGGAACCTAATGCCACAGCCCACTTCCCCCATTGAGCCATGCTTGCTGGTCCAGGTGAGGCCTCTGTCCCCGCCCCTAAATCCTCTACCCTGTTGCACAACATATATACACACAGCATAAAGAACACAGGCCAAAGTGTGTTAAGGGGCACTGCTGCTGTGGTCCAGAGGTGCCACAAGTGACTTGAAGGCCAATGATGTGGTGCAAAGCGATTTCATGGGTTGCTAAGCACTGTGAGGGCACAGGTGTGAGGCAGGACCAGGGACCTGAGGCTGGAGCCATTAGCTACAGAGGCTGAGCAGAAGCAGAGAAATGGTGTGTGTGTGGGGGGGGGGGGGCGTCGCAGGCCTATGCGGGACATCTGTTGTGTGGGACAGCACCATTAGCGGTTAAAGAGCCAGGGGGACCCACCACCACAAAAGCTTTCATGAAAGCAAAACACAAATCACTGAAAAGCTAAGGACTGATCCGTTTACACAACATCACCAGCCCCGCCCCCCCCACACCCCCATTTCCTATCCTTGATCTCCTGAACACTGAACTCGGTGCATAAATTCCCTGCTCACACTCACGCCCACACTCTCTCTTTTCATTTAGTACACACACACCACATTTTAGATTTTCCAGTTACGGAGGTGTCGGGGGCCGGGGGGGCGCGGGGGGGGACTAGACAGTACATCGTGGCCTAGCTGAGGTCACAGTTCACGGTGGATATTGGAGTTTGGCTGGAGCACATGGATTCGTAGCCAGGCTTAATTAGCATGTAGGGCCCTGCAGTTTGTGGGTTCATGATACCAGTCTTCAGCATTGGCTAAAAATAACTATCCACTAAACACATTACGGCGGGGGGTGCAGGGAGAGGGTCAGCCAGGCAAGGATGGGGCCTGGCTTTGGTGCTTGCAGACAGGTTGTGTAACATGACTGGTGGAATGCCCACACTCGATCCACTCATGGGCCATGTACAGACTGGGCTTGCTTTTTGGAGGCATTAGGCCCATGCACATCAGCGCCAGGGCTCAGTGCCTTTAAACCACTGGTAAGTAACTGCAGCTTGGCCAGCAAACCAGCTATGGGCAAATAAAAAATCTCTAGCAGGCAGCCTAGGCATAGCAGGCAGTGACTGTAGTGAGCCTTGTCTAACACCTTCTACTGGTATAGCAGAGCAGCATTCTGCTAAAGTTAAAATTAAGAACTCCTCTCTTTCAATGTCAGCTCTTCCATTTGCTTCTGCCTTCCAGTTGTCTGTGACTTTGCCAGCCTTCAACTACTTGCACTGGAACCAAAGGATTCTGACCCTCACTCTGTCACAGATTTCCCAGATGATGGGGGCACGTGTCTTGTGTTGCTGGTGATAGCTGACAGACAAAGGCTGAGCAGGATCTTTTAAGACTGGCCTTATGAAAGCAGCTTTGCTTCTGCAACTTTAGTGTTCTTGGAGCTTTGGTTTTGTATATGGTATCTTATTCTTTTTGTCCTACCGCAACCGGTGTCTGGTTTTGTTTTTGTGCCAAAAACAAGAAGTGATGACGTCCCTGGGAAAATAGCCTCTGCCTGCCTTCCCTGCATGGTGGGTGTCAAGCAGGCATCAGCAGCTTTGTGTCTGTTAACTAGTCCCTGAAAGGCTGTAGTTTTTGCAGCCTGGCTCGACTCGTACTGACACAGTTGGGAGCAAACTGGGGTTTGTTGCTAACCCATTTACACCAGGCTTTGGGTTCCTGTGTGAGAAAAGGCACAGATTTCTCTTTGGAATCACAGAACCATAGGGGTAGCAAGGTCCCCCTGGGCATCTACTCGGAGCTCCTCCCCAGCTGGGAGTTGTCTCTAAGAGCATAGACTTGGGTGCAGGTGCACCAATGACTGACAGATGGGCTACTCACCACTTCCCTCTTTCCTGTGTTGTGATAGAGCAGAGGAAGAAGGGGAGGGGATAACTCCTTGGAATGGAATACCTCACACCTACCTGGGAGGTGATGCTTAATATGAAGAGTGGCAAAGTGGGAACTCCTTACAGAAGCCCAATGACATCGCTCTGGAAAGAGCTTCTCTCTGTTCTTGTGTTTAAGGCAGTGGACTGCAACTCAGAACACCTGAGTTCAGTTTTTGCCTGTGCAACAGACTTCCAGCGGGGTATTGAGAAAGTCGCTTATGGCATGATCTTGCACCACTGAACTCGATGCATGGTATGCCATGGACTTCAGTGACCACAGGTTCAAATCTTTAATATCTCAGGCTCTCAGCTGTAATATGGGGATGATGCTGCCCTTCTCCCACCCTTCGTCAGCCTTAGGTATTGAGCCAGCAAGGCCTGATTCTAGCTGTTCTTGTCACTGTACAATACACAGCTGGAATCAGTCTTTGAGGCCTTATTGTAATACTATGATGTAAATGTAACAACAAATGCTTCCTTATAAAATAAGTAAAAGTTAACTGGAATCAGTATTAGAGGAGTTTTAATGCCGGACGAGATGAATTTCATGATAAGAGTTCATGAAAAAGTAGATTTTCATGGGCTATCTGCTGCTCTGTGATTTGAGAAGGGCAGTCCAGGACTTTCTGGCTTCCACTTTATAGTTATCCTGGTCCGTTGAGCAGCAGAAGCAGATAAATAAAGTCACAACCAGGGGCTCTAGTCACAGACAGGAAGTAACTTTAATTAAATATTGTGAAAGTTGAAAAGTTTTTACAGCTTGAATTTCTGCAAAAAAATTATAACAATCTCTACAGTAGTTAGTTTCTCTAACAATAGAACTGTACAGTGTGTGTGTCTATTCAAAAAGATTTAGATAAGAAGGTGAAAGGTTAGTAGTTTCAGAGATGACTTCATTTTAGCTGCATCCTAGTACAATTGTGAGGAAATAGGCATATTTTATGCAATCCAGTCATTGTGTCGCTTTGCCTTTTAAAACTGAAATCTGAATGGTTTCACTTAAAGCCATATTCTATAAGGAGTGCCGTGTTTTACTTTGTCAGGGCCAGAGGGGTCCTTTGCAGGAAGATTCTCATGAATTTCCTTTCGTCCAATCACTTTAAACAGGTGCAACAAAATACATTGTTGAAGGATTTTGGACTCTGAAGTAAAGATCTATGAATGTACATGGCTAACTACAACTCAGAATGGGAGTTCTACCAGACCAATCAAGGGTGTCACTGGACAAAACATGGCTTTAAATTTGATCACATTGCCGTGCTGTTGGTTACTACGTGAATTAGAATAATCATCTGGAGTGCAGAGAAGCAATACATCGATGTCTCTCACATTTTCCAGTTTTTGTTCTTTTATTTGCGCACCATGAAAAAATTCTTTTTTTCCTCCCCTCACCCCCGCGAAAGATCACACCATGACTTTCTCGTGAAAACCATTGCAAGATTCATACAGGAAGCATGCACAGTTGCAGCATTGTTGGAAATGATTTTTCGCTCTACTAGAAAAAAGTTACATTGTCTTAAGGTAACAAAAACAGTTCTTTTGTGCTTTTCAATTCCTTTTTTTTTTTCTTAGAATGTTAGTGATGATTGACAGTTCTGGTGCACAGTACAATGTACAAGTGAAATGAATATGATTTGCATTGTTAAGGCATCCAATCTGCTGGTTTATATTTATGTGAAAGACAGAGAAATATACAAGCAGACTTAAGAAAGAAAGTATTTTCAATGAGTTCTATGAAGTTTCTCCCCATATTTAATGCACAAAAATGCGTCACTCCGAAGAGGAGAGATCCCATGCATATTAATAGAGTAAAACAGCATTATTTTTTTTTGTTAAGCCTCAAAAGCAAAGGATACTTCTTTAAAATCTACATAACTAAATGCTACAAGAATAATATGCTACTTTTTGCCATATATTGGAAAAAACTTCTTAACTTACAAATAATACAAAAATAGACAATGGCTTTTAGGTGGAAATAAAAAAATGGAAGCATGGTTTAAAACAATCTTAAAAAAATCCCTATAAATGAAAAGTTTTCAAATCACATTTAAACAGCTAATACAACGGTGAGTGACCAAACAAATCAGCACTTTTCACATAGCAAACATACACAATAAAATAAACTGGGGATGGGGGACGAGGAAAGCAATGTACAAATTCCAAAGATAAATACATTATTTATATGGATATTTTACAAAATCCCCATTAAAACAAACAAAACAAAAAAACCCAAAACAAACAAAAATTTCCCCCTTCAATTAATTTTGCAAGTATGTGCAAGCTAAAGGTAGTGAGCTCTTTTTGCAAAATATGCAGTAATTTTTTGTGACATTGAAAATTTGTCTTAAGACATTAAAATGTATAAATAGAACAACAACTTTGGCAAAAAATCACAAAAAATCTACAGTATTTATAACTACATACAAAACACAACAGCAAAGAAAAAATATCAGGTAATGCATCCTCAGAGCTTTGCTGCCTCTTCAACTAATAGTTTTAAGAATGCTTCCCAGATAATGATAGCAAATCCCCATCAAACAGAACCTACGGTTTTGGTTTGAAATCTACCTCATGGCCCCTCCCCATCCCACCTACTTGCAAACTCAAATTTATGCTTCCGCTTACTATTCAAAACCTGTTACCTGTTGCTTAATATATTATGCTACAGACTGAGAGGTTTGGCTGATACAACAACAATCCTAGAAGGAGGCTGACAAAAAAACGTGTGTGCTTCTAGATCATTGAGAATGCAGAACTGCAAATGAGTTAATTCTGCTTCTGTCCCATAGAAACAAATAGATTAAAGTGAGGAGGAAAATTTATGATAACACCCAACATGTAATAATGGCTTGAGGCCGTGCCTTTAGACAGCAACACACAATCCAAAGGAGATCTGTACGCACAGCTCCATTTAAACTAAACTCAAGGGAGGCCACTCATTTGGAAAGGTTCTGATATAAGCTAAATAGAGAGCCATGCTAGTCTAATTCTGCAGTTTTAGCATTATATCCAGAGGCACTGGGTTTCAGACTTAAAGACATTAGCTTATGTTATTGATGTCCTTAGCTATATCTTCACCAACTTTTCTCATCACAATTATTTACAGAATTGTTTAGTCTGATATTAAAAACAGAGGTTACAAATTCTCTCCCTGTTTTAAAAGAACAGCTTTTTAATGAGTGGTATCTATTTAATTAGAGGAAGAAAAATGTATGGGAATAGCAAACCATCCCTGGATAAGCAACACATACTAGCCGACTGACTCTTAATTAAATGGCCATTATTCTTCCAAAAAAAATCAAACTGGCACTTCTATTCTGTCCCTTACTGACTTGTTTGTTAATGTTACCTCTTCATTTCTCTTTACACAGCTTTAGAAAAGGGTCATAAATTAAAAACATGAAGCTTTGTCTCTAGTGTCCCTTGCAGAACTGTCTGATTTCTAAAAGACAAATGGCTGTTGAGTTAAATCAAGCTTTAAAAAATAAAACAAACAAAAAAGAAATAAGTGAATTTTCTTTCTCAACACAGAATAAATAGATCTCCCAAATACTTGGGATGGACACCTCAAATCAGCACCTTGCAATTGCAGATTCTTTGCTAATTTCAGTATTTGCAAGGATGGTGATTTTGGTTTTGTTTAAAAATCTGCAGTTATTTTAAGATTCCTCTTTATTTTATTTTATTTTATTCTTTTAAAAAGGCCTGAGTAAAAAGTTCCACTCTGGGACTTGTTTCAGATTTCCTTCTGAAGCAGAATTCAACCTCTTCAATAAAATTCTCCAAGGCAATCCTTTCACATGGGAGGAACGATCATGCCAGATATAGCTGTCAAAAGGAGGGGAGAGAGAGGGTAAAAAAGAAAAAAAAAGTGATTCCTTTGCGTCACAACTGCTAATCCAAACACCGCCCTCCCACACTACATTACCAGTCATATTCGGTCTGTATTGGGAGTTGAATTCATACACAAGCATCAAACAAACAGCATATGCGTTAGACATAAAAGGTCTGATTCTGATTTCATGGACTGGTGTAAATCAGGTGTAACTGCTGATGTCAATGACATTTTTCTAGTGTAAATTTAGCACAGTATCTGATCTCAGACTTGACCCCTTTTCGGGTCTCAGATGCAGAGTCTGGTCACTGCTGGCAAAGCTGAGGAGGCTTCAACCGTGAGAATTTCCACGTGGTCTTAGTTTAAGAACAGACATTCGTTCCATGTGTGTGCCTACAGCTACCAACACGTCTGCCAGCAGTGTATACAAAAGCCACAGTCTGTGGCCTGAGGTATGCTAACACTGGATTCTTTTCTTAGCCAGCTTTCCCAGCTATACCAGTTTGGTGTCCAAATTGCTGAAGATCAAATGGCTAAACCAGTCAGTCAGTGTTTCTGGGCTGGGCTGAGGATACGTCACTGTTTTGTGGAAGAGTTTACAGCAGACTGGTATGCCTTGATACAAACACAGCCAATTCTAAGAATGAATGCTCCGGGGCTGAAACATCTGATCAAAAGGCTGATTGGGATCCTTGCAAATCGGAACAGCAGTTGAGCCTATGGGGAAATCAAAGTCTTACATCGTATCACTTAACTAATGAGAGCCAGCTGAGATGATGGATTTTTTCCAATAGGACAATTTTATTCAGTTGCCCCAGCTCTGCAGATGGGTCGGCGAAGATTAGCCAACCAGGGCTGACACAGTGCCCACCTGTACTCCACACATTGATTCATTTACCTGTGGGATCTTGACACTCCTGACAGTTGTGCAGATGTAGCCAGCAGCCCTGAGAGCAACTTAAGCCCCCACAGAAGAAATCTCCAAGTTTCAGCTAGAATTAATCCTTAACCTCGGTTTGTCAGTTTTTGATTTTGTTTATGTGGGGGCTCAACATCCTGGCAACTTGTGGGCTCACCAAAACTTTAGCGGCCTCTTCACTATTGGGGTGAATTAAGAGTAGAGCTTTAGTCTCAATTCGGAACTTTGTCTTTTTTGTTTGTCTAGGTAGATTGGTCATTTTACTGTAGCTTTCTTCCTGTATGTACTTTCTTCTTTTCTGTCAGGACTCCCACTTCAAACTCTTTCAACTGTATCAGATCTGTATACAGAATCATAGTCTTTTAAAAACTCTTCTAAAGAAAACAGCCACCAAAAAAAACCAACAACATCCTCAGGGTTACACAGCCACCTTTGTCTCTCTTTGTTTACAAGGGACCACACACCATCTATAACGTGTGCAGAACAAGGGCATGTCTAGCGGCTGAATGGGTATACTGCAAGCATACAATGTGGCAGCTGTGTGGGTCTCTGGATATCGGAGAACTAAGGTGACAGAGAATGTCTTTTATTGGCCCCAACATCTGTTGGTGACAGAGACAAGCTTCCCAGCTTACTGCAAGTAAACATCATTACAAGGGTTAGTGCACATAGGTTCCTGGTGGCTGTTGTAACAGGTCTGCATCTTTGAAATGTAAGTAGTGTGGTTATTTGCAAGAGGATATAAAATGTCTGTTAGACTTCAGGCTGGCTGCACTTCATGGGAGCATGATTTAAGCACCAGAGTTGCAGTCTCAGATGTCCGGGCAAATGATGGCTTAGAGAAGAACTTGGTCCTGTGACTGGTTCTATTTTACTGTGCTTTTATTACAGCTGCAGATTATTTGATAAGAACCAAACCAAAGTGAAAGACTTGAAGATTTGGGAGTGGGGGCGTGGGGAGGATAGGAAGTGTTTTCTTCACAAACGTCACCATGTGTGCAATACAAGTCTAAATCTGCACAAGGAAAACGGCTCAAGTAATCTGCCCTGATTAAATGGAATAAAATGCTAGAAGGTGTCAAAAATCCAAAAACACATCTGTGTTTGTTATTTGAGATCCTAAGAGGTGACATGCTCCAATATTCTACTTGCACTTCTGTTCTCGGAGTATCTCACCCAGCTGTTTTCACAAAGCCTGACAGCTCTAGACATTTCAGTAAGGGGCTGTGCTAGATCAGGGGCAGTTTTATGGGACTTCCTTTTTTAGGATTGCCCAAACAAGCTACTGGAGTTTCACCCAACGTTCAGAAAAGTAGGGATGACGCTAAAGAAAGAACACCAAGTTTGCGCTGCAGTTGGATCTCGGAGAGACGGGATGTTGTGGAGCAGAGTTAAAGATTAAGGCAGAGATTGTTTCCTAGTCTGGTAATACCCAAAGGCTCCAGTGACAAAAAAGGATCCCTTTCTATTCTATGCAGGTTCTTATACCATGCTCAGCTGGGTAGTCTGCGAGCACCATAAGCAATGTGACTAGCTTCTGTCACTCTCCAAGAAGCCCCACCATAGAACTGAAGACCTGTACTCAAGAAGGAGCGGGCTCAGGCCAGGCTGACCTGCATCCTCCTCCCACCAGCACAGGGGCAGCTATACTAAAGTTAAAATTGGTGGAGTGGAGACATACAATGTGTGTAAATCTGTTGGTTTGGGGGCTAACCTCCCATATTCGCATTCCTACTGGGGGTCAGGAAAAATTGCTCCCCAGGGAACAATGTGTTGACAGCTGCATAAAGGGAACTTCATGGTGTTTCCAGCTCTCTAAGAGGATGAGATGCATCCAAAAATCAGTCAGTGAGGAAAGATGCTATGTACTTTTGGTCCTCATAAGGACAGAACCCATCATCCCATCCTCTCCTTTCAGTTTAGGGAGCCAGCAAAGATCATGCTGCCTCTGTGCAGAAGAGGGAGATGAAGGCTCTGCCCGGCAGCCATCTCTACCAGCAAGCCTCTTGTGGTGTCTCTGACATTTGTTGGGTCTGAGGAAACTCTAGGGAATTCCGATTCCCTCTCACCCAGGTAGTTGAAAATGGTGCCCTGGTTAAAAGTGAGGCTATGATTCACCCTAGATGCAGATATTTGGGATTAGTGTGAATCACTGGACTGGGACTTAGAAGACCTGTGTTCTAGTGGCTGGTGACTTTGGGCAAGTCAGTTCTGCTCCATGCCTCAGTTTCCCCACCTGAATGTATGGGAGCAATTACATTTACCACCTGTGTGAAGCCCTTGGAAATTTATGAATGAAGGTCCTGTGTCTTGAGCACATTGGTGGGAATCAAGAAGGGGCTGTGAGGTCCTCTTGGCTCAGCTAAATGCAGGGGTGAGAACAGCTTTCATGGAAGTCACTTCCTATGGGGGTGGGAGAAAGTCGAAAGGAATGTGGGGGGCGGGTGTCTTGACTACCCCCCCGCCCAAAAAATTTTAGTCAGTACAGCTGAGCTGATGCAGAAGGGTAAGCAATCTGTGCCAGGTGCAGGATCAAGAGAGGAAACCAAAGACAAAATTACATCTCTCCAAGTCAAGTCATCTCCTGAGACAGCACCCCTCTGTGCAGGCCCCTAGTGGAGACTTTGGGAACGTCACAGCTAAGCCTTATGCAAGGAATGGCAACTCCTTACTCTGGGACTGTTACATTTCCCCACAGATAAATGCAAGAGAAGCACCTGGTGCCAGTGGAAGTGGAATGACATAAAAGTCCACCATGTAAGTAGATTTTTCAAGGCATCACTATACTTGCTGTTATTGAGAAGCTCTGAAATTCTGAATTAAATTACAAATCTAATGGAGAAAATGACATCTTTTCTGCCTAAAAGCCCTGGCATTTCCAGTCTGCCAGGCCCTCGTTTAGACCATGTGACTTTTGTTCTCTAAGTGCCTTCTCTACAAAGCCATGCAAATTTGCTCTGCTGCAGCTGGGCAGTAATTCTGGAACAGGAGAGCGCAGAAGGCAATGGTGCAGGTATGAGATCAGACCTCCTCTAAAAGAAGAGGGAAAAGATCAACTCCCATTCCCATGCTCATTTGTATCTGCTGTTCACAAATCACAGGAGTAATGCATTTGGAATTTTACAATACTGCATGGCGAAGAGAATAACAGATCAGCATGGCTGCTGTTCCAGTGACTTCTGTGGAGATCTGAGCTACATAAGCAAAACATGACTGGTTTCTGGTGTAACCAGAAGCCCACAACAAATACATGGTTGTTTACTTAAGCAACAAGACAACAAGCAATTCATTTCAGAGTGTTTTGTTGTCTGCCTGCGGTGGCGTCATAAGGCCAAGTGTCTTTAACTCACCAAGAAGTTCAGAGGTGCCCTTCAAAGAAACTGTTTCTCTTGGTGTCTTATTCCTATTATGCAACTGAATTGGTAAATAATAATTAGGGGAAACACTCAGAGCGTTGTGTTTTCTGGATGTGACTTAACGATGAGACAATCAGCAATCCCCAACTGCGAACAGTGCTCTCAACTCATTCCATAATTGCTTTTCATCATGCAGAATGGGAAATCTGGAAGTCCATGGGTGATGAAGTGGAAAACAATGATTTCAAAAAACCCTCCTGCTGCTCACTCTCTTTCCTCACTACAACACCAGGGGAGAGAAGGAAACACAAACACTCAAAAACCCATGTGAGCCAACTATTGGTTTCCAATTTTTGTTCACAAGGCTAAATAGTTCTCGGTGAAGCCACTGCAAACAAACGCTGTTCAAATCTGTATCATGCTGGCAGAGTCAGATTCTTAAAAACAGCACATGTTCTGTGAGCCAAGGTTTAGCTGTCAATTAAAAACCTGGCTGTGTTTTGTTTCTAATGTGTTAAATGAGGGGTTTGACTGACACCTCACAACAAGCTTCTAATTCATCTGTTCTAGCTTTCTAACAACTTGTTTCAGCATAAGGATTTATCCCTCCAATTTACCAGTCTAAAGCACACTGAATGCAATGCTTATCTTTAGTCACAATAGACGCTGGTTTTTATGAATGAATTCTTTCCACTCCACATGCATTTCGATTTCATTTTGTGAATGATGCCTTCTCAGCTCTGATTGTGAGGCCAGCTCCCTCTCCTCCGGAAGGACAGAAGCTGAGCCATGACAGGTAGATTCTTGAGGGCATTACACATGTTTTGAATAGACCATTCCGAGACAAGCCTTTCGTGAAATGGGTTTAGTGATTAAAGGGCTTATTCTCCACTCGGTGAGCTTTATAGGAGTTGGACAGTCATGAAGAAAGGAAAATAGACCTCACGTCTGGACACAGTACAGCATGCATCACAAAGCTTTTCTACCTCTGGCACAGCTGAAGACAGTTGGCTGCATCTGCTTATGAAAACCCCTGGGTCTAAGTGAACATGAAAACGTACATGACTCAGCATGCTAACGCGGCGTGCAGTAATTGTAAGGGAGGGTTAGGTACCACAGGGTACAGTAGGCCACGCCAAACAGTGCAATGGGCAGCTGTCTTTCCTGCAGCATCCCCAACCCTCGCTGTAGTTCAATCCCCCTTTCCCTCTGCCTGCATGAACGCCTGATTGTACTTTCATAACCACATTAGTATATCTTTGAATTAGAGGACTAGGGAGGTAGTACTAGGGAGGTAATACAATGGCTGATGAGGCTTTCAAAGGGATGCTGCATCATTTAGGAGATTAATTGCTTTACGTGCAGTCCGTTAATCTCTAGGATCTGCAATATGTTGGGAAATGCTGCTTTGAGTTAGGAATTGGCCTCATACTTATGAAAGGCAAACACATGCACCGAGCTTTGCAGCTGCCTGTGTGCTGTCAAGCCCTACCGCTCTTGTGGAGTTGGTAGGATTTCTGCACAAGAATACGAGGACAAAAAGGGAGGGGGGAAAAGGAAGGGAAGTTTGAGTGACGTACTTCAGGAGAAGGCCAGCCCCTGGAGAGACCCTGCAGTGGAGTACTTGCTAGAGTCCACAAAAGACGGGTCTGATAATGGACGACAAGAGGGAATAAGAAAGGAAAGAAAAAAAGGACGGTATTAGTAAGCAGCAATAGTTCTCTTATGTATCAAAATACCAGATTGGTGCTTTTAAAAACACAGCACCTAAATTCAGCAGGATTGGTAGAGTTAGAGGAAGGCTGTGCTCCCAGTCACCTGCTAGGCACAGGGGGCAGGGGATGGATTCCAGTTACTCTTTTTAGAATTAAATTATAGGCCAGAGACCCCATCAAGCTCCATCCCCTCTGCCAATACCTCATTAAATGCCATGCTGTGCCTAATGCAGCACCGCAACCTCATGGCTTCAAGAGGAGCCACCTTCCTCCTCATGCTGATCTGACCTACCTTGCAGGCTATTGCCGTTGGTGCTGGTGCAGGTGGGAGGTGGGGAAGTTTGCGGTCTCACGACAGGGGCAAATGCGCTCTTCTGTTTCACCGCAGAGACCATGTTGGCTGGTGAGAAGGAGAAAATCCCAGAGGAACTGCTACAGTTGGATGGGAGGCTAGTGGAGGAGGCCATTGTTGGACTCGATGGCACAACTAGAGGGGAAAAAAACCCCAAAACCAAGCATTTCTTACTATAAATTCAAAAGCAGGCACTAGAAAGAAAAGCTTCCTGACTCCCGGATGCACACATCTGGATTTCAAAAAGCCCTGGGACCATCCACATCTCCTTTTGACTTTAGTTAGTGTCTCGTGCTCAGCACTTATGAAAAGCTGGCCCATAGCATTTGAACCTCACCACTGAAAATCTCACAGGCTTCCCTACCTACCGCTTGGTCGTGAATCTTAATAGGCATCATTTAGAACCAAAGGAAGCATTTCTTTACAAAACCGAGTCAAACTGTGGGACTCTTTGCTAGAGGATGTTGTCAAGACTAAAACTGAGTTGAAAAAAACCCTAGATACATTCAAGGAGGATAGGTCCACGAATCCTTGTTAGCGAGGATAGGAGGGAAGGGTGTCCTTTGCTTCTGTTTGTCAGAAGCTGGGAATAGGTGACAGGAGAGGGCTCACTTGGTGATTACCTGTTCTGTTCACCTGTGGTCTGAAGCACCTGCCATTGGCCACTGCTGGGAAGACAGGATCCTAGGCTAGATGGACCTTCGCTCTGACCCAGTGTGGCTGTTCATATGTTCTCCATTATCATTCTTGTCGATGTGATTGACTTCTCCTTTCTATCCAACACATTACTTTATTATTATGTTTAAGTAATTCCTACATTTTGGTTCCAGTCACTGCTAGTATGTCAGCTCATGCCAGTTCAACTGCTGAAGGGAGAGCAGTGTGTTTCAAATGCAAATTTGGATCTGGGGGTCTTATTTGGAAAGTCCAAGCCTTTCCACCGGACTGGGATACGAGCATCTCAGGCAGTGTGTCTAAAGGGGTCTGGAACAGCCTAAAGATGGTCAGCGCTCATGTCACAAGAGTGACCTATTTGACAAGATTCAGATGAGCAGCAGCAGTGACTGGGTTTTTTTCATTCATTCCCACTGGATGGGTCAGGGCTGAAAAAGAGCTAACAAGAGGCTGGAGAGTTAAATAAATCTCCTGGCTTTTGAGTTATCCCCTTGGTCAGTAGTGGTAATGGCAGAAGTGATTCCAACTATAGACAGAACGGAGGCTGTTGAAACCTCAAGATGTCTGTTGTGGCAGCTTCATCTATTGACCTTTACTTTTTCTGAATCTTGGTACATAAAAATATAGAAGTGCCTGTACTGGGTCAGACTCATTGTCCTTCTTACCTAGCCGTTTTTCTCCAACAATGTCACCTACCAGAGCTTCAGGGGAGCGTACAGAACAAGGCAATTAGGGAGTGAGCTGCCCTGTCTTCTATTCCTAGTTTCTAGCAGTCATGGGTTTAGGATTGTCCCAAACATGATGGGTCTGTATCCTGACCATCTTGGCTAACAGGCATTGATGGACCTATCCTTCATGGACTTATCCAATTCTTTTTTGAATCTATATCCTCTTTTGGCCACCAAACCATCCTAAGGCAATGAATTCCCTAGTTTAGTTGTGTACTGTGTGAAAAGACTCTTTCTATTAAACCTGCTGCCTATTTATTTCTGTCAGGTGACCCTGAGGTTTTCTGGGGAAGAGTAAATAGCACTTCTTTATTCATTTTGTCCACACTATTCATGATTTTTATGAACCTCTGTTTTACACCCCTCCAAGATGTTTCTCTTCTGAGCTAATGGGCCCTAATCCTTTTAGTATCTGCTAGGAAAGCAGTTCCATATGCTTGTACACCTTTCTTAGCCTTCTCTGAACCTTTCTCAGTTCTATCTGATTCTATCTGAGACATGGCAATAATTGCATAATACAATGTTCTCATTGTGGGCATCACCTCTGTAAATCCTGCCTCCCAAGTATACCTTCTTTGCCTTTCAAATAAGTGAATTCCACTTAGCCTAGCTTGAGATGAACCATGGTGCTCTGATGATGCTTTCATGTTTATAAAGGGTGAAATTAGGCTGTTCTCTAGCTTCAAAGTGCCAATCAGCTTTGGGAAGCTTTCTCATTTTACAGACCTCACTGGACTCCTCTGGTGGCCATCAGTGGAACATGGAGTATCACAAACACTATTCCTATGTTTCATCTGGCCAATGTGTGGGTAGTTTGGGGTGACTAATGGAAAAGTGGGATGATTTAAGGTGAAGTGTTAGATTAACACATCATACACTGGGTGGTATTTAGAATATCAACAAGAAGGACTTGTTTTTATGATAGTAAAGTCAAGGAAAGCTCCTGGCAGATCTGAGGTCCAGAATGCTACATTTTTGTTCAGAAACATGGTCCAGGTGCTCAGCTGGTATAAATCAAAGTAGCTTCATTGCCTTTAAGTGTCCAACTCATTCATATCTGCTGAACATCTTGCCCCACTTATGGTATTAAATAAACATATATTCTGGTTTTATAAACAAGTTTATAATTTTTTTTAAAATGAAGACAACACTTGCCTATGTGTCTGATTTCTAAACACTTGCCGCTTAAATTGAGAAGTTGCCATAAAGGAAGTTTGATTTTTTAAATGGCTGCGTACTTGGATTCCTGATGGTTTACTGTATAATGCAGTTAATATCTTTAAGTCATGGATATGTCATATAGGTTTTGAGGGCATTTGTTTTTATAAAATGCATCCAAACCATTCCAGTTAATAGAGTATTACTGGACTCCAGCCTTGAACCAAAGCACCAAGGCATCAGCTACCAGTGGGATCCCTTACTCTTATTTTTCATCTGGTTTAGAACTAATTAAATATTATAGGAAGAAAAATTAATTAAGTTGTTGGGCTTTGGATTATTATTTTATTTGCATTTATGCAGATAAAAATCATGCCATCCGAGTCCCTGCATTAGAATTGGATATCATATTTGTGAAACGCTGAGGAAATCAATTAATGGAAATTAAATGTTCAAAGTTTTACAGTCTGACAGATACAATCTAGTCTGAAGTCACTTTGTGTCTGCAAGCACTTGTTAAGGAAGAACAATCAAAGCACCTAAATTGAATTGATACTATACAGCAATTAGTTTATTGATTTAATTAAGAATGACACCTTTTAATTTTCAGGTCATGATTGAAACATTTTCTGATTGAATGGATTAGGTATTAACAGAATGGCAGATCTACCACAAAAACCTCCAAAAAGAAAACCAGAATAAAGCAAACAATCAGGACTGAAAAGTGAAGCATTACTCCAAAGATGGCTTTGTTCAGAAATATATAATATTAAATTGCACAAATATTTTAATGGGTCCCAGGCACCTGCTTCCAAAAGATGCCTTTATAATCACTTCGCATTAGGAATTCAAAATATATAGATTCTGTTCTAGGAAATCCTTGTTAACAGGTATGAACATGTAACACTAAAGATTAGTGCATTATCAGAATACAAAAATAATACTGATTGGGTGTTGGGTATCAGGGTACTGGTTAAAAGTGTTGGATCTGTGGGTGAACAATTTTTTCCTAAATATCAGGGAGCTAAGAAGCCAAGGTCATTATTTTTCAGAATGAATTGTTATTAGTTTCCATTCAATTCTGGACTTGCTGCATGCAGTTCAATATACTCAACTGTTCTTTTAAATATCAAATAGCTTCAAAAGTATACATCTTGACCTATTTAGCATCCTACATACATGGAACATGTTAGAGTTTGAGTCCATAAAAATCTCTTTCATGTAACTAACCCTTAAAGACCAGTTCTTTCAGTGAGTTTCCCCTGCTGACAACAGAATTATTGACAGCGTTGTGTACTAGCATACATGTGTAAGGCTGGAAGAAATGGATAGCTCCCATTAGTGTTGTGTGCAAATGGTTTTTGTGGGATCAGACTAATAGGCTCTGATCCTGCAAACTCTTATGCACATGAGTAGTTGTGTTTGCAAAATTGCTTTTACTTGCCAAAATGCTGAACACCACAGACTTGAGTAGCTCTTTTAAAGTCGGTGGGCCTAAAGTCAATCCTGTGCATAAGCATTTGCAGGGTTGGAACTTCAGAATGTAGGTCCTATAGAACAAGAAGCACTTGCTTTTCCATATTCCTTGTCTTTGCGGCACTCTGTAAACGCTTAATAAAAATAAGCTGAAATCTGAGACTCTGACTCATGTTTTACTTGGTCCCACATAAGGACAAACACAAAATGAAACCCATATAATACCAAGCAACAACACACAGTGAATTAGGGCCTCAAGATGTGACCCAGTGATAATAATTGCTCAGAGTGGTGTTAGCATATTATTTGCACAGAGGCCTTGCAAAAATCATGACAACATGTTCACAAGAAGTGCCAACCCTTGCCAAAATTACCGGACTTTTCTGATTTTGATACCTTATCGTTGGAACAAATTAGGTTCCATTTACAAATATCCTCCAACTCCCTCCACCCCCGCAAGAACAAGCTCAGCATTGATGCTACCAGTTTTGACAAAAATCCAACAGATGTGAAGTCATTTGTGTGATCCCTATTTTCTAGAATTAGCAGTGTGTAAGGTGATGAGTGCTTGTTTACAGCATGCAAAGAAAGTTTTGATACTGTCCTGGGAGATATTATTCCTTTCCAATCCCTTGTGCTATTCCCAAATAAGAATAATAAAGTAAAGCAACAAATGGACAGCTGCACCTAAAGCTTTTTAAAAGTGACTTAGAGAGGACAGATGAGCAAGTAAATATTGCACTGCACAGAAGACCTGCAATTTCCTTAACTAAAGTAAAAGTGGAACAGGTGGAATTTTCACATAATACTCACTGGCATAGGGAGAATTGGCAGCAGATCCATTCAGGAAAGTTGGGGACCCACCTAAGTTGGACATTCCAGCATTCCCATAGCCGTTCATGCTAGTTGTGACGGAGTTGTAGTTTGTCTGCTGAGGGGTGGTGCTTGGCACATACCCATGAGGGGACACACTGCTTGAGTTGCGAGTAAAACCTTTTTTTTTTTTTTGGAGAGGGAGAAAAGGTTAAAGACAAGTATTTCTAAACATCACCACCCACATACAAAATCTGTAAACCTAAGACAACTAGCAGAAGCTACAGGAAAATACATCAGGCTTCTTCTTCAAGATTTTTTGGTAGGAGATCAGAAGACTTAATTTATATGTTTTGCCCCTATTTTCAAAATGGAGCAGTGACTTTGGGTGCCCAATCTGAAATGAGATAAAAGGACTAATTTTCTGAATGTTCTGGGTGCTGCCTTCCAAACATTCAAACCCCTTTAAAAAGCAGCTCAAGTTGGGTTTTCAGAAATGAAGCCAACCAAAATCAGTAGCTACTTTTAAGATATCCAGATTCAGGGTAGAAGTAGAAACTAGCTGCAAAGATTAAACCCAGATCCAACTCTGAATTTCCACAGAATTCCCGGCAACAGCATTGGTGGAATCAATGTCTGGATGTGAGGATTTGTTTTCAGGCCCAACTCTTTTGTAAGAAACAAAATACATTTCCACTTCTGAGAGATAAAACCCAAATGTTGCTACCTCTCCCATGGTGCCCTGGAAGAATGTTTGTGGCATTCTGAAGGTATACATATATAAGCAGGTAGTGTAATCTAGTCTTTCAGCCATCCAGGGGAACACCCCTTTTGACTGCGTTACCACCAAAATACATTTTAGCCTTCATACTGGGAGAGACAGTCAAAAAAGGGGGAGATGGAAGTGTGAAAATATTTGCACAAAAACCCCTCGTTTTTGAATTTGACAAAATTTGACAACATTTTTAAATTCTGAACACAATTCTCTTTGTTCGACAGCCAATTGAAAGATGGGAGTGGAAGGAGGGAAATGTCCAGAAAATGCCTTTGAAAAGCTTGCCTAATTTTTTTAGGTTGAAAATGCGATCACAGTTTTAAAAATAGTCCCCAAAGTGGGCTTCTTGCTAATACAGAAGCCATATTCTTTTACTGTAATGAAACACGTTTTAAGGCTCCAATTCAGGAAATCATCCCTTGCCAGAAAAGCGCATAAGCATGTTCTTACGTGTTTTCCTGAATTGGGGGGCTAAGTCATTATGCAATATATTACCCCTTGACAAAATCACACGTGAATCTTGAATCATGCCTGGAATATGCATGAGGATCATTAAGTAAGCATGCTCCTTGCACGTTATTAAACTTTGAATAACAAGTCCTTGACTGAGCTATATCCTTAGTGCCTGATCCTCTGCCATTTGTCGGCATGGAGCACATGAAAAGAAGAAGGCATTTCTTTCTCTGACCCTGATTGGTGGCCTGCGAGGCTTCCGAGACGTTGACCGCGAGCTGACCACTAAAGGAATTCACACCCATCATTCCTGCATGGACGGATGTATTAGCAAGTGCAGGGAGCTGGTTGTGGTTGCGCGGAACGCTGTAGAGGGCTTCTGCAATATCTGCGGCTCTTTTCAGAATTATTTCCTGCAGAGGGGAAAGGAGCAAATAAGAACGATTGTCAAGTTATCAGCCAACCACTGCAAGAAACTGTGTTATGTTAAACGTACTAGACAGTGAATGCCTCACAGGCTCAGACTGGGTGGTTTGTTGCTAAATCAGTGGGTTCACTCCACCCAGAGAGTTAATGACTAGTCATCTGGTGATACATACGGACTCTCTGGGAAGGAGTTGAAGTTTGGGTCCACACCTACTTCCCAGTGGACAAAAACAACTGGCACATAAAGATAATGGCACTTTTATTCTTACAAAGGCCAAAGAGTGAATGAGGACAGAGCCTAGATGCTCATTTCTAAGGGGTCATTTCTCAGAGGTCAGGAATTTGAGAACTACAATGGCAGGGCTCGAATCTTACAGTGCTGCTCTCCACGTTATACATTTTCTGCCAACCAGATATAAAATTCTTCATGGCTGAGAAAGCCAGCTACTTTCATGTGCAATAAATTCACACAGTGGACTCTGCCCAACACCCTCAACTCAAAATACCGAACCATCCAAATGTTATGGTCTCTCAAACATTTAGCTTCTTTTTCTCCTTTGTTAACCTGTTTATACCCTTATCCATCTCTCCCAGATGAAAGCTTATTCAGGTTTTAAAATTGTTCAAGTGGAATACATTTACCTGGTTATTATGTGGCATACCATAGAGTGCTTCCACTAAATCAGCAGCCCTCTTCAGTATCACCTCCTGTCGGTATAAAAACAGATGTGCTCCTTTGAATTTAATAAAGTCAATGAAGGAAAAGAGGCTAGTTAGAGTCTTTTTCTTATTGTTGGGTTTTTTTTTTCCAACCAGGTAGATTTTAAAAGCAACAACTCTCAGCAAACATCACTAGTTCATCCTATGAACACACATGCTTAATCAAGTCAAAAGGGTGAAAGCCATTGATGCTGCAAAATAAAATACATCACTCTATTGTCTCTGCCATCTGCACTATAAACCACTGGTAGGTTTATTGCAGAACACAATCCTGAGGTCATTTACTAGATTACTATGATCAATGTCATTCAGAACATAGTATGCATTCCTTGGATGTGTTTGTTTTGTTCTTAATTGCATATCACAGGAATTGTGACCTTATCAGACAGTCAAAGGCTATCCAATCAGTCCAGTGTGACGGATAATGTAATATTCAACATCTCTGGGTTGTATCATTGTATCATGGGCTGGAGACATAATCATGTGCAAAGGCTGCACAACAATTTTATGGAGAGACTGTAGGATTCAGAAGAGAGTCCTGGCAGAATTGCCTATGAGGAAGGGTAATTTAAAAAAAAATCCAAGAGCTGGTTCTGAATTTTGGGCATCTCTCTAACTTTAATTTCCTTGTTTGTCGCTTTCTCTGTCTGCTCATTTGCTTATCCTTTTTGTGGTTCTCCACGATTATTTGTATTAGGAAGAACTCTTGCTTCTTTCTCAAGCTCTGGTGTTTTCTCTAGTATTTTATACTGACATCTGGGTAATGTCATGTCACCTTTGTTTATATTTTGAAGCATGCAAGAAGTCAGGCTAACAATCCCAACATAAAATTTTAACTGCATCTGCAATATTTAGACCATAAGAAATCTTCCTCTATAGGACATCAAAATATCCAGCAGAGCACCCTGGTCTGATAAAAACCTACCTGGACTGATGCTCTTAAATAAAAATCTTCCTTCTTTTCCTCATAACTGAGTGTTTATCTAATACAGAAACATGTAGCTGCATCCAAACCTCTGGAGGAGGTTTACAAATAAAGATGTAGCACCAATTCTTAGGGTTTTTTTATACTTTTGTGTAAAGTTAAAAAAGTTTAACTTAAAATATTTTATACAATAGCTATATTTTATACCAAAAAGGAGCAGTAATGTAGAATATATTGTACATTCTGATCAGAAAATAGAGATATAATTGCATTCATTTTGCTGTCACCATAACCTCTTCAAAAATCCTCGAATAACTCTTCAAATGACAAGCTTTTAGATGCATATTAGCATTTTTCAATTTTAAATTCTCGATAATATAAGATAAAACAGTTGTCATACTGCAGTAACTACTTATGACATATATAATGTCCTAAATTCAAAAATGAGAGGGAGCTTTTTTGAACTCCCGGTAAACATTTAAGCTTGCCTTAAGTTGCTACACAACCCTTTTCTAAAGCATATACTTCAATTATTTTTCACATATGAAGCAAAGTGCATTATATAATTGATGGATTTTTGAATCAAGATATTTGAAACAGTTTTCAAACAGGCAGCTACAGCCTTAGTTTTGTTTGTGTTGTTTGACCATGGGAGTTAATAATTCAATAGTTGAGAGAGAGAGAGAGAGCGAGCGCATGTAGTACCCAGAGAGAATTAATTCCTGTTGTTTTAACTAAGCTACCAAAAAAATGCCCACCCTTATCTGCCTTACATTAAAGGTTCGAATTAAAGATTGTCTTCTCACATTTTGTCTCTTCCAACCATCACTAAATTTATTTTTAAGTCTGAAGAATATTGTGCAAGCATTTGACTTTATAAACATGGGTTTAAGGAAAGACATTGGTTCCATACGGACTAATTCAAAATCAGGACACAATATAGAGCCTGCTGACTGCTTGAATAATGTTTTCAACCTAATGTGTCATGAAGTCAAATTATTCAAAATTAGCGACTCTCTCCTACTACTCATCACGGTCACATATGTATTACTGAGCTAAAAATTCTTTGGACTGAGGCTGAGCAGAGAATGAAAAAACCAAGCCAGAGCAAAGCTCAAAACGTGAGATCTTACTGCTGCATCATGTAATATCCAATGTGTTACCCTGATTAAGGAACTG
Organism: Carettochelys insculpta; assembly: GCF_033958435.1. Classification (NCBI taxonomy): domain Eukaryota; kingdom Metazoa; phylum Chordata; order Testudines; family Carettochelyidae; genus Carettochelys; species Carettochelys insculpta. The sequence continues at coordinate 37,664,136 of NC_134151.1, forward strand.
AAAGTTATTTGATGCCAGATCATACCGCATGGAAACAAAATTGATTTTCGTCATCACTTATTGAAGTACATTTGATAAATGGCACTAAACATTCCCGTCTCATCCCAGGTTATTTTTACAGAGTTTCCAGATTCTGTAAATTTGAGCTTCATGCTTTTTTAAACAACATTTTCACACAATAAAAGCCTTTCCTTGTATGTGACATTTTCAGATTACACAAGGCCGATGTTACACAAAAGCTCCTTTGTCAGGTAGCAGTATCTTCCACTCCAGGGCTAACCGTCGCAACAAACTTGCCTTAAAAACATTCACAGTAAAATGCTACTCTATTTTAAGATATTAACTTGTTTTTTGTTTCATATGCAATTTAAAACTTTTTCAGGCCTGCTTAAATTACCAAAGGTGCTAGAGTGATTATTTCAACTAGAAAGCAGCCCCCTCCAGTTGTCCCGAAGTGAGAATAACAGACCTTGCAAGGTGCTTGGATTGCAGTGACCAGAAAATTGTTCTCACCTCCATGTCATTACGCTCACAGTGAACCAGCCCCCGAGCATGTTTGTGTTCAGGATCTAATATATTGCCTTTCAATCAGAGCTGAGAGCCACCGAACACACAGACAGAACATGACGAGCAGGTCAGGAAAGCAATAAAGATTTTACAGAGCTGTCCAAGGTGCTAAATTTACTCAATAATGGGTTTGGCACCATAGTGTTAACCTCTCATTTACTACCAGTTTGAGGGACTAAATTGAAGTAGCTGACTTCATTTACCTTGAAATGTATATTTTATGACATTATGTAAGTAGATTGAAAGGGCACTGCAGTTCCAACAATTTAAAGGCTAAAGCATGTTTAAGATGAAGCTACAATATTTATTGTACGTTGCACTTAAAGTATATAGAATATTAAAATGTATTGATTAAATTTGTAAAAGGTATTATAAAAAGGACAGCTAATGTAAAAGATCTATGTCTTTCAAAAATCAACTTACCGCTGCAACGGAGACAGATTTTTTTTTATTGAAAAATGAGTGAGACCAGCACACTACAAAATAAAATCCCATAAGGTCAAGAGTTGATGTCCTGTATATTATTTTGTTCACTGAAATTCTTCTTTGCTCTCATGCTGGAACCTAGATTTTCATGCTGTAAGTGGGCATTGTATAAAGGGCCTTCTATTTGAATATGCAAGTGAAAATATTTCTTGAGAGACAGAGTATGACTAAAGATAATATCTAATTTATGGAGGCATTTGTAAGGAAAGATCTACTTTTCTCTTTATTCTAAAAGTCTCTCCACTTTTTGGTTTAGAGTAAATGAGTACATGGGAATTAGCCTGTGCCAGGAAAAGAATCTTGCCTTTTCTTTGAAATATACATAATATTGTTTTCAGAGAAGTAATAAACGACCAAATTGGAAAAAAAGTACATTAGTGCTGAAGCTTACTGAGTCTGGAAACAAGCACAGCAGGTGGCTGTGCGATCTAAACTTCTACTTTTGACCCCTCCCCCCAAATATAGTTTCTATGTAGGAAAGAGGTAAACCTAGAGTAATGGTTTTTTAATTTGCGAAACAAAAATGCAGGTTAGGGTGGGGGCTGTTCTGTTTTTAATGGCACCAACAGCATTTTCATCCTTCTTCTAGAAAATACTGATGGGTGCTTGCATATGTGAACAGCCGCCGAGTCTCAGGCCTGGAAGACCTGTAACAACATCACCACAGGAAGGATTTTATTATCACTTCAGAAGGACTGCGCTTTTGGAACACGGACCGTTAAATTCAAACTAAATCCACTTCTGGCTGAACGTCCCTAAAGTGAACACAATTTTATTTGTTCAGCTTGTGACGTGAGTAATTCTCCAATAGGAATTCATCAAGACCACGACACTTACTTTCAACTGAATTATAATCTCATATTAAGGAGTCTAGTGTTTCATCTGCTGTGCCACTTGTCTCTAGCATGAATAATATATTCCATCTATGGTTCACTGGGGTCAAATTTCATCATAATGACCATTCTGTGCCACTGTGAAGGAAGATGTGTTACCATTTTTGATGACCTCTGCTTACAATGTTACAGTGAATAAATGAATCACGCCTCTATCCTGGTATGGATTGTGGGTTTAACTGACGTCAGGACACTCTTGAGTATCTTTAGGATTTTGAAAAAAATACTAAATTTAAAAAACATCAATTACAGAATGTTTCAGGGATTTGTTAAAGGCTCATGAATTTTGGCAGGCAGGAGCTGTCCACAAAAGAGGATGTTCATCTGCCACACAATGTATTATTTAGTCTGCTAAAGGATTTACGTACTTGCAAAAAAGAAAAAAAACTGTTCTGGCAAATCACGTGTTGTCTAGGTATCATATCACCCCTTAATGCTCTATTAGCTTTGTAATATAAGAGAGCTCATTCATCTTCGGAGAGGTTACTCATGGATAATGATGTCATTCATACTTCCTCATCTCATGTCTGACCTACTGGCGCTGTCTCCTAACTTCCTGATTTCATGGGTACTGACAGCACAAACTCACCTACAGAGATAAAATGCTGAAGAGAAGTTTCCAGTTAGCCTCCTCCCTTTGAAAAGTCACATTCTGAAATTTTAAATTAAAACAATAAATATTGAGCACATAATTAGTGGTTACTATTTTACAAAGGATGAAGCACAGGATTCTGATTACTATGGATACTATTACAATGGTCTAAAATGGACACCAGTTGGGGGATTAAAAAAACGTATCTAGAAATCTATTCTTTCCATATAACTAACATATGTATTCTGGTTCATAAGGGAGGAGTAATGTGTAGGCATGAGAAAGGTACAGAGTAATAAGGAAATGGTGTTTGGGTAGACAGCCAACAGGACTGTCAGTTAGGACATCACAGCTCTACACTGCCAGTCACCTACCTAAACCTACCGAAGACTTAAAGCCATACATCAGCTGCCTTCTCCGCAGAGAGCCATGAACTCAGTGCATCTCTCCAGGTCCATACTGTACACGTTTCAATATCTGGTTGTTTCAACATTTGTATGTGAAAATAAAAAAATCATTTGTACGAGGACTTCAAAATGCAGAGAGATTTAATCCATGTGAATATGCGAGGAATGTGCCAATTTAATGGGACCATAGTTATCAAAACCACGACGGTGTGAAATGGCAGGGCACAGACTCAAGATGTCAATATCACACACAAAGTAAAACCTTACTGAAGCAAAAACAAAATCAGAGGAATATACTTCCAAGTTCTATAACTGAGTTGTCCTGTTGAAGAGGCAAACGTAGCACAGATGCAATAAGGACCAGAGGACCAATGACAAGGAAAGCCAATGGTAGAAGAATGTCTGAAACAAAACGGTACAGCTAACAGGGAATCTTATCATGCTTTCCCTGCTAAATTCCAGTGGCTACTGGGACTAAACTTCTGGCCCTTCTAAGCTAAGACAGTCTTAATGGCTTCCACCCAAACAGAGGATCACAGCTTAAGTCTAGGGCACTAAAACACTGGTGATTAGTCTTATTGCCTGCTCCACAATGAGTCAATCCTATAAATAAGATACAGATAGCCTGCATGTGGCATCCAAAAGAATGAACACTTAAGTCCAAATGCATGCAGACACCTAGCCATAAATGGCGAGATTAAATGAAGAAGATACCTCTTAATCTAAGGGTGATAAATCAATAGCAATATTGAAAAAAAATCAATCAGTTCTCTGTGGCAACTACAGGTTGAACCTCTATAATCAAGCACTCTCTAACAACATCCATAATTCAGCATGATTTTAGTTAGCTGGATGACCCCTATCATGGGTGTGGCCAAGTTTCCCATGTTCTGTGCTATTATTTAGCTATAATTTACTCTTAAATGTTCTCAAAGAGCCCAGTTAAGCAGTGGAACTGCTGGTAATGCTGCTAGACAATATTGACCTGCTGTGGTTCAGCAGATTCTCTGGTTTGACCCTGGTCAGGTCCTGAGGTGCCAGATTAGAGAGGTTCAATCCATACTACCGCCAAGGAGAAGAAACAAAATAATGATGACAGTCCTTCAGTTCACCCTTATGAGTTTACCTCCTATCTATGTCTCCTGTTAATTCAGCCTTCTTGGATACCAGAAGGGTAGTGGCTTGCTTTGTTAATCTAAGACACATTTACATTATGCTCCATGGAAATCTGGCCAGGCATATGACAATGATCAACAAGCTCCATTGCTGGCAAAGATGTTGAACGTCAGGGATATGTAGTCTGAGTAGATGGCAATTTTTGAGAGTGTGGATACTCTAAGTATAGTCTCATCAACTGAAGTATCTGGCAAGGAATTAGCATAACTCCATCATTAAGAGCAGATGAAGCCTTCATTGTCTAAGTCAAAAAGAGGCAAGTGAATAGAGGTGGGGAACAGAGTACTAAATATCACTCTGCTAGTATGAATTCTATTCTTGGTAGATCTTTGAAAAGGGTGACATTTGAATCTCTCGTCTTTCTGCACAAGACCATCCTCACCCTTCTACGGAGCTTTGCTTCTCCTGCTCAAACATGTGAAGATTGCATCTTGTCCCAAACGCTTCTCCTCATTTTATGACTTTTGCTCTGCTCCTATGAAAGTCAATAATGGCGAGATTTCCACTGGAGCAGCTTCACACCTGCTTCTCTCCCCCATCTGTTTCTACCTTATTCTCAGTTGATGACAAAGATTAGTGGATGGTATGAACAACACTGTGCAAAAAAAGTAATTCTTCTGCTCTTCTCTACGCAGATTAAACCTCAGCAGGTGAGTGTTGTGTCCAGCTCTGGGCACCAAATTTCAAGAATGATGTGGAGAAATTGGAGAGGGTCCAAAGAAGAACAACAAAAGTGACTAAAGGTTTAGGAAACATGATCTATGAGGGAAAACTGAAATAACTGGGTTTGTTTAGTTAGGGGGGAAAAAATGAGAGAAGACTGAGAGGGGACGTGATAACATCTTTCAAGTAACTAAAAGGTTGTTAAAGGGAGGAAGGAATAAAAAAATCTCCTTAAACTCTTAGGGCTTGTCTACACTAGCTCCCAACTTCGAAGGGAGCATGGTAAGTAAGGTGTCGGGAGATTATTAATGAAGTGCTGCGGTGCATATGCAGCCTTCATTAAGCTAATTCTCCCCCTTGGCAACTCTGAAGCGTGAAACTTCGAACTGCTGGCTCGCATGTAGCTGCAGCTAACCCGCCGGTACTTTGAAGTGCCTGGGCAACTTCGAAGTCCCTTTACTCCTCAAAATTTTGGAAGGAGTAAAGAGACTTCAAAGTAGCCTGGGCACTTCGAAGTACTGGAGGGTTAGCTGCAGCTACACGTGAGCTGGCACTTCGAAGTTTAGCACTTCGGAGTTGCCGTAGGGGAGAATTAGCTTAATGAAGTGCTGCATATGCAAGTTCTTCAAAGTAGCCACGATCCTGATAATATCTAATCAGCTCTTTGAGTTCATCTACATGGATTACTGTGTGTAAAGTACATATCTGTGCCAGGCGGAACTCCTTTCCATCCACACAGGCAAAGCACAACTCCTTCCAAGTCCTGGTGCTGTTGGCTTTGCAGCCACTGTCTACTGCTGCCTGGTACTCGTCAAGATGCACCAAGGTAGATGCCAGGTGGGCAAAATTTGACACTTGGTTGTAGAGCAGCTTTGCTGCATCGTACATTCCCTCCACACAGCAGCGAGGGCAGGGCAAAAAGCAATGGGCTTAAACAGCCACAAGGGAGGTTTAGGTTGGACATTAGGAAAAACTTCCTAACTATCAGGGTGGTTAAGAATTCGAATAAATTGCCTAGGGAGATTACGGAATCTCCATCACTGGAGACATTTAAGAGCACATTAGAATAACATCTGTCAGGGATGATCTAGATGGTGCTTGCTCCTGCCGTAAGAGCAGGGGCCTGTACCCATTGATCTCTTGTGCTTTTCCAATTCTCTATGATTTTATGACATCCAGCTCTGCTTGCTAAATCCAGAGCTCTTTAGTGATGTCAGATTTTAATCTATGAGGCCAGTCTTTCATCCATCTAGATCCTCTAGCTGGTAGCTGCCATCTATTATATTTCCATTCATCCAGATATTATATTACTTGAGCTGGTACATGTCCATCCTATTTGGAACTGTTGCTTGAATAAACGGCCATCATTGGAAGCTGAGTGATTCTCTGGCATTTTTTATAGTCTCCCTTTCCCGATTAGCCTGAAAAGAAACTACTGTGAGGAAGTAAAGAAGGACACCCTCTATAAAGTGTCAGTCTCAAATACTGGTAAGATTAGGAGAGAGAACGCATTTTCATATTACATAGGTGGAAACAATTTTTTTATCCCATTAGAAAGACTTATGAAAAATATTTGAGACCAAAATTTCAAAAAAGGCTTTAAGTTTGCGATGTGTATGGTAGACTACAAACAGATGATTCATTTCTTTACGTATGCCAGAAACATGTTTGATAGGCCGGAATCTATATTCTATTGCTTGCATGCACAACTGTTTGATCCACAAGGCCTGGTTCAAATCCCCTTTACTATGCTGGCCCTCGAGTCAAACCTGATGTGTAGTGGTTGACACGGTCCACTTCACTGGATTTCAATCTACAAGATACTCTGATTACAATTAGTATTACTGGGCCAGATCCTCAGCTGATGTCAAAGTGTTAATTATATATTAATTGGCTTTTATTTCATTTATTTAATCTTATTTTTTTATTGGTGTATTTGTCTTTGTGAATATTTGCTGTAGATGAAAAAGCCTGTATCACTGCAATTCATTTAGAATACCCATAAAAGTTGTAATGAAAATAAATAACAGAAGACTGAAATATCAAGATGAGCAGAATTGCCATTTCTTTGGGTCCCACAGTAAAGGGTTTGGGGGTGTGTGTGTAAATCTCATATAAGAAGAATTTTTAGCTAGGCACTGGAATATGTTAGGCTTTAAGGGTGCAATGAAAACTGAAAAACAAGCAGCACAGAGATTCTGACCTACAATGATATTCTGCTATGTTCTGCCTAGAATGAGTGCATAAAATGTTGAAATAGAGACTGGAATAATGTTGATAGGCTTTAGCATTACAGTTAAAATGCTGCTCAGTCGTAACCCCTACAAATGAGTACATTCACTTACATTTTATCATCAGTGTAATTAAAAAAAAAGTCTCTTGAAAGGGGCATTCTCATTACAATGAAGGACCACTTCAGAGCCAATTGAAATGAAAAGAAAGAGTGTAGATTAGGTGTAGATACCAAATGCTAATTTCTAGGGAAGCATAAAATGCCAAATGTGTAACAATTATATTCTACAACTATGTGTTCAAAGGACTTGATAGTATATTATGGCATAAAGAGGCTTTAGCTCAAGCAGTACTATTTCAGTGAAGGGCTTCCAAGCTTATGTTGTTAAAAGAATTTTTCAACTTTCATACTAGAAACAAAAGACTTTATCCCCACCATACACATCCTTAAACACGCCACTCAGGTCCAAGTCAAATGCTTTACTGAAGTCTACGTCTATTACGTCAACACTATTACCTTTATCAGTCAAACTTGTAATCATGTAGTTAATTTAATGGGATCTCTTTTGCATTAAGCCCCACTGATTTGCAAAAATTCCATCACCCTTGTTTAATTTTTTTAACAGTCAAGTCCCATATCTGTTCCTCCATTATTTTGTTCAGGATGGATGCTAGCCCAACAGTCCTATAATTACTCAGGTCATACCATTCACACTTGTTAAATATTGTCACAAGAATGGCTTGCTTCCAGTTATCTCCAACTTCCCTAGTGCGCCAAGACTTTTTGAAAATTAACATTAAGAGTCCAGTGAGCTCCTTTTTTAAACCTTTTGGATACAAGTTATCTGGGCCTGCTGCTTTAAGAATGTCCAGTGTCAGCAGCATCTGCTTAATATCTCCGGATACTTTTAGAAGGCAATGAGTGTTAACACTATTCGGTGAAACTGTGTCATCTGGTTTTGCCCAAATAGAGAAGAGAATATTTATTAAAGACTTCCATCTTTCTGCATTATTAATAGTTCTACTATTTCCATCTAATTATGAACCAATGCTAGTTTTCAGATTCTTTTTCTTTCCAGTATGCTTTAAAAACACTTTCTTACTGTCCTTAACTTTCTCCTTGTATCCCTTGGCTTCCCTTATATGTTTCTTACATTTGCTTTCACTTAATCTCTAAACCAGGTTGTTCTTTTAGCCAGTTGTCATCTGGGGGCTTCTCACACTGTGTTCTTAAATGTTTCATAGTTACCATTCACGGATTAAAATCTGCCTGCCCACAGATTTCAGTTAGATAAAATATTGCTCCCTCAAAGGCTCTGATGTAATAACAAGTATCACATTTTGTACCAGATGAGGCTCCACTTTTAGTGGTGAATGAAACAAACACTAGTTTCCAGTCTTTCTCAAAGTTGATTGTGAAAATACCACCAACAAACCACAGGTCTGTTTTAAAATGTTTACTGTTTTTTCAAAATATATAAAAAAATAAATATTTTCTTCAAATATCAAAGTATTTCAGGCACTTAGCAAGAAAGATGAAAGTCACAAAAATGCAATGAAAATTGTCATATATTGTCAAGGTGTTTTTCCAACTAAAACATCAAAAACCTGAAATTTCGAAAAGTTTCATCAGTTCCAATCTGCAAAAGGCTTGGCAGTCCACTGGGTAGAAAGCCAAAAAAAGCAGTCCGAAAGTTGAAAATCATTGGAAAGGGCTAGGGAATAAAACAGAGAATATCATATTGCCACTATTTAAATCGATGGTATAATCATATCTTGAGGGTTGCCTCATCACAAAAAAGATATACTGGAAAGGAAAAGGTTCAGAAAAAGGCAATAAGAAGGGAATATGGGACTGCTAGTATATGAGGAGAAAGAAAGAAGCCTGGAATTTTTCAGCTGGCACAAGAGACATTTAAGACGAGATATAACAAAGGTCTAAAAAAATCATGACCGGCATGGAGAGAGTAAATAAGGAAGTGTTATTTACTCCTCCTAACAGAGGAATTAGGGGTCACCAAATGAAATAAAAAAGGTAGCATTGGCCACTATCAGTAGTCAGGATACTGGGCTAAATGGGCCATTTGTCTGACTCATTAGCCGTGTCTACACGTGCACGCTACTTCGAAGTAGCGGCACTAACTTCGAAATAGTGCCCGTCACGGCTACACGCGCCGGGCGCTATTTCGAAGTTAACTTCGACGTTAGGCGGCGAGACATCGAAGTCGCTAACCCCATGAGGGGATAGGAATAGCGCCCTACTTCGACGTTCAACGTCGAAGTAGGGACCGTGTAGTCGTTGCGTGTCCCGCAACTTCGAAATAGCGGGGTCCGCCATGGCGGCCATCAGCTGAGGGGTTGAGAGATGCTCTCTCTCCAGCCCCTGAGGGGCTCTATGGTCACCGTGGGCAGCAGCCCTTAGCCCAGGGCTTCTGGCTGCTGCTGCGGCAGCTGGGGATCCATGCTGCAGGCACAGGGTCTGCAACCAGTTGTCGGCTCTGTGGATCTTGTGTTGTTTAGTGCAACTGTGTCTGGGAGGGGCCCTTTAAGGGAGCGGCTTGCTGTTGAGTCCGCCCTGTGACCCTGTCTGCAGCTGTGCCTGGCACCCTTATTTCGATGTGTGCTACTTTGGCGTGTAGACGTTCCCTCGCAGCGCCTATTTCGATGTGGTGCCGCCCAACGTCGAAGTTGAACATCGACATTGCCAGCCCTGGAGGACGTGTAGACGTTACTCATCGAAATAGCCTATTTCGATGTCGCTACATCGAAATAAGCTATTTCGATGTTGGCTTCACGTGTAGACGTAGCCATTCTGGCTGGTCTTATGTTCTTAAGGTACCATATCAGGATAAAATGATGAAGATATCACCATTAACTAGCTGACCTATAACTTGGTCCTATAGCAGGGAAAGAACAACTTCTGAAATTCCTGTATCTTCAGCACTGTATTCTTCGTACGAAACAAATAACATTACAAAGGGTGGCAGAGCTTTACATCACATCCCTGTGTACCTTCACCATTGTCCACTGTCCAACATATTAATGCGAACACAGCCCTTTCATAAACACAAAGCCAAAATGCACATCCTTGTTTACAGAGATTATAAGAGATTCTATACTATTATACTTTGAAGACGTTTCAGTCCAGAGGAGTTATATCATCATAAGTTGCATGATTGACTTTTACACCAGAAAGAAAAGGCTGTACTCAAACAATTGTTATTGCCTCAATGGGAAAAAAAAATCAATGAAAGTAAAATGAACAGGAGATTTTTTTGAGTTGCAGTTAATACAGCCAAAGAGCTATGGGTATTAAAAGGTCAACGAATAAATTAGTCCAAGTGTTATGAAATGAATGATTTGGCTTATAATTGTATTGAGAGCAAATTGTTCACTGCCTATTAGACCAGGTAATTCTTATCCATAGTGCCTCAATTACTGTTCCATAAGCAATAATATAGTTGTAAGAGATGTTGGTTCGATCGAGTGACCTCTGAGACGCTGGCTGGGACAGCTGACTTTACTATGATGGATCACTACACTAGATGTCCAAATGGTGCCAAACCTCCTTCCTACGAGGAGAGATCTCATAAAAGAAACATTAAGGCCTGATTCATTTTCCCAACATGTCTGAGTTTTCAGGTGTCAGCGGTTAAGTATAGATTGTGAAGCCCTGTATTTCTTAGAACAGTTATGACAATGGCATCTAATGCTTCTAGCACATACTGCTAAACAGCATCATGATGGTAAAGGACACTCTCTCTGCTGCTCATCTGGCACGCATTCTGAGAAAGATGCAGTGGTATTTTATTCCAGAGATTGAGCCACTGTATATTGGCTTGCTGATAAGGCTTCACCCTTCTAAAGCACGTTCCGTCCAAGGATCTCAAAGCTCCTTATCACAAGAAAGAATGAAATTTTGCAATACCACCACAAGATAGGTATTGTTTCCATATCCTGCATCAAAGAGAGCCTTGATCTTTGCACTCAACACAGTCTAGCTGTTTTTGTAGGTTGTTTATGACAGACCAGGCTGATTGAGTAGGTAAAGAGGTAAGGACCTTACATGTGGAGGACTGGAAAACATTTATAAAAGCACCTTTCCTCAGAAGTCACAAAATACATATGTGGCCCAGAGCCTGCAAGGAGCTCAAGCAATTGAAACAGACAACTATCACATAAAGTATCACCCCATTATGCAGATGGAGAAACTAACGCAAGGCCCCCTCAAGGACAAACAAGAGGTCTGTAGAATAGTAGCTAGTATAGAACTAAATTACTAATCCCCTCCAACAACCTTGCTGCTTACTCCAAAGTAACACAGAATACCACTTACAGCTAAGGCTGTAACATGATTCCTACAGGTACGGCCAACACAAGGAGGTAGTTTTTAGTACATGAATTGCCCAGGCAGTTCCTGGAAATCTGGACACATATTTTAGGATGTGTATCGATGAGTAGGATAGTATAATGCTGCCTGTTCCCATTCCCATCTAATTCTGTCGGCCCAATTTTGTATTGACTTCTCTGCCAAAGTGTTTGGAAATAACACCTCTGGAACAAATCCTGCTGTTTCACTCAAGGAACATTATTGTGGGAGTGAGGATTTGCCCCGGTGTGCATGGGGAAAAAGACAGGCGTGCAAGCATACAGCTGTATCCCCTGCATTCAGGAAACAGAGGAACTAAACGAGTCTAGCTGTGTTTCTATGGAGCAAAGCAAAGGGTACCCTGCATCCTAGGAATAGGTAGCATAGCAGTTGCCCTCCTCAGGACTCCTCCAGGACATCCTGTTGGTCTATAATATGACAGCTCCAAGGGCTGCCCCAGGGTAGTCCAGACCATGCTGCCCCTATAGGCCTGACTGGTCCCTGCTCAATCCTGCTATCTTACCATTCTCCAACCACCTGAGTACTGAGTTGAAGATGTGATGGCAAGCTCTGAATTGCAGTATAGCCCGAACATAAGAAACTAAAACAATAAAAGCACAATTATGCTACACTGTACCATATACAACCAATTCTTGTTTCTATTGCTAAGCCACTACATTTATGATAAATCACTAAACACAATTACTCTAATGGGGGCGGGGTGCGATTTTCCATTTCATCTCTCCATTGAGCAAAAGACGGCTGCGTGACTTGGGTCTGAATTTCAATTTTACCAGCATACAGTTGAAGTGAATATTATTTGGCACAATGCAGTGTACAACTGAGCCACTAAATGGCTGATTTACTAAAGTATTATTAGATGAGCCCTTGCTGTTCCCAGTGAAAGCGCAGTCACTGTCTCCCTTCATGGTGCGTTCAAATTGTTCTGTGTTTAAATATTCAGCATGAGGCTAATGTGAACTGATGAACTGAAACAGCAAACATTCACTTTCAATACAGACAGCGAGAGAGCGATGCAACAAATCCTGTGGCCTGCAGAGGTGAAAATGATTTATATTTAAGGATTTTGCTGCCTACTTCTATTACTTTAAGATACTCTTAATTAGCATGGTGTTTGAATGAGTAATTCAGGGGTGTAGCAAAAACCAGCTTCATGCTTATGCAGGCTTCAGAATGCCAATGAAGTAGTGCGTCAGGTTAATTCTCTCTCTCCATCTCTCTCAGCAAAACCTTAACAGTGCACTTGCTGCCACCCTCATTTCACAGTTCAGTGTGTGATTTGCAGCATGGAAGGTGCGTTAGCTGTGATCTTACCCTTCCAATGATATTTGGAGGATCAGCCCACAAATATGTTTGCGATATACTGTTTTGGAATTATATGACTTTTACAGGGGGGAAAAAGGCGGGAGGGGACCATTTCTTTACTGCCACCTGCTGGAGTTGACAATAACCCTTTGTCATACTAAGAGAACAAGCATCCTCACTTAGAGGACAGTTACGGTGAGCACTTAAAATACTGTGATCCAAGACACTTACAGTAGATTAGAATTTTTTATTGGTACTGTGTTGCCATAACAACATAAAGAGAGCAGATGACTTAAGCTAAGCTTGCAAAGCAAAAGGCTGCTCATCTGGCAGTTAAAATGAATACAGTTCACTTCACAAGTTCTCCATATGGACCCTTAGTGTATGGTAATGAGGATGCCATATGGTGGAAGAAATGCACAGAGAACAATTGTGTACTACTGGATGACTACACCAAGCAGGAAGTTATGAGAAAACATGGGAGTGATACTTATGCGTCTGCTCTCTAGCTCAAACGCTCTTTCAGAGGGGGCTCTCTCCTTTCTTAATCCGCTCCCTAATAGATTCGCATACAGAAATGACAAAGAAACATTTTGCAACATCATTCATCATAAACTGTCAGCCGTGTTTGTAAATCAGCTTGGTAAGATCTTGTAAATTTGGAATTCTTAAAAGGTAACAGTGCTAAGTTTTTAGACAAAGTGCAGGGAAATTTAAGCACATATGACAAGCAGAAACATTAGTGATAATCATTTTTTTAAAAAAAGAGTTGCACCTTTTTGCCTGCGTGCTTAAAGCTGTAAATAATGCTGGAATACATAAAAGCCTTCCAGTCAGGAGAGGGGCAAATGGACCAAATCGGTTTTTATGATATTTCCAAAAGGATCAAAAATAATTAATTGGAAGTACATGTAATACACACACACTTCACACTGTACTAACCAGATCCTAAACTTGGTAAGACAGCTTGCTAAAGGCTGCAGTGTCGATTTTGTACTACACATGCTTCATAAAAGATGAATATAAATGCATTAGTTAGACACGGTGAGCTAAATTAGAAGGTCAGGCAGGGCTGGAAGGGCTGAAAAATCACACAACCAATGACTGTAATTACTCTTTTTTTAAGTCTATTAAGTGGTGTTGTTCTATCAAGGCTCAGGGGTATAGGACATGAAGTACAAGATAAAGTAATGTGTATTTATTACTCCCACAGGATCAATTTACAAGATATTTTCAGCTCCATGGAGCAAAATACACAAATGCAGCCTTTGTTCCTTTCCTCAAACTGAGGTTCATTTTCTTTAAAAGTGCTACTGCTTGAAGGAAACATGTTTACCAGGTGAGTGCCCTCCTGCCTCCATCATTTCGTTGTTGTACTTAAAAAAAAGGGGAATCTAAGATCACAGGGATCATCCTTATTGGCTGTTCAAACAAGTGGTTCAAGCCATTCATGTGGCACAGGTTGATTTAATATAGAGGCTCCAGAGCCAATCTAGAAAGCTGCCCTCAGGCAAACAGAGCAAAGGAACAATGCAGAGAACCCTGTCATTGTGCTAGCCTTCATGCACTGGAGTTTTGTCACAGCTTCTAAATGACACCATCTGCTCTCATCATTTGCTGAGTAAATGCTGACCCAATTATAAAGAAAACTCACTGAAATGTGTATGTCTGCTGCTGACCTTCTGAAAAGAAAGGGCTCCTTGCCAGAAAGTTGGATATGACTGTGCCCTCCAGCTGTAACCCTGTCACAGTCTCCAAGTTCTCTTGAGTTTCAGGGTTTACATATTCTTGCGGGTGGGAAAAAGCCCACACCCCACTTTCAGGGGCAAGATTTCAAAGCATTTGACAACTGAAATCTTGGTGGTTTTGAACAGCTCACCCTGACGGTATGTCGACGCTGCACGCACCTTAGGAGGCATGCAGCACAATAGGGCATGTCTACAAGGCAGCCTTATTCCGAGATAAACTGCTGTGGATGAGCTGTTCTGGAATAGCTTATTTCAAAATAATACTGCTGTACACAAAATGCATTTCGAAATACCATGTGGCTATTTTGAAATACAGCATCTACACACATAGAACCATAGAACACGAGAACTGGAAGGGACCTTGACAGGTCATCGAGTCCAGCCCCCTTCCCTCATGGCAGGAACAAGCACCATCTAGACCAGTGGCGTCCAAAACAAAGACACCTGATCGCCACATGCCCCCTCCCTGCCAGGTGTCCAACCCCCGCCCACATAGCCAGGCACCCTACCCTCCCTCCCCCCGCTAACTCACCGGAGCCACGCCGCTGGAACTGCCCAGCCCCAAGCCGCACAACCCTGACAGCTGCAACACCAGAGGTGCCCAGCCCCAAGCTGCGCAGACCCGAGAGCCGCACAAAGCGGCACCTGAGCCCCCGAGCCAGCTGTGGCACCCAAGGAGCTGCCACATGAACCCCCAAGCCACTGCACAAACCTGCCAAGCTGCGTTCACCGCATGTGATGAACAAGGAGCGTATTGGACACTGTGGTTCTACATCATCCCCAACAGATGTCTGTCGAACCTGCTCTTAAATATCTCCAGTGATGGAGACTCCATAACCCCGCCCCCAGGTAATTATTCCAGTGTCTGACCACCCTGACAGTTAGGAACTTTTTCCTAATGTCCAACCTAAACCTCCCTTGCTGCAGTTTAACCCCATTGCTCATTGTTCTACCCTCAGAGGCCTAGAAGAACAGTTTTTCCTCCCTCCTCCTTGCAACCCTCTTTTAGGCACATGAAAACTGTTAAAATGTCCCATTTAAGTCTTCTCTTTTCTAACCTAAACAAGCCCGGTTCTTTCAGTCTTCCCACATAGCCCATGTTCTCTAGACCTTTAATCACTCTTGTTGCTCTTCTCTGGACCGTCTCCAATCTCTCCACATCTTTCTTGAAATGTGGTGGCCAGAACTGGACACAATACTCCAACTGAGACCGAATGAGTGAGCGGAAGAATGACTTCCCGTGTCTTGCTCTGAACATTCTTGTTAATACATCCAAGAATCATGTTTGCTTTTTTTGCAACATTATCACACTATTGACTCATATTTAGCTTGTGGTCCACTACAATCCCTAAATCCCCTTCCTCAGTACCCTTTCCTAGACAGTCGCTTCCCATTCTGAATGCATGAAGTTGAGTGTTCCTTCCTAAGTGGAGCACTTTGCATTTGTCCTTATTAAGCTTCATCCTGTTTACCTCCAACCATTTATCCAGTTTGTCCAGATCATTTTGAATTCTGACCCTAACCTCCAAAGCAGTTGTAACCCTTCCCAGCTTGGTATCACCTGCAGACATAATAAGTGTACTCTCTATGCCAATATCTAAATCATTGATGAAGATATTGAACAGACTTGGTCCCAAAACAGACCGCCCTGTGAAATTGCACTTGTTATGCCCTTCCAGGATGACTGCGAGCAACAGAGCCTAGTTCAAAATCGAGTCAGCGGTCACACAATGGCCTATTTTGAAATTGGCTCTATTCCATGTCTTAACAGCACCTATGTCGAAATAGTGGTTTGCGTTGTGTAGGTACTAGGACAGTTACACAGCCACAGTTATTTCACTAAAGACCTACCCCTATAGTGCACAAACCCCCTAGTATTGGTATAAATAGCCAAGTAGATAGGCAGGCGCTGTGCAGGTGAGTCAAGACACCCCTGAATCCTTAGGGTATGAATCCCTCTATATGTCACTTCCAGTCAGTGTTCCCTATAAGTTTAGTACTTAGGCAGCCACCCAGGAGAGATTCAGGTGCCACCCAGCTGATCAGCAGGGTGTTCACAGCCACCCACCATGCGAAGCATTTGTTTCTATTGGTGGTGTATGTCTGCACATGCTTTGGTGCACATAACAAATTTATTCTGCTCAGGGATGGAAAAAGTTAGAGAGAACACTGCTGCCAGAGGCTGCTCCCACATCCCTATATCAGCCTAGGAGCTATAGACTGTTGTCAGTGTAGAAAGTACAACTGTGATCCACATCCTCCCTGCTACCCTCTAGTCAGTGCAAAGATTGCTCTCATCTGTGAGTCTGCCAAGAGGGATTAACAGCAAATCTTGTACTGAGGAGCTTCCGGCTGGAAAGAGCTCCCAGGAGCTGATGCCCGACTGATTGGTAATGGTGCCCCCTGTGCAAGACACAGGCTGAATTAGCAGAGGAACAAGACATGGCTTGGAGATTGCCGTGGGAGAGGGTCCATAGGGGAAGGTGGAGCCTAGCAGTAGTGTATCGCCTGAACAGCACGCTCGACTCGCCCTTCCATGGGGACAGAAGCGGAAATAAAGCCCCTGTTCAGAGGATACAGCATGCAGCAGAGGACAAGTAGGCTGAAGATGGATTGCACCTGGAGGGCTGGGTCTCTGGCCTGCATTGGGACCAAACGTGAGGCAGACGCGGTGAGTTGCTTCTCACATAACGAGTGATAGTCAAGTCTTAAGGACAGTGGTAGCAGACAGCAGTGGCAAAGAAATGGACTTGGCCTAAGTTTGAACAGAGGTGGGATGTATTAAATAAGTATCAAGTTTTACATCCAATTGTTTAATAGTCATAAATTCCAAGGCTAGGAGGGACCAACGTGATCATCTAGTCTGACCTCCTATAGAATACAGGCCTCAAAACTTCCCCAAAATAAGCCCTGGAACAGAGCTTTCAGAAAAACAGCCAATCTTGATTTAGAAGTTCACATTGATGCATAACCCACCCTAGAAATTCTTCCCATGGTTATTTATTCTTACGAATATGGGTCTTATTTGCAGTCTGAATTTGTCCAGCTTCCACATCCAGCCATGGTTATGTAACACCAACAGACCGTGGCCATCCTCAGCTGGGATTGAAGCTGCAACCTGATGGGCACAGCCATGAGCCTTTATCACATGAGCAAAAAGCCAACGGGGCCTTAGCTGAGGCTGTAGAGCAGACTTTACTCTCCCTAGTGGTCTCAGCACCTCTGGGTCACAGCGACATCTTTCTCTGTGAGGTTGATGAGTTCAGTTGTTCTACAAATAAGTAGAATAATCAAGTCACCTCTAAGGTCTCTCTCTTTTTAAAGCTAAATAGATTGAGCTCTTGGAGTCTAATATGATGCAACAGGCTTTCTAATCCTTTCATCCCTCTCGTTCTCCTCTGAACCCCTTCTGATTTACCAACATTCTTCGTGAACAAGGGGCCCCAGAACTGGGCGAAGTATTGCAGTATTGGTGGCACCAGTGCCCAACACAGGTAAAATAACTTCTCTGCTCCAACTCGAGTTTCCCCTATTTATGCATCCTTGGATCACATTAGCTCTTTTGGTCCCAGTAACAACCTGGGAGCTCACGTTCAACACAACCTCCAAACCTCTTCCAGAGTCACCGCTTTCCCGAGTAGAATCCCAAACTCTGGTAAGGACGGCCTAAACTCTTCTGCCCTAGAGTGTGGGGCGTCAAAAGCAGCTAGAGGCCCACTTACTCCAACTCCGTCAGTCCCAGCTCCCTGCCCTAGGCTGGATATTATGCATCGGAAATGGCATATGGCAAGGCACTGACTTTGTAAAAGGTGGTGAGGATGGAAGTGTTAAAAATCTGTCTCCCAAGGGAGCCTGCTTTACAGCTATTTGTGGAGTTGCTAGCATGACTCCAGTGTTCCCCAGGGCCTGCCACCATTTTACTATAAAAAGATTCATGGCACAAAGCATGAACAAACCCTAATAAACAAAGGTGTGCAGGATTTAAACCTCCCGAGGGACATCGGTGTGCAAGAACCACCACATGAGCGTGAGAGGCACTGATCACACATACACACACGCACACGCACACTTTCTCCCTCTCCATCTCTCCCGCTCTTCCCATTCCCAGGGAACTGCCTCGTCCAGTCTCCATTTTTGGGACTACGATGCAATCCCTCAGCTGCAGCGGCATCTTTTTGTCTCTCCGCTCCTCTCTGGGGAGAACTTGTTCACTGTAATCTGCCCCCCATCATGTATTGGGCAGGAAAGAGTGCTGCCCTGCTTACCCCAGGTGCCTGAACAGACTTCAGGAACAGAGGGTTTCTCCCACAGTTTCTGTACTGTTTTGCTCCTGCTTCTTCAGGAAAAAAAAGCTGAGATTTCCCATAGATCTGAGCACACAGCAGCTCCTCCTGTAGCCAGTGGTGGGGGACAGGGAGACAGTTGTTTCCATGTTGTTCTCAATGGAAGCTGCTGGGTGTGTACTAAGCACTTTTGAAACACTTGCCCAGCAGTTTCAAAGCAAGAGGAAACCAAAGTCCCTTTCTGACAGTACTTGTAGGGTATTCTAATCCCTGGGGCCACAGATGCTGCAGCTCCGTTTCTCCTTTGGAGCCCTGCGGAGCAGAGAGCATGCACTAAGAGTCAGCGTCACGCTCTCAGCAGGACGACAGCTGCTTCCATTTCTTACAAGACGTCTATTTCATCAGTAACACGTTAACGGAACAATGGCCTTCAATCCCTACCGGCACTTACGGAAACGTGAGTTTTTGAAATGGAAAAGCACAGCGTAGCAGGCCCTTCATAAGGGGAAAGCACCGATCTGCTGGGATGGCAATGGCAAAAACTGGGAAAAAGAAACATCTAAAGCGCTGAGCGGTTACCTGTTCCATTCTCTCCTCTTCCCCTCCCGCTTTTCCTCCCTCGCTCTCTCAGTGCTTCTGCCCATTTTATGAGCCAAAGCCAGATGGCCCACAACTCTCATTTAAGTAGTGACTGACAATTGCCTGTCGTGGAATCCTGCCAAAGCCCTGCGTCTGTATAATGACTATGGAAGAGCATTGCAAACTCACTGCGGCCTTGATTAGGATTCTGGAGCCAGGGAGTGGCGCTAGGAATGAACCATCAGTGCCTCTATGCAGAAGCCCAGGCATGCTAGCCACTTCTGCATTCGTCCTCTGCAGAGCACATTAATGAGGCTGGAACTTGAGGCCCAGCCTCCAAACTCTCTCAAACACAGCTGCAAAAGAGTATTCCCCCTCCCCCGCCTCCTTTTAGGGTCGCACAGGAATGCTGGTGCCAATATTCCTTGAAATAAGAAATTGGTAACTTCTTCCCTGGGTGATTTACACAAATTGGGATCACAGCAGAACGTAGAACACATGCTTTTGCTTGATTTAGAGAGACTTCACAACAGACCAGTCCTTAGGAAGAAACACACATAGGACAGCAGAAAATGCTGGGTTACCTGGACCACATGTTGGTAATCCCTGGAACCTTTCACTTAAACGTGGCCAGCAAGCATTAATTATCTAAACGTCAAGGCACCCTTTGTGAAATATTAGCATCCTTATTCCACAGGCTGAAACAGGAGGGAACAGTGGTGCAGTGATGTGGCTTGCTCAGAGTGCCAGAGGTAGAACCAAGACAAGAACTCACAAATCTTCATCTCCAGCCCCAAGTGCTAACCAACACACACCACCTTCTCACGACCCAGCAGAGGAAATCTCAGCTGTGATGTCCTCCAAGGTGACGTATGGAAGAGCGTGTTAAAAATATAACCCAGCTGGCACAGCCAAAAATTTTGAATGTGGGTGCAAAGAGCAGCTCACAAGAAGTGGGATGAGCCCAATGAGTCGAGGCTTCATTCTGAATCTCCGCAAAATCCCTACCACTCTGAGCACACGGCCAACAAGCAGAGTGAGGACCACACCTGTGACTTAAGAAGACAAAGTTCCCCCTTTCAAACTGTTCTCTTCCCTGCTGGGCTAGCACGTAGAGGAAAACCCCTGCTTCAAGCAATCTGCAGTTAGCGGACTCAGCTCCTATGCATGGACAGCTTTTACCATTTTGACATTCTCTGTAGCATGTCTGAGGCCTGAGCTGCAGACAACCTCTACTGCCAATTGCCTTAGTGTGACTCATTAATGTCACAGTGAGAAAGGCCACCATGTAACTGAGACGAGTGTCAGGAGAGGCGGATGAACAAGCAAAATTAGCGTTTGACTTACAAAGAAGTTAGGTTTTTCCAATGCAGTAAAAGCCATTGTTTTACACAAGGAGTGTGCAAACTGCTAGGGATCAGATTCTGCTACAGTCAAAGCTCTCATGAACCCAAACTTAACCCAAACTCAAGCTGCACACTACTGGCCAAGAAGGGCACATGTTGGAGTAGCCTGTCCATAAGCATGACTGATTGATAGTCTATTGCACCATCAAATCTGCTAACCCAAGCTGAACATGTCTGGCCCTATTTTACATCCAATCTCATATTTAAACACAGAAAACAAGGCACAGCTATTGTGTTGGAAAGTTTATGTCCGGAGCAATATTTTGACTTCTGCATCCCTTAGGTTTGCAAATCCTGAGTGCATCATAGAGGCATTGTTACTCTGTGGCAATACAGCTTCTCTCAGTGGGCAGTCTTGGCAGCAGAGATACACTGCAAACACTACAGCCTCAAGCAAAAGTAGGAAGCTGTTTGTCTCTGGGGAATATGACGCCTCCGAAGAAGCAGCCCTAGGTACAAAAGCATGTTGCAAACCTATCTGAAAATCTTGTGGGGGAGAGAGAGACACACAGAGCTAGGGGAAGAGTTTTTAGAGGGCAAATGAAACCAATGAGAAACAATGCTCTCGCACAGCATGTTTTTCTTCTAATTTTTCAGGAGGCCAGATGGTAGGGCAAATAGAAACCCCACACAAACAAACAAAAAACCACCAGTCACAAATGCCTGAAGCCTTCCCAAACAGAGAGACTAGAGAGAGAACAAGACATTTCAAATAACTCATCTAATTTCATTTCTGTGTCACTAGGTAGAACGTAATAACGTGATGATGCTTATTAACTCTATTTCCATTTCAAAGCACTTCACAAGCACTCTCAGCGCTCAGAGACATGAGATATCCCAATATTACAGCTCTGGAGACAAAGGAAGAAAAGGCAAGGGATTTTACCCAAAGGGTACAAAGGAAACAAGGGTCAGGATAAAACTTGGAATGACCCATTCCAACCTCTGCGCCCAACCACTTAATGTTGCAGGACTGAAATCAATGGCAGTTTTTCCAGTTATTTCAGTGGGAGCTGAACTGATGGCTGAGCTGCTGAATCACATCTCATTTGGCATTGCAAAAACTTCCCCACACACCCTGTGCTGGAGGGGGGCTAGTTGCACAGTGGGACACCTGCACATACTGCACGGCACCTTGCATCGATACACGTGACCCGGGTGTGGGCTCGCACCCATAACACAAGCGGCCAAGCGTGCAACTGCACAAGCCATGTAGCAACTGTGGCAGCTGTGTGGCCGTGTAACTTAGGTCGATGTCATTTTGTAATGTAGAAATGCCTGGTTATTTCATGGCGACTGAAACAATGGAATGTACTGTTATTATTTTACTTAATGGAAAAACCTGGCTGAATGGAAAATGACACACACAATAGCTCATGGTCCTCTGCATTACACAGAAGTAGAGTTCTCAGCATAATTTTGCAAGATCTGACCACAATACCTGCCATTGCCAAGACAAAACACCATCTTGCTGTCCGTGTCTAACTTTGCTGCAACCTACAGAAGGCTCGTGCTCCCAAATACATGCTGGTAGAGACCAGCCCCGCATTTTGTTACCTATAGTGGGCTGTGCCTTTAAGACCTCCCGACACAGCATGACTAGCTCCAGGTGTAGGAAAGCCATGTGCAATCTCCCAGAAGCTGCAGGAAAGGTTTTTTAGTTGAACCATCTAGACTGAGAATCTGTGGGCAGGTCTACACAGCAGCCTTACATTGAAATAAGCTGTTCTGGAAGAGCTATTTCAGAATACCTTATTTTGAAATAAGGCTGCTACATACAAAACTGCATTTCAAAATGGCTCTATCTACACTAGCCCCTGCCTTTTGAAAGGGGATGCTAATGAGACACTTTGGGATATGCTAATGAGGTGCTGTCATAAATATACAGAACCTCATTAGCATAGTGGTGGCCGTGGAGATTCAAAAGTCCTACTTTCGAATTGCATGCTCCCCATGTAGACGGGGGCCTTTCGAAAGGACACCCCAGTCTTCGAAAGCCTCTTATTCCTAAAACCAAATAGGAATAAGGGGCTTTCAAAGACTGGGGGGGTCCTTTCAAAAGGCCCCCGTCTACACGGGGGGCCGCACGATTCCAAAACGGCACTTTTGAATTGCTGTGGCCACCACTATGCTAATGAGGTGCTGCATATTCATGGTAGTGCCTCATTAGCATATCCCAAAGTGTCTCATTAGTATCCCCCTTTCAAAAGGCAGGAGCTAGTGTAGACATAGCCAGTAGCACTTAGCTCTTTCAAAATACATCATCTACACACTTTGGCTACCTCTACACTGGCCCCACCCTTTTGAAAGGGGCATGCAAAGAACAGCCAATTCAAAATGCAAATGATGCACTGATTTGCATATTCAGTACCTCATTTGCATAATAGCAGCCACTCGCCATTCCAGAAGTACTGTTTTCAAAAGCCAAAACAGCCACGCAGACTTTTTTTTCAGGAAGAAGGGAGCTGTCGAATGTGGGGCTTCCTTTCAAAGGAACCCTGTCTACGTGGCTGTTTTGGCTTTGGAAAGAAGCACTTCTGAAACAGCAAGTGGATGTATTTACACAAATGAGGTGTTGAATATGCAAATCAGGATGTTATTTGCATTTTCTATTGGCTCTTTTTGCATGTAACTTTGAAAAGGGAGGGGCCAGCGTGGACGAAGCCATAGAGCCCATTTTGACATAGCACCATTGGATGCACTGTGGCTTACTCTGACAGAGGCTCTATTCTCTGTTTTAACAGCACCTATTTTGAAACAGATATTGTTAAGACAGGGAATAGACCTTATTTCAAAACAAGCCATAGTGCATCCAATCACTATTTTGAAATAGGTGCTATTTCTCATTGAAATGAGGTTTATCAATTTAGAAATAAGCCAACCGCTATTTCAGAATTATTTCAAAATAGCAGTTGCATTGTGTAGACACTTGGATAGTTATTTTCAGATAATGGCTGTTTTTTCAAAATAACGTTGCTGTGTAGACCTACCCTAGGTGACTTGCCATGGAAGCCAAACCAGGACATTCCATGAACAACCAGACTGGGCTCCTTTGATGAAGATCAAAATGTGCGTTTTTTAAATGAAGACCAGGCAGTTCCACCTTCGCCATTTTTTTTTAAATTGCTGCTGACCTTTGGCAAGCGTTCAGGGTCACCTGGGTGCCGTGGGATGACCTTCTGTAGCCTTTGGAAACCGTAGTCAATGGTAGGCTCGTTCAGGGCTGAAACGACAACAAACAACATCACAAGGTGAGACGTGGAACACGAGGAGGCTCAGTCATGCTGGGGGACATGCATTGCAAGATCAGAAAACGATCAGCGCTAAAGCACTGTTTGAGGTTAGTTCTGAGGCTTTGGTTTATAAAAGAAAAAAATGACGTTTCTGCTCAAGCTTCTGTGACAAGGGTGCTGCAAAGTTTCAGGGCTTCGCAAACAGCTTCTTTGTAAGAATAATTACTGTGTCTGAAAGCCTCGATACGTTCATTTGATAAATGCTTTGCACCCCGTGCTTCATTTCCTTCTCTTTTTAAAGTTAGTAGGAAAGTCCCTTTTGATTGGAAGACAAAAGGATAAAGCCTGAGAGACCCATATTCTATTTCATATTCAGTAGCACCTGCATATAAAAAAAAATCCCATCATTTTTCATTGTAAACTTCTGCACCCACAGCACGTATAGGCAAAAATCCCATTGATGTCAATGGTCCAGGATCAGCCCACAAAAGATGAACACCTGAACTGACACCCACAAAGTTTGTTTTGTTTAACATTGCCACTTGTGTTTCTAGGGTTTTATCCACAGTCATCAAGGGGAAGAAAATGGAGGAGTGAAAAAGGGAAGGAAGAGATTAAAATGCTCTTGCAAGGATGACGTTACTAGTACAGAGATTCAGCTCAGCAGTTAGGCACATGCTTATCTTGTGCCTCCATCCATCTCTATTCAACAAAGCATTGCATTAAGTGCTTCACGTGATGTTGTGAATGTTTAGAGCTCTCCAGTCAGTGTGGCCACTAGGGGGCATATGGCAGGTGAGTAAGAGTCTATGAAAATAGGAAATAAAGAGTCTTGCATTCACCTTGCGTTCTGTGGTGGTTCTCTTATCACATCTACATTTAACTTAAAGCATCGGAGACAGTGGACGCTAAATACATGCTTAAAGTTGAGCATGTGCCTAAATGTTTTGCTGGGCTACTACCAGAGTCAGGCACGCTCAAGCCACCTTCCACTATGGTGTCAATATATTTTGGTCTGTCCTGGCCAAGACCTCCTGCCATTTCCATCTCAGAGCTTGCCTGAGCTGTGAATGCCCCTTGCACAGATGTCTGTGGGCACCTCATTATGAGGACTATTCTCCTCTTGTGACTAGATTCACACCATGTAATTTGTATTAACAGGTGCAGGGTCACATTCTGCAAGTAGCACCTTACTCCAACAGCAGCTCAGGGGGGCTACCAAAAAGATAAGGTACATCACGACTCAATCAGGGCATGAGCGGGAAACTCTGGCTGAAGTTATGTGTGTTTTAAAAAAAGGCAGGGGGTCGACAGCCTTGCCAGGCCCTTGAACAAATTGTGGGGAGGAGGTGGCTCTGTGGTCTTGGAAGGGGCAGAGCCTCATACAGAAGTGACAGGTCTGGGCCAGCCAGCCCGCAGAGCCACCTGAGTGTGCTGCCCAGTAGTCCAGAAGCAATTTAAAGGGCCCAGGGTAACTGGCCCCTGAATCACTGGGCCCTGGGGCACCTGTGCCCTTTAAGACCCATCTCCGCATTAGCAGGCCTAACGAAAGGCATTTCAGTAGTCCTTTATTTGACATCATTTGGCAGGTTCTGCTTTGCACTAAGTACTCATATAGTTATAAAAGTTGTATCACTGACTTGATTTTAACCAACCCCTCTGTTCCTTGTCCAGTCTTTTCCCAAAGAGTCCAGATGTTCGATTTCTCTTAATTCTTTTGCTCTTGGCAAGCACATTTCCACAGCGAGTGTTTGTTTTTGCAACCAAAAGGTCAGATTCTCATACCCTGACTCACTTTTCTCTAGCATCATAATAGGATTCATTGGACATATCCCTGAAATAACTCTTGCATCAATGTTCTAACATCAGACCAGCAATCTTTCAAAGACAGGTTCTCCAAGTAGCACTGCCTTCCTTCCACAGCTACAAAAGGCAGGGATAGTGGGCACTTGGCTGGGCAGTAGTACTACTGGAAGGAATCTAGGAGTTATGCTGTACTCACTAACTGAACAAAAGCCAATAATATGATGTCGTAGCTCTACAGGCTAACGTCATTCTAGCAGTCTACCAGTGAGGCCTTGACTGGAGTGCTGTGTCCAACTCTGGGGAACCCTGTCTCAGGCCAGATGTGGCCAAACTGGAGCAAGTCCACAGAACAACAAAAATTATTAAAATTTAGAAAACCTGACCTATGAGGAAAGGTTAAAATAAGTATGTTTTATTCTTGAGAAAAGTAGACCAAGGGGAAACCTGATAATCTTCAGACATGTTAAGGGCTGTTAAAGAGGACTGTGAACAATTACTATGTTCACAGTGGACACAGAGAACAAAAGCTTTAGTAGCAATGGAGATAGTAGGAAAGACGTTCTAACTATATCTAACTGAAAGGCTAGTTAAGCACTGAGCAAGGCATCCCAGGGAGGCTGTAGAATCTCCATTACTGGAGATGTTTAAGAACAGGTTGGGTAGACATCTGTCAGCAACAGTTTAGTTTTACTGCTTCAAAAACAGGGAAGCCAGTCTTGATGCTTTTTCAGGGTCCATCCACCCCTGCATTCTATGATTCCATATTTCATTGTGAACTTTACATCTGCATTGTTTTGTTAGACTGACATCATGCAGAAACAACTAAACATAGTATTTTTTCACCCATGGTACAGAACAGGCAATGTAACAGCCTTCCATTCTTCTGAACATTTTGTCTACATTTTCAAGTCCCCTCTCACATGGTCAGCATTGTGATATACTTGTGCAGAAAAATCTAGATACAACATACTTTTTTTTTTAATACCACTCATTTCATTATCTAGCAGTTTCCTTATTCTGCCCTTCCATGCGGATACATCTAGCTTAAATTGTACCTAATTCTTGTGATAAATTATTTTATCATACCAAGGGAGGTTGTGGAATCTCCATCGCTGGAGATATTTAAGAACAGGTTAGATAGATGTCTATCAGGGATGGTCCAGTACTTGGCCCAGCCATTGGGGCAGGGGGCTGGACTCAATGGCCTCTCGAGGTCCCTTCCAGTCCTAGTATTCTATGATTCTATGACAAACAGCTGAAGTATGAGACATTAAACAGCATCACTACAGTTCTGCCTGAGGTTTCTTTTTTGCAGGTGTGTTAAAGGATTTCAGCTAGGTACTGTCAAGTACATTTCTTCTGCATTTTAACCTAGCTTGCTCCCACTTTTCCCTCCTCCCCATCATCTTTTGTGAAAGGAGACACTGTGCTCTGGGATATTACAAATGAAGGCCACTTTTGAAATCCCCCTCTGACATTCTAGTCATTTTCTCATATCATCCCACACTTCCATCACATTACAAATCCACAGAGTATTTCTGTGGTCCAATCCCACAAGGTGCTAAGTACTTTCTGAGAGATCCTGAGTGCCCTTAACTTCAACCAATCTCAGTTTTTCTTGAGCAGGGATGGAAGAGTGCACTCAGCTATTAAAGAATCAGGTCCTTAACAGCACTTGTCATCAGTCATCATTTTCAGTCTCTCGCTATCTCAATGTTACTGCCTTTGACAAAACAAAATAAAGTTGCATTGCTCATCAAAGGATAGATATCCTCATTTTTTCTTCAAATTTAGACCACTAGACTCATTTCTCTTGTAATGTAGGTCAACTTTCAACTTTTGCCTCCAGCCTCAAAAGGACTGCTTAAACATTTAGCCCCCACCTCAGAGTTATAGACCAAAAAGGCTCTCAAAAATACCAAATAAATGGGTCCTATTCGGACCTCATTTACATCAGTGTAAATCTGAAGTAACTCCATCCCTTACTCCAGTGAGCACAGGAGATCAGATTGCGGCCTAGTAGAAGGTTTTGGACATTGTATTTAATGAGAGCTGGATTGGCCTCTACATTTAAATTCCTGCACACGTAGACTCCATTTTCCAGCGTCCCAATACAAAGCAGAAGAGTGCAGAGGATCAGGATTTTTTTTCCAGACTTTCAGACTGAGGAATGCAGCCAGTATTTGTGTTCTTGACATCCATCCACACATTAAAAAACAAAATTACCACATATTATACTTAAAATGCATTCCCATTACCCTAATTTTTAAAAAGTACTATTGAAAGTACTAATAACTTTAAGAACTGTATTAAATTCAAATAGGTCCCAAGGCTAATGGAAGTAATTTGTATACCAACCCAAACTGAGTGGCCCACTTTTCAAAATACAGGTATGATAATCTTGCGGTTTTAAAAGGACATTTAAATTGAAAGACTGTGAATTCAGTACATAATTATACCAATAGAATCCTTTAACTTGTCAACTTGTAAATCTACAAGGCTATCAATCATTTCTAAAGAGGAAATAAACCTTAAAATTCTTTGACTGACAGTGCTTACTTTTTATGTTTTAAAAAAAAGAGGAGTAAAGTGGCCAGAAATCCATTTACAAAAGTATATTGTTTTATACAGGTGAGTAAAAAGCCAATAATTACACCCCCAAAAGACATATAAATCAAAGTAAGTACTTTACTCTTACTTACATACTTTAAGTCATAGTGAACTTCAGGTAACTTTTTACTAAAATACTTTTCCAAATGTAATACTTATTGAAGTTGTTAACAGAATAGCATTTTCATTTACGCTAATATAATCATTTTTGCAAATATGAGACTTAAGCCATTTGTCTCCCTTCCAAACAACAAACTTTCAACCTGTCTCTTGTGTGAATTAACTAAAATTACCCCCAAGTGTACAAAATCTGTCTCTCTCTGAGTTAAGGCACAATATTTATTATTCTTGCCATTTTATGAATTATTTCTTAAACCCTTGAGGAAGAACTTTCTTTCGAATTAAACTAACAGAGTAAGCCACGGAGCTCTTTATGCAGAAGATCAGAAGCCATAATTCATAAAATATAAGGGGTTTAATAAAAAACACACACAATTTCTGTGGAAACAAAGACATGAATATGCATTATGTTCACGCTTTCACCTGCGACTTGATTTTAAACAAAAAATGCTGCTTAAACTTGGGAAAAATTGTTTCCACCATCACTATAATTTCAGTCACTGATCATTTTAATCAAGATATATAGATGATCTACCCTTTTAACCCACTCCCCGCATTTTATTTAAAACAGACTGTGCAAGGTTTGGAGTCTTTTTTTAATATTTCTTATAATGAATTCCTACTGTGTCAATAAAGCTTTGGTGGTTAATTGAATGACTGTCTGACATATCTGAGAGAGGAATATGTTTCTCTGGCCATGCTGCCAACTTACGGCAGAATGATCGACACTTAATATCAGCAATTAAAAGAACCTGTTCAAATATCATATGGAACTCATAGCTTGGGGTAGTCTAGGAGAACTCTTTACCAAGGAAAACTCATTCAGCTGATGCAGAGAGTAATTGAATTAGACACATTTTAACACGATTATTTGAAGAAAAATAAACACGCATGACATAGAAGCGTTATGGAAAGAGTTCAGCGCACAAAGCAAAACCAGTTAATTTGTTTCCCATGCATTCATTGCTTCATTTATTCCTTTTATTTTTCAGCCATATTTTTTCTGTTATTCTGTTTGATTCAAAACCTATAAAAAACTGGCACTCAGCTATATAAACTGGTTGCATTCTCTGTTTAGAGGTTGCAGCCTGCAGCAAAGCTCCATGAAAGGGCAAAGAACACAGGAAGCAGGTTTAAAACTAATGGGTAGCAGGTTTAAAACTAATAAAAGAAAGTTCTTCTTCACTCAGTGCATAGTTAACCAGTGGAACTCCTTGCCAGAGGACACTGTGAAGGCTAGAACTATGACAGAATATAAGAAAGAACTAGATAAATTCATGGAGGTTAGGTCCATAAAAGGCTATTAGCCAGTGGTAGAAATGGTGTCGCTGGCCTCTGATTGTCAGAGGCCAGAGATGGATGGCAGGAGACAAATCACTCGATCATTGTCTTCGGTCCTCCCCCCTCTGGGGCACCTGGCTCTGGCCACTGTTGGCAGACAGGCTACTGGGCTGGACGGACTTTGGTCTGACCCAGTATGGCTGTTCTTATGAAGCTCAAACAACAAAAGCAATAAAAAAAACCCATAGCAAGCTCTAGGTTATGAGCAATGGAGAAAAAATGGCTGATGCTGCATAGGCACAGAGGGACCTAATCCCAGCAGAATGTCCACGTTTGTTTGTGGAGAGGGAAAGAGAAGTTACGGAAAGACTGCATGTTAGCGCTCCATAGTGCTTCTTTCCACAGCACCACTGAGGGTTTCCGGAGGGAGAGGGCATGAAGGGAGTGGATATGGGCAGCGGTGGGAAAAGCACCCAAAAAGTTACTTGAGTAAAAGTACAGCTGCTTTTGGGGAGTGTACTTCAGCACAAGTCACTGGTGCCCCCCCGCCAAAGCTACTTGAGTAAAAGTACAAACACCCCCCCCAAATTTTGATTGTACTCAAGTATCCAGAAGCAAAAGCAGCTGCACTTTTACTCACATAACTTTTGGGGTACCTTTTCCACTTCTAGACACAAGGCAGACTGGGTAACTGGTGAGAGCACAGCCAGTGGGGTCTATCCAAGGTAAACTCCATCCCCACCCCTATGCTCTGGGGCTATCCAGAAGAAAAAAGATGCCACTGCAGCGTGATGATGCAACAGTAGCTTCAGAGTTGGACTGCTGGAGTTCCAAGGCTGGAAAGATGCTTTAACCTCAGCCTCTGAGTCCTATGCAGAGCCCCTTTCTTTTGGGCTTGCTCCTAGCAGGGGAACAGAGGGACAGGATCGCGTTAGGCCCTGATCCTGCATTGTCAAGAGCCTGCTCTGCAGGGGTGTGCCAGCCTGGTTCTCAGTGCAGCAGCAGGACTTTAGCTGATGACAGAAGTTGCCAAAGGCATGTGCAGAATGTGAAGCATACGTCTAGGCAGAGATTACCTACCCACACATCACGTTATGTGCCTATTCACGCAGCACTCATCCGAAACACTTAAAAATTATATACAGAAAATAGGAACCACAGTCAGGAGCACCAATGACAAATTTCATTTGGCTGAAGAAACCATTTCGTTTGGATGTTTGACCAAGTAGCTAAAGACTTACAGGCGTTTCCTAATAGGTCTAAGACAATGCGCATTTCAGCTGAGCTTCCTTGAGTGCAGGTTACAGGAATCTCTGAGGCAGCTGGGTCTCACACTGCTGAATTAACAGGAGCGTTGTGAGCAAGACACAAGTAGTAATTCTGCTACTCTACTCTGAGATGATTAAGCCTCAGATGGAGTAGTGTGTCCAGTTCTGGACCCCACATTTTAGGAAAGAGGTGGACAATTGGAAAGGGTCCAAAGAAGAGCAACTAAAAGATTAAAACAAACTGAGTTTGTTTCGTTCTGAAAAGAGAAGGCCGAGGGGACACCTGGTAGCAGCTTCCAAGTACCTAAAAGGGTGTTAAAGGGAGGAGGGAGAAAAATATTTCTTCTTAGTCTCTGAAAATTGCACAAGAAACAATGGGTTTAAATTGCAGCAAGAAAGGTTGAGTTTGGACATTGGGAAAAAATTCCTGTCAGGGTGGTTAATTACTGGAATAAATTATCTAAGGTGGTTGTAGAATCTCCATCACTGGAGATAGTTAAGAGCAGGTTAGATAAATTTCTGACAGGGATGATATAGATGGGGCTTGGTCCTGCCATGAGGGCAGGGGGCTGGACTCGATGACCTCCTGACGTCCCTTCCAGTTCTAGTATAGTATGATTCTATGTCTTCAGACAAAAGATTCATGGATTGCAATGGACTTCTTCTCACGTACATTTGTCCTCTCCTCCTGCACTTCAGCCCCCTGCCTCCTTAAGCAGCTCCGGTTCTACTTGATGGGTTCTTATGCCTGCAATCCCAATTGCTCTTCTCTACTTTTGATTTTATTTCCCATAACCTCCCTTTAAGATCTCATCAATTGCTCACAGTCCACACAGAGAGCGATACTAGCCATGATGATATTACACATTCTGATATGGTGTGTTAGCAGCACACCCAAACCAGCCACTTCTGTGCTGCTGGCTTTTTGTACTTGTTCCACAAGGAAAGCCAGAACACATCATCAGACCAAACAAAGTGCATTTTGCAAATTTCCCTGCAAAGAGTTCTCTTTGTTAATTAAGGATAATTCAATGAAAACACATAAGCTTTCCGGCTATTTCTATTGCTGTTGTTAGGAATATGATTTGCTTTCTGTAAAGCTTTCCTTCCATTAACTTTCCCCGGGGTATTTATTCCCGTAGGCAATGGAAAATGGAAGTGGGAGGGGTAGCCACTGCCTGCACGGAAAAATTGGTGTTAGAAGGACCATTCCAGGGCTAACTCAGAATTTCCCTGCTTTTTATGGCTTCATGGCTCTCTTACTTTAATATATTCTTGTGTGTTTAATTTCCTTTTCTTAATGATACTGTGACATGATGTCATTTTTTTTTTACTGGAAACAGAGAGATGGAGATATTAAGAAATGAAATATTTATATTTTATTGCGATTTAATGTCCAAACAAATATCCAATATGTTTGCCAAGCAATAAATAACACTTTGGAGCCCAGTCCAACAAACAGACTAGCACCTGGGTCCCTGGGTGTTCCCTAGCGACTGCTCTTTATTGAACTAACAGCGAAAAAGGCCAGCTTCAGAGCCATGTTACTCAATAGGACACTTCTTCATGGTGGCAATTTTTCTACAGTACCTAGGTGGCTGGCATGCCTTTTGCAACTAGGCTTTTGAAGGTGTTCTCTGCTGATTTTGAGTGTGCAAGGAATACAAGACTTGTCCCTAAATTAATGCTGAAAAAAACATTGAAATTACACAATCTGTCTGTTCAGATTCATATATGGGCTTCCATTCCTGCTGTACTTGATTGCCAGAGATTTTATAATAAAATCCTCAGACCATATTAACTCTGCATGTTAATCTATGACCCAGCTACAAACTGTATGCGGAAAACCTGTTACCACTGGCTCAGGCACCAGTAAGTAGAACATAAAGGCCCACAGAAGTTATGTCACTTAGTTACTGATTCCAGTCAGGAGGATATTGGGTAAACTGATACTTATTTTGCAGCCTCCATCAACAGGGCAGAAGCAGCATTTTCAGATAAATATTTTCCATTTTTCTGGAACGTATTCTGGAAAATCATGAAAGAATGCAATATGACTTCACTGCAAATGACTTTGCTGGAATGCACAGAGCTCAGGGGATTACCACTCTGCTTAAGTGAATATCTATTCAGACAAAGAGGATGCAATTTTTAAAAAGAGATGACTATCAGTTGACATCCAAGTCCATACTTTTAGTCTCTTATTCAAAAGCTCTGAGGGCCCAGCAGCCATTTTTTAAAGTTTGTGGCTGAAATATAGAGAAAGCGAGATGGAAACCGGCCAATTTGTAGGAAGAGCGCCATTTTCACTTCATCAATATACATTGCTCAAGTTTCTAATGAGCTGATTTGAGGAAATGAGGTTTTTTTTTTTAAACTTTTCCGTCTCAGCAAATCCTACTGTCTCTTGTCTACTCTCTTTCCGGATTGTAAGGGGCCTGATTCTGCTATTGTAGCAGAATTGCAGATCAGAAGTAACTTGACTGAACGGCCGGTGTGATGGAGAATGCTGTCTGACTACCAGACTCTGCACCTGGCCTTTACATACACACTGCAGTTAGAGAGGTGAAAGCTTAGCTCGAACTTGGTTCTTATACCTTCATTTGCCATACTCAAGACTGCAGGCTACATGAATAGCACACGTCCCCTGCCTGGAAATTAAAGGATCTTTGCTACAGTACAAGACCACATGCTACCCTCTGTATGCCAGCACCAGGCCTGCCGACAATGGGAGGGTAGGAGGGGGGCAAAGGAGGCAGCTTCCCCAGGGCATTTCAAAGGAGACCAGAACTCCAGCCACCACCATGGCTACTATGGCAGTGGTTGCAGCCAGAGCTCCGGGCCCCCTTGATCCATGTGGCTTTGGGGGTTGGGTGGCCCAGCGCCTCAGCCTGAGAAGCATTAACGACTGACAGCCCTAGCCCCGCCCCCCACCCTTCTTCCTTTGTCTCTGCCTCTTCCAGGGCATGGACCCAGGCCTCCCTCCCACTTTGCCTCAGGGTTCGCAGTGGCTGTCAGCTCCACTGGCCAGCACTCACTTCCACAATCCCTGCCTCTGAGTTGGGAAGAGGAGAACTGGCAGATATGCCCTATGAAAAAAGTGCACCACCCCGAACTGTAATGAGCTCTCTGTGAACCATGTGTTATGTTCTTGGAGGAAGCTGACCTTCCAGGAGGCTTAGTTATGAGGTTGGATTAAAGATCTAAATTAAGATTAAATCCCCTGAGAAAATTAAGGCTTCCAGGCATCCTTACATCTTTATTTTTGAACATAATCTTGGATTTGGGAATGCGAATAATTAAAAGGTTACTTGCTCAGACGGATCATTTTAATTGTCTCATGGATGATACAGTATTGAAGCGATTATAACTAAAGCAGTTTTGTCTTCCAACATTTGGGGAAAAATCTGCAATTCTACACCTCTCGGTAGCCTCAGATTTTAAAAGCCGTGATATTACTTACTTCTATAATTGTTCCAATTTCCTTCCAAAGAATTTCAACGATAACTGTTATCAAGGGGGAAAAAAATCATACCAGCCTGTCTGATAAACATGTTTCCCTGCCCTCACACCCCAGTGAGCACTGTGACACTATACTTTTATCATCTAGTGTGTGCTCAGAATGAGCTTAGAACAGCAATTGCCAGGAATAGGCAGGCGATAAACCGCATTGATTTAACACATCTTGTTTTCAATCATGCTCGGATTTTCTGAGCACGCATTTTTCCTGTACTCTGGCTTGTAGCTTTTATCTGACGAGCTGATCCCTTTTCACTGCAAAATGAAAAGGTCGCACAATAAGACACGGTTTACTGGAACTTGAACACGCACTGGGAAAGTATTTTAGATAAATACTGTCAGACATAGTGGAGCTGAATTTCAACAGCACAATTGCTAAACAACAATACTTATTACTCTCCCAGAACAAGCCTACAAGCAACTTATGGCTCACAGCAGGAGAGATCACACAGTTAGGCTCGACAGCTAAGAAAACCTTCGCAAAGCCTGTTTAAGGATGGCATGCTCCTTTTAACTTAACTACCGACTAGCCCTATCTCAGGGCAGAAGTAAGTATGTTTTAGCTATTCTCCTAGACTTTGTGAAATTGATAATAAACCCTATCCACGGCTATTAAACTAATTTTCACTAAAAGAACAGATGTCTGCATGGCTGACAATTTAATCAAACGGTGGTGGGCAGT
The DNA here is from genome assembly GCF_033958435.1 of Carettochelys insculpta. NCBI lineage: Eukaryota > Metazoa > Chordata > Testudines > Carettochelyidae > Carettochelys > Carettochelys insculpta. The sequence goes on from NC_134151.1 coordinate 37,699,382, forward strand.
GAGAAAAATGTAAAAACAAAAGAAAGAAAATAATGTAATTGAAACTAATTAATTAACCAGTGCAGGCAACCAACACAGGGGGGAGGGATAGCTCAATGGTTCGAGCATTGGCCTGCTAAACCCAGAGTTGTGAGCTCAGTCGTTGAGGAGGCCATTTAGGGATTGGGGCAAATACATGTCAGGGATGGTGCTTGCCCTGCTAAGAGGGCAGGGGACTGGACTAGATGACCTCCCAAGGTCCCTTCCAGTTCTAGGAGATGTGTATCTCTAATTACTTTTATTTTTATACATATATATATATATATATATATATATATATATATACACACACACATAACCCAGGGTTGGCAAATACATGTGGATGGAGTAACACTACTCCAAATAACTACTAAATCAGTCTAATAAACAATATGCAGAATATGGAGCAATTATTATTTTCATTGATTTTTTTCTTTCTTTCTCCTCCTCCCCCCCCACTCCCAGAAAAAATGCAATAATCTTAAAAGATACCAGATTGACACAGTCACAGTGTCACAATCTTTAATATAATAATCTTCTCTACACCCCTTGAAAGTAAGGCAGTGTTATTACCCCCTTTTAGATGTGGAGAACTGAGCCCCAGACAGACCACAGCCCATATGTTTAAGGTATTTCCAATGTTGGTGCACCCAGCATTGCAAAGCCTCATCAACACTGACGGCTGAGTACAATTTTCAAAAGTGACTTTGGTGCATAACCTGCTTAGACATTTTGGAAAATCCACCCTTTGGAGCCTCAGATTGCCCTGCAGAAGAGCTCTTGCCAGCTTGAAAGCTGGTCTCTGTCCCCAGCAGAAGTTGGTGCCGAAAAAGATATCACCTCCCCTGCCTTGTGTCTTTAATATTGAGGGGCCTTGCAGTGCTGAATGCAGCAACATCAAAACACCTTTGGAAGTATCAGCTTAAGTGACTTGCCCAAAATCAAAGAGGAAAGTTGGAGGCAGAGCAGTGAACTGAACGTCTTGCCCCAGATCTGCCCTAAACACTGCTCTCTCTGCCCACTCTACCTATAGCACTTCTGCAGGCATAAAGCCGTCAGTAATGATTTTTTTTTTTAATGCAGATCCTGGTGTACTAAGAACTGATCCAAAGCCAACAGTTCATGCTACATACACCACTGAACAGCTGTCGGATAAAAATGACTTTCTGCCATTACCACTTTGGCCTATTTTCAACAGCATGACATCGTCCAGAGTCTCCGGATTCTACTCTCACACCCCTTTTTAATTAATGCTCTCAACCTCAGGGGGCCACATACCACATTCTGCACTCCTAATGTCCCCTATGCAGCACCTGCCATAAAAGTGCAGGGCTGTACTTCATTCGTAGCAGACACAGAGTGTTTGGGAGGGCTGGAGAGCAAGGGACCATTCACCTTTAGTCTGAAAGAGAATCTGTGGTTCTTGATTATTTCAGTGGTGTGAAAACTGGGGTTTGTTTGTTTGTTGGTTGGTTTACACTGGCATAGCTCTCAACCTGCCTCCGGTCCAAAGGGGGACAAAGAGCCAAACAGGAGTATCCAAAGCAAAGATTCACCCAGGAATTATAAAACCCTGACAGATTCTTTTGTAAATCACTGGCATCTCCAGTTCACAGTTCTTCATCTGTGAGGTCAATAATTGTCAAAAATAGAAGTAAGGGGACAGCACATATCTTGGGAAGGTAATACTGGGAACAAAACAAGGCCTGAAAAGGAGAGAGGGAGAGAGAGAGAGAGAGAGAATACGACAATTAGATGCACCAACTTTGAAACTAATTTATAGGTGCCCAAATGAGACTTCTCAGTAGATATTTTGTTTTGCCCAAGCAAGTTTATTTCCTGGAATTTTTCAGTGTCCAGATTCCCCATACTCTGTTACTGTGTGAAATTAGCTACTATTTTCCAGACAGGTCTATTGTGATTTCAAATGCCCTTTTTAGATTCAATTATAAGAAAAAAAACATCTGGGATAAGTACCAAATATGTGAACATGGAGAATAACCCTGAGCATCTATGCTACTTACTATATGCTCGTATGCTGAGAGAGTGAACACGTAGCGGAGATGGATGAAGAAACGAATGCAAAACCCTGCTATACAGCTCTTAATGAGAGGGGTAGTTATTGCACTAAACTGAAATGGAAGTCCTAATACACTTCTTCCATTGGTTGGGTGCTACCACTAGGGACTGTCCCTTTAATGAGCTTGTGTGGCTGCCATCAAATTATAGCATTCTCCAGTAAGACCCTGGAGAGCTTCACAACACACAGTGCAATTTTTAGCTGCAGCAGCCGCCACTGCCACCTGACATTGCCCATTAGCAGAATCCATACACAACAGCAGCCAGCATGGGTTGGGGGGAGGAGTGGGGGAAGCAGGTTCAGCTTCTAACAGCAAAATCCATTTTACGTTATCAGTTTGTTGACAACACAAGAAGGGCAGAACAAATGCACCTTTCCCATACCAAGTGCTTTGGAGATAAGGGTGTTCTTTTATTCTAAACTGAGCACGACGTCAGACTGCCCTATTACCCTGGTCCAAAATGTTGGCTTGTCTTAAGCTGAGTGCCTCATTGAGCAAAGACACTTGAACATCTTCATGATTTTGATGACCCTTGGAAGTCAAGCCAACATCATGAGGAGTTTCATCAGTCAACATAAGCAGTATGTCTAGAACAGTGTCCAGTTTTGCTCACCCCGCCATAACAAGGGTGCAAACTGCACAGGTCCAGAGAAAGAGAAGGGTGGGAATATGGTGGAAATTAAAGTCCGTAGAGAAAGTATGGGGATGAGGGTCCAGCAGAGGGCAACAAAAATGAGGAGGGTCTAGAGCACATGACCTATGAGGATAGGCTGAGAGATTTGGGCTTATTTAGTTGCAGAAGAGAAGAGTGAGGGTGATTTCCTAGCAGCCTTCAACTTCCTGAAAGGAGGGGCTCTAAAGAGGATAAAAAGAGGCTGTTCACAGTAGTGACTGATGGAAGAACATGGAGCAATGGTCTGAAGTTACAAGAGGGAGGTGTAGGTTGGATATTAGGAAAAAAACTTTCATCAGGAGGGTGGTGAAGCACTGGGATACATTACCAAGGAGGTGGTGGAAATTCCATCCCTAGAGGTTTTTCAGTCCCGGCTAAACAAAGTCCTGGCTGGGATGATTTAGTTGAGGTTGATCCTGATTTGGGCAGGGGGCTGGATCTGATGACCTCCTGAGGTCCCTTCCAGCCCTAGAATTCTATGATTCTATGACATACTGCAAAAAACAAATAATTTGTTGTGGAAAGGAGTGGTATTAGAGAAAAATGTGAATGAGAAATATATCATTGAGGAGAATATGGTGAAAACTAAGCTGTGCCTCATTACAATAATGAAAAAACTCAGGATTAAATTAACAGCTGGAGATTGCAGAATAAAGAAATGTTGCTTCACACCGTTGTATAATAATAATGTATAATCTGCTGCTGCAGGATATTATCAACTCAAATACTGTGGCTGGATCTGAGAAAGACTTGGATAGACCTTGTGATCATTAATATTCGTAATAATGCAAGCTAAGGTCACCTGTGTGTTCTCAAATCTCTTGTATCAGGGCATAATGGGTCTCTGTGGAGGTCAGGAAGAACCTCCCCTTCATGGGTAGCACCACAGAATTGGCACAAAACATTACAGACCACTTGTCAAAGGCAGGAAACTGGCTTCAATGGACCAGTCGTCTGATCAGATATGGCAAATCAAATTTTCCTATAGAATAGATGGGAGCAGTTTTCTTTTAAGTGGTTTGAAAATACAGGGGAGATGGATTATATCTGTTAAAAGCTGCCAAAATCACTTTTAAGAAAACCAAAATTCTCTGGGGATTGCTTTAAATCCACATAATGTTCCTGAGTGCTAACGTTTGGGGTGCTACCTTTAAATTATCAGGGTGTGTGTGTGTGTGTGTGTGTGTGTGTGTGTGTGTGTGTAAAAACACATTGCTAGCTCTACATCAGTTATACATCTGAGGACAATAAGGAATCGAGTTATTCACTTACTAAAAAAAACAAAACAATCACTGATGTTCCTGGGTTTCGTGTAAGTAGATTTTCAGATGACACAATAAGTAGAAAAGATGTGTTTCTGCTTAAAAAAAATTAGGACACATCTCTTCAATTAGTTCCATCATAGGAAACAAACCCAAAGAACTGGGATGAAACACAGTCTGAATTTCAGAAGAGTCCACTGATTCAGTGACAGAATTTCTGTCCGATACAGATAGAAGTTAAAATCTCTGGGCCAGATCTTCAGATGGCATCAATCAACTCAGCCTTATTAACTTTTTTTGAAATATGCCAATTTATACCAGCTGATGAGATGGGCTTTATGGAGCCTGGAAGGAAAACGCAAAAGAGGAAGACCTCTGAAACATGGAGAAGATCTACTGAGCTTGAAGGACAACAACTGGGTACTCCTCGGTTCAGCTAAAAGTTTTGTCCCAAGACAGAGTGAAGCAGGGGAGACTTGTAGAAAGAAAAACCTAAAAGGTAAAAACCAGATCCATCTATTTTCCCACCAATATCCTTGGTTTACAAAAGACAATCCCGAGACAAAACCCACAGCAGTGTTTTTTAACCACAGGAAAGTCTGAAATATTATTTAAAAATAGGCAAGTAGAACCAGCGGGAAGCTAGGCATGGCAGGTTGAGAAAGCGACTTTCACCTTTGTCCGTGCAGCCATTGTAATTTGTGGCTCGTGGCTCCATTCTCCATTGTTTACCACCCACACAAGAATTCGTATATGCATTGCTTTGTCCTTCTCACCTGGCAAGTTTTTTCTTCGACAAACAAGTTTAAAAAAAAAAAAGTCTTGTATTTTGGGATTATCTGATGGTAGAATTCTGACTTGCTTTCTTCATTAAGTGCTCATAATCGCAGAAAGGAAAGTAACTCATTTCTTCCCAGGGTGCCTGTTCATTGTAAAACTCATCTTAACTGACTGCACAGATGAGTTAGCCATCTTCAGATTCACAAACCATTAATGACCCATTTGCTCAGCAGCTCTGGTGGTGAGTCTCGTCTCAGGGCTGTGCTTACGAGGAATGCGAGATTCAGCAATGGGAAGGCAGAGGACAGATAGGGCCAAGGCAGCCCTATTAAGGATTCTTGTTGATAACAAAATGAGCATTCTGGGGCTGAACATGGAACACAACAAATAATGCTGCAGTTGCTAAATTGTCAACACCAAGATCACCTTGCCAAGTCAATTGCAGAGGAATCAACAAATAATGCAATTCTGCCCCTGAATACTAGTTAAATAGCCTTGAAATGTGCCTACAGAGAGGACGCTGAGCTGGAAATTGGAGCCTCGCAGACATAAGTGAAAAGGAATAACAATAAGTGAGGCAGTAAAAATAATTGCACATTTCACTGTCTTCGCATTTGTCTTACTTCACTCTCACCACCATGGTTTATTATCTAGAACATACATGGCAGAACCACAGGACTTCAGAGGGGACGCTACAGTAGCTCAAAATCTAAATGCTTTCTTATCTCACTGTCACACCATAAAGCAGCCATGCCAAACCTGAGGCCAGGTGGCTGCATGCAGCCCGAATGATTTTTCTTTTCTTTTTTTCTTTGTGGCCCATGATTAGACGGTGAGAAACCATTGGAGTGCAGCCTGACTCGACCACACTCCTTTCTTGGGCATGCATGAGCAGCAGGGGGCCAGACAAACACCCATCCTGGCTCCTCGGGGCTATCCATTTCCAGCACCTGCATATTAAAACACCAGGGAGCCAAGGGGGTTTCAATACACATGCGCCAGACACAGCCCAAGGAGCCAGAATTGGTGTTTATCCCACCTCCTGTTGCTCATGAGTCCCAGAGAAGAGTGTGTGACCGCTCTAAGGAGAGGGGCAATGAAACCCACGTTGGCCATGGCGGAAAGGGGCATGAGGCAGCTGCATGGGAAAGAGCCCATGTAGCAAGGGGCAAAGAAGCGCAAGGCAGAGTTATATGGGGAGGTGCAGTGCAAGCCTCAAGGGGCCTGGGAGTGGTGCAAGGGGGGCTGCACGGCAGTGGTGTGAATACAAGCCCCGCAGGGTCTGGAAGTGGGGGGAGAACACAGTGCAATGGCAGACTGCAGTGTAAACTCCAGAATGGCCGAGAAGGAAGTGCAGAGAAATTGACGGGGGGAGTGCAGGGTAAACTGGAGGGGAGGGGTCTAAGATGGGCAGGGGAGGGCAGTGTTTCTCCTTCGGTGGAACTGAAAGAAAATGTCCTTCCCACACTTCGGACAACAGCCACAGAAGCTGTGAGATCCTGACCTGGTCTCTCTCCCCATCACCCCACCCAGTGCTCCTTTTCTCTCTCCCTGCTTCCTCTAAGCAGGAACAAAATGGTGGATTGTGATGTCTTCTGTGGCCCACTGAAAGGGGGTGGGGGAAAGTGGAGTCTCTAACCTCTGTATGGGGAGAGAGGCTGCTCTTGGTGCAAGGGAGGGACGCCACTGTGTTGTACCCGCCCTGTATAAAGGTGAGAGGGAAATACATAAAATCACCCAAAGCATCATTCTGATCTGGTCACAATGAATGACAAAGCAAACGCTGTATAATGGAAATGTTCCAACTTAAGTACGCCCTTAGTGACATAACATCTGGGGTGTCCCACTGGCATGCTGGGGGTGACCAGTTTCTCTTGGGCCTAATCTTCATTCTCTGAGTCTGTATAGCTCCATTGCCTCAGATACTGCTTCTTTAAGTTAACTCTTGCTGTTGATCCTGCCAGCCACAAATCTCAAAGCCCACTCATTCTCTCACGTTGGCAACGCATGGCTTTCCTGTGTGGCAGGTTATCCTCATTTTTAGCGATGATGAAACTGACAGCACACAGAGGGTGCAGAGCTAGCCATAGAACGCAGGCGTCCTGACACCTGGCTTTGCATGTGCACTGCAAAACCATCTGTCCCTTCTTTCTTTGATATGTTTTGGCTGTTCTGATTTGGCTTTTCTCCCTGGTCTGCTTTTATCAGCAGTGTTTTCTGTCTTTTTCTTCCCTCACTGCTAGGTGTGTCTTTTCTGATATTTTATGAACTATTAATATTATAAAACAATAACACTCATATTAAATTCTCAGTTTAAATGATGGTATTAAATTTAAGCAAGACCCCAAAAATATTACAAAAATATGCCTAAAACATAATCTATAATAATAAATAATTACAACTTTCCGATAGAAGTACATTTTCTTTGGTGGCCCTCAAAGCTATCAGTTTTCATTTGTGTGGCCCTCAGTCGCCTTTGAGTTTGACATTCCTGCCTTAAAGGATCAGCATGTTCAGGCACCACTGATGAGCGTAAAGAGCTATACATTGTATGTGAAATGAATATCGATGATTCTCCAGCTTGTGTTGTCGTTTGTTTGATACAAAATTCTCTGCTAACGAGTAGGAATCAGCACGGTCATCCATATGTTCACCTACTTACAAGCGTCCTTCTGATGGACTGATTTAGTCTACAGCCATTGAAGTGTTTTGCATTGAAAAAGAAGAATTTCTTTTACACACAATTTTATCTTTTTAATAATGTACCCAAAATTATTGAGTTTTATTGGGGTTTTTTTGGAAAATTATTATTGAAATTTGTTTACTGAACCCACAGTTTTGGTATGAAAATTCATTTTCAGTTAAACAAAAATGTTTAGAACGATTTTGAGGACATGGTGGTGGAAAATGTCATGCAAATGGACAAGTCATGTATGTGACAAAATGGAGGCAACTTTTGCCTGTTTCTCACCTACTTCTACTGAATACTGTATCATGATCATCACACTATTGTACAACAACAAAATACTGCACATTAAAAAAAAAAAGCCCCACTCCAAAACTAATTCGTATCCTGTCTCAAATTACAAGTCGGAGAACTTGTTTTAATCTGCACAGTAATTGTATCATTCTTAAATTGAGGCTAAAATGAGGCACGGCTTTAATAAAGATGTAAAATCTATCCCTGTGATTCGCAGCATATCTCTTGCCTAAAAATGGTTAGCTGATCTACCCCTCTCAGAAGAGCAAAACAAAACTCGGTTGCCATACAGGTAACTGAAGCACAAAGATCCTAATATATTATATACAGATTTTTTATTTCTAGCGGGCTACATTTTTAGAACTGGACAGGACAACTGCTTGTCATATACAGAGTTGCTTGCATGAACATGAGGAAAAGGAAGGGTGATTCAGTGGTTAGGGTCCTAGCATGGAGCTTCGAGGAGCTGGCATTAAGTCCCTGTTCTGACACAGATGTCCAGTTTGACCTTAGGCAACTAAATATCTTTAAGAATTTGGGCCTGATAAATTAGTCTAACTACCACTGAAACCTATGGAATTCAGGTGCCTTTGAGGATCTGGTCTCTGTTACCCATCTGTAAAATGGGAACAATTTTCGATTGCAGTGTATTAGTGCAATTTTTGTTTTCTTACCTCCAGAGGGGGAGGGGTATTAGAATAAATGCATGAACCACTGTGAGGTGCTCAGATAATACAGTCATTCGAAGGCAGCTGAATTTTCAACAATACGTTGATTTGAGATCCTGCCCCAAGGGATCATACTGATTAGATCAGCTGCCTGAGTTTCATTACCCAACTTCAGAGGTCAGAAGGTGAAGTCAGCTTTGCATACAAAGAGACACTAAATCAGGGCACTAAGACATAGCCCTGCATTTTCACTATTATAATCATTTTCAATTCCTATCCCACGCCTGTCTCCCGAGTGTCAGAGCAGCTGCCATTAGGACAATGCTGAAATAGGTTCAACATCTGTTCCATTGCACAGCTGTCTGCGAAGGTGAGGATGGACCCTTACCTCTTCCCAACCCCCTTTGTACAGAAAAGCGCACACAGAGGAACTGGATCTGTGGAGCACATCCACGGCTGGGCCTCATCTACTGAAGCTAATGGAATCACAAGGCAACAGAAAAAGAGAGGAGCTGAGCCTTATTGAGCTCAAGGATGCCAAACAATCGGGAAGGAAAGGAGAAGAGGCTCTTTGCACCATCTCATTCTGTTGCACACTCACGTAGCACCAGCCGATCCCATGGGGCCTCACTGTTTCCCGGACAGAATAAATTTTTGTTATAGGCACCAAGGCACGTGAGGATGTGCACCACCGCTGGAAACACACGCTGCCGGCTGTGGGTACTCCGCCCACCAGGCAGGCGGCACTTGATGCTCTCCTGGGCACCTGCCCAAGTGCTCAGCTTACAGGGAACGCTGGTTGCAACCGATTGTGCAAACCAATGACAACTACCGGCAGAACTGAAGCCACGGTGGGGGAAAAAGAGCTTTGGAGAATTTCGTTGATTTTAAACCACCAATGGTTTTGTTACATGTTCTAGGTCATTCCAGGTCAGCGGGGCTCTTATTTTGGAACGGCTGGTGTAGTTCCAGCATCACGTGAGATGCAGCGCCTGGCCACAGAAAGGTGGGGAGAGATCGCTTGCCGCAGGGTGTCAAGAGAGTAGATGTCACTGTCAGTGTTTACTCCCTTTATTGCTAGTGATTTCCAGATCTCCCTGGAATCTCTTCCCTAACTCAGCAGGTGATGGACATCTAGTGGCAAAGGTAATTACACAGAGTGAATCCAAGATGTAGTTAGGCAATAAAGAATAATGGACACTGAAAACATTCTGTGACACGTGAAAAAGTAAAACCGATTGTATTAAAATGAATGCGAAAGTTTCCTGATCGTGGGCTGTAACGGTCCTCTTTTAGCTGAAGTCACATAAAAGCACGTGCCAGTCTGTGACAGAGCATATACCTCAAAACTATTATTCGGACTCTCTTGCAGAGAACTTGTAATATCCCGGCAAAGCAGTGGGCAGTTTCCCCAGACAGTCAAGGGAAGTGAAGCTCCAGGCATTAATGTTTTAAGGGCATTTTCTCAAGCTTTGGTTATTGCCTGCAAAATGAACAGCTAAACTGAAAAAAAAAACCCAGGGTGCTAATTCTCATAGGATTTCCCTGCTTTAACCAGCCCTCAGGGGCAAAGACTCACCCTTCCCTTTAGCTCTCCTTTGACACTTTTATAATCCCTCAGAACAGGTGCCAGAGAGGAAGGAGCCTGTTAACCCTTTACAGACTGCAGCACTTACTCTGTCACAGTACTCAATTGTATATCTCATGCAAACAAACATGATCATCTCTTAGGCTCTGGACTAAGCCCCTTTATTCATGAATCTGCATTCAAACTGCTCCAAAACAGAACTGACCGGGTGGAGATGGGGGATGAATCTGAATTTGCTGCAGTGCTTCTTCCATTGTACGTCACCAGATAAATCTCAGGGCAAGACACATATACAGCACTCGCTGCTACAGAAGTTGTATGTCAGGTGGCAGAGTCTGATCTCAAGGAAATGCGCCCCCTCTCACCCCAATAATTATCTGAGGCTGGCTTATTATAGAGTGGTCTGTATAATTACTAGACTTGAGGGACATGATTCCTTGTCCACAAGGGTTCTGAACCCCCAAGGGATGGATCAGACATATTATATGATGTGGTTTGAATTTTTCTGGAACACAGCCTCGGCAGGCCAAATGCTGGGCCTCTAAAGCTGGGCCTACACTGCCATTGAACGGAGACCCTGGCCACAGCTGCAGGTGGCCTGGGATGTGTCACTCATGCTTCAGGGCTATAAACTTGCAGGGGAGACATTCCGGCTCAGCAGAGTCCAAGCTCTGAGCTCCTCTCTCCATGCTGCAATTACAGAGTCCTTCAGCCTAACGGTCTATGCTGTAAATTTATGGCTGGAGCTCACATAATTTGGAAGCATAGTGTGGTAATATCCCAAGCGCCAATGCCTCTCCGCAGTGCCGGTGCTACAGAAGCCATTTCTAGCAGCCAGAGTGAAGTAATGCCTCTGTTTGTGTCAGGCACTCACATAGCCACCACTACTTCAGTGTCTGGATGCCCCAGAACCTGTTTAACCTCACAACCTCCTTTTAAGGTAGGGCATGTCGAAATTAGAGGATCTCCTTTTACAACCAGGGAATAAACACACAGACTAAGCGCCAGATTTTTAAAAATATCCCAATGAAGTTAGCAGCCAGGCACTGTAGAAACTTCCATTGGGTGCCTGTCTGCAACATTAGGCACCTTAATACCTTGACATAGCTGGCCCAAAGCCATTCATGAAATCTGTGGCAGAGCTGGGATTCAAACCAATATCTCCAAAGTACTATGTGAGCACCCAACAACCAGCCATCCTTCTCCAGCTGGAGCTGAGCCTGTCCCTTTGCAGGGGTTTACAAGTTTGTCCAGGTTACGGCCTGTGAGATGTGATCACTAAGCCATCAGAGGATACACTGGGATAACACAGTGTCCAGTTCTGGGCACCGCAGTTGAAGAAAGATGTGGAGAAATTAGAGAGGGTCCAGAAAAGAGGAACAAGAATGATTAAAGGTCTAGAGAACGTGACTTACGAAGAAAGACTGAAAGAACTGGGCTTGTTTAGTTTGGAAAAGAGAAGATTGAGGGGGGACATGATAGTGGTTTTCAAGTATGTAAAAGGGTGTCATAAGGAGGAGGGAGAAAACTTGTTTTTCTTGGCCTCTGAGGAGAGAACAAGAGGCAATGGACTGAAACTGCAGCAAGGGAGGTTTAGGTTGGACATTAGGAAAAAGTTCCTAACGGTCAGGGTGGTCATACAGTGGAATAAATTGCCAAGGGAGGTTGTGCAATCTCCATCGCTGGAGATATTTAAGAACAGGTTAGATAGATGTCTATCAGGGATGGTTTAGACAGCACTTGGTCCTGCCATTGGGGCAGGGGGCTGGACTCGATGGCCTCTCGAGGTCCCTTCCAGTCCTAGTATTCTATGATTCTATGAACACACGGAGGAAGAGAGATGGGCCACTTGGACCAATGATCACCAGCTCCCCAAATAAAAAGGGAAAGATAGAGGTGAGTCCTCTCCCCCCACACAAGGCTCTACCAATTAAAGAGTGCTACCAGATCTCTGCAGCAGCCTACGCCCTGTATTAAAAGACAGGTGTGCTCAGACACTGGGACCACAGATGCCATGTAAGACAGCTAGCTTGCTAGAGCCAGCTTGCCTCCCTCTGGCAGCTTTGCAACCTACACCCAGGCATCAGCCTGAAGAGTTGTGGGTATCTTGTACTGAACTGGGCCTGGGAGAGGCAACTGACAGCAGAGTTCTCATTTCCCAGAACTTACTACAGGTAAATGAAACCAGCAATAGTTTTTGGTGGCTTGTCTGAAACAGCTGATTGTAGAGGGGGCATCTATCCTTTGCCTTGATTTTAATTTTGAGACAAAAAAGCAAACTGCAAAATCAAAACAACCCTCTGCAAAATTATCGTGCTGGAGGGTGAGGAGGGGAGGGGGACAGCAAGATTATTGGCACTAGATGGACATTTCTTCTTCTTGGCTGACAGCTGGTAAAGCAACCTCAAGGAAAAAACAAGCAAAATGTGGATCATGTGAATAGAAATAAACCCGGTGGGAAAATTAAGCCTTTTAATTCTGAATTCAGTTAAATCGGTTTTAGGAATACAGCTCCTTGCAATAAATATAACAACATCCCTGAAATTCTAAATTTAGCGCATAAGGAAAGCAAATATGGTTTTGTCACCCGTAGAATAAAAAGGTGCATTTCTATAGATTCCCAATTCCGTTCTCATCATGATAATTTCCAAATACAGAACGCTAGTTTCAGAAGTTTTCATCATCTGAAATAATAAAAGAGAAGTGAAATTTTTGAGGGTGACAGAAGCTTGACAAACTTTTGGTGTCACTTTCTTTAAACGTGGAACGACTCCAACCACAGAGATAATTATAGATGACCAGATTGTAACTGCTTTATTGCTTCTTTAGCCTCATAAGTTTTAATTTTGGACAGTTAAATGAAAAACGTGGTTTCAATTTCCTATATATTGTACACAATTTGGTCTGAACAAGAAAACAGAAAAATTGGTATTCTTTTTAGAGTGAATGAAAAAGTGGAGTTTGGGGCTTTGTTTTGTTTCTTTCTTTCTTTTTCACTCCATAAGCATAATGAAGTACAAAATGCAGAAAAGATGCCTTTGGTGGGAAAAAAGGGAATTGTACCTCATACTAAGAGAAGCATCAAGTAATTTTTTGTCTAAACATGCTTTAAGCAATTTAACAAAGTAATACAATTGCTCTAATCTCTCTCTCACCATTTTAGCATGCTGCAGTTTAAAGGAAACTCGCATGAATACATGTGTAAGACAGGAAATCTTTTAATAAGAAAATGTTACGTACGTAACCATCTTGCTCTCCCAGAATGCAGCGACGACTGTCAAAGAGCACAGAAATCAACCCTACTCAAACCATTTAAAAGGCTCCCATAAATATTTTACATTAAACTAACAAAACAAAAATGCTGTAGACTGCAGGAGAAAGGTGCACTATCTGATTTGCCTTGGAGGTGCAACGGTCCCAGGTCAGTGCACAGTCTTACCTGCTAGACCAATACGTAGTGCTATACCTTGCACGACAGGTGCTCAATGTCAGAACGCTTCTGAGTCAGACTCTGGAGCCAAATAACAGGCATTTCAGCATGGGTACTCTGGAGGAACCTATGCAATACCATATGCTACATTACAACCACAGGCCATGCAGGCCAGTACACTTTCTCCAAACGTGGCCCATGCTGAATGTTGGAGAGGAAAGAATAAGCACCCCTAAAACTGGCATTTATGGATAAAAACACCCAGAGGAGCACTGAGCCTCAGTAGAGGCAGCACTGTGCCCCTAATTTTATGCAAGGGGTTTACCGATGACTTATTTTTAACAACCACACGAAAGCTGATGCCAGCTCCTTCCTTGCACTGGTCTTACCGCGCTCTTCTGCCCCCATTGCAAAGAAAGCAGGTGTGTTTGCGGTACTCAAGCACACACACTGTCAGCCTTCTTGGTCAGGACTACATGCTAAATATGCACATTATACTCTCTGCTGAGGTTTGCAACAGTTTTAAAAAAAAAAAAAAAGAAGTAAAAGTCTGGCAAAGGAGAGCATTATTCCAGATGGAGTGATTTGCAAAATTGGGAAACCAGGCCTTGATCCAGCCAAGCAAGACACACAAATAGTCTCAGCAACTTTGATAGGATTACTTATGGGTTGAAAGTTAATCGTACACTTAAATATTTTGCCTTGGTGAAGGCATAAAATCATTCCCTATTGATTTTGTTAATTAAAATACTGCCAAATTGTATAGTAATATGTTTCAGATTAAGGTATGTGCCAGAGCTGTTTTCTTTGGAGCACTTTGTCTGTTTTGAATTTAGCAAAATTCTGCAAACAAAGTACGTGTTTGTAAATAAACTGTGGTGCAAAATATTTTTCAGTGTGTGCTTGTGAAAAATTAAAAGCAGCTTCTTCCCTGAAAAGAGCACTACAGGTAATTTTGAGGAAAGCTTCAATAAAAGATACAAAGATGATTTTTTTAGGCTTCACAAATAATCGCCACGAATGTGACGGAAAGAGGTATTTTGGGAGCTGTGAAATCTGAGAGTTGAATGAATCGTTGGAAAATTTTGCAAAATCTTGGAAGAAAAATTGTTAATTTGACGGCTCTATACAAAAACCCCAAAGAAAATGTCATTGTTACAAAAATGTCTCTTTGGCTCAAAGACAATCCAAGTCTTACAGCATCATATTGGGGTTCTCAAGTCTTAAGTATCTATACACTCCCAACACTGAAGAATCTATAACAGCAACAAATAGTAACAGTAATATTCTGCTCCTGCCCCAAATAGTTTACAATCTAAAACTCTTAAACCTGCAAGGAACTTCAGGTAAGTGGCCAACTGGCAGAACTGGGAACTGATTAGACAAGAGAGAGTAGCACAAAGGAAGTGCCATTTTACTTGGAAGAACAGAAGCCCAGAGAGATGAAGGTCCTGAAGTCAAGGGGAGTTTCATGACTGACTTCTGAGCATGTATGATCAGGCCCTGAGTGACTTTCTCTAGGTTATACATGAAGTCTGTAGCAAAGCCCAGGACCTTCAGACACTACCACTTCACGCAACAGGAATAAATCCATTAGCTGGTACCAGTAGTAGACTATTACCTTTTATTGGTCAGTCACTATGATTACGTCTACACTGCAGGTTAAGCTACGGCCGTGACTCAGGTTTGAGCCTAAGCTCTCAAAAAGCAGAGAGAGTCAGGTCAGTGAGCACTCTAGACCGGGATACAGAGACCTTTGCTGGAAGGTAGTAGTTAAAAGCCTGAGTCCTGCCAAAATTTGAGTCCAAGTGCTATCCTTTTGCAGCGTGGCTGCACGAGCCACAGAAGGCCTATGAAGTGCGGTACAGATGTGTTAGCACATCGGAGGCAAACAGATTTAAAATGCACAGTAGACTCTCAAGCCTGGGCTTAGACATGATTCCACAAGCCAAACGCCCACAAAACTGGGTTTAGAATGCAGTTTAGAGGTTCCCTCTGTGGGGCTGCAACACATGTCCTGCCAGCTGTTGCTTGGTAAAGATTTTTCTCTAGGGCTTACAAAAGGCTCATTTTCTTTATGAGATTAAAACAAGTGCATCTTTTCTATTTCTGTCAAACCCACAGCAGTTTCACTCAGACAGACAAAACAAATTCTGTGACTCCTGATGTTGCAGTTACATTCTACACCTGACCTCTTCCTTATCTATTTAAAACTTCCCAAGGAAAAGGGAGTTTTGCTTAAGGAAGTAGAGAGTCCAATTTTGCACTAGACATTAGACAGCATACTGCTGTGTTAGTACTGGCAGCTAATATTCTGCAGTGACATTCGGGATTCCTCCAACCTTGGAGTTTACTGAAGGTAATCTTCCATGACTAAGTTCGCTAAGAATTATTCCCCACAAATTTTTCCGGACGGGGTTAAAAAAAAAAAGAAAAGACCAACATTGCAGGTACGACAACATCAAAGATTCCATGTGTAATGCCAACAGACCTGGGTTGCCAGCACCAGGGAGCAAACCTGCAATCATGGGGGCTAAAGGCCAGCTGGCTCTCAACTGAGGCTGTAGAGCAGAGATTTCACTCACCCTAGTGTGAGGTCTCTGTGCCTCTGGGTACTACGTGTGCATCATACAGAAAATTTTCAGTAGGCTTGATCTATCGAGAACTCATTCAGCTGAGTCAGGCTCAGATTGCTAGGTAAGAATCACAATGAGATGGACCAAATCTGCAGGAAACTATAAAGCAGACCACGCATAGAAATATGTGTGTGTATCTTTAGAAACCCTAAAATATTATCATTACAGGAGTTACAACTCTTACTTCTTGTGCACATTCTTCGTTTTTTTTCTTTTGCAGTTAAATCATGACTTTGCTCACTGCTAAATTATTTATTGCTAACTACTGAGTGTGATATGTTTGCGGACATCAGCAGAAAAACAGAAAAGCTATGTTGCATGATAGAGCTTAATGCTATGTAAATGTCAGGGTCCCTATTTTAAACATCTCCTTGACCCAACTTGCCCCTTTCAAGGTGTGCTCATTGCATGAGAGTTGAGCACTAGGACACCATTAGCAACTTTCCAATGCGTGTCATAAAAGTCAATATTTGGGGAATGTGCACTTCTTCTTTGATATTGTCTCCGATTCTTTGCCGTCAGACAGATATCATGGAAGCAGACTTTTTCTAGCTATCCTACATACTAAATGTGATGTAGTGTAAAAAAGGAGACCCAAATAAAGCTAAATTGTATCAGGTTGTCGTAAGATACAGCAAAGGCTCATGGAAACTTGATATATGCATTGTTATAGTAGGGCACTGTGACTTTAAGATGATAGAGATTTGTGGGTATTTTGGGAGCACTAACAATCCTTGCTCTGCAGGGCCCATGTAACGAGGGAATAGTATCTACAAAATAATGAGCGGCGGAATGCAGCGCTGGGCTTCCATTCCAATCTCAGGTGTGATCTCACACACTAACACACTGGATCAATACCTGCAGCAGCAAGCCGGTCAATAGCCCTGAATTATTGCTTCATTTTTCTTCTTATTATAGATGAGTTGTGTTATGATTTTCCCCAAATCAATATTTTACAACCTTTTTTATCCGTTTCTCCATAAATTTTGTGATTACTTTAAACTGGGAATTCCGGTACACTAAATAAGATGCAGTATCTGAAAGGTTGTGACTGTACCAGCAAGACTTGTTACCAAGACACGATGCCATTGTGACAGTCAGAGCCTAATCAATAGTCAGGGAGGAGGGGAAATATGCAGAAAAGTTGGAAACAGCACTGCTCTTGCCCCAGAAAAAAGCAAATTCCTAAAACATGTTAGCAGCTGGAATAACATTATTTTAGAAGCCCAGGGAAAAGGAGTTCTGATGTGCATTTTGTGACAGAAATTTAATTCCAAACAAATACGTTTTCCCCCTCCTTTCCGTTAAGGCCCAGCATAACTCAATGAAATTGTTTCTTACAAAGCAGATAATTCTGTGCAACTTAGAGTGATTTAATTAACTTCCATAGCTATTTCCTGCTAAGTGTTTGAAGCACACTCAAATCAAATCATGGGAACTCATCTGCTACACTACTTTCTGTGTTTTATGCAAAAGGCCTTCTTTATAACGTTAATGGGAACTATGAGTTTCCCTGGAGAATGGAATAGTGAAGTGAGTTAATTATTGTGAAACTGTGCACATCATTCTGCGGAAAACAATGTAACTAAACAATCATGACACTAGAAATGATAGTAATTGTGGGCAACACACACTGGCCCCAATTCCACAAGGCTCTACAAAGATGGAGGGACCCAAACTAGTATCTTGCAATGCAGGGTCATGGCTATTCTCTGTGTAATTAACTGCTCATTTGCTACCACATTTATGACCATGCGCCTATGGAATTACAGTATTTGAGGTTCTTTCACTTTTGGATAACATTTCAACAAATGATAAAGGAGAACAGGAAATTACTCTGGATATTTATGCTGTAAACTCCACTAGATTTCTCCATATATTGACTGGGACTAATTAGGAGTGGCAGCACAGACCTTTAAAAGAGACAATTAGTTGAAAATTGGCATCTGTATTTCAGTGGAACAAGTAATTCATAACAAATCGTTTCTGCTCATTAATTGTGCAAAGGTAGATTACGATTTATTTCAAGGTCTTTTTATTTGCATTTATTCATCAAATAGTTACTATGGCTAATCCTAACCCTCTAGATCATTAACAAGAAAATTGTTATGAATACATATTCTTCACAGATTTATTCTCTCTGGGTATAATATGCATATATATGGTCCCAATCCTGCAAACTTTCACATACTTTTAACTTTACTACTGCTCCCACATGGATTTCTGATCTTTGACTCAGTGAACACAAAGGACAGCTGTAGTCATTTAGTCTGACCTCTTGTACATCACAGTCCAGAAAACTTCCACAACATAATTGGTAGAGACCTTTTAGAAGGCTAACTAATGCTGAATTAAAAATGGTTAGCAATGGAGAAATTGTTCCAGTGGTAAATTATCCTCACTGTTAAAAACCTATGCCTTATTTCCAGTCCCATCTGCTGGATTGGGGTCATATACAATTGTTCCCTGGTAGAAAAATAACACTTATGTTCAGCTTTCTCTGCAGAGACTCATGACTCTGAATACAAAATTTACTTTCTGTGACTATTCTTCGAGTTCTGGATCAAACAGCTAACTTGTGCACTAAAACAGTCCCAGAAAGCAAGTGTTATAAGAAGATCCCTGAGGTACACACGAATTCATTTACAAAAATGAATGAATATCCATGACACTCAAAATATTAATGAATATTCATGGTACTCAAAAAAACCTTTTCTCCCAGATCCAAGAAATACAAACATTTGAGAAGGAAGGTCCAAAAGGAAAAATGGAAAGGGGAGGGGTCATTTACCTTTTGTGGGCAAAGACCTGCTTCATCAGATGCATGACTCATGAGGAAGCGGGTCTTTGCCCACAAAAGCTTATGCTCCAAAATATCTGTTAGTCTATAAGGTGCCACAAGACTACTTGTTGTTGTTGTAGTTGCCAAATAAGTGCCACTTAGGAAATGTTCTTATTTCTGTCCTGGATTCCTTAGGATCATAGAAATGTAGGGGCAGGAAGTACCCTCAAAAATTCATCTGGGTCAGCCTCATGTGCGGAGACAAAACGCCCTGAGAGGTGTTTGTCCAGCCTGTTTCCTAAAAACCTCCTCTCTCCCACACACACCTGGGAGCTCAGTGGACATATGCCCCTCACTGGCAACTCTAATAGCAGTTACAGATTTTGAATGGAAAAAATGGTGAAGGAAGAATCACACAAAAGGTAAAGAGTAACAGAGAGGAAGCCGGGCTAGTCTATACACTATCAAAACAAAAAGCAGCCAAGTAGCACTTTAAAGACTAGCAAAATGGTTTATTAGGTGAGCTTTCGTGGGACAGACCCACTTCTTCAGACCATAGCCAGACCAGAACAGACTCAATATTTAAGGTACAGAGAACCAAAAACAGTAAGCATATCTTTTTCTGATTTGTCCTCCTTGCTTACTGTTTTTGTTCTCTGTGCCTTAAATATTGAGTCTGTTCTGGGCTGGCTATGGTCTGAAGAAGGGGGTCTGTCCCACGAAAGCTCACCAAATAAACCATTTTGCTAGTCTTTAAAGTGCTACTTGACTGCTTTTTGTTTTGATAAGGTAAAGAGGAGTGACATGTTGTAGTCTCTCCTCCCATCAAAATAAATGGCCCAAACCTCACAATGAAAAGAGTAATGGAATGAAAAATCACACCAAAACCCACATAATGGTGGCTACCACATTATTTTTAACCTTTGACCATGTCTGATTTTAAGCCATACTGTGGGCATACTCCTACAGGCTCATGCAAAATCCTTCTTTGGAAACTTCCAGAGAAACTTACAATTTTTCAAAGTGATGGAACTAGCCACAAATCCTCTTTTCTCCAAGCTAATGAAAATAATAATCAGAACAATAAGAGTTTCATTATAAATTTGTATTTTCCGCAAGAAATCATTGCAATTTTTCAGCAAAATCTGCTCTTGATCTCTGAAATGCAAGTTTTCAGTTTTTCGGGTTTTCTTTTTTTTGTGGTTGAGGGAGGGGAATTTGCCAGAGCAAACAATTTGTGCTTTAATTTTTAAAATGAAAATACCTCTAATGCCAGAGGCGAGAAGAAATTTGGGACAAAAAAATGCACCTACACGTCAAAGTAAACCATCTGTTTAAAGAAAATCCTGGGAACTGCCAACTAGTTAAAATCTCTGGGGTACACAGAGTGACTACTGATGCAGTATATGTTCCAGTACTTCCAGACATGGCGTGGGCCCAATGTCACTGGAGTGACCATGCATCTGTTGGCATGATCATGAATATTCCCTCTATTTTTACCATCCACGCACAGAATAAATTTTATGATGTGCACCAAGACGTGTGGATGTGCACCACCAATAGAAATACACGATGCTGGCTGTGGGTGATCTGCTAATCAGCTGGGCAGCTTTCAAATTACTCTTGGGTGGCCACCCATGCACTCAGCTGAGAAGGAACACCAGTGACCAGGTGTGCACAGTGCATATGAGGTCACTAACGAAAGCAGGGCAGTGCTCTCTTCAGAAAAGCATCCCCATCCAACAACGGACAAAACCTCAGCTGCACAGGGCACAAACCTTGGACATGCAGGATTGGCTGGCTTAAAGCCTGACGAACGACCTGCACGAAGGCACGGACATTTGTACGGCACTCAGCACGTAGGCTTCGTGATGAGTTTCTTACTGCTGCAAATAGTCAGAGACGCTCCTTGGCATTGGAACCATTTTTATAGTGAGGGAGCCAGAAGCCATTGAACAAAAACTATAAGTCCTGTTTATGATGGAAGACATGCATTCAGTTCCTATTACTGCTTCAAACCAGTGGGTGCCACTGCATTTGTAGATGCCCTAGATCTAGTGACCCTGCAGATTTGGCTTTGCAAATTTCCCAAGCAGTTCAGATGGAGAGCTTTGTAACTACCTACAATACTCACAAATGTGTATTTTGACAGATGCGTAAACATTTTAATTTTCATGTGCGTTTTCCATTCCATAGGGACCTAAAAACAAGTTCTCATTTGCGCGTGTGTGTGGGTGTGTGTTAATTAACCCTCTCTCTGCTGGGAGCTTGGGTTTCCTGAAGTTAACCACCAAAGCTGATCCCAGGTGCAAATGCACTAGCAGTTCAAGTCAGCAACTCCTAATGCAAAGAGGTTAACCACAATTTATGCTAACAGGAAAAAGGTGACTGATTACATTTGGGAGGGAAGGCAGACCCGGGAGGGCAAAGCATATTGGCATGCATTGTCATAGTGCTTTGCTAGGAAGCTCTGTAGCTACTTGAGCTGAAATGTGCTGCAAAGCAAAGTAACTACATTGCTGTGGCCCTACCTTGTTGAAAGATGGTTCTGCACAGTTAAGTGATAAGGGCCTTGTCATCTGGTATTTTGCTGCAGAAGGTATGATGGAAACTGTGACCACACATCAGTGCGTGCTGCTGCGCATGGCTACACAAAAGTGACATGTGTCAGCGGAGGATGAAGTAACTTCTTTGTACAGTTTGTGTTTCAGTTGGTTAAAAGGTGACCTGCCAGGGACTTTTAAAATATTGATCTTGGGCTTTCTTTTTTAGCATCTTCAGGGTAGAAGAAGAAGGTGAGTGTCACACTGTATTTTTCAGCTTGTATTTGGGACAGCAGGTTGTACTCAAGAACAAGGGATGTTTATTCAGAGCTCTAACACTGGGAGAATTAAATCTTTAACAAAAACATCCCTTCTCCCGAATGTACACTAAGCACTAAAGTTAAATAGGCAAAAAGAAAAACAAGTTTGTTTGGCTAAAATTCCCTTCCCCTCTCAGTGGCTCAGCATTTGCTTTCTTGGTTCATGCAATGCAATCAACGAACTTGCCCACCAAGTCTTTGCTGCATTTTCCAGCCTAGACAGAAACAAAGAATTTCTAATAGGAAAAGCCATGCTGAAAATTTATTTTTGTGGAAAACTAATTTTCAGCCTTCTTTGCCTATCCTTGATGTTGAAAAGACGCGTTATAAATAGCAGACATACAGAAAAAATATAAGCTATTTTGGTCTCCGGATCCCCATGTCATTAGCAGAAATGGGTGTGATGCATTTACATATCAAGGACAGCGGAGTGTCAGTATATTGAGACCTGCAACAGTGTTGCCTGTAAGCTGAGTGTCTGGGTGGCTGCCTGGAAGAGATTAAGGTGCCAGATGATTAACAGAGCAACCACAGCCACCCACAGTGGGCAGCCTGTGTGTCTATTGGTGGTGCACATCCTATGTGCCTTGGTGCACATAATCAAGTTTATTCCTCCCATGGACGGGAAAAGTTAGAGGCAACACAGATTTGCGGGTAGCTGGCTCTCCAGCTGCACTGGTGATGTACTGCCTCTCTCTGCAGGGATCCTCACCAGGTTGGAGCAGGGGCAACCAAGACAGGTGTGACACAGAAATTAGATCATGGAAGGGAAATGTGAGAACAGGAGTCACTGGGACATGGTTGGTGAAGAAGAGAGTGAGCTACTGAGATGAAACACGCAGTTCAGTCAAAACCAGCGTAGGCAAGGGCTAAACTGTGCCACTGTCAAGGCAGTGCCACACCGAGGGCAGCAGCATAGTGGACTTTTCCAGGCGCAGTGTCTTCTGGAGGATAGCAGAAGTGTGGTGAGCGGGAGACCTTGCTGCTACACTAGGTTCTGTTGTAGGCTGAGAGGTCAGACACAGGCATACACAGGCCTCAGCCTGTCCTCCATGTGCTCTGAAAAGACTTTATTGCACAGAGTATAAATGTTCTGGTCCCCCTGCTGGAAGCCACGCAAACTCCACAGTGTGTGCATTGAAACTGGAGAGGGAACGAGGTAGGCAGAGCCTGTGTGCCCATAACAAAATTCCAGGGCTACTCTTGTAAAGAGTGCTATGGAATATTTCAGCACGACAAGACCTCTCGGCTTTTTGCTTCATCAGGAATATAGCAGCTTCTTCATACAGTGTCCACAGGGGATTTGAATAAAGTGGTCAGTGAAATTCTGCAAAAAACTGGGCATAGCTTTAAAATGACGCAGGTTTTTTTATTATCCCCTTTTCAGATCCTTATTTTATAAATTTGGCCAATAAAACAATCTAAGCGGTAATCAAGTAGCATCAGAATAAATTATTAAATTTCATAGGATTACAGATTCATAGACTCATAGGGCTGGAAGAGACCTCAAGATGTCATCAACTTCAGCACAAAGCACAACCAGACCCACCTAAATCACCTCAGCTACGACTTTGTCAAGCCAGCACTTAACAACATTTCAATCTGATGTAAGAGTTTGGAAGGAATGGGTGAAAATGGAAGGTTTTGTTTCGGAATAGAGCTGTGGTTCCCAATGTGGGGTCTGCCACGGTACTGCACAGAGTCCATAAAAAATAAAAGCTAATTAAATAAAAACGACAATAGAAAGTAAGTTTTAAATAAATTGCAAAGTTACTATCAATTTTCATTTTGACATTAAGTTTCTTCCAATACTGTTATTAGTCGCTGTCTGAATATCTATGTTGTGGTTTCCTCTGTCATTTAACTAAGTGTGCACAGCAGATCGAACTGGCTTTGATGGGGGGGTCTGCAGATGGTTTGGAGGAGGGGAGATTGGGGATCCGCGCTAGTGAAAAGGTTGGGACCCACTAGGAGAAAGAAAGGAATTTACAATACATATGGTGTGAACTCAGCTGGGTTAACTTATCATGGAGTAGCTATAAAACTTGAGAAGCACAAAGTGGTTTATTAGCGTTGAATGTAAGATAACTACCTTATATTGCCATTAAACAGTCCAGGGCATAGTGTTGTATGACAATTTCAGGAATACTTATGAAGTTGAGTTTATACCTTTATTGTTAATAGCCTTCTAATCTTTTACACAAATGTATAGTTTGAAAATGGCAACACATCTTAAAGATTAAAGGCATGTGACAAATAGCTCATGTCCTCTAATAATCAAATCACACAGCTTAGATGGAGGGTTACCAGCCTGTTTTCCACTCCAGGGTTTCAAAATAGGTAGAAAATATTTTATATCCCTATTACATGAATGATGAATGGGACCGTTGGTTATGGGTTGTTATTTTCTTGGCTGTAGTCAATATGTTTTCTTTGGACAGGGATTTCAGTGATTTATTTCTCTTGTGGCCTTATCACTTATTAACTCAGGGCAGCCAGAAAAAAAGCCAAAGTTGTGAATAAGGGCCAAGTGCCTATTTAGACTTGTAATACAGATGAAAATATTCTTTTTAATGATCGGGCTCCCCTTTGCTGCACAGATCTTCACAGCCCTCCCTTTTAAGTAGAAAATAAAAGTCATAATTCTTGGAAAATACATACAT
Organism: Carettochelys insculpta; assembly: GCF_033958435.1. Classification (NCBI taxonomy): domain Eukaryota; kingdom Metazoa; phylum Chordata; order Testudines; family Carettochelyidae; genus Carettochelys; species Carettochelys insculpta. Next base: position 37,723,806 of record NC_134151.1, read on the forward strand.
AATACTATGTTTCCTTCACAGCCATCTTTACTCTGGCCATAGCTGTAATTGCTTTCACTCTGCAGATGTCTTACAGGTATGCTGCACACGTTCACTGACTGCATTTTTTGTAGTGCATTACCATGCTGACAGGTTTTACCAAATGCCAGAGGTATTAGGTGTCATTGATCATATCAGCATACCACAAGGATTTTCCAGGTTACCTCCTCATTGTCTCAATGCCCCTTTCCCTGAGATCCAACCTTTCTATCTGTCCTGAATTTCTGCAACCCAAGCTTCTTTCCATAACATTGTGAAAACAGCCACTATAGAAGCCCTAAGAAACATAACATGAAAAAAATAATAATAAACACTCTTGTGTTATTTTACTATTACCCTGAATATTGCAAAAGGCTGTAGGCTTGATACATCATGCAGGTGTGGCATTTACCCTGACTAGGGGAACAAGGGTGGCTTGAAGGATAAGACACTGACCTAAAATTTCAAATGAACCGTGTTTAACTCTTAGCTCAGCCACAGACTTCCCATGTGACCTTGGGAAAGTCACTTACTGTACTCTGTACTTCAGTTCCCTATGTGGAAAATTATTGGCTACCCAGGCAAGGTTGTTGTGGGAATAAAATGTGTTAAGAACTGTGACTTGCTCTTCTACTAGGACAAGGAAGGCCACATAAGTAGATCGGCCTTATTTAATCCACAGATGGTTTTATATTGGATATGGGAAAAGAAATCAGTTCTGGTAGACTGGACCACTGGCTGGGAAACCCCAGCAGTGCTTGACACAGTCAACGGTAACCACTGAATTAGTACCATCTATCCATAATTAAATGTTCTCTAAATAAGTAATGGAGTCATGGACCCAGATTCTCAAATCAGCACTGCCTACCTAGCACTTACTGCAGAATCTCAATCTTCCTTCAGTATCATGACAAGATATCCTTATTAGGCAAATTAACAATTTGTGTAATGAATCGACGGGGCAAATCAGTTAAATATATAATCAGGCAATTTTTGAACATGTGTTAATAAGGGGGTTCAATTTATTTTTATAAACATTAAAAGGAAATAAAACTGACCAATAAGGAGCTGTGTTTGCACAGATTTAATTCTCTGTTTCCCGATATCACTACAGTTGGGGTTGTGGTCCACCCTCGACACTCAGCAGAACCTCGATGGGATCAACAATAATATAATGGTCATATATATGGAAATCTGGACACTACGGTTTACCCGCCATTGCCGTGCTTTCTTGTCTGCACTTTCTGCTTAAAAGCATGAGCATCAGCTCTCTTTAGCGTGAACGCCACATTCTTTTGCATTTGTGGGTATAGTTTAGTTATTACCTGCCTATTTAACACAGGACCATTTGCTGCTCTTTTCCCCTATCACCCGATCACGAGTCACTTGTCCAATGCAGCTGAAGTTTGGTGTTGGAAACAAACGGCATTTGTGCGTTAACTTGGCGATCTCCCATCCAGGCACTTTTCGAGAAAGGAGAGGTGTTCTGCAGCTCATTTCAGAGCAACAAGCATCTTATCTTTGGAGGGGCAGAGGCGAAGAATTTAACGAATGCATCAGCGTGAAACCCACGCCGGCACAGAAGCCTTTTTATTATTTTTTCTTGTTCTGTCGGCGATGACCTTCTCTCCTCATTTATACTAATCAGCGCTTTAAGTGCTCATGATTTAATAATAAACATACACGAATGAAGCAGACTAACAAGGTTGTGAATTGCTGACAATGAGCACAACTGCCGCTTGGCTCGAACAGTTTCAGTAACTGCCATGGCCAAAGGGAGTTGGCGTAAGGTCACTCTCCCTTCCAAAGCGAGCAAGACAAAGGCTCCAGCAGGGTTACTACCAGAGTATCCTGACAGCCAGTCTGTCTCCTAGGACCATTTTTTTGTTTATTTTAAAGTCAAACTGCATAACCCTTTGCTCAGAAAGCCGATTGCTTCATTGATTATGTATCTTTTGAGCATGACAGTCACTGGCGCCTCCTTGAGAGCAACAAAATTTTCTTGCCAAGGTCTCCATAAAGGCTACCAGGCTCCATGTTCAGAAGCTTTGGAAAGGGGGTTGAGGTGGTCTCTGAGCCCCTCCCCCCCAAAAAATCTTCATGTACCTGCGAAACGGCTGAAATCTGGAATTCTAATGTTATGGCCAAGTTTTCTTTTTAAAAATTCCAGGTGATTTTATGGGGGGGTCAATTTGAGAGGAGCCTGACATAAGAACCATAAAGGAGCCAGATTTATAAAGGGTGGCTACAGCCACACTTTCAGAAAGTCAAGGCTTGGCCCGAACACCTTAAAACAGAGGCACCCCAAAAAATCAACTGCTTTGTGGCTTCCAGTCATGGCTCCCAGATTATCTGTGACCTGTGATGCTACTTCTGGTAGCCTGTACCCACTTCAGAACCATGCAATGAGCAAAGGTGAGAGTGCAACAGGGATAAGCATACATAAATATTTCTCCAATACTCAAGTAGAAAGCTGATGGCACAGAGCACTCCCCCCATGTCTCCCAGTCCACCTTGGAATTCATCATGTCATCACTTACATAGCCTTGATCCTGAAGAGATCTCAAAGATCTTTACCAGTCAAGAGTCAACCATCTGCTAACAGTTTTTCTATTTTCATTTCACAGAACAGGCAGGTGAGGCAAGGAAAAGTCCCGTTACTCACCCAAAAGCACATAGCCAGTCAGTGTATGTCATCACTGCAAAATTAACTCGGGTGATCGGCAGCTGTTGCCGAATGCCTGCATTAGCCTAACTTGGCTGTGAGGGCCACGCTGCAAGATCATACCCAAACTATATACACTCACCTGAGTGTCTCACTAGGACTTCCAAGGGCATAGCCTACAATTCTTTGCATTCTAAGCTGTTTTACAGTTCTTTCCCATTGAATTGTGGGAGCACTTATCTGTCCTGGTGGGCACACATGGAAAAGTGTGGGAAGGCACTGGAGTACAGTAAACCCCCAAGATACATGCAAGAGAGTTGCGCGTGTCTTGAGTTAATATGACTGCCGCCCTGACAGGAGTAGGGAAACCTGCCACCACTGACAGGAGAGGTTCCCCCACTCCTGTCAGGGGCAGCAGCCGAGAGTCAGGCCACCCGACAGGAGCAGAGAAACTGATAAGGGCACCTCTGCAAGCAGAGGGGAGCTGGAAGATAGGCTGCTACCTGGTCCCCAACTCCCCTCCGCTCTCTGAACCAGGAAACCGACCAGGGCTGGTGCTCTCATCAGTTTTCTGGTTCCTCCGAGTGGCACAGAAATTTGACTTATGCGGGAGTTGTGAGAATGCAACCCCTGTGTAAGTCGGGAGGGGGGGTGGCACTAGTCTACCCACATGGAGATGGTTTACCCTGCAGCCTCACTGCAGAGTGAGCTACCATAATGCTGAAAGGCAGAACTGGACCTGGGACCTCTGGAACTTAGTGCATGAGCCTCTGTCGTGCGAGCTAAAAACCAGCTGCTGGCAACTCAGTGAATAAAGCTGGACCCAATGATCCCTCAGCAAGTGACTGTGCTTCCTGCCTGGATGGACAGGTCATCTGATCATCATGGAAACCTGGGAGTAACCGCAGCACAGCCACTGCACTAGGAGTGCTGTGCCAGCTCTGCTTCCCTTCCCTGTCCCCTGCCTTTGTCTGATTTTCTATCTCCAACACTTAGCTTGGCCCATAACCTCACCTCTGGTTCTGTCCTCTGGTTCTGCTCTGATCAATGGACCACACTCCTGTTCTGGGTTGCCGATGTATGACACCATCAAACTCAGTTTGTGTTTGGAGGGTAGGGATGTGAAAGACAACAGATGGGTAAGAACCCAGGCTAACACCGCACTCAAGACAGACACTCTGTGACAAAGCCCCAAACCAAACCCAAGACTCCTGACTCACAGCCTTTTCCTCTCAGAGATCATTTGGGAAGAAAAGCTGCAAAATTGAAGCTAACAGAGCAGTTGGTAGGAGACAAAGAATAATTAATTTTTATGGGCCTTCCATATGCCCTTTATTGTATGCAGTGAGTGAATTTGTTTCATTTACACCCATGCACTCCCAGCAAAGTCTCACGACGTGTAAATCACAAGGATTAGTAGCGCCATTCATTGAGCGACCCATCTGTGAAAAGCACACTGCCTGTGATGCATACAATTTTATTGAAGAAAAAAAAAGCCCATCTGTATATCACCAATTAATATACGTTTTCATCCACAGCCCCTTACTTTCTGTGTCACCTTGGCAAATTCAGGGTTTGGGTTCCTTGTTTGATTTTGCCTGACCTTCAGTTTCCCACTTTTAAAATGGGGATAATGACACAGGCCTGACTCAAAGTGTGACATGATTGATCATCATTAATGCATGCAACCCACATTGACAGATTTAGAGAGAGAAGACGCTAGATGAGCCATAGGATCATTTCCCCCAATTTGTTAATTGGTCTGGATAGTCCTCTGGTTAGAGTGGACATAAAACATTATTTAAACCTGATAGTGTACTGGTAATATGTGCAAAGTTTGTATTTTCTACAAACCGGTTCCTAATAAACTATCTGTTTGGGAACTTCAAATCATGAAATCTAAGCAAAAATTGCTCTTTTAAGTGTCTGCTTCTGACTCGCTTTACAGGCAGAACAAAGATGTGCATTTCCTTGTAAGCACAGTCAACATGGGATTATTCTTTCTAAATACTTTTAAAAGCTAGGATTACTCCCTATGTACGTGACCTTGATTCCTAGATGGTACATGGACACAGAGATCAAGTTACTAAGTTGTTTGTAGTTAAAGAGTTGGGAAGGCTAAAATTAATAGGTCACTTGGTATTTTCTTTCGAAAATGTAAGTACTTAACAGTAAGGGGGGAAAAAAACAGTTTATAGCCAGGTGGCTTGAGGGGATATTTTACTGAACACTGATTAAAAATAATTTCTTTTAAATGAGAGCTGACCACAAAATAGGCCCATAACATTCAGGGGCATTCTCACCAGAAAGGAAGCCATGCCTGACTGACTCCTGTACTGCCCACAAGCTCCAATTCCTTTCTTTTTCTTTCTCTTACACCCCCTTTTTCCTTTCCCCCCTCCTTTTTTTCTCTTGTTCTTAATAGCAGCAAGTGATGCTGAAATGTTTTTGGCCAAAAACAGAGGCCATATTCCTCTGAGAAAACATTTGGCCTCTGTGGTTTTGTAATATGTTCCAGAACACTGAGTTCACTGAAGAACATTGTGAAAAACCTCGCATCTATTGGAATGATGCTGTGGAATGTTACAGTATCAGAACTTCCAATTGGTCCATTTCCTGTAAGCCCATAATGAGTCTTGTAAAAAATAAAATAAAAAAATAGTGCTATGTGGGAGTTAAAACAAGTTCTCATGGGAAAAAGGAATGGCAAGAAATCCTAGCTTTAAAAGAAACAGCTAATCTGCTAGTTTGATTGTTCTTCAAAACTTACAATGAACCAATAATTGTAATTAAAAACATTTGGTTTAGTTCTGTAAAGCATCACAGCTTTTCCTCCACTTTGTTTGTGCATAACGGACTTTTTCCCCCTACTGCTCTATAACAAAGTGCTGGCTTTCTTGGGCTGCCTGAGCTAATTTTGTGAACTCAGTGTGAAACCTTAGCTAAACAAAATTGTGGTAATTTTCCTTAATTTGTAAAAGTGATCGGAGTGCAAACAAAATTTTCCTCTTGGGTCAATCCTATAATTTTCAATTAACTAAAACTAAATCGGCAGGCATACACTAAACCTTTAAAGGGTGTTTAAAGGGTGTGAAGGCATTTTCTGAAGGCCAGATGCATTAATTGTTTTTATTTTAATTGAGAAATTTCTCTCTCTCTCTCAGGGCAGGGGCTTCTTTCTTTTTGAAAAGGAACCAAGATTTCAGTTCAAGCGGTTGATAAAGGGGCATAGAAAAAAAGACTGTGAGGTAAAAGGTCAGTCAGAATAGAATTCACCACATTTTTATTATATTTGTATAATTAACATGTTCTTTTACTCCGTGCTTTTGAATGCTAGAATACTCAAGGAGCTGATGGAGGAGGTATCTGAGGCTTTATCTATCATCTTTGGAAAAAAATCATGGGAGGCAGGAGAGATTCCAGAAGACTGCAAAAGGGCAAATATAGTACCCATCTATAAAAAGGGGAATAAGAATAACCTGGAAACTACAGGCCAGTCATCTTAACTTCAGTGCCAGGAAAGATAATGGAGCAGGTAATTAAAGAAGTCATCTGCAAGCACTTGGAAGGTGGTAAGGTGATAGGGAACAGCCAGCATGGATTTGTAAAGAACAAATCATGTCAAACCAATCTGATAGCTTTCTTTGATAGGATAACGAGCCTTGTGGATAGGGAGAAGCGGTAGATGTGGTATACCTAGATTTCAGTAAAGCATTTGATATGGTCTCGCATGATATTCTTATCAAAGAACTAGGCAAATACAATTTAGATGAGGCTACTATAAGGTGGGTGCATAACTGGCTGGATAACCGTACCCAGAGAGTAGTTCTTAATGGTTCTCAATCCTGCTGGAAAAGTATAAGAAGTGGGGTTTCGCAGGGGTCTGTGTTATGACCGGTTCTCTAATATGAATATCGCATTAGGAATATATTACCGACCACCTAACCAGGACAGTGATAGTGATGCTGAAATGTTAAGGGAGATTAGAGAGGCTATCAAAATAAAAAACACAGTAATAATAGGAGATTTCAATTATCCCCGTATTGATTGGGTACATGTCACCTCAGGACGGGATTCAGAGATTAAATTTCTTGATGCCTTAAATGACTGCTTCTTGGAGCAGCTAGTACAGGAACCCACAAGGGGAGAGTCAATTCTCGATGTAGTCCTGACTGGAATGCAGGATCTGGTCCAAGAGGTAACTGTTACTGGACCGCATGGAAATAGTGACCACAATATAATAACTTTTAATATTCCTGTGTTGGGAAGAACACCGCAGCGGTCAAACACTCCGGCATTTAATTTCAAAAAGGGGAATTACACTAAAATGAGGAAGCTAGTTAAACAGAAACTAAAAGGTAGAGTAACTAAACTAAAATCCCCGGAAGCTGCATGGAAACTGTTTAAAGACACCATACTAGAGGCCCAACTTAAATGTATGCCCCAAATAAAAAAACACAATAAATCCGCATCTACACGTGCACGCTACTTCGAAGTAGTGGCACTAACTTCGAAATAGCGCCCGTCACGGCTACACGTGTTGGGCGCTATTTCGATGTTAACATCGACGTTAGGCGGCGAGACGTCAAAGCCGCTAACCCCATGAGGGGATGGGAATAGCGCCCTACTTCGAAGTTGAACGTCGAAGTAGGGCACGTGTAGACGATCCGCGTCCCGCAACATCGAAATAGCGGGGTCCGCCATGGTGGCCATCAGCTGAGGGGTTGAGAGACGCTCTCTCCAGCCCCTGCGGGGCTCTACAGTCACCGAGTGCAGCAGCCCTTAGCCCAGGGCTTCTGGCTGCTGCTGCTGCAGCTGGGGATCCATGCTGCATGCACAGGGTCTGCAACCAGTCATCGGCTCTGTGGATCTTGTGTTGTTTAGTGCAACTGTGTCTGGGAGGGGCCCTTTAAGGGAGCGGCTTGCTGTTGAGTCCGCCCTGTGACCCTGTCTGCAGCTGTGCCTGGCACCCTTATTTCGATGTGTGCTACTTTGGCGTGTAGACGTTCCCTCGCAGCGCCTATTTCGATGTGGTGCTGCGCAACGTCGATGTTGAACATCGACGTTGCCAGCCCTGGAGGACGTGTAGACGTTATTCATCGAAATAGCCTATTTCGATGTCACTACATCGAAATAAGCTACTTCGATGTGGGCTTCACATGTAGACGTAGCTTAAGAGACCTAACAAAGAACCACCATGGCTTAACAGCCATGTTAAAAAGGCAGAGAGAGAGAAAAGGGCAGCTTTTAAAAAGTGGAAGTCAAATCCTAGTGAGGAAAATAGAAAGGAACACAAACACTCCCAAATTAAGTGTCATAGTGTAGTAAGAAAAGCCAAAAAAGATTTTGAGGAACAGCTAGCCAAAAATTCAAAAAATGATAGTAAAATACTTTTTAAATACATTAGAAGCAGGAAGACCACTAAAAAAGCAGTGGGGCCCTTGGACGATAAAGATATAAAAGGAGTGATCAAGGAAGACAGAGCCATTGCGGAGCGATTAAGTGATTTCTTTGCTTCAGTCTTCACGGCTGAGGATGTTACAGAGGTTCCTAAATCTGAGCCAGCCTTTTTAGGTGACAAATCTGAGGAACTCTCCCAGATTGAAGTGACATTAGAGGAGGTTTTGGAGTTAATTGATAAGCTGAATAGTAACAAGTCTCCAGGACCAGACGGTATTCACCCAAGGGTTCTGAAAGAACTCAAATGTGAAATTGCGGAGTTATTAACAGTGGTTTGTAACCTATCCTTTAAATCCGCTTCGGTACCCAATCACTGGAAGACGGCCAATATAACGCCAATATTTAAAAAAGGCTCTAGAGGAGACCCTGGCAATTATAGACCGATAAGTCTAACATCAGTACCAGGCAAATTAGTAGAAACAATAGTAAAGAATAAAATTGCAAGGCACGTAGAAGAGCATGAATTGTTGGGCAAAAGTCAGCATGGTTTCTGCAGAGGGAAGTCGTGTCTAACTAATCTATTAGAATTCTTTGAAGGGGTTAATAAACATGCGGACAAGGGGCACCCAGTGGACATAATATACCTAGATTTCCAGAAAGCCTTTGACACGGTCCCACACCAAAGGCTTTTATGTAAATTAGGCGGTCATGGGATAGGAGGAAAGATCCTTTCATGGATCGGGAATTGGTTAAAAGACAGAAAACAAAGGGTTGGAATAAATGGTAGATTTTCACAATGGAGGGGGGTAACTAGTGGTGTTCCCCAGGGGTCAGTCCTGGGACCAATCCTGTTCAACTTGTTCATCAATGATCTAGAAAATGAGGTAAGCAGTGAGGTGGCAAAGTTTGCAGATGACACCAAGTTGTTCAGGACAGTCAAAACCAAAAGGGATTGTGAAGAACTACAAAAAGATCTCAGCAAACTGAGTGATTGGGCAGCAAAATGGCAAATGAAATTTAATGTGGGTAAGTGTAAGGTAATGCACATTGGAAAAAAATAACCCAAATTACACGTACAACATGATGGGGTCAAATTTAGCTACGACAGATCAGGAAAGGGATCTTGGAGTTATAGTGGATAGTTCTCTGAAGACATCCACGCAGTGTGCAGCGGCAGTTAGTAAAGCAAATAGGATGTTCGGAATTATTAAAAAAGGGATAGATAATAAGACAAAAGTTATCATACTTCCCCTATATAAAACTATGGTACGCCCACATCTTGAGTACTGCGTGCAGATGTGGTCTCCTCACCTCAAAAATATATATTGGCATTAGAAAAGGTTCAGAAAAGGGCGACTAAGATGATTAGGGGTTTGGAACGGGTCCCATATGGGGAGAGGCTAGACAGACTGGGACTTTTCAGTCTGGAAAAGAGGCGATTGAGGGGTGATATGATAGAGGTATATAAAATCATGAATGGTGTGGAGAAAGTGAATATAGAAAAATTATTTACCTTTTCCCATAATACAAGATCTAGGGGACACCAAATGAAATTGATGGGTAGTAGGTTCAAAACTAATAAAAGGAAATTTTTCTTCACACAGTGCACAGTCAACCTGTGGAACTCCTTGCCGGAGGAGGCTGTGAAGGCCAGGACTCTATTAGGGTTTAAAAAAGAGCTCGATAAATTTTTGCAGGTTAGGTCCATAAATGGCTATTAGCCAGGGGTAAAGTATGGTGCCCTAGCCTTCAGTACAAGGGCAGGAGATAAATCACTCGATCATTGTCTTCTGTTCTCCTTCTCTGGGGCACCTGGCATTGGCCACTGTCGGCAGACGGGATACTGGGCTGGATGGACCTTTGGTCTCATCCAGTATGGCCATTCTTATGTTCTCATCTTCATCAATGATTTAGATATTGGCATAGAAAGTACGCTTATTAAGTTTGCAGATGATACCAAGCTGGGGAGGGTTGCAACTTCTTTGGAGGACAGGGTCAAAATTCAAAATGATCTGGATAAATTGGAGAAATGGTCTGAGGTAAACAGGATGAAGTTTAATAAGGACAAATGCAAAGTGCTCCACTTGGGAAGGAACAATCAGTTTCACACGTACAGAACGGGGAGAGACTATCTAGGAATGACTACAGCAGAAAGGGATCTAGGGGCTATAGTGGACCACAAGCTAAATATGAGTCAACAGTGTGATGCTGTTGCAAAAAAAAGCAAATATGATTCTGGGATGCATTAATAGGTGTGTTATGAACAAGACACGAGAAGTCATTCTTCCGCTCTACTCTGCACTGGTTAGGCCTCAGCTGGAGTATTGTGTCCAGTTCTGGGCACCGCAGTTGAAGAAAGATGTGGAGAAATTAGAAAGGGTCCAGAAAAGAGCAACAAGAATGATTAAAGGTCTAGAGAATGTGACCTATGAAGAAAGGTTGAAAGAATTGGGCTTGTTTAATTTGGAAAAGAGAAGATTGAGGGGAGACATGATAGTGGTTTTCAGGTATATAAAAGGGTGTCATAAGGAGGAGGCCTCTGAAGATAGAACAAGAGGCAATGGGCTTAAACTGCAGCAAGGGAGGTTTAGGCTGGACATTAGGAAAAATTTCCTAACTGTCAGGGTGGTCAAACAGTGGAATAAATTGCCAAGGGAGGTCGTGGAATCTCCATTGCTGGAGATATTTAAGAACAGGTTAGACAGATATCTATCAGGGATGGTCTAGACAGTACTTGGTCCTGCCATTGGGGCAGGGGGCTGGACTCGATGGCCTCTCAAGGTCCCTTCCAGTCCTAGTGTTCTATGATTCTGTTTGTAATTTTTGCTTAGTTTTCCATTGCCTTCTTTTATAGGATGAAAAACAAAGTATTTTAAATGTTAACCATGGCACAAATAAAGTAGAAAATATAAAGAAACATTCTTAAAACTTGGAACAATTTGTTGTCGTATCAGGCAGCTGTCTGCTTTTGTACAGAAAGGCCAAAATATGTCTCTTTCCTGCTGGAATGACATTACTAAACAAAGAGAGACACGGTTGGTGAGATAACATCTTTTACTGAAGCAACTTCTGTTAGTGAAGAGCTATACAACTGTAGCACTATACAGAACTCTTCTTCTGGTCTGGGAAAGGTATTCACCGGATGACGAATGGAAGAAGGCAAACGCAGTTGCCATCTTTAAAAAAGGAAAGGACAACCCTGGAACTATAGACCGGTCAGCCTCACCTCAATCCCCAGAAAAATCATGGAGGGGGATCCTCAAGGAATCCATTTTGAAGCACTTGGAATAGGGGAACGTGATGAAGAGTGGGCAACATGGATCTATCAAAGGCAATTCATGCCTGACCAACCTGACTAACTTCTATGATGACGTAACTGGCTCTGCAGACATGGGGAAGCCAATGGATGTGATATACCTTGACTTTAGCAAAGCTTTTGATAGAGTTTCCACAATATTCTTGCCCATAAGTTAAGGAAGTTTGGATTCAAGACATGGACTGTAAGATGGAGAGAAAGCTGGCTAAATGGTCAGGTCCAATGGGTAGTGATCAATGGCTCAATGTCTGGTAGGCAGTTGGTTTCAAGTGGAGTGCCCCAGGGATCAGTTCTGGGGCCAGTACTGTTCAACATCTTTATTCACGACCTAGATGAGGGGATGGACTGCACCTTAAGCAAATTTGCAGATGTCACTAAGATAGGGGGACAGGCAGATACACTGGAGGGTAAGGGATAGGTCCAGAATAACCTAGATAAATTGGAGGACTGAGCCAAAAGTTATCTGATGAAGTTCAGCAAGAACAAGTGCAGAGTTCTGCACTTGGGACAGAAGAATGTCAAGCATCGTCCCAAGCTGGGGACCAACTGGTTAAGTAACAGTATGGCAGGAAAGGACCTGGGGATTATAGTGGATGAGAGGCTGGATATGAGTCAACAGTGTGCCCTTGCAGCCAAGAGGGCTAATGGCATATTAGGGTACATTAGGAAGAGCATTTCCAGAAGATGTAGAGAATTTTTTATTCCCCTGTATTTGGCACTGGTGAGGTCACATCTGGAGCACTGCATCCACGTCTGGGCTCCCAAGTATAGAGAAATGTGGATACACCAAAGCAGGTCCAGCGGAGGGCAACAAAAATGATTCGGGGGGCTGGACCACATGACCTATGAGGAGAGCCTGAGGGATTTGGGCTTACTGAGTCTGCAGAAGAGAAGAGTGAGGGGTGATTCGATAGCAGCCTTCAACTTCCTGAAGGGGGGCTCTAAAGAGGATGGAGAGAGGCTGTTCTCAGTAGCCACAGATGGCAGAACAAGGAGCAATGGTCTCAAGTTGCAGTGGGACAGGTCTAGGCTGGATATTAGGAAAAACTATTTCACCAGAAGGGTGGTGAAGCACTGGAATATGTTACCTAGGAAGGTGGTGGAATTTCCATCCCCAGAGGTTTTTAAATCCCAGCTTGACAAAGTCCTAGCTTGGTTGATTTAGTTAGGGTTGATCCTGCTTCGGGCAGAGGGATGGACTCGACCTCCTGAGGTCCCTTCCAGCCCTAGAATTCTATGATTCCATACCAGAACTAAATAGTAAATACAAGTGATTATATTTCCCAAATTTGCAGAAGATCTCTGGGTAGCTCAAAAACTCATTTCTTTCACCAACTGAAGTTGGTCCAATACAAGATGTTACTTTCCCACCTTGTCTCTCTAATATCCTGGTATCAACATGGTTACAACTCTGCAAACAATTAAAGGTGATCTGGAAAAAAACCCGGCACTTACGCCCTTCTTTGTGGTGTATAAAAACAAATTGAAAACTCTCTCACAGAGAAGAAATTGGAAGATGGTTTCCTGCTGTTATGTTGGTTTGTTAGTTTCTTTCCATCTACACCAGGGGTCTCATCTACCCAGGAAATAGCTCTGTTAACGACTAAAGAACCAGTGAAATGAAGTCATCATGGCAGTCAAGAGAATGAAAATTGAGAGGTATCTTCCAACCCTGTGATTTTCAGCCAAACAGTTTAAAACTGCAAGTTAGACCCTTAGCACGTGTAACTAAAATAGCCCCTTTAAACCAGCCGGTGGCCTGGCCCTTGCTTCTTTTCTGGTCTTAGCATTTATTTAACTTCCATACGTAATCAGCCTTATATTGAAGATTCATGTCTTCTGCCCATTCTTTTAAAGTGCTCATAATAAACCCTCTTTAAGGAACACATGCGTGTGTGGAGCCTAGCAGGCAAGGCCACCCTGTAACACTAAGTACCTTTAAGGAACTCATTCTGCATCAACAAAAATCACCCACAAGCTACCCAATTCAGCTCAGATGCAAAAGCCACTTTCTGCCCTCCATCCCCACATGCAGGTCTGACAGACACCCTCGGGCACACATCAAGAGCAGTGTCTGGGACAGTGTGCTTGAAATGTGTCCCACAGCTGTGAACTCTTAAAATACACATTGTACTCAATAGCCTTTGAGATAACAGGAGGGGAATTGCCCTGGGTAGGCCTCTGCCATGACTCAAGAACACAGCTAACGAACATGCATGTCTAGGCACCATTCACTCGTATTTAGGAACAAGCTTGATGGAAGCTGATCCAATGACACTAATTTCTGTAGTGCAGGTGGGTGACATAGGATCGACACTACACCTTTTCATAAATTCAGTAGCTACACTACCCCCCGAGGTTCCTGTAAACTGAGCACCCGAGTGGCTGCCCTGGAGAGTTTCACATACTCCCCAGATAATTAGCAGAGTAGCTACAGCCTGTGTTTTTATTGGTGGTGCACATTGGCATGTCTCAGTGCACATAAAATTTATTCCACACACAGAGGTTAGGAACAGAACCTTGACTATCACCTGCCCTATTTTAAGTGTAGTTCTCATCCACGCATGCTATGGGTTAACAAGGTGTGGGACCTGTTAGCAGCACTTTAAAAACCAGCTTAGCTAGTCTCCCACCCAGAGATCCTGGAGGGAGAAGTATCCCAAAATGCACTAAAATTCAGCACAATGCATTTCCGTTCTCTAGCCCTGGCAATGGCAGCTGAAGCAGCATGGAGCAGCTGGCCTGATCGCCCAGAGACAAACACAGTACTGAGCATGGTAGGTGCCTGCAGACTGACATGCTTCTGCTTGGAAAACCACAGAGGCACAGATACGGTGGATGTGCTGCTCTCCCTGGCTATCAGAGGCTGCTTGCACTTACCAAAGTTCTCTCTCTGTAGTGTAGACAGACCCCTGGATAAGCTGCTCTACACGCCTTTTGATATTTTTGCCCTTGCTGGTTGTCTGTCTAGGCATGAACACCGTGCCTGTTAGCATAACACCTGCATACCTGTGTCTTCTCTTGGTCGCCTCCTCCTTTCATTCCTGCTTCCAGGAGGAGTCACTGGCAGATATACTCAGCCACAGCTGCAAAACTCACGGCAGCTTTCAATGAATGACAGCAGATCACAGAGTGGTTCAGACACTGCCAGCCCTAGCTGTAGAGGTTGTAGCCAATACAAATGCAGGCTTACCTGTGTAAATGAATCTTCCAGGTGTTCCCTTGCAGAACTGCTTAGACTTGTAGGACAATGTGACTTCTACCACACCGGGGATATGTCGGGGAGGCGTCTGAACTCGGATCGCATGAGGGGTTATCAGCTGGAAGAAACCATCAGGAGAGGGGAGGGAGAAAGCACAGTTAGATGCAGAATTCTCCCCTAAGAACACTTTCTTCTTAGAGCATTGTAAACAAAGCTCTGAAACGTGTAATTAACCTGTCAATGTTTGACTACAGTCTTGATGTAACCCACATAAAAGCCACTGACACCAATATTTACAAGTGTTCGCTTTCTCAGCCAAAACAACATTATCTCTGTTTTCATACACGGCAGGGACAGGCTTCCTCGTATGAAAATTAAGCCTGCTTAATGCAGTGAGTGCGCCTCACACACAAAGTACACAGTTTTCTTAGGGAGGCATCACGGTAGTACCGAGTTCAAGTCTTAGCACCAACAAATACACCTGAGGATAAGACGATGGATGAGTTAGAGTCAAAGGTTAAGGCCAGAAAGAACAATCAGACTATTTGTTTTGGACTCCTGCATATCCCAAGGTACCCCGTTATCTCCACAGTACCCCATCATCCCCCCATTCTGTTCTAATCCAGGTTATTGGACTAAGTATTACAGCCTTTGGAGAACCAAACAATTGCATGACACAGACAGAGATGCACCCAACATATGCCTCCTCCCCAGACCCACAAGGTCCCATTTCCAACATTTAACCATGCTAGCTCAGTCTCTTGTCATCAATTGAGTGTGCAGCAAGCTATCGATTTGATTTGGGAGACTCTTTTCCCCCATCTTGTTGAGATAGAACAGATTACCCAGGGGACGTGGCAGGGCCAAATCAGGCTTGTTAACTATTACAGCTTGCCCTATCCCCGGCAGCTCACTTCTATGAAACGTACCAGCTCAAACCATTCATCCATCAAACCCAGCATGTTACCTCTAGCGACAGCTAGTACCCAGCACTTGGGAGAAGTCCAATCTCCTCCTACCTGAAATTCACCACACCTATCCGTGCAATGCTGCACAGGGAGATTCCTTTCCAACCCTTGCAAGTAACCACAGGTCCATGCTCAGGCATCACCTGATGATACTTAAATAAAGGGAAACTTGATATAGGTCATGAAATCTTCCAGCCTTTAAAAAGGCAGCTGTAGTATTGACTGAGGCCACATCTACACTACGAGATAAAAATCGAATTTAAACGAGTTAGCTCAATATTAAAACTTCACTGTGAATACCATTAGCGCAAATCAGTGAGCCTTAATACAGCTAGCAAAATTTCGATATTACTGGATGGGTATAGCATCAATTTTGAATTTAAAATTTCAAATAAAGGCTCGTGTGGAAGCGCCATGTCTTCAATTAGAATTTATTAGCCTTCAGAAGTGTCCCATTTGCATCCCACAAAGCTATGTGCTGACCCTCCACGTGTGGCTGCTTCCTCCTCTGCTGCCCTACATTGAAGTGCACAGGAAGAAGGTCACAGGAAGCCTGCGAATTTTTGATTGAATTAGAATTAGAATTTGAATTCTACAGCACCCAGGCCAGCAAAGATAAAGGTCTGGAAGCGTGGATGAGAGAACCGGGCAGCGGCGGACAGGACTGACAGCACAGCTGCCCGTTGCTACACCAATGTCCGCAGAGGAAGTGGGTGGGTTTGGGGGAGGTCTCAATTCTGCTACTGGATGCTCTGAATTCTGGGACAGCACTTTGCATTCTGAGATTCTAACATGAAACACCCACAAGCAACTGGGGCTAAAGCACCGTGGGATAGGTACCCACGATGCACTGCTCACACTGTCAAACTTGCACAGGGCCATGGGGATGTGAAAACTCGACACGGAAAAAAGGTGGGTCGAATTTCAAGGCGGTTTGTGAACACAAATTCAAATTAATCAGAATGAGGTTAAAAAAATCGATTTATTAAAAACTGAATTTATCTCGTAGTGAAAACATAGCCTGAGTAACCTATTGTATTAAGAGCTGGGCAGAATTATATGTAAATGTAATTCATACTGGCCATTCCAATGCTGTTACAAATTAGCTTACTAAAAACCAGTATTCAGGGGCTTGGGTCCTAAAATGGGTGACAAAATAGAAAAATACTCCAGAAAAGCCCCGCATTTTACCAGCCAGATCATTCACAGAGATTATAAATGCTTGAATATAAACCAGTCGGCTGTGTTTGGCCACAGAAATACACAGACTAAGAGAGCAATCCTGTGCTCACCGGGATAATGGAAGGAGTCCCATTGACCTTCCTGGGCACTGGAGTAGACCCCTTAAAAAGCAAAGGCTTCTCCTGGAGCTAGAAGAGCGGCCAACAGAAGTCAGAAGCCTTTGGGGCCCATTCATTCCTTGGGACTGGTGGAACTGGCACAGCCAAGGCCTGCAACCCCTGGAGAAGATGTATCTGCTGGCTCCTGTCACTGCAGCTTACCCAAAAGCCCCAGCTCCCACAGCCGAGCTAGGAGTCGGTTCAGTCAGCCCAAGAGGGGTAGGATCAGGCCAGCCAGGCAGAGCCCTAGTTCATAATGTCTCCCTTGAAGCCTCCCTCTGGAGACTCATCTTTGTCTCCTGATGGAATGATACATGCTGTAAAAAGTTGCCATATTTTTAAAAATAAGAGCAATGCAGTAAAGCAGAAATAAAAGGTGGAAGCAATACTGCCAACCCCCAGTGCTCAAAAGTCATGAGCCAGGACTCAAAAACCAGAGATTTTTAAAATAATAAAGATGGGCGTTCTCTGTATTTGCTTTCTTGTTTTTGAGCTTTAGCGTTCACATTGCCAACCTTTGCAAACTTTTCTCTGATGCTGTAAGAACTAGACACTTACATTTGTTAATGAAAACTGGGATTGTCCTTAGAAAAAAAAATCACATAACTCCAGAACCTGGGGCTTTAAGAAAAAGTCTCAGAGCTTATCTAGGCAAGTAGTAACTATGTGGCGAGCTGAGATAGTGTAAATCTTCTGTGCACTAACAGTCTGTATGTTCTTCACTAATCTGCATTAACCTAAACTTGTTTCAAAGAAGAATAGACCTAAACAGGCTATGGAAGTTTTACTGTGTGGCTGTACAGTCTACAATGGCAGTTAGTACAAAACATTCCAGTTCACTGTAGATTTACACCCCAGTTTGCCAAGCAATAGCTGCTTATCTTGACAAACCCCCAAGTGCTGCAAAATCTGAGACGAAATGAGGAGAAGTGGCAATACTTCAAAAGTTAAATGACCTTTTTGGGCAGGTCAAGGACCTTAAAGACTGATGTACTACTCACGTCACGCCATGCTGTGACTTTTCCCCTCCAGAACGGCTTGATCTGAAGAGGCAAAGGCTAGCTACATCTTTGGATTTCTCAACATTTTCTGCCACCACTTTAGTGTTCTTTAAACACAGCTTGTGGCATTTTCCAAGACATCTTTCCTGGTTCCCAAGAATGCCTGACCTATTTATAGTACATTGTTACATAGCAAGAGAGGGGAAGAGTTCAGCAAATTTGGTTCCTCACAAACAAGCAGTTTGGTTTTCCTTTGTCCTCTGAAGACTAGCATGTTTAACTGTATTTAAAGCCACAAATATACAGCACTGTCACCCACACATTCTCTAAGGGTGAATTGTATGCCCAAAGGCCTGTGTTCCAAGATGCTCAGGTTATATTTTCTTTGTGTCTAATTTAGATCTTGGTGGGTAGGACAAGGGATCAACTGATTCAGTTTTATAAACCAGCGTGCTTGACAACGGTCTGCAAGAGGTCACAACAACAAGAGTGCTCCACACTGCATGAGATACCAGGACTTTTCTTTAGTGTCTCGGACAAGGTTCAGTAAACTGTCTTCTTGGGGTTATTATTTGTTGTGATTTATAACACACGAGTACCTCTGAACCCCGATCAAAACTAAAGCATCACCATGCGAGGTGCTGTGCAGCAAGACAAAAGGAAGCACTCCACCACAGAGAGGTTTCAAGGGTCAGAAAGGGAAATGCTCCATACTCCTTCCACGGCCCTGAGGGGTACTAATTACCATTCAGGCACAGAGGGGAGCACAGTCTCGTGGCACTTACAAAATGGCTGCTTACTTCCAAATTTGCCATCTAAACTTCAGAGCCTGCAAGAGCTGCCAGGAGTTCTTATTACCCTGAGCGGTTCCATTGATTTCAACAAGACAAGCACTTCACAGTAGTCATGAATGGCGAGAGACAGCATGATGACCGGCACTATGAGCCGCTGGACAAGGTCCCTGGCTGGGATGCTGGGGACCTAGTGTGAAGTCCTGGGTCCATGCAAATCAGCAGCCACATTGACATTGACTTCAGTGGAGCCAGGACATCATCCCTGGGTCCTGCTTCTAGCTATGCCATACTGCCAATGGCTGACTGTGCAAGGCTCTTCACCTCTCTGCCCCTTCATCCATTCCCCTCCCAGTCTTCCAGCTTCTTTCTCTACCTTGTGTGACCTGCAGGACAAGAAGTATCTATGTGTATCTACGGTGCAGCCCTGATCTCGGGCAGGCAGCAATAGGACAAATAGTTAACACAAATGTGCCAGGAAGCAGTCTTTGCAGGATTGGGCCCTTAAATTTCAGCAACATTAACACCGTGTCTTTCAAAACTGTAGACCTTGGGCAAAGCAGTAAAACTTGTGGGCAGATGTACACTGGGGGGGAAAGTTCAATTAAGTTACACATTTTCAGCCACATGAATAAGGTAGCTGAAGCTGACATAACTTAAAGCAGCAGAAAAGGTAGCACTTTAAAGACTAACTAAATGATTTATTTGGTGATGAGCTTTCGTGGGACAGACCCACTTCTTCAGATCTGATGAAGTCTGAAGAAGTGGGTCTGTCCCACAAAAGGTCATCACCGAATAAATCATTTTGTTAGTCTTTAAAGTGCTACATTTCAGCTGCTTTGTTTTGTTGGAGTACAGACTAAAGTGGCTCTGTTACTATTTGACATAACTTAGTTCAACTTACTTCGGCATCCTTGCTGCAGGGAGATGATGAGATCTCCCATCAACTTCCCTTATTCCTCGTGACCCCACCAAGTGTCAGAGTCAAAGAGAGCACGAGCAGTAATCAATTTAGCACGTTCCTACTAGACCCACTAAATCAACCTCTGGGAGATCGATCACTGGAGTGTCAATCTGCCAATAAGCATAGACAAGCACGAAAATTCAGAGATTAAACCCAAACCTCCCATTAACATTTGCTTCCCCCAAAAGTTGAGGCAAGCATAATGTGGATCTGGACATCAACTTAGAAGTGGGTGTGCCTTTCTTGGGATATTTAATTAAACTGGGCTAACTTTGTTTTTTTTTTTTTGTTTTTTTTTGCAGGGGGGCATCTACATAGGCTGTTTTATACCATCTCTCTTACATCAATTGGGGCCCAGAATGGACAGGATTAAAATCAGAGATACAGAGGATTTTTATTGTGCAAATAAGCGGGTTTTTTCCCCCCTCTAATACATGCTAGACTCTCTCATGTAGTGGAGCGTCATTTCACGCTATGGAGGGCCAGGCCACATTCTTAAAAGAAAAATGTTGCATTATATAAAGGTAAGGACAAGGTATTACGTTTAGTCCCTAGTCTCTTTGCCTCTGTGTGCATAGGCTTGTGGTTAGAGATGTGATGATAATTATACAGACTCCAAATTAAATGTTGGACCAAAGAGGGATATCAATTTAAAACAGGGGTGAGGATAAAAAACAAAATCTTGTGTCCCGTTAAGTTAGAAGGAGTTTTCCTGTTCATAGCAGATGTAGCATTAGCCCCACAGTGGCTGCACAGATGTAGAAGTCCAATTTCCGTAACTGATTTTGGGTGCCCATCGTCAGGTGCAAGAGTGCGGACACTTAGAGGGTAAAAGTCCCAGAACTTTTTCAGAACCAGATGCTATTAAAGGGGCCCTAACTAGGCATGCAAAATTCATAGTTAGTTTTGGAAACTTTGGCCAGTAAGTATAGACAAGTGGACAATATAGAAGACAGACTAATTTTGCAGTCATGGTCAGGAGTATTTGCCTTGAAACCTGAATAGAGAGACAGCCTCCCCCAGTCAGGGGCGAGAAACTCCCAAAGACCTGATCAGAAGCTCAGATGTTGAATACTCCTCAGACCAACAACATTCTCTGGATCGCTCTGAGGAACCAATTAGCATATTCAGGCCTGTTCTCAAACAGAAAGAGATGAAGTTTGTTGACTGGATTATTAGTTGTGAGTCATTTGCCCAGTTGCCACGTGTGCAAATTTTATCAAAATAGTTTGCGTCAGTTACAAAAGTCCCAGGGGAAATGTACTAGAAAGCCCATTTCACTATTCTTTAAAAATATTACATTTTAAATTCATTTTCATAAAATATTACAGGAGTTAAAGATTAACTGAGCTCATTGGCTTAAAGTAGCTGCATGTTTGCACAAAATTAATGGGACAAATTAAGTTTTCATTTAGTTCTCCTTCAACTGGGAAAGACTGTAATTATGTTAGCATGTTTACAACTAAAATATATGCTTAAATTATAAATATGTGTTTCAGAAAATCATTTTAAATCTCCTTTATAAATATAATCAACTGCCTTTCAAGTGGTGAATATTTCAATGGTGAAGCTTGAATACTTGTAAAATAAATTTAAATGATATGATTTACATTCCAAATTCTTTATTTTATACAGATATAGCTTGACAGCAAAAAAAACAAAAAAACTAAAAAACTTTTTTTTTTACCTGCCTTCTGACGTCTGATAGGAATTGTATTGTAAGTATCTATCTATCCATCCAACATATTTATGGGACTCTACTGCAATACTATCTAAGCGCCTTACACTCTTTCATGTTTTTTTTTTAATTTCATAGCATCCTTGTGAGCTAGAGCAGTGTTGTGACCCCTTTTCACAGATGGAAAACTGAAGGCCAGATAGACCAAGAGCCAAAATTTTCAAAGTATTTAAACATCTCACTCACACGCACTTCAAGAAAATGGCTTTAAGTGACTTGCCCACAGTCACACAATGTCGGTGTCAGAAAAGAAACTGGAGCCAGGCATCTTGAGTCCCAGGCTCGTACCCAGCTACTTTTATCTATGCCAGTATAGTCCATGTAAACGAAGTTGCATGCGTAACCCATATTAAACTCGTGAAATACTGAGTCTTAAAATATTAAAATATTAAATATTGAGTCTGTTCTGGTCTGGCTATGGTCTGAAGAAGTGGGTTTGTCCCACAAAAGCTCACCTAATAAATTATTTTATTAGTCTTTAAAGTGCTACTTGACTGTTTTTTGTTTTGATAATGTATAGACTAGCACGGCTCCCTCTCTGTTACTATTAAACTTGTGAAGTGCTTACTGGTGTCAGAGGAATTTTAGAGGTTAGCAGAGCTCTGTAAAATTGTGCTTAGTTATGACATTAGGCCTGTCTCCTTATGTCCAGCACAATCAGTACACGTGGAAGGCCAGGAGAGCACAGCAAATGGACTATTTGCAGGACCAAGTCCAATTTTTTGAGTTTCCATCTGCAGATGCTTGCTCTCCTCCCCAAACTCCAAGTTTCACTTTGGATTTCATGCATCTTGGTCAAAACCAACAAGCTTCACCTGGTACTATGGCAAAAATCACATGAGGCTAAAACATTTGAGATGGTTTTGAAAATATTATCATAAATCCAAGCAGGTTTGCTCAAACCTAGCCACACATCTGCAAAACTTCTGGCAAACCAACTCTGTGCCTTACGCTTGCAATGAAATCCAAAATCTAAAGAGCTTCATTCCGTCCTCTAGCAAAGGGCAGCTCAAACTTTCATACTGGATAGCTGCCTTCACTCTGGCTGCTGAAAATCCATTGGACATTTTTAAAAAGGAGAACATATAATGACTGGCTTAGCCTGTCTTGTGTATGTGGATACTCTATATAGTCTGAATTATTTAGAGATCATTCAGCTACCTTCACGCATTTCCAGGTTTGCTTTTAATGGACTCCTGGTTCTTTCAGCAGTCAGATCTTTTCCCACTGGGATTTCATATTCCATTTCTGGGTTACAGAGCTGCAGTAACAATTTTATAGTGAAGGCTGAAAGACAATTTCCATTCTAAGCCCAATTACAACCCACTCTCTAAGATTCAAAAAGAAACAAACTAACTCCTTTCCGTCTGAATTTTCCCATCATCTGAGTTGATGACAAGGCCTTTCCGCCATCCACAAAAACAACCGATTCGCCAGCTTTCAACCTGCTGCGCTTTGAAGCTGCCAACCAATTACCTTTATTAATCACTAGAACTGGGTTTTCAAATGAAAAAGCCAATCCTGGGTATACCTGCTGCAGCCTCTGCTCCCTCTTCCCTGCCTAACCTCTTCCCCTTTCCCATTAAAAGTCCAACTCAGATTGCTCCGATCCTGCAGGCCGTCATACAAACACAGCCCCCACTAAAGGCAGTGTGGAGCTTGGTCTACATAAGTACCTTCTAAATGGATTTATTGCATCTGCCTTGTTGTAATGCCCTTTTGTCGTTCTGCACTAATCTTCCACAAAGAGGACAGAGAGAGAAGTGAACCCCACTGCAGTAGAGTGCACCCTTCTAAGGAAATCACTGCCAAGTGTGTAGCAGACTCACGCAGGCAGAAAGGATAAGATCTGAAGCCAATAACTTTGGCTTAGTATTTAAAATGTACAGTCCTGAGGATGAAAAGGAAGTGGGGGGAGGTGACACCTTCTTTCAATTTTTTTTTTAATTTAATCCCCTTTAATTTAGGAATCACAAAATGCAACTCTGCCTTGATGATCAAGGAACCTTGACTATTGTGTCATGCTCTGACATGTTGAACCTCTCTAATCCAGAACTCTCTTGCCTGGCAACATCCATAATCTGGCATGATTTAGTTAACCAGACGACCACTTATGGGTGTGGCCAAGTCTCCCATGGTCCCATAAAGTTTGTTTCCAGCTGCCAGTCTCAACACTGCTTTCAGTGTTCTATGCTGTTAATGTAGCTGTAATTTACCTCTAAATGTCTTCAAAGAGCCCAGTAAGCAGTGGAAGTGCTGGCAACGTGGAAGACAACATTGACCTCCTGTGGTCTGGCAAACTCTCTCGTCCAGCACGGGTCAGGTCCCAAGGATGCCAGACAAGACAGGTTCAACCTGCACTAATGCAGCAAGGCTGGTCTTTAACTAAACCTAAGAGATTTAATGCAGTACTAAGTATCAGAGGGGTAGCCATGTTAGCCTGGATCTGCAAAAGCAACGAGGGGTCCTGTGGCACCTTATAGACTAACAGAAATGTATGAGCATAAGCTTTCGTGGGCAAAGACCCACTTCGTCAGATGCAGGTCCTGCATCTGACAAAGTGGGTCTTTGCCCACGAAAGCTTATGCTCATACATTTCTGTTAGTCTATAAGGTGCCACAGGACCCTTAGTTGCTAATGCAGTACTAATGTCACATAAATATCGACTCAAGGCAAAACTTCCAATGCTGCCTTTAAAGCTTCATGAATGCAACATCTGAACCACACTGACAGAAATACCCTGGTGCCACTAAACCAGTGGGAGTTTTGTGTGGCTATCTATGGGCCAGTATGTTAAAGAAGGCTTGTTCTTTTCATAGTACTTGTGATTTAATGTTAAGTAGGGTTTGGAAAACAAAAGAAATAAAAACTTACAGTGTGAGAGAAGACCAGAGGGAGAAAGAAATTTAGAAAAGTGAGAAATGGAACAGAGTAAAGAAAACAAAATGGAAAAGAGAGAGACAAAGGTTTGCCTTGACGAATAAAGGGCTTAGCTTGGGGGATATTTGCCACATTGGGTACAGGTCAGTATATCAAATGATTACTCCCCAGTTAATGTTTTGAACAAAATAACTGGAATTTAGGAGATGCAGTTCAGAGATTTTGAGCTTCTGAACCTCACCCCCCCCACTCAAGTCTATGAGCATTTCCAGAGCACTAAAATCCTGGATCTTGCAGGTTTTTACTTCATTGGCCCCTTGGCCATTGTAGTGTCAAACACAGAATCCTTCACCGAGAAGCATGTTTATCCTTTACTCTTCCCTGAAGTAAAAGTCATTGGGCTACAGTCTGCTCTGATGTAACCAGGCATAACTTCCCCCGATTTGTGCCACTTGCAAATTTGATCTTGTCTGCATAAAACTGGAGCAGCAAAAGAAGGAAATCATAGCTAAACCTTTGTTGCTGATTTAGCTTTGGGCCTAGAAGAAAGGCGACCTGCTCTAAACGAGACAAAGCTATTAGACGTTAATGTTCAGACAACACCTACCTCACTCCAGACCAGCATGGTGCCGAATATGACCTGTAACCCATCAAAGAAATTGTCTCCTATGATGATGACAGTGGCACCTCCTGTAGTCCATCCTTCACTCGGACTGATGGCTTTGATACATGGTGTAGCTGCTTTTCAACACACATGAAAAAGAGAAGTATTCAGCTGTTAGAACTGGCTTATAAAGACAGGACACTTGGGGGTGGTAGAAAAATCTTTCGTCCCCCCACCCCAATATGAAGATTCCAGAAAGCTCTCTCCTTCTTGCCTGTGCGTGTGATCCCAGATTTGATCTTTGGAGAGGAAACTTTTTTTGCCCATTAATTTTTGTCTTTGTGTTTCTATCAAGGTGATAAACATTTTTTCAGCCTCCGTGAAGAAAGTCAGTGTGACGGACACAGAGCAAAGGGAAAACAGAACTTTTTTTCTATATTTGGAGTATATTTAAATGCTGAGTACTTGAGCCAATGGAAACATAATCCATCTACCTTTATTGTCCATCATAATATAACCTAGTCATAAATACTATGGGAAATGTTAGCTAAATAAAAAAGGGCGTACAACTATATTACATGTTGAACCTCTCCAATCCCAAACTCTCTCATCCGGCATGATTTTAGTTAGCCAGACAACCACATTTTATGGGTGTAGTCAAGTTCCTATGGTCCCATAAAGTTTGTTTACAGCAGCTAGTCCTGACTCCCAGTGTTCTGTGCTGTTATTTTGCTGTAATTTACCCCTAAATGTCTTCTAAGAACCCAGTAAGCAGTGAGAATGTTAGTAACATGCTACAAAATATTGACCTCACGTCATCTGGCACATTCTCTTGTCTAATTCCATTCAGGTCCCAAGGGTACCGGATGAGAGAGGTCCAACCTGTACTTCTTCTGCAACAAGATCCAGGTTGCTCCACTGTTAAACTCTCTCACTGGGCTGAATTACTATGGCAATTGTCAAAATAAGTATCTGGCGTCATAATCTTCAGTTAAAAAGCTATGCACAATGCACTTTCAGATGTAAAAAGGCTCTTGTCACATGTGGATGGCAAATCTCCACTAGCACGTATTGCTGTCCAAGCACCAGATATGCAAAGTACCTCTTCCGAGAGTGCAGGCAGTGCGATGGCAGTTAAAGCTGTCAGCACTCAGGGCTAGACCTCAAGGCCATGTAGGTTTTAGGTTGCAGCCAGCCAGCCCAAGCATTGCCACTCATTGGCAAGGAAGCGTAGGCACAACAGGGCAGCACAATTTTTATAGCCTAATTCTCCGCACTTATGCTGGAATAAATCAGGAGTTAACTGGCCTGAATCCAATGGCCTTATGCTGCTGTAAAAACAACCGAAACGAGAGGAGAAAACAGGCCCTCAGTGCGAGATGATGGGGCAGCTATTTGATAGAGTAGCAGACTCAAGAGCCAGACCGAGGCAGATATAGTAGCAATATGATCACAGATGGACAGCAGCATAGGATCACCCCACACGCCCATCTAAAGTCCCGTAGACAAAGAATGTGGGACCCAATCTTTGCGTTATATTTGTTAACAATATTTCCCTGGTGCCCATTCCTTGGCTAGCCAGGAAAGAGAGATTTAAAAAAAATAAAATATAAATTTTGCAAAAGAGGAGTGTTATCAATAAACTATGGGCTAGATCAGGGTCAGCAACCTGTAGCTCTGGAGCCGCATGTGGCTCTTTGAGGAGCCATTTGCAGCTACAAGCTGTGACTCCTCTGTGGCTCTGGATGCTGGAATTAGGGCTGCCGGAATTAGGGCCATACATCCTGTTCATCTGCCCAGGGTTTTTACAAAATCCAGAAATGTCCAGGATTTTGCTAAACTCTCACAAACTCTGCAGTCCTGGAGCTGCACCACCCCCCCGCCATTCCCTTTGCCTCAGCTCAAGTTACACCTGCTCCAGCTAGTTGGCACAGAGCAAAGACAGAAACGGAGAGCATAGGAGTGGAGCTGTGCTAGGAGCTAGTAGGAGAGTTCCCCCTCCCTTTTTGTTTTGGGAAATAGGATCTGTGGAGAAGGGTTAAGGCTGGGAGCTCAGCCCCGGGGTGTTTGCAGCCCAGCTGTGAACAGGGCTGCCAGTCCAGCCACTGCTCTCTCTGGCATGGTAGACACCCTCCTTTTGGGGCCAGGGTCAAGCTGGGAGCTCAGCCTCTCCATCCAGCAGCGTGTTTGCAGCCAGCCAGCCCAGGCATGGCCACTCACTGGCAAGGTAAGCACTGCCCTTGTGGGGGCTGGTTCAGCCTGGGAGCCCAGCAGGCAAAGTGCTCGTAGCCCAGCTGCGAATGGAGCCAGCCTAGGGCTGGGGACAAGCTGCTCCCAGAGAGGCTGCATTGCTACAGTTACCACATAGAGCTGCCTTGGCCTGAGTGCTGTACACTTACTGTCAGGGTTTTGGACGCTGTGCTCAAATTAATTAATACTGAGATTTTCCCAAACTAAGGACTCAGGGAGCAGGAGGGAAGAAAAAAAGAGTTCGATTTGGATGACAAAAGGATGCTCACATTCACAGTCGGCTATTGGATTGTCTTCCACCTACTTCCCCAGGTCTGTTAATGATCTAAGGCTCAGGGTCTGCCCATCACTGATGGACTTTCAGCTTCCCTTCATGCTCTGAGCTGTAGGTCCCAGCAACCGGGGTGCTTCGAGAGCAAGTCTGCCATAGACTGCTGGTGGGGATCAACCAGATAAATTTTGGTTCATTCTCTCAATATCTTTGAGAAACAGGAATTATTATTAAACCTAACCTGCTAACCTGGTGAGGAGGGCTTTAAACTAGGTTTGCCGGGGACAGGGGAGCAAAGCCCGCAGGTAAGTGGAGAACATGGAAACCTGGGAGACGGGTCGGAAGTAGGAGGGAGCATGGGCAACAATGTCAGAGTAAAAAGAGGGCCAGGAAAAAACTGGGAGGAAAGTTCAAATCAATATCTAAGATGCCCATATACCAATGCAAGAAGTATGGGTAATAAGCAGGAAGAACTGGAAGTGCTAATAAATAAATACCACTATGATATCGTTGGCATCACAGAAACTTGGTGGGATAATACACATGATTGGAATGTTGGTATTGAAGGCTACAGCCTGGTTAGGAAAGACAGACAGGGAAAAAAGGGGGGAGGTGTTGCCTTATATATAAAAAATGTACACGCTTGGACTGAGGTGGAGATGGACGTGTTGAGAGTCTGTGGGTTAGTTTAAGAGGGGTAAAAAACAAGGGTGATGTTCTGTTAGGAGTCTACTACAGGCCACCTAACCAGGTGGATGATGCTTTTTTTAAACAACTAACAAAATCATCCAGAGCCCAGGATTTGGTGGTGATGGGGGACTTTAACTATCCAGATATATGCTGGGACACTAATACAGCGGGGCACAGACTATCCAATAAGTTCTTAGACTGCATTGGAGACAATTTTTTATTCCAAAAAGTTGAAAAAGCCACCAGGGGAGAAACTGTTCTGGATTTGATTTTAACAAATAAGGAGGACTTGGTCGAGAATTTGAATGTGGGAGGCTGCTTGGGTGAAAGTGATCATGAAATCATAGAATTCACAATTCTAAGGACTGGTAGGAGGGAAAATAGCAAAATAGAGATGATGGATTTCAGGAAGGCAGATTTTGGTAAACTCAGAGAGCTGGTAGGTAAGATCCCATGGGAGGAAAAACTGAGGGGAAAAACAACTGAGGAGAGTTGGCAGTTTTTCAAAGAAACATTATTAAGGGCCCAAAAACAAGCTATTCCCCTATGTAGGAAAGATAGTAAATATGGGCAAAGACCGCTTTAGCTTAACAAGGAGATCCTGCATGACCTCAAACTAAAAAAGGAATCCTATAAAAAATGGAAACTAGGACAAATTACAAAGAATGAACATAGGCAAATAACACAGGAATGCAGGAGTAAAATTAGAAAGGCTAAGACACAAAATGAGCTCCAACTAGCTACAGGAATAAAGGGTAACAAGAAGGCCTTTTACAAATATATTAGAAACAAGAGGAAGACCAAGGACAGGGTAGGGCCATTGCTCAGTGAGGAGGGAGAAACAGTAACGGGGAACTTGGAAATGGCAGAGATGCTTAATGACTTCTTTGTTTCGGTCTTCACAGAGAAGTCTGAAGGAATGCCTGACATAAGCTGTGTCTACACGCGCACGCTACTTCGAAGTAGCGGCACTAACTTCGAAATAGCGCCCGTCGCGGCTACACGTGTCGGGCGCTATTTTGAAGTTAACTTAGACGTTAGGCGGCGAGACGTCGAAGTCGCTAACCTCATGAGGGGATCGGAATAGCGCCCTACTTCGACGTTCAACGTCGAAGTAGGGACCGTGTAGACGATCCGCGTCCCGCAACGTCGAAATTGCCGGGTCCTCCATGGCGGCCATCAGCTGGGGGGTTGAGAGATGCTCTCTCTCCAGCCCCTGCGGGGCTGTATGGTCACCGTGGGCAGCAGCCCTTAGCCCAGGGCTTCTGGCTGCTGCTGCGGCAGCTGGGGATCCATGCTGCAGACACAGGGTCTGCAACCAGTTGTCGGCTCTGTGGATCTTGTGTTGTTTAGTGCAACTGTGTCTGGGAGGGGCCCTTTAAGGGAGCAGCTTGCTGTTGAGTCCGCCCTGTGACCTTGTCTGCAGCTGTGCCTGGCACCCTTATTTCGATGTGTGCTACTTTGGCGTGTAGACGTACCCTCGCAGCGCCTATTTCGATGTGGTGCCGCGCAACATCGAAGTTGAACATCGATGTTACCAGCCCTGGAGGACGTGTAGACGTTATTCATCGAAATAGCCTATTTCGATGTTGCTACATCGAAATAAGCTATTTCGATGTTGGCTTCACGTGTAGACGTAGCCATAGTGAATGCTGGTGGAAAAGGGGTAGAGTTAGTTTTTGAAATAAAAAAAGAACAAGTTAAAAACCACTTGGAAAAATTAGATGTCTGCAAGTCACCAGGGCCTGATGAAATGCATCCTAGAATCCTCAAGGAGCTCATAGAAGAGGGAGCTGAGCCGTTAGCTCTCATTTTTGGAAAGTCATGGGAGACAGGAGAGATTCCAGAAGACTGGAAGAGGGCAAATATAGTGCCCATCTACAAAAAGGGGAATAAGAACAACCCAGGAAATTACAGGCCAGTCAGCTTAACTTCTGTACCAGGAAAGGTAATGGAGCAGGTAGTTAACGAAGTCATCTGAAAGCACTTGGAAGGTAGTAAAGTGATAGGGAACAGCCAGCATGGTTTTGTAAAAAACAAATCATGTCAAACCAACCTGATAGCTTTTTTTGACACGATAACGAGACTCATAGATAAGGGAGAAGCAGTGGATGTGGTATACCTAGACTTTAGTAAAGCATTTGATACCGTCTCGCATAATATTCTTATCGACAAACTAGGCAAGTCCAACTTAAATGGGGCTGCAATAAGGTGGGTGCATAACTGGCTGGCTAATCGTACCCAGAGAGTAGTTGTTAATGGTGCTCAATCCTGCTGGAAAAGCATAACAAGTGGGGTTCCGCAGGGGTCTGTTTTGGGACCAGTTCTGTTCAATATGTTCATTAATGATTTGGATATTGGCATAGAAAGTACGCTTATTAAGTTTGCAGATGATACCAAGCTGGGAGGGGTTGCAACTACCTTGGAGGATAGGGTCATAATTCAGAATGATCTAGATAAATTGGAGAAATGGTCTGAAGTAAAAAGGATGAAGTTTAATAAAGATAAATGTAAGGTGCTGCACTTAGGAAGGAATAATCTGTTTCACACATACAGAATGGGAAAAGACTGTCTAGGAGTGACTACAGCAGAAAGGGATCTAGGGGTTCTAGTAGATCACAAGTTAAATATGAGTCAACAGTGTGATGCTGTTGCAAAAAAAGCAAACATGATTCTGGGATGCATTAGCAGGTGTGTTGTGAACAAGACACGAGAAATCATTCTACCGCTCTACTCTGCGCTGGTCAGGCCTCAGCTGGAATATTGTGTCCAGTTCTGGGCACCCCAATTCAAGAAAGATGTGGAGAAATTAGAGAAGGTCCAGAGAAGAGCAACTAGAATGATAAAAGGTCTGGAGAACATGACTTATGAAGAAAGGCTGAAAGAATTGGGCTTGTTTAGCTTGGAAAAAAGAAGATTGAGGGGGGACATGATAGCGGTTTTCAGATATCTTAAAGGGTGTCATAAGGAGGAGGGAGAAAACTTGTTCTTCTTGGCCTCTGAGGAGAGAACAAGAGGCAATGGACTTAAGCTGCAGCAAGGGAAGTTTAGGTTGGACATTAGGAAAAAGTTCCTAACTGTCAGGGTGCTCAAGTACTGGAATAAGTTGCCAAGGGAGGTTGTGGAATCTCCCTCGCTGGAGATATTTAAGAACAGGTTAGATAGATGTCTATCAGGGATGATGTAGATAGTGGTCAGTCCTGCCGTCGGGGCAGGGGACTGGACTCGATGGCCTCTCGAGGCCCCTTCCGGTCCTAGTGTTCTATGATTCTATGATTCTATTTCACAGATGGGGCAACTAAGGCTGAGAGAGAGCCAGGCCTCACAAGTGCTGCAACCCTGTGTATGAAAAACAGGCCTCAGCTAACTCTATTTTGCTGCCTGTGTGCTTTGAAAGCCACTCTCAATCTTGGTGTGCCATTCATGGCCTTCTCCTTTAGTTGAACCAGTGAAATTCTGGAAAAAGAATTCATCTCCAGATGCCTCAGCTTCTGCTCTAAGCACTAGGTAGAGGACATGAAATTTCATAATGGGGGCACAATGCAAACAGCCTCCCTCCTGTGGCCTCTGCTGGCTCCCCTCCTCACCCCTGCTATTGCCAATGGAGCATGGCACATAACTTATGGGAGACCAATGCTCACTTCTGGGGCAGTGGACAACCTACGGGAGGGGCCCTGCCAACCGCAGAGACAAAAAGTGGGGCACGACATAGAAACGTTTGCTGAGCTCTGCTATCCTCTGTGCTCCTAAACTGGCCCCCTTTGGATTGCCAATTCATTTCTGGTAGCCATTGCCACTAGATAGGACTAATCTTGGTGCTTATTAGGACTCAGAAAAGGGTTAAATATTTATGTGGATCACATTACAAATTGTTGCATGTGCACTGTTTTTAAAGTAGGCGTGACAAAACGTACAGTTTCACCTTATTTATTAAGGGTCATCTCATATTCACATGCATTGCGGCTCCTGAAGTATTGAATTTGTAGCCAATTGGAAAAAAGGCTCTTCTGGCTGTTTTGGTTGCAGACCCCTGGGCTAGGGCTTTAACTGGGATAAAATTTTGGCCGCACAGACGTGAAATGGGAGTTTCGCTGATTGAGGTCAGGATTTCACCTGCCTCTATTAGCATATCCTGACTGAGAATGGGGTCTTCTCGCTGCATGTATAGGCCATCTTGGGGTTGGGTTGTGGGCGGGGTGGGGTATGTAGTCATTTCAAATAATTGCCATTGTGCTCCAAACTGGTGGGCAGCTATTTTTTGTGTTCTAAACCTAAAGGAAATAAATAGAACAAATAAAAGACAGTGACAGGCAGAGCACTTTAAACTCTTTTCAACAAGAAGTGCTGAAGAAGTTAAGGTTATTTGTTGGGTAAGTACCAGTCTGTAGGAGTTAAACTGATACGCCAGCAAGACCATTCCTTGGAGCCAACTTGAAAGGTGCGTGGGCAAGGGGCTATTCCTCAGGAGGGAATTGAAACTTGTTGAATCGCCATCAGTGGCATGTGTCTCTATGGACAGGGGATGCAAGAGGGCCCCGTCCCCACTTATAAGAAGTGTCAGATACAAGCTTTTCCACTACTCCATAGATGATAGGTATGCCAGCTATAATGAAAAAAAAAAACCCCACATAGCTAAAAATCATTACTTTGCTCCAAACTTGGCAGCAGGCTGCCCTTTAACTTTTATATTAACTAACAAAAGAAAACATCCTAAAACTACAGTCATGAAAATGCAGCTCACACACCAAAGTAACTTCAATATGTTTAATTTGGATTCAAGCTACTTGTATAAAACCTGTGCATAAAAACTTTGGAAAGCCTGAACTAAACGTTTTCCTTTCCAATGAGCTAACAGCAATGGATTTACCACTAAACCAAGCTTTTCTAAATGTCATCTAGTCCCTTTCACAAAATCCAATCATTTCACCATAAAAATTAAAATCAATTCCAAATTACACAATTCCTGATATTTACAGTTGATGGTAGATATGCACACAGCAATAAAACCTGAAAATAATCAGTTCTTCATGTGTCAGAATCAAGCAGCTACTCTTCCTAAGGACTAGAAGACATGCTTTACAAATGTATAAAAACTATTTAAGACCCTACATCATTAACTGAAACAATATGCAGACTTCATAACTACAGAATCAGTTAATCTGTAAAACAAATGACATGTAGCTGCAAGACCCAACAACACTAGGCCTTATCGTCTCGATATTTATCTTGCAACTCTTTTTTTTTTTGTTTGTTTGGTTTGGTATCCACCACACGGAAACCAGTGAATGGCACTGAGTTCCTTACAGTGCTTTATATGTTCGGCTCTGATTCGGCAAACATTTAAAGTTATCTGCTTATCTTCAAGCACGTGTCCGTGGCACCTCAAGGTCAATGGAACTGTAAGGAGTTACTCGAATGCTTTCCTTAACTGAGGCTCTGAATCCTGATTAATCCAGGCACTTGTGTGTATGTGTAACTTTAATCACATGATTAGTCCCAGTGAAGGGAGCTTGACATAGATTTCGTATGAAGAGTCAAAAAAGTCTCTCTCTCACCAACGGAAGTTGGCCTAATGCAAGATATTCCCTCCCTCATCTTGTGTCTCGAACACTGAGCACGACACATTTAACTACCTTAATGAAGTGGTCAACAACAGCACAGGAAATACACTGCCTTGAGGACCTGAACTCAGACTGGGGCAAATTAGTGAGCAAGGAGCTTGTTTTACAAATACACCATGCACCACTGGAGATGTGATCACTTGGCGGTGGGATTGCATTCCTGATGGTTCATGGAGCCAGAGGATCCATCTCCCCAGGAGCAATATACTTTTATGTGACACCTCCTGCCTACCCCCCTTACACCCACCATGTTTCTTTTTAAACATATTTGGTCTGTAAATGTAAAGCTCTACATCACTGCAGAAGTCACAGCCCTGCACCGGGTGAGTTATGGAAATGCAGTGCTCCCAAGGAACCCAGCACCAGCACAGCACTAATGACATATGGGGCAGAAGCTCATTGGAACTTCCATCACCTGCCCTCTATCTATGCCCTCAGCACAGGGGCCAAGCACAGCCCAGTTCTTATCACCACATGTCTCTGTAAACCATTAGACATCTTTATCTTCCCTGGCAGGTATTTACTTATACGCAAGTCTACAGAAATAAGCAGCACTGGCTAAAAAAACATAATACAATCCTGTGGGAAATGCTGATATTTTTACATTTGTTTTGGTTCCAAAAATCAGGACAAAAGTTTGAAAGAGTGGGAAAAAATGTGGAAAAAAGGTCAAAAATGCTTCTATTTCAAAATGTCAGCATGAACAATTTTAACATTTTCAACCAAAACAATGTCTCCTTTCAAAATGTTGGTACATCAAAATGTACAAATGTTCATTTGACATTTGAAGTTTCGCGTTGAATTTTCCTTCTAAAAACTTGAAAAAGTTCACTGAAATGGACCTTTTTCCTGTGAATAGTTTTGCTTCTGATGAAACGCCACACTTCAGCAGGAAAGCCTGTCAGTGAAAAAATTTTGCCCAGCTCCAACAGTAACGTAGTGAAGCATGTCAACTTGATAGAAAAGCGCAGAATTCAGTTCCAAGCTTCCATAAGAGAGTTCTTCTAATAAATAAAGGTGGATCTATATATACACACACACTACACCTAAAATAATGAAAGGCAGATAATCCAACTGTATCCAGAACCAAGAGAGCTTGTATCACCGCCAGATGTCATTTAAAAAAAGAGTCACTCAGCTATTTAGTGAGAGTGTACTGTATACAGCAGAGTCTCTGGACCAAATAAATACAGGAGACCACATTAACTGCAACCTCTGAAACAACACATGTGAACCTTCCTTCTCGGGATTGAAGGTGATAGGCCCAAACGCCCACAAAATTTTGCTTGTGGTTATGAGTGTTAATGAGATACTCTCATTCCTCGCAAGACACTGAGGAAAATAAATGTTGGTTTGTTTTGCTGTGTAGCTCCTGCTATCTGTACTAGTAAAGAGAGATGTTAAGTATGATCTAAGGCAGCATTTCCCAAAGTGTGGTCTGCAGCCCAGTACCAGTCCTTGGGGAAAAAAAGAACACTGGTACTTAGAAAATATACAAATTATCACCATGTATTGTTATTGTGAATAAATAATAAGCAGTACAAATTTATTCATTTTTCTTTTGTTTTTTTTATACTTTTGGGCCTCAAAAAAAGGTACTGAAAAAAACTGGGTCCCATTTATATAAAATTTGGGAAACCTGATGTAGGGCAAAGTCTGGAAGATTTGCCACTGCTTTCAATGGTGCAAGGATTTCATCCTCAGGCTGCGTCTATGCTAGCAACTTCTTTTGGAAAATCTGGCCTTTTTTCGAAAAAATATGTGAGGCACCACCACACAAAAACCGCTCTGTTGATCCAAAATTGAAAGAATGTAGCTCTTCTTCCAGAAGTCCTCTTCCATTCCCAGATCAGGAAGATTTCCTCCTTTCAAAAGCTTCTCTCTCTCTCTCTCTCTCAAAAAAAGAGCCTGTGTGGATGCTCTGTGGGTCCTTTTTTCAGAAGAGTAGCTCTCATGGAGCCAGACTGTTCGATCCCTGGTCCATTCTTTCGAAATAGCAGGGGCTGTGTGGATGCTCTGTATCGAAAGAGTAGATTGATCTTTCGATCCACTTTTTTGTGTGTGGACGTGCTCTTTTGAAAGAAGATATTCTGGAAATGATCTTTCAGAAGACCATCTTTTGACAGATCGTTGTAGTATAGACGCAGCCCCAGGGAGAGAGCTTTAAAATGTGTAAGGGATTTAGGAGCACAAATCCAATGGACTTTCAAGGAAACTCAGCTTATTTAGGTGCTTTTGAAAAGTCATTTGCCTCTTTTCTGAAGTGCTGATGCATTTTTACAACTTTCCATAACTGTATTTTAGGTGCCAACTTCGGCACATAAAATAGGAGAGGATTTTATTTCCCCATACACACACTTAGGAGTTGTGTGCGTATGTATGTGTGTGTCTGTCTGCCTTCCTCTCTCCCCCACCACCCCGCCACCAAAGTAAAGGAGACTTTCCTTCCTTCTAACTGTGACAACAAAATGATTACCCCGCCACAGTTTAGCATAATGGTTCAGAAATGCTTGTGGCATATTGCAGAGTTAAAGTGCAAATTATTAGGTAGCTCTTCTTTGTTATAATAATGATCACTCCACAAATAAAAGCTCTTCTCCCAAAGGTACTGCAAGGCACAAAATGCTAATTCTGAAGATTACGTGCACGCTTTTATTAAATATTACTATGCCCTGTCTGTTTGAAGGCTTCACTGCTCTGATTGTTTTATGAGTGCCATGTTAATGTCAGTCCCATCTCGCCAGAAGCAGGCACACATTTTACCTTTTGTATGAGAGTTGATCAAAGGCCACGTGCTGGGGGAATTGCTGAGAAAACATGGACAAGCGATAAAAATCTAACAGATTAATTGGTTTAAATTTCATTTCAGGGTGTTGAACTTTGGCTTGGGCCGCTACTACTACACTACGAGTCCGGGCCTAATTACCAGATTTCCAATTTGACTGTGAACAATGGTTGGGAGGGAGGGAGAACACTCGTAATAATAATAATAATAAAAACCCTTACAGCCTCTCGTATGTATTTAACGACTAACGTTCTGTGTGCAGACAATTTCACTGGGGATTTCCTCGCCCCCACCCTCGTCATCTGCTCTGCCTCCTGAGCTGGCAGATCTTCCTCAAATAGCAACAGAACAGAGAAGAAATAGTAGATGCCTCCAGGACTATCAAACACCCTGATTTACTGAATCAATGGGAAAGGTAGTCAAGTGCCCACTAACATGCACCAGACTGATCAGACTCTTCATTAGGGGCCTGAATTTATAAGTGGGGACTGCGTTTTACCCTCCCTTCACAGACATCTATTTCACCGATAAGAAAGAGGAGCCAGAGGGGGAACACTGTTTACTTCAGAGTTTATTGGTGGCGGCAGACATAAGGGTTAATTCAGCTCCAAGGTACATGCTCACTGAAGTGAATTAGTGGGATGCACAGTTTTCAGCAGGGTTCTGGGGATGCTCTTATTTCGCTTTCTGGAATCTATTTGCACGATGATTAATACCTGGCTTGTGCTAGTGATTGCAAAAATGACCCAATGTGCAGTTTGTACCATAAAAGATTTTTTTTTGCCCTTTATTATCCATAGATAGGGCTGTGGCAACCCTTGCAGCACCATCACAGGAGTTAAAATAAAGGGATAGATGCTTACATTTTTCTTGTTTGTAATATCAGGTACTCTGATGGGCAAACATAATGCAATTGTATCAAGCCAGTTAGAGCTGGGAATTCAGCTATTGTAGGTCTCATCGACGAGAAAATTTTAGAAGTCAGGTAAGATTAAAACACCCGCCTGAAATGACATTTATTTACTTTTATTTTACACTTTCCAAGCTAGAACCTCTGGCTAACAGAAATGTATGAGCATAAGCTTTCGTGGGCAAAGACCCACTTCGTCAGATGCAGGTGTCCTGCATCTGACGAAGTGGGTCTTTGCCCACGAAAGCTTATGCTCATACATTTCTGTTAGTCTATAAGGTGCCACAGGACCCCTCGTTGCTTCTGCAGATCCAGACTAACATGGCTACCTCTCTGATACTTAACCTCTGGCTCACACTGTCCCTGGGAATCAGCCACTGACTCAACCAAAGCTTACAGGCTTGATCCAGCAAGGGACTGAGAATCCTCCCCTACCACTCCATTTGGGCCCAAGTTCAGCAAAGCATTTAAGCAAGTGCTTAAATCCCACTGAACATCACTGAAATTTTCTGCAGAACCCAGGTGTCAGCTCCTACATCAGCTCCCATGCCCACATTTTCTGGGAAGGGAAGGGGCCGAAAGTCCTTCCCGTTGGCCCTTTCCAAAATGGAAATTTTCATTCAAATGTTTTGTCTCCCTCAAATTTGACTTTTTTTAAAAAAATGTTTCCTGCTCATTTTTCCTAATAATTTATTCTGTGCTGTTTGTATGCTCCAATCTGATTGGTCAGCTTAGTCACACGGTGAGATTTCCTTTTCTAGAGCAGAAAATTATCTTAAACCGTTTTGAAAAGATAAAAATTATTATTGTTGTGAAAAAAAAAATCAAAACAGGAACCGGACTGTTTTTTGACATTGCTGTCCTTCCCACACCCAAAGATTGCTTGCTGGTTTTGGAGGACTGGGCCCTGGATGTCTGACCACACATTCCATCCCCCTAATTCAAATCAAAACTCATTTTTGCAGCTCGGAAGCCAAACCCCACTTGCTTTTCACCAAGGATTCTTGAAAAAAGTTGAATTTGATGCCTGGACTTTACTGAGCCAAGCCACATTCATAAGGGCTACTGAATCACCCCATAAAGTGTCAAAAGTGTTAGTCAAAGACACTTGAAGGAAAGAGAATGTGACAGTATATTTCACATATTGTACCCACACCATTAAATCTTCCCTCCCAAGCTAAACAACGTATTTGCTGTTTATCTTAGTAAAATGATGATTTTCCTGCTTTCCTCTGTGGCACTAAGGTCTGCTGCCCTCCTTACTCAGCTCTGACAATAAGCAGCTGCTCTACAGGAAACAGGGTAACAGAGGTTTTCCTCTTGGAGAGATTACTCATGTCGCTTTATACAACACATGCAGGAGTCTGCCATGCTCCCCACCCCTGGTTTAAGCATCGATGTATTTCAGAATTGAGAAAATGAGCTGTAATGATTCACAGCACCCTGAAAATGGTCCAGCTCCCCCTGGAGCCTTGTGACATCTCCCTTGTCATATAAGACAGAAATCATGCCAGGCTTGTGGGCTAGGCCTCAGTTTGGGCTGATGGTGGAATTCAAGGTTTTTAGACAAGCTGTGTAAAATTTTAGATGGTCAGTTACCGTTAATTTTAATGGCTATTTGGAATGCAAATCCCCTGGTGCAATATCTCCGCCACAATCAATACTTAAACCCAAGGTTTCCTTTTCTTACCTTTCCTGAAGCTTCAGCTAATGAAATTACACTTGGCTGACTCCTCTACTTGTCTCTTTCGTTAGCCTAAACCCTGTTTTTAAGGGCTTTCTCGTTTGGGGCAGCACGTAAGACATGTAATTACACCAAACAAAAAAGGCAGCTTTAAATAGTGAAATATATCACACACCGCCTCCTGAACCAGGGTTCCAAAGGGTTCCATAACCAGACAAGCAGGCTTCCATAGCTGGACAACACACTTCAAATACCAAAATTAGAGGGATGAAAATGGTCCCTTGCACTGAACTCAAGCCCTTCCTCTACTGTTCTATTGCCTTTGTCAGCCTGCGTGCTCTGGGGACAGACAAGAGTCAGACGGGTAGCCATGGTAGTCTGTATCTGCAAAAACAACGGAAAGTCCTGTGGCCCCTTATAGACTAACAGACTTATTGGAGCATAAGCTTTTGTTGGCAAAGTCATACGGGCACGTGGCATTTGATGAAATGAGCCTTTGCCCATGAAAGCTTATCCTCCAACAAATCTCTCCGTCCATGAGGTACCACAGGGCTTCTCATTGTTTTTGGGGAGAAGAAAGGCCAAACGTGCCCCATTGTGGGGGTGCTCTGCTGCCCCTCTCGCTATCGGCGACCTGCCTCCAGTCCTTCTGGCTGGAGGGTGAGGGGGAGCGAGCAGGTAATAGACAAGCATGCCTTCAAGATTGGACCATGCTGGGGACACATGTCCCCGCAGGATCCTGCAGCCACTATGCAGTGGCTTTGAAAATTTCAAGGGTGCTTGAGGCACTTAAAGAAGCAGACAGACATATATGTCTATTCAAGGAGCTGGGCTCCAGGTGCCTTTGAAAATCCCCCTCCCTCTGCCCCCTCCCCCCCGCCCCGTGCCTACCTGCCTCTTTTAGTGCTTACATTCCTTTGACAATTTGGCTTTCACATTTGACAACGGGGCTCAGGTGTTCCTGGAATGCTGACACCAGCACTGCCCAGGGTCTTCAGCAGGAAAGGAGTTAGCGTTCCTAAACCGTGTGGCCTACCAGGCTATCGGAATGGCCCCATTCCATGAGTGGGGCACGTTCCCTAGTGCTCACACTGACTGAGTGGATGTGATGGGTCTGGATTTAATCCATGGGTCTGGATTTAATGCACCCGAGGGTACTGACGGAATTGGGAGATGTCATTGCTGAACCTTTGGCCATTATCTCTGAAGACTCTTGGAGATCAGGGGAGATACCAGATGACTTGAAAAAGGCAAACGTAGTGCCTATCTTTGAAAAAAGGAAAGAAGGACAATCCAGGGAACTATAAACCGGTCAGCCTTACCTCCATCCCTGGGAAAATAATGGAGGGGATCCTCAAGCAATCCATTTTGGACCACTTGGAAGAGGAAAAAGTGATCAAAAGTAGCCAACATGGATTCACCAGGGGCAAGTCTTGCCTGACCAAACTGACTAGCTTCTATGACGAAGTAACAGGCTCTGTGGACATGGGGAAGTCAGCGGATGTGATATACCTTGACTTCAGCAAAGTTTTTGATATAGTCTCCCACAACATTCTTGTCCGTAAATTAAGGAACTATGGATTGGATCTTTGGACTACAAGATGGATAGAAAGCTAGCTTCACAGTCGAGCCCAACGGGTAGTGGTCAATGGCTCAATATCTGGATGGTGGTCAGTTTCAAGCAGCGTGCCACCAGGCTCGGTTCTGGGGCCAGTGTTGTTCAACATCTTTATTAATGAACTAGATGAAGGACTGGATTGCACCCTCAGCAAGTTTGCAGATGACACAAAACTAGGGGGAGAGGTAGATGTGTTGGAAGGCAGAGAGAGAATCCAGAGGGACCTGGATAAATTGGAGGACTGGTCCAAAAGAAATCTGATGCAGTTCAACAAGGAGAAGTGTAGGATGGGGATCAACTGGCTCAGCAGCAGTACGACGGAAAGGGACCTAGGGGTTATGGTGGATGAAAGGCTGGATATGCGTAAATAGTGTCCCCTTGTAGCCAAGAAGGCTAACAGCATACTAGGGTGCATTAGAAGGGGCATTTTGAGCAGATCTAGAGTAGTTGTTCCCCTCTATTTGGCACTGGTGAGGCCACATCTGGAATATTTATCTGGTTTGGTCCCCCCACACCCCATATAAAAAGGATGTGGATGTGATGGAGTAGGGTCAGCAGAGGGCAACAAAAATGATCAAGGGGCTGGAGCACAAGACCTATGAGGATAGGCTGAGGGATTTGGGCTTGTTTAGTTTACAGAAGAGAAGACTGAGGGGTGATTTAATAGCAGCCTTCAACTTCCTGAAGGGGAGCTCTAAACAGGAGGGTGAAAAACTGTTCTCAGGGGTGTCAGATGGCAGAACAAGGAGTAATGGTCTGAAGTTGAAGAGGGAAAGGTGTAGGTTAGATATTAGGAAAAACTACTTCACCAGGTGGGTGGTGAAGCACTGGAATGCATTGCCTAGAGAGGTGATGGATCCTCCATCCCTTGAGGTTTTTAAGTCCCAGCTTGACAAGGTCCTGGTTGGGATGACTTAGTGGGGGTTGATCCTGCTTGAAGCAGGGGGCTGGACTAGATGACCTCCTGAGGTCCCTTCGAGCCCTATGATTCTATGAACACCCCACAGCATGCTCCCCTAGCAGTACTGGTGGGGATTTGCGCACACAGCCCTGGGCAGACCCAACACTTTGCAGCATCTCCAGTCAGTTGCCCAACACCGCACTCCTTCCATCCCACTGGGGAGTTCCTAAAATAAGCAAGGACGCAGAAATTGAAGAACAGGAAATGCAAGTGCTGTCCACTTGGCTGAGGCCTGGTCCACACACAAACAGAAGAACAGCAATACTGGGTCAGACCAAAGGTCCATCTGGCCCCGTACCCCATTTTTCAACCGTGACCAATGGCAGGTGACCCAGAGCAAATGAACAGAATGGGGAATCAAGTGATCCTCCCCGTTGCTCATTCCCAGCTTCTGACAAAGAGAGGCTAGTCACACCAGCCCTGCCCATCCTGGCTACTAGCCGTTGATGGACCTGTCTTCCATGAATTTATCTAGTTCTTTTTTGAACCCTCTTCAAGTCCTGGATTTCACAACATCCTCTGGCGAGGAGTTCCACTGCTTGTTTGTGCACTGTCAGAAGAAATACTTCCTTCTGCTTGTTTTAAATCTCCCACCTATTAATTTCATTCTTGGGTGGTAAATAAGTAAATTTTATTTATGATCTTAGTCCACGCCAGTCATGATTTTATAGACCTCTGTCATACTCCCCTGTAGTCTCCCCTAAGCCAAAAATTCCCAGTCTTGTTAACCTCTCCTCACAGGGCAGCCGTTCCATATTCCTAATCTTTTTTTTCCCCCTTTTCTGAACTCTTTCCAGTGCCAAGATATCTTTGTACCACATCTACATGCAGTATTCAAGATGTGGGCAGAGCAGGGATTTATATCGGGGCAATAAAATATTCTCTTGTCTTACTCTCTACCCATTTTTCATAATGCCTAAAATTGTTTTTTTGACTGATGCTGCACTTGGAGTGGATGTTTTCAGAGAACGAACCATGACAACTCCAAGATCTATGCACTGGTGTGTTTTATTTTAATTTAATTTCATTAACCCAGTGCAAAACCCCATGTGGACTCTCATAGTGGTTTCAATCTGTTTAGCTCGATTGGTTAGCTTGTCTGCAACATGCTACACCAATATAGCCAATTTTAAACCAATAAGTATGTCCACATAAAGGCTTACATTAATTTACACTGATTTTTGAAATTAGTTAAATCGGGTCAATTCTTGTGTGGAGGAAAGACCTATCCTGGAAATGAAGGTTCGGAAAGTGTAATCTAATTCAATCCTATCAGTATTCCAGTCTGGCTGTTCACTCCAAACCCTGACTGAATTTAAGCAAGTGGCCCTTGAATGGTGCTAAATTACTAAATTAACGACTGATTCATCAGGCCCTGATTCATCAGACAATCCATGTGCTTAAGTAATATGCTGAATCAGGGCCTAAAACAAGGGATTACGTATTTATAAATCAGTCATTTACTAATATCATTGCAAAAGAAAAATCATATTTCTCTCTTCTCAGTTATCTGGGGAGCAATGTCTTTAGTATAATTCTTCCAGTTTGGAAGAAAGTACAAACTCAGATTTCAAGTAGCACCTTAGAGAAAGTATAAATCAGACGCTAGCAAAGCAAATATTTCCTGGGTTCTGAAAGAGTGAGAAATTTCAGTGATACCAGATCTACTTTAATTGTTCAATAGCGTAAAGTCTTGACACTTTGAGTACACACATACAGCTAAACTGGGAGGGGAAAAAAAGGGTCAAAAACATTTTGCATTATCTAAAAGTTACATTGTTATTTTGCAGTCTTATCTCTTCAAATTTAGGAACCACAGCTGCTGATGCAAGTTTTCTAACAATGCACTCCCAGCTGAACAAAAATATAGAAACATGTACCATTCTGATTCTACCCCTCCCTCACCCCCAAATCAAACATGATCAGGTTAGTATCAGAAGGGTAGCCAAGTTAGTTTGTATCTTCAAAAATAACAAGAAGTCCTGTGGCACTTTATAGACTAACAGATATTTTGACTCCTGCATGTGACAAAGTGGGTCTTTGCCCACAAAACTTTATGCTCCAAAGTATCTGTTAGTCTATAAGGTGCCACAGGACTTCTTGTTATTATCAGATTAGGTTTTCTGTCATTTACTGTACTGAAAAAAAAAAATATTTAAACCAATCTGAAATGAATTATTCATACATCTGGTTGTGATATTGTTTCTAACAACAGATGGTGCTTTCCTCTGATTAATTAATTCATTGTACACTCTTTTCTTCTTTGAAAAAATATTGGTTTCCTGACCAAAGTTAACTTTTAGCCCAATTCCTCTTGTTACAGACAGCCCACAAAAGAGACTGAGGAAATCATCTTTCAAAAGCTGAACAATCCATGTAGAAATGCAAAACAATTGGTGAGGGAAGGAAACAGAAATCCAGTTATACTAAGGAAAATTCAAGTGCCCTAAGAGTTCTTATCCCTGTTCCGATTTCTCTAACACATCAGAGGAACTACTCTAATACAATTTTCTGGAGAATCATAAAGTCAAATATGAACAAGTCTAGTGGAAAATCTGTGACGTTAATCTTGGCCTAAGTCATGCTTTTAACAGGCGCTGAATTTGTGCACTGGCTTATCCAGATGGCCGTACAGGAATCACCCTGATAGGATTAAGTCTTTGTGCTGAACTCTGCTCCATCTGTTCTCAGAGTCTTGCCTATGCCTATCAGAATACAAATTTTTAGCCTATGTCTAGTACCCTGACTAATGTCAGCAGTTTACACACACACACACACACACACACACACAATTAGTAATGTAGGGTGAAGTTAGCTTGATGATTTACCATTGAAGAAACAGATTGATTTTATTCTTCTTCTGAAGCACACAGCACGCAGTATCAAAATTCCAACAATCCTTTTCTATTTTTGTTCTGGGACTTGTTCAATTCATTAAAAACCATAATACTTCCATAAACTTATAAATGACGACATGACTAAACATTAAGCAACATGGCTCTTCATCTTTGAAATCTATCACAGTAGTCGAATGTATGATATATTTTCATTTTGCAGCTCTCATGGTTACATATTCAAGATTAAAAAAAAATACAGTGTGAATGCCTGTTACTGCTGTCTCAGTCTACTCAAAGGCTGAGAAAAAAAAACTGAAAAAATTATCTTTATTTCCATTATTATTGCCAACAAGAAGTCCTGCGGCACCTTATAGACTAACACATATTGACCCACACACAAAAGCT
Organism: Carettochelys insculpta; assembly: GCF_033958435.1. NCBI lineage: Eukaryota > Metazoa > Chordata > Testudines > Carettochelyidae > Carettochelys > Carettochelys insculpta. Next base: position 37,768,725 of record NC_134151.1, read on the forward strand.
TATGCTCCAAAATATCTGTTAGTATATAAGGTGCCGCAGGACTTCTTGTTGTTTTTGAAGATACAGACTAACCCATCTACCCCTCTGATAATTATTACTGTCATTAGCTTTGATCAGCTACCTATTAATGACACAGGCTTTTCCATTCATCATTGCAGCCTGCCAGATGCAGCAAGAATGCATGTTTAGCACTCAGCTCAGGCAGGATCAGTGACTGATTACATCGACTGGCCAGTGGAGAGACCTGGCTCCAAAGGATGGCCTCAATTCTCCAGGCTCAGCCAAGGGAGCAGGTAGAAAAACTGGCTATGTCTAGATTACAGGGATTTGTCAGCAGAAATCTGTGTTGGAAGATATCCTGCGACAAAACCTCTGTCAATAGATCATTGCCAGACTGCAAAAGCGGATCAAAAGAGTGATCCTCTCTGCCGACAGAGAGCGGCCAGCCTGCAGCAGACGGGGTCGCTTGGTATCCTGGAAGCCTCTTCTGTCAACTGAAGGCTACCGGGAACATCCAGACTGGCATTTTGGGTGCTTTGTCGACAGTGGGGTTCTTCCTTGTGGCGAGCGGGGTACGGCTGTCGACAGAAGTGCTGTATTCTGTCAACTTACTATTCACGCAATAGCCTTGGGAATCTGGACACTCCTCGGCTTTTGTTGACAAAATAGCTGTTTTGCTGACAAATCCTTCTGGTTTAGAGATAGCCTAAGAAAAGCAGCCCAAGTATTCAGACAGTTTACCACAACTGTTTTCTTATCCAGAAAAACACTATTGGCTAATGAACAACTGGGGTGGGAGATGAATGGAAAAGAAAAATAAATAAAACGATTCCAATTATATTATATTACTATTATGGTTTGGTGCAGGAAGGCGTACATTGCTCACCCTGTGTTTGTTATGGCAGTCAGAGCGTAATGCAGACAACACAACTGAACTGCATTTAAGGAAGAAGACCTTGTTACTTCCCCAAGACTGAGAGACCCTTGTCTTTCAGAATGTGGCTGCCTCTGTTCCTTATATTAGAGTAAATGGAAGGGCAAAACACTTCTTTCTCATAATTTAGGTTTTACTTGCAAAAATGCAAGCATAAAGACGGTATGCATTTATTTATGGCAGTATCTGTCCAGCACCGATAATATGAAACCAGCATGGTGAAATCTGAAGAGAGAATGCTCTGGAACCAGGCCTAGAAGTGGTTAGAAAAAGTTGCTCTTCCAATGCAGCTGATAAAATAAAATAATCATTTATTATTGTTATTATTTAAACCGTAGTTGCACTGGGGGTACCAAGCCAGGGCCAGAGCCATGCTGTAACAGGTGCTTTGGCAGACACACAGGAGACAGACAGATCTCACAGTCTAGGTTGTTTTACTTTTTTTAAAACGTAAGGAAATTCTATGGAGGGCTGAATTTGTTCACCATATTTTCACCCTCTGCATATCAAAGAACCTGAGACCCATTAACAACATGTACTAATCAGGACATGTGATTCCATGGCGCTGTGACTTCAAACCCCAATCTGCCTTATGGCAACCGCCCTACTGAGTTAGAAGCAGTGTCGTGGTTCTGCCTGAAATTTGACTTTTCTTCCTAGCAAGGAGCAGATAATGCCAAATTTATACACCTGTAAGCAAGCGTGGATTTTCAGGAATAGCTCCGTGAAGGGTATGGCCCAGAGCCTGACGTCGGGGCATTCCACATTGTCCACTTGCTATTTTGTATCACAGACAATGACCCCTAAAGGAAAGGTGCTTTGATTTCCTGTTGACTATGTACAGATTCTCTTAAAAGGCTACCAATATCGCCTAGTCAAGGTTATTTATTTATGAGTTAAACCACCGAATTTAGTGCCTGAAATCCCTTTCATGTGCATAGCTGATTAAAATGGAAATGGAAAAGGAGCTAATGGGAATTAAGCTCCTAATCAGTTAGGTGCTTCTCAAAAATCCCCGATGTTCATCTGCATCTTTCGCTGCCTAAATGCTTTTGAAATTCTGGCCCCCAAAGACTAGATATTTGGGGTTCCTCAATTCTTAGGGTGCTGAATTTGACATAACTTGTTTTCAAGAAGTGCTGAGCACTCAGCCTCTGAAAGTCAGCCTCTTTTAGGTGTCTCAATTTGAGCAACAAACACGTGAGAATAAATCACTTCGTCTACCTCTTAGCTAGTGTTTTACATTAACAGATCTCAAAGCACTTTACAAAGGACTTTACACTTATACCTTATCGTCCCCATTTTACAAACAAGTCAAATGAGGCACAGGTAGGCAAAGGGACTTGACCAAGGTCACCCAGGAGGCTACTGGCAGAGCCAGAAATGTAACTTTGGGCACCTGTGTCCCACTCTAGTGCTCTATCCACTAACTGAAACTGCCCCCCTAATGTAGGCCTAGATACCTAACTTGGTTTTGAAAATGACGCTAGGCTCCTAAGACATTTAGATGCTTTTTGAAAAATTTACCTTTTCCCTTTTATGACCACGCACCTCACCACATCAATTTAACTGAGTGAGGTCATAAGCCAGTTGCTTTCATGCTGAAGATTATCATTGTGCACAAAGAGGGGACTGTGAAGGCACGGAACGAATCAGAAATGCAAGAGGCAGATTTGAAAAGACAAAGCATCTGGTTATACTCAGAAAAAAATGTGGCTGGGACTTCCAAAAATACTCAGTGGGAGTTTTTTTCATTGATCTCAGTAGGCGCTGAGTTAGGTTAGGATGGAGCATATTTGGGAATCCCAGTGCAAATTCACCAAGGCAAATATTGGTGGTGAACAATTTGCTGTGATTAAATTACAAACTATATCAATATAGAGCTACCATCTAAAAGTTAACCAAGACAGTCCCGAGAACGCTGTGAATGGGACAAATCCTGCCCAGACAATTAGCTTCATGGACTTCAGTAGCAACAGCGATAACGGGAACCAGCTAAATGTAGTTACTACCTGTCACACTCTCCTGCACATCAGCCTAGGAAAATCTGATCCTGTGCAAGGTTTCCAAAGGCAGAAAGGGAAGCAAGAAAACCAGTACAATGGCCACTGAAACTCAACGAGGTGCCTTCCTGCCCTTGGTGCCTTCAAAAGCCTGCCCTGAAAAATGGAACATGGTTTAAATTATCAAATGAAACAACCATAAAGGCCACGGGTTAGCAGCCCACCTTTTTTCAGCAAAGTAATTTAAGTATGTTCTTAACTATACAGAACGCTACTGGAAACCACAGAAACTCTAGGAAATGCTACTGAAAATAATGGTGTCACAACACAAACAAAACAGGGAGGACTCAGATTCGGATCTGTTCTCTCAGCCTCTCTCCTTACCTATCGGAGGGGTAGCCGTGTTAGTCTGGATCTGTAACAGCACCGAAGGGTCCTGTGGCACCTTATAGACTAACAGAAAAGTTTTGAGCAGGAGCTTTCGTGAGCACAGACTCACTTCTCCTTACCTACATATCCCGAAGGACCCTCTCAAAGCTTGCTGAGCTATGGCAGCTCTTCCTCCCCAGTAGAAACTTTGAACAAATGTTCTTATAACTACCGCTGCCAGGTCTGCCAATGGTGGGGCAAGGGGGAAGGAGAAAAGCAGGCAACTGTACAGGGGCCTGGCGTTTCAAAGAGACCCAGAGCTCCCAGCCACTGCCACTACCACAGTCGCAGCATCCGTGGCCAGAGGTCCAGGCCTTTTGCAATGCCACAGGAACATCACTCCGCCACTCCACATGGCTTCTTAGGGCTGAGGGGCAGTGCTGCATTCTAGGCGGTGCTGAGTGCCCTTGGCCCCACCCCTTCTGCCTGAGGCTCCACCCCCTCCTGAGGCACGTAGCCCGAACCCCATACATGCTGTTGCTGGGCCTGCGGTGGCTTTTGGTTCCGCTGATTGCTGCTGCCACATTTTCTTACGTGTAAAGCTGTGGACAGGGAATTTGTCGTGAGCAAAATGTCACAAACACGTTTCCCCACTACTATGGTCCTTTTTGAAACTAAGTGTGACACACTGGGTGACCATTCATCCGGTATTAGGTAGGACGGTCCCACTTATTTTTTAAAGGGGACTAATTATCCCGTATTTGGGGCCCCCACCAACCTTTTCCCTGGCGGAAGTCACTTCCCTGAGCCTCAGGGAAGTTGGGGGAGCGTAGGTGGCTGTCTTGTCCCTGCCGCTTCCCCATGGCTCTGGGGGAGGACCAGTGGCTGCTGCTTCCCCAGGGAGTGCTTGGGGCTGCCACTTCCCTGGAGCTCAGTGGGAGAGCCGGCAGCTGCCACCTCCTTCCCGGCTCCCTGGGGTCTGGTGGAGCTGGGAAGGGCTGCCCCCTGCCCCATATCTCCTGCTCCCGTATTTGGGACTGGGAGATATGGTCGCCCTACGGATACAGGTTGTACCTCCCTGGTCTGGCGCCCCTGGGACCAGCCACCAGGGTCAATGCCAGCCCCTCTGCTACTGTTGGCTATGGTGATCCACTCCAGCAGCAGCAGAGGGGCCTGTATAGACTGAGTGAGGTCTGGAGGATGGAGACGGGTGCTTGGAAGAAGAGGTAAGGTTTCCGCCAAGCCCTTTGGCCACCGGCTTGTGCTCCTGGCCTTTGCCACCAGCCATGGAGCTGCTCTCCCTGACCCTAGCCACAAGGCTCCACAACGAGCTGCCTTTCCCCATTCCTGCTCCTCCCCATCCCCTCCTGAGCCTGAACACTGCAAATGACCTATGTGCAGTGCTCCAGAAGCTCTGGGAAGGCAGAGGAGGAGTAGCTAAGCACAGGGGCTGACTTTGCCCTTTGAGCAGCCCTGTGGACGCCAGACCACAGATGCCGCTGGAAGAGGACAGTCTGGATGATAGAGGTCCAACTGTATTGCAAGGCATAACAATGCAAACACAAGCACAGATGGGAGATGAGACAGGTGAGGTACAAGAGCAGCCCTGTGCCACTCCAGAGTGCATCTCTCTCACCAACAGGAGTTGGTTCAATAAAAGCTATCACCTCACCCGCTTTGTCTCTCTAATATCCTAGGACAGACATGGCATTGTATAGCTCATGCATTTAGTGATGGTGCATTGCATACATGAATGTAACATACATGCCCCATCCAGAGCCAACTGAAATCAGTGTCTTTTCATTGACTTCAATGCACTCCAGATTAGGCCCATAGACAAAAACTGTCCTCATTTATTGCCTTAATAATGTGATTCATAAGCATTGAGATTGCAGCTTAGATTTGAGTGGCTCATACCAGCCCTTCGGGTGCTATTTTCTGTATCAGTTTCCTGAGTAATGCAGTGGATTCATTTCATCACATTTGGTGGAGCTCTGTCAAGTATCCATTTGGCACTGGAAACACTCTGCAAGCCCGACAACCGAGATTAGGGCAGACAGCCTGGTGTTGGTCTATATGCTCACATAACTGCTAGAAACTGTGCTAATTAAAATCAACTTGAAGCTTTGCAGGGGAAAGTAGGATTTCTTTAGAAATGTAGTTTTAAAAGAGTAAATTTTTCTTTAAAAAGCAAATTGGAAATAAAATCTCATCAGTACTAGCTTCAGCCTGATTTTGCTGTCACTGAAATAAATGACAGTTTTGGAATTAACTTCAATAGGAGCTGAATTTGATTCTTTGGTTAAGATTTTCAAAACTAACTAATGATTTGAGTTGCATCAGTGTTCGGGTGCCCAGTGTGACCTGATATTCCCAAGTGCTGAGCAGGGTTGCCTCTAAACTGAGAGCTTGTGTGGCCACTTGAGGTATTCAAATGCCACTGAGTCTCGCAGGGTGTCTGTCCACAGCTAGGTTTTTTGTTTCTACTGGTGGTGCACAAAAACATTTATTCTGCACAGACGGAAAAGATAATCGGGAACATTGGTCCTCCAGTAATCAGTCTCCTCTAAGGTGCCTCCAGAAAAGCACCCAAGATCTGTTGTCACTTTAAAAATTTTTGGCCTTTATTTCTTGTCAGAGAGTGCGCGCGCGCACACGCACACACAAATTCTAGTTCCCCCAGATGTTTGGGGAAAGAATCCTTTCACTGTCAAAGTAACAGCAACCAGGGTGTTTTTCTAACTGACAGATACCGAACAGAGTTATTTTGTTTGCTTCGTAAATCTTTGGAAATAAATATTATTTTGGTTACTGTAATGCATGACTTTGCTATTCACTGGCATGCCCATTTTGGGACATGTTGGAAAGGGAATGCCTAGCAAACTTCACCTCCTTTCAGGGAAGCATCCCTCTTATCCTAATGCCACTCTTATCTCCCCACCATGCAACTGTACTGGTGACATGGCCATCGGCAAAGCAAATAACCTATGAATATTCACTGCCTGCTTAAGTGCTACTGAAGATAATAATGTCCTGGTAGCTACAGACGTTCAGCCAAACACAGTAGCTAAGGTTGTCTGCAATTATGTTCTGATTCCATACAGATCCTAGAGAGTTCCACAGACCTTCAGAGAGTTCAAGATACAGTTGCTAAATTGCCAGCTTTTCCAGGACTGGCAACAGATGTCAATATAATAACCTAGTACACAGAGAGTTTCATAGACTCCTGATTGAGATGCCTGGCCTCCAGGAAACTGGCTCTCTTGCTCTCCCTCCCAAGTCCCAGTGAAGCTCTGGAAGCAGAAAGACACTGAGCTCTTAACCTGAAGAGAGTTCCTTTGCTCTTGGTGGAGGTCAGAGGCTCTGCATTAGCAGAAACACACCAGAGCTGCTCAGTTAGAAATAATTTGGTTGACAGAATTTAGTGATGCAGACCCTGGAGTTGCATAAATCAGGTTCTCCTGCTCCTGCTACTTTGATCGATCATCGACTTTAAGGCAAGAAGGGACTATTATTATAATCTAATCAGACATCCTGCATAATAACTGGCCAAAGAATTTCTGCATCAAGCCCATAGTAAATGCCTCAAATGGAGCTTATTTTTTAAGAAAGACATCCAGTCTATGACACCCCTTGCTAAGGTGTTCCAGTGGTTAACTACTTTCTTCTAGAAATTGCACTGGGATTCCATAGGGATCTTTTGGCATGAGTGCCGTTTTTTTCAGGAGGAGAATTACCTGCTTTCTAAAATTGAAAGCCTTACTTTTGACACCATATTTTGTCCATCCAAATGGACAGACACCTGAAACTCCACCTGGCAGTAAAAAATGGATTAAATCTAGGTGCCTGCTTGAGAGGATGTGGCTTCTATATGTTCAGGGCAGGGAGGAGGTTAATATCATGCACCCAGTTATGCCAAACTACACGCACATACACACATAACAAGTCATTATGCAAAAATCTGCCTGAATTTATGAGTCACCACATTTATGAGAGAACTGAGATGAGAAAGGAGACTTGGCAAAAGTCAAACACCAGAAAGAAAATTATTTCCAGCTTGAAATTTTGCAACACTTTAGTATATGAAGGTTCACTTATTATTATTAATATCCATGTTGTGCAATGTTGTTATAGTCAAGCTTTTCTCCCTTGTATAAACTTGGAGATGTCCCACAACCCTCGGTATTCTCCTGCAACAGAAAATAAATTAGAATTGCATGCCAATTGTACTCTGTTAAAGAGATACAATCCTAATAGTTTTACCATTTCAGTATTGCCCTCCTATAGAATCAACAGTGTCCAATGTATACCCGAGTCTACGTGTGGAGCTGAAAAAGACTTGTCTTTGTTTCATTTCCCTGTGGACTTAAGGTCCTTTTGCAAAGCCCCATTAAGCTGCATTCTAATGTTGGCATCTACATGAGTACTTTAATGCCATATAACCCTTGATACGCATAATAAAAATGTCAGTGCATGTGTTGCTATTTTTCACTTCCTGCCAAATAAATAATAATAATAATAATAATAATAATAATAATAATAATAATAAGCTGTAACAGGTACTGCCCCTTCCCACCAAGAAGTCATGAGACAAACACCAATGTTTGCCTGTTTAACCTGGGACCAATTCACACACTATGTATTAGTCCCCATATTCGACTATCAATTTGTGGGCAAAGACAAGTTGATGGGAAGAACTGATGTCATTTTTAGGCATGACCCACCCCCACTCTCTGCTTATTAATGTTTTCCTCCTAGCATTTACTCCAGGTAAACAAGACATACATATGCAGTGTTTTTTGCATGTGGTACCAAATAATGCAAGGATGAAAGGGTTAAAATGGAGCTGACACAGAAAGTTTCTTCATGTCATTCAAGTTCACACCAGTTAAAAGACGAGCTAAGCAATGTGGGCAAGACATCTACAGCACAAGAATTAGGTCAGTAAGTCAGATTTCTGAATATCTTTTAGGTCAAATGAATTGACAGTGACAGGGACATTTAGCAAAATTCTAGATCTGAAATAACCCAAGAATGTTTATATACTGTTATCATTGAAGCATCCAGAAGGTTCAAAGGCGTTCAAAACCAAGGCTTCATCTTACAGATTGTCCTGTCAGAATGATTCATAAAAGAGGATGTTTGGCACCATATTGTGAATGTGAAGCAGAAAACAAGACAGCAATTAAAAAGCTCCAGCAAATCTTGCACTCGGATCTTCCAGAGCCCTCAGTGGGAGACACGCTCCCATAAAAGTCTCCAGAAATAAAGTCAGCAGGTGTGTATTGTTGGACAGCTGGTGCTTTTGAACTGGACATACCACTTTAAGCAAAAGGCTCATGAACGTGATTTAAGGGAACCCTGCCTTAAGCCAGAAAATATAAACAAATAAATAAGCGGTAACTTAAGAGAAGTGGTATCTCAAGAAAGGCAGAGAAAATTTTGTCTCAGTCTTTTTACAGAGGAGGTTACGCACTAACGTTGCAATCCTGCAACTCGTATCACCAACGCAAGGTCTAAATAAAGTTATTAGGACTATACATAGGTGCAGCATCTGACCGGTCACTGTACAAGCACTCCCTGAGTTACAAGCATCGGATTTACGAACATCCACGCACAAACAAAAGCTCGCTTGCAGCCTCAGTCCAGGCCATCCTTGGGATTTATAGGGCCCCGTGCAGTCCTATTTAACAGATTCCCTTATACCCAATGGCAGGGGGAGGGGAGGGTTGCTGATGATTTTTTAAAGTTGTGGTTTTATGATTTACAGCAATGCACTAATGAAAGATATTAAAACAAAATTATAAACTGAGTTCCCGTCGACTAACACAGTAAATTCAGAAACCGACAGTTTAGACCTGGGGTTGGCAAATACTTGTTACATGGCTTCGTTACTGCTTGAATGGCTCTTTCACAGGTTCAGTGTTCTGCTAATGGGTCTGGCTGACTTCTTCACTTTTAAGTTAAGTAGCTGCCCCCTGGAGGAAGCAGGGTCACAGAAGAGGGATAGGCAGAGGTGGGTGGACAGTCAGACCCAGGGATACCCCAGATTTTCAGCTGCCCTATGCAGCTGCATATTCTGCATATGGGGAAGGACAGCTCTGGCCTCCAGAGCCCAGGTGGTGCCAAGCAGTGTGAGTGCTGGCTGGAGCACTCTGGAGGAAAGGGGGCGGTCACGCAGCCGGGGGCTATAGAGAAGTGGTTCTTTGAAGGAGAAACTTCTGCTTCTCTCTCCAGACATTAGCTGCATGGGCACCCCCTCGTTCCCCTGGAGAGCTCTGCTCTGTGCTCACAGCACTTACTGGTGAGCAGAGGCTGGGTACAGCCGCAGGGGTAATGGCTACTAGGGATGCAGCTGGTCGCAGAAGCCAGTGTAGAATATGCTGCAGTGTGGCTGATGGCCAGGGGAGCTTAGAAGTCCCCTTCAGAATCTTCACCTACCTCCTCCATCTTTTCTAATTAAACCTGCCTTTCCTCAAGCCCCAGCATTCAAAGTTAAACAAAAAACTATTTCTACTATTTTTCATTGCAAATATACTGAATTTCAGCTGCATTATGGGTAAATTGGCTTTTGTGGACTAGCCTGGGAACCTGACTCCCATTTATAGCATCATGTCTATTGGACAATGCATTCCGAGTTCCAAGAAACTGACCTATAGAACTTTTGGAACACAACCGGTTCGTAAACTGGAGACTTCCTGTGTTTTGCAGGATAGAATGGTCTCTGGCTTAATAAACAATCTAGAAATCAAATCATATGATATGTAACAACAGTGGCAGAGGCTTGCATTAGAAATTACAGCTGCCTGCTTATATCTGCAGTTCTGAAACCAGGTCCTGTAGCTTCTCTGAAGCACAAAAATGGCACATTTCTTTTTTTGCTGCTGCTGCTGGTGGAGACCGAGTGACATAGACCCAAGTCAGTCACCAATGAGCTTAATTTGTCAGTGATCTCACACTGGAGAAAAGGAGGAGGGTGGGATGAGGAAAGAGAAGGAATAAAATTGGCCCTTTAAAAAAAAAAGCATTTAAACTGCTTGTCAGTCATCTGCCTGACAAGGCCACTTGAATGTATGCAGCAGTATTTGCATAAATGCTCCCAGTGAGTTCACTGTAGCTGCTAGCGCTAATGGTACATAAAGTAATTTAAGTCACTTCTCTTAGGCATCCTGTCAGAGTGATGAGCACCCCCTCTTTGCCTTGTTGCATATTAGATCATTAGATAATAAAGTGTTAGAGCATGCAAGTGGACAGGGTCTCTGGAAATATCATTTTCTGAGGGCACTGCATTCTGCCAGAGAGAAAATAATAGAGAAACTGATGTTGCAATTGGGTTTAAAGTCAAGTGAATACACCCAGAAATATGAAAATTTACTTGGAAGAAAGATAAGAGTTTGTGCAAGAAACTTTGCAAAGATCTATACCGGGAGCTTCATGCTAAGGAACCTGAAAGAATCCTGCCAGGCCTGCTTGACAGCTACCTCTCTGGCATGCAGGTAGAACTGCTCTAGTCTGGCACCCTGACTGGTGCCGGACCAGAGAATGTGCCAAACCACATAAAGTTAACATTGTCTGGCAGCATCCCCAAGATATTCACAGCTTACTGGGCTCCCAGAAGACATTCAGGGGTAAATGAGAGCTAAATAACAGCACAGAACAGAGTCATGACTGGTGGCTGTAAACAAACTTTATGGGACCACAGGAAACTTGGCCACACCCATAATAAGTGGTCATCTGGGTAACTAAAATCATGTCAGGCTACAGATGTTGTTATGTAGGCATCCTTCAGTCTGCACAGACTATGGATCGCGCCCTTTAAAGTTTCAATTGAGGACTTCATTTACAGCGTCTGTTGTGACTATAAAGACCCACACGAGAGTGACCGTCCTTGCTGCATCTCTTGCAGATGTAGTGGGTGTCTGGCAAGTCCTTATTGTGCTTTCTGTGCGCTCGCTTCTCCTCTGCTAGCTGTCTGATCTTCAACTCGCCCTTCTGAAGGCCCTTGTGTAACCCCTGCCTCCATCTGCCGCGGTCGTCTGCTACATCTTCCCAGTTGTCCAGCTCGATGTCTACCTCTTTGAGGTCTCTCTTGCAGACATCTTTGTAACGCAACTGGGGGCGTCCGGGAGGTCTTTTGCCAGAGGCTAGCTCGCCATACAGGATGTCTTTTGGAATCCTTCCATCGTTCATCCTGTGGACGTGGCCAAGCCAGCTGAGTCGACGCTGCCTGAGGAGGGTGTGCATGGTTGGGATTCCAGCTTGCTCGAGGACGGCAGTGTTCGTCACTCTGTCCTTCCATGATATTCCAAGGATGCGCCTGAGGCAGCGCAAGTGGAAGACGTTCAGCCTCTTTTCCCGGTGGGCATACAGGGTCCAAGTCTCGTTGCCATAAAGGAGGGTGCTGAGGATGCCAGACCAAAGAAAGCCAGACCAGAGAGGTTCAACCTGGACCCTCCCTTTTCCCCACCTGCCTGGGTTTAGACTTTACACTGTTTTGGAAAGGTTTCCCTTTCCAAATTACATTCTAAGACGAAGCATAAAGCGAGTGTATCGCACTGCTTTTTATCTATATTAGCTCTTCTCTATACCATCTTTCTGTATTTAAATAATTTAGAAAGGTCAGAGAGGCTAGCCCCATGCTTTACCGTAACTATCAAAGAAGCAAGAATCCAACTATTTGTGAGTGTAAATGTGATAATTATGGCAAACCACAGATCACTGTGGCCTACGCTATTCATACCCCACAGAAGAAATGAAATAATTAGCCTCTGCCTTTTGAAAAGTAGCTATATTTATTTAAAAGATGAGTTTATTAACCCTCCAGGATTAAGGAGTACAGTGTTTGGATGTGACCCATGATCTTGGTTTCTACTTATGTATAGAGAGATGAGCTGTTAAAAAGGATCTTTCCTTTCACTGTCTGTTGCTGATCCCCAAAATAATACAGGTTACCTGCAACTGAGATGGTAAAAACCCAAGTGCAGAGACACATGGCTTCAGAGTTGTTCAGGGAGGTTAAAATTAGTCTGGCTTTGCTTTTGGCACCCAAAGGGACTCTTTTTTTAGGTGTCACACACTGGAACTCAATGTGTAAAAAGCAGCGTTTGCCAACACAAGTTTGTAAAGAAAATCATAAGGTTAATGAAGTCTAACAAAACCAGCCAGCAAGCAACCTGCATTACCACCTTTTCCCCAAACAACCTCAGATATTCATCATTTGCTGACTTAATGTGTGTGTCTGGGATCAAACCCTCTAGATAAGCACATGGGTACATTTAGTCAGAAGGGTATTATCATGCCTCTTGTATTCCAAACCCATAGTCAGAGAAATGGGCCAGAGAAGTCATGGGCAGCACAGCTACCTATTGGCAAACTAATGTGGGTCCTCTCCCCTACTGGTCCATCACCAACACCAAAGGAGATGAGTGATTCAAGGACATTCTGCATGGACAAAACTGGGGAAGACAGTCCAGGTCTTAGGATCAAGGATCTAGGAGTAGCAGGAAGACAGGGACATACTTTCGGGAGGAGAACATGTAGGATGCTTATTCCACTGGAGAAAGCCACAGACTGTTCCAGGAAGAGAACTTAAATTTTTGGTGGCTGGCTGTTCAAAACTTTGGTGGGTATCATTTAACATTTAACCAATTTTGCATTCAGTCAGATGGTTTGGAGACCATATAACAAAATCACTTGCCTTTTTTATGGAGGGGCTATCACAGGCACGTAAACATATATGGAGTTCTAGGCTCCTGGGAAACATGGGTTTAACTGAAAGCAAAGTTAGAAGTCTGGCACATCTTAAGGAAGGAAAGAACATAGGAAGGAATCTTTTAGTTCAGTGGTCACCATTAATGAGAATTTGCCAACAGTGGCAAAATAATGTTATCTAAGCAGTTCTTGAGAAGTAGATTGGGCTAGATAATCACTTTTCCTGCAGGATTTAGAAGGGGAGACAGTTGTGGTGAATATGTGTAGTCTGTTGCCAAATGTTGTCATTTAATGGAAAAACACTAGACCTGAGGTTTACCTAGAAATACAGGCAAGTGATACTTTTCTCATTTATCATTTATCAGGCAATACTTTTATCATTTCCTTCTTTTTGCCCACAGACTACCCTAACCATTGGAAGTGGGAGGTATGTGAAAATGAGGTAGCATTACAGTATGTGTGAAGACAAGGATAAGAAGCACGAAAAAAATATATAAATTTAATCACAAATAGGCATTCAAAAAAGGGTGGAAAAGCGGTATCCAACTTAGTTCTAATTAAGGCAAGAATAAAAAAGCAGGTTTTGAAAGACAAAAGTTTATGTTCAAAAGATTGCAAGATTGAATAGAGTGAAGTTTCCTTCATAAGGCGCTGCCTCTTGCTAATTACTAAAAGCACAGTTTGCACATTCCATACAAAAATCAAGCAAACATTATGACAGTGGTTTGTTTATTAGATTAGTTTGCTGGCAGGGATTTTAAAAAATTCTATAGGATGAAGTATGGCTGAAAATGGCTCATGACCTACATAAAAAGTTAGAGTTAAATAAATACAGATGTAAGTTATGTTTATATAACAAGAAAAACACTGCTGAGCTAAGAATTTTAGTTAGTACGTGTGAACTACAACATCAGTCCTACAACCAGATAACCACACCTTAAACTTTACTCACAAAAGCAGCCTCCTTGACTTCCACAGAGCGGCACACATGCATAGAGTTAAGTAGGTTAAGTGTTTGCAGGATCAGAGCCCAAGAGAATGAGAATAGAATTCTTTGTCATTCGCAATTCAGGGAATGGTGGAAAATGGCATTTAGCTATTATCATTTTGTTTACATTTTTCTCAGCGGCATTCACTTTCCTTGAGACAAACTTTATCTGGTTTCTTGTAACTCTTTGGCAGAATTTAACCAATTACCTACACAATCCATGGCAAACGTTGTGGCCCAGACCAATGCAAGGGTTCAGTGTATTCCACACTCATTACCGACAACAGGAGCAAGTGCCTCATGTGTTCAGAACTGTAACCCACTTCAAACAAAAGAGGCAATTCTCCTAAAGGACTGGGGGTAATTCCCCAATAATTTTTTTTGTTTCCTTTTTAGAAGCAGTCACCAAAACAAAACATTAATTAAGTCCAGATTTAAAGAGCCTCAATGTAACAGCCAGATTTTCTCCAGAACTCAACATCCAGCAGCTACCAGAAATCTGGTGCCAATTGTGGGCACTAAGTGCTTTTGAAAAAATCTGCCCACACCTTTTACAAGCTGGGTGGAGTTACCTCCTTTGGTAAACCTGACCCCAGTTCTGGCAGCTGAATGCAGGTGATCCCAAAAATGTAGATATTTTTCGCTAGAGCCAGGGGAAGATTTTTCACAAAAATTTTCTCAGGTTCCCAACCACCACTGAAAATTCCAGTGCTCCACTCCTTTGAAAATACAAACCTAGTTTTTGGAGGCTGATCTCTTCAAAATTTGGCTCAGAATTTTGATTTTAGCAACTGCAGGACAATTTGAAATGACAAACGAGAAAGAAACCAAATAAATCCACATTTAAAGTAGCAATGCCAATCAACGAAAATGATATGCCTACCATGTTCCAGATAAGAAGGCGTACCTTCCGAGGGATCAAGCCTTCGAGCCCTTCGCCCGTGCTTGGAGTTGTTGTGTACAAACATATTGTCTGACACCGCCAACACGTGGCCGTCAACGTTGACTGTTGTTGAAACCACAACCTGTGAGCACAAGAGTGATAGAGGTCAACATTTTGATACGTTAACAAAAATAAATAAATAAAAACACAGATTGTAATAAACTCACTTAAATAAATAACAGCTGGGAGCTGCCAAAAATTGCATAGCTATTTCGCATAATCACTGGTGCTTATGCTGTACAAGTCCAACAAGAGACGCTATTGACGAGTGAGACTTTGGCACAGAAACCTTTTGATGCAGCTTTAAGTCAGATTGCATAGGTTGTAGCTGTACGGCAGAAGGTACACTGTTAACCATCATTTTAACAAGCAGATCTTTATTACGGGTTTCTCCCCCTCTGCAAATACAAGGGCAGCTGTGTTCCCCACCCCGCCAATTATCCTGCAGTTTCTGTTCTGGAGTAGATAGTGGTAGTTGACATTAAAAATGAGAATTAATTCAAAACAAAACAAAAACCACTTTCTTGTAAAGTTGAGACAAGAGCAGAGTTCTGGTTTTTCTCCCTGACACAGTCTCCTCTTTTTTAGCCATAGTCGCCAGGGGTATGCGGACATACCCACAAATTCTCTTGCTCTGAGCAGCATTTCAGCGTGTGTCTGGGGACAGTCTCCACTTCAGAGAAGCCCCGACCTAGTTACCCCTCCTGTTGTCTGTGTTGTGCCTCTTGTTTACGGGCCCTAACCAAAACCAGGGTCCCATTGTCGTAGGCACTCTGCACACACAATCTGAGCTGGATCCTGCCCACAGGAGTGTTGAGTCTGGACAGATCAGACACAAAGCATGGGAGGAGAAACTAAGGCACAAAGAGGGAAAGCAATTGACCCACAGTCAGACAGCTGGTTGACAGCACTGCCGGGAACAAGACAGAAGTCACTCAGGTCCCCACCTCAGCCCTACAACTATGCGCTGTTTCTTTTCCCCTGTTTCCCGCTCTGACCCCTCTGTCCTGTGCTAACAAAGTACAGCATTTCAGGGTTCAATTTCAGCTGAAGACTGGGCTGGGGTAGACTGCCTGTATTCCAAGAGCACGCGTTGCCATAGAGAACTTTGGCTGAAACAATAAGAAGAAATGACCTACACTTCTCCTTATATTAAACAGGGAAAGGGATTAAAAAATGAAACCCACAGAGAGATGTTTATTCATGCGACCTCTTACAACCAAATATAATAATTGTCTGTTAATTGCAGTTTCAGCTCCTACCTCATACTTCGACATGTGAAACAGCAATCAGCGGCTCCCGTTTAATCCACCTATTATGTTGACTAATTAACTTTGCTCGACAGTTTATTTCTTCCTCCATTATCAGCCCCTGTCAGCCGCAAGCACACTGCCGCATAGGGGGACCTCAACCCTCGTGATTGATCACCGATAGATTGACATGCAGATTAATTTAATTAGAATCACCTCACTTGAGAAATGAAAGACAAAGGCAAGGGGGCTAATAGATCTGCTCTTATAATGAGGCAAGCCTCCAGAGCCAGGGCAGAGGCTTTCTGATTTATTTTGCTGAATTCCCCAGTCTCTCTGAAAGGCTCTTGCTTTAATTGTTCTTGGTTTTGAGGGGCTTTAGCCTCTGAAGAGGTGAAATGCTTTACAAGGATTGGCAAACATTGCTTCAACTCTCCTAGGAAGCTGCTACCTCTCAGACGCGGTTGAATGGGGACACTTAAAGGATCGCTTGCAACAATTCAATTTCATCGCTGCAATTGGATAAAGGAAATGAATTAAAATTTTTGCAATTCCACCTTTTTCTCATCACCTATTAAGCACTTAAAAATATAAAGCAAGTCAAGAGGCTAAACCATCCTCAGCCAAGCAAGGAAGCCTTTGACTTTAAAAGAGAGTCTACAAAAGAACAGTTTGCATTTCTAGATTTCTGACACAGTCCATCAGAGTGTCATTCTGCCATGGATTTTTAACAAATGAATACTGAAACACAAAACAAAGGAGTCACCAAGAACTTACATTTCACAGATGGTAATTTGGGGAGCGGGAGGTAGTAGTACCAAATATAATAAGCAAATCCTTTTGCATTCTAGCCACTCGAGAAAGACACTGCCAAAATGTAAAATTCCACAAGGATGTCAAAAGTTATTTCTCCTTTTTGCTCAGCAGGGGCAAAATCAAGTTTTGGCTGTTTTCACTAAAATGTGATCCGACTATAAGTGTCACATAGTTTGTGCATGCTCAAATGAGATGGCAACCACTGTAAATTCTCTGGAGCAAGAATTCTGGGGCAAATGCTCAGCTGGTGTCTCGAAGAACTTCTGTGCTAGATCAGGATCTCTACTTTTGTCATTTGTGTTAGTCAGTAAAGGTGTCTGGCACTTTTAAGCTGATGTATGAATAAATTATTATTATTATAGCTGCAGCAAAATTTCAATTTCATAGAACATCACAAGATTCAAATATTTTCTCCTACAATTTGGTCCCAATCTTGCAAATACTTACGCGGGGGCTTCAACTTTTAACATGTGTGTAGTCCCACTGAAATCAATTAGGTTAAGCGCATTTTTTTAAAGAGATATACCTATCTCATAGAACTGGAAGGGACCTTCAAAGGTCATTGAGTCCAGTCACCTGCACTGACAGCAGTATCTGTCACCATCTAAGTGCTTCCAGTATGCAGATCCAAAAGTCTCCCTAAGTTAAAAATGCTAGATTAGGGCCCAAGCTTGCAAAAACTTGTTCATGTAAGTAACCTCTCTCACATAGGAACTCCTAAGGTGGGAATAATGCTACTCATGAATAGCACCAATAATGTCAATTACTCATGCAACTAAGTCGTCCCAGGATCAAGCATTTGTGCTATTTTGCTTCCAGGTTTTGGGATCTGTTGACTTGACGCTTTTTGATTTATGGAGAAGTACCTTCCTACCTACCTCTTGACCATATAGTTTGATTTACTGCACAGAGACCGCATTGGAGTGGTTCTTTGGAGTCGTTAGCAGAAGAAACTATAAAAGGAATCACCATGAAAATCTGTTTCCAGTGTCAGGAAATGCAGAAAAAAGTGGTTACCCTGGGTGTCTGTCTGAAAAAAATGATTATTCATAGTGCACCTGTAAAAAGCAGCACACACACTGCCTAATTCTTAAAATATACAACTTTATTAATGTAAGCACTCTTTTGCTAGGAATGAAAAAAAGAGAGTTAGCGTACATGCACCAGCTAAATATTAATGTTGTGACTGTGGAGGAAGAAGAAAATAGACTGCATTTGTTATGCAATGCAACGATATCCTTGGACTTTTTCAGTGCATGTATAGCGTTATAAGGTATGCTTCCATTTTTGATCTAAAACTACAACTAGTCTCATTTGGACTTTGAAATGATGGAGATGTGTTTAAGTCAAAGTGCATGCTAAAATTAATTTGTGGAGCAAGCGTAACATTGGGGGGTGGAGAGGAAATCACACTAGACATGGAGTGAGCTGTTGGACATCCGCAGAACACAGACTATGGCATGAGGGAAAAGGCATACTACAGTTTAATAAATGATTAATGAGGTGCTGACATATTAATGTAAACACGAGGACAAGCAGGTCTGCCAAATCTCAAACCTTTCCAAATTTTGTCAACAAAACACATTTTTAATTTGAATCAGGCAAACACGGAAAATGATTTGAGCGTAAGCTTCTTCAAACCCTTCATAGGTTTTTAATTTAAATCCTGTATCAACATAGGGTGAGACAAGGGTAACAGCCCTCCTGTGCTCCTCTGTTATTTTATAACTTTATTCAGCCATCCAGCAGTATCCTGGGCCCTCCACTGTATAATGCCAGCAAATTACCTACCATAAAATAGTTCAGCTGTGAATGTTTTTGGGAGGTAAGTGAAAAAAAATCCTCTAAAACTAGAATGTTGGAGATCAGCCTATTTATCAGCCTATTTATCCAGGTTTAATACTGGGCCTGTTTATTTGTTATGGGGCTTCACCTAATATATCAAAATTAAGCATTGCTGACTCCTCATTTTCAACCACAGCCCATTATGTTTTGCTAACTGATTAATACAGAACATGTTCCTTGTGTTTTCAATTTTCTCCCTTTTCCTGGCAGTGCCCTGATATTTTGGTTTATACCCCAGACACCTCATGACACAGACGTCAGAAACTCCGTGCCGATAATTTCCCAGTTTGAGGTCTCTTGCTGCCATTTGCTTTAGAATTCATTAATCTGATTTTATATCTCACTGCCCCCGCTTCCTAATCGCTGTCATGGAAGAAAAAAAAAAAACAGAGATGGGAAACATCCTTATTTTTATCACCAGTGGGAGACTGCTTCGTGTCATGTGGTTTTGTCATTTGGGTAACTCAACTAAACCTTGCTCCAGCAAGACGCTTAATTCTGTTCCTAATGTGAAACGCCCACGTGCAAATGCATTCAGTGAGATTACTCATGTGCTTGAAATTAGGCACATGCTTAAATATCTTGCTGACCCAGGGTTATCCTCAGGTTGCTCTTTTCCAACTCTTCCCTCTGCTGCCTTTTTTCCCTTCTCTCAGGAGACAGCCTTGCACGTCCTAGTGCCATTATCTGGAATTTGTGAAGCATTATTTTGGTCTCTTACGCAGATGCGTGGCAGGACACAAATGGCAACAATTCAAACATGAGTGGCAGCATCCCATTAAGGCAAGTCAGCAGCTTCGGCTGAGGTGGAGGGCGGTGGTAACCACATCAGATAGCATGGTAATGCGCTAGTGACATGCAGGGTTTGCATAATAAATGCATGTTGGTGGTGGTGGTGAGTGGGGGGATTATGCTGTGACTCAGCCACGAAAGTTTTCTCCATAGTGACACCTGACACACATCAGCTTGCAAAGAGTTTTATTACAACAGTGACATAAAATTCCAACTATCAGAGAGGTCGCCGTGTTAGTCTGTAGCTTCGAGAACAACAAGAAGTCTATAGACTAACATATTTTGGAGCATAAGCTTTCATGGACAGAGACCCGCTTCATCAGATGCGTGAGTGGGGGTGGGGTTTCAGAGGGGTATTTAAAGAGTGGGGTCCCAGAAAAAGGGAGGCCCAGAGCTGACAAGGTCTATTCAGTCAGGGTGGAAATGGCCCATTATCAATAGCAGGTATCAAAAGAGGAAAAAACAAGTCAGATCAGATGGCTCATCTCCCTCTGTCTGATCTGACTTGTTTTTGCCTCTTTTGATAAGCACTGTTGATACTGAGCCATTTCCACCTGGCTGAATAGACCTTGTCAGCTCTGGCCCTCCCTCTTACCGGGACCCCATTCTTTAAATACCCCTCTGAAACCCCACCTCCACTCATGCCTCTGATGAAGCAGGTCTTTGCCCACGAAAGCTTATGCTCCAAATTATCTGTTAGTCTATAAGGTGCCACAAGACTTCTTGTTGTTCACAAAATTCCAAGTTGCTGGGGGTCCTTAGTTACTCAAGTGTGCTCAAAGGC
This sequence comes from Carettochelys insculpta, assembly GCF_033958435.1. Lineage (NCBI taxonomy): Eukaryota > Metazoa > Chordata > Testudines > Carettochelyidae > Carettochelys > Carettochelys insculpta. The sequence continues at coordinate 37,789,160 of NC_134151.1, forward strand.
TTTTTGGTTCTGTGTGGTGCCTGAGTGCAGAGAAGCGCCCTGGGAAGCAGGATCAAGGGGGCCACAGGGTAGTGCCCCCCACACTGGGAATACTGAAACAACTGAAGCAGGTGGAAGGAACCCGGCAATACTCCCACCCCAACGTTGGAGTGAGCAGAAGCCAGAGGAGGGGTGCAGGACCCACGGCAGCCCACAGAATCAAGCCGCACGCCAGGGATCAGGCAGGATTAGTTCTCCTCTCCCTGGCTGCTCTTACACACCCCACAGAGAGACCTCAGGGCAGGCACACAGGACAAGCCTCCAGCCAGCCAGGAGAGGTGGCCACTCACCTGACTCCTCAGCCAAGCCCACCCCCCAGCCACCTGGGGTCCCTAAGGAGACACTCAGCCCTGGGGAGAGCCAGGTACAGGGGTGCCAGTTGCCAGGCTGGGACGGAGGCTAGAGCACGGCCCCTGGGGGAGCACGGGTGTGAGCACGCAGGTACCAACCACTGAGGGGGTAAGCAGGAGAGAACAGGACACCAGCTACCATGTGTGGCAGGGAGTCCATGGCACCAGCTGCCAGAGGTGGGTGGAGACGACAGAACACCGGGAAATGCTGTGGGAACAGCCGAGACCCCCCCCTCCCATCCTAGAACTGGCTGCCCCTCCCCTAGCTGCGTCTCACTAGCTCCCATCACTCCCTCCCCCATCCCTGCACTGCCACCCGTCACCGGAAGCTGCTCACCCACTCCTGTAATGATACCTTGTCATGTCTGCGCTGGGGCAGAAGACATGAGGCCTGGCTGCGGCTGGCCTTTGGCTCAGGCTGCAGGGCCACAAAACTGTTGTGCAGCTATACGGGCTCTGCACTCCTGAAATCTAGGCCCCTCGCTCCCTGTGGACTCCCAGACGGCCGGGCCGAGCACCTTTGTCACCAGCCTGTGATCCCTGACAGACGACCGTCACCAGCCTGTGCTCCCCGACAGACGGCCGGGCCAGAGCACCAGGATCAGCGTAGCAGAAAGCGGCACAGCGCAAGGACGGAGCAATTACATTGTGTAAACAAGACTCCCCTGTTTCTGGGTGGAAAGGCGGACAGCCACGCAGACAGGGCCACGGGGAACAACCTGACCCCTCCCAGCTCAAACTGCCAGCTATCCACCCAGGAACAGCATTTGCAACTGTCTGTCTCCTCTTTCTGACCCCAGACTTTGGCACAATCCTTCCAAGCAAAGGGGCAAAACTCTCACAGACTTCAAAGCGAGCTTTATACTGCCCCTGGGAGCAAGCCTCCCAGAGGCGGTGGCAGACAGGCTTCTGCAGTGGGGCTGTGTGTCTGGGGGCAAGGTGGGTGGGGTGGGGCTCTGCTCCATGCTCCTGGAAGGGGCAGAGCCTTAGGTGGAAGGGGCATGGCTGAGGGCAGTCAGCCCTCAGCGCTGCACAGAGGAGGGTGCCGGGCCATTCCCCCGCCCCTCGCCCTCAGAGCTGTGCAGAGCGGCATTTCTGCATCATTTCAAAGGGGATGTAGCAGCAACATCAGACAGGAGCTCTGGACCCCTTCGGTCCCTGGCCAACTGCCCCTTTTGCCCTCCACCTCACAGGTGGGCCTGGACTTCTGCTTGTTGGGCTCAGGCTAGCACGATCCCATAGCGGTGTGGATATTACAGATCGCACACAGCTGCTCAATTTGAAGCCTGAAAGAGCCCCGGGTCTGAGCTCAGTGGCTAGCCAGAGTCTCCAGCAGACCCACAGTCTCCACACCACAGAGCTAATGAGGCTGTACACCAGGCTGACTGCCAGCTGCAGTGTAGACACAACCTGTGGGGCCAGGATTTCACCCAGCATGTTTCCACCCATGAACCAAGCTGTAAGACCACACAGTGTTTGTGCTCAATGCTTTTCTACCCTAGAAGTGACAAAAGAAGCCTGCCCTCTGCGGTGGCCAGCTGCTTAATTTTAAGAAGTTTGTTGGTCTAATGCGAGAGCAACAAGTTCAAGAAGAAAACCCAGCTATTGCAAGAGAAAAAAAGAAAAATACTGACATTTAATGGATTTCTACAAGGTTTAAAAAGTGCACTGTGTTCAACTCTGAGCTGTGCTTTGCTCTGCTGAAAGTGATTAATTTCTTGAAAATGCTAAGGTCACACTAATTGACATGACCTGTGTAATTAAGCAGTCTCTGTTTACACACTGAGAGCTCAACGGCTGTGAAGCGGGGTTTTCATGACAGAACGTCTTTACAAGTGAAGAGATCAACCACCTTCCTTGTGCCCTACCTGCTCACCTACACAAGCTCCTGATTGCTGTTCTGAGGGAACATGCAAAGGCATTACCATATGAAAATCAGCCCGCATCTTGCGGGAATACAAAATTGGCAGTGCGAACATATCACAATTTGTGTGCTTTGACAGGCCCCGGACTTGGCTGTTCATGCTAGATTGCCCTACAGGCAAGAGCACCCTTGGAGAATACTTTCCCTCTTAGAGGAGAATATATATTTTAATAAGTGCAAATGATTCCCATTGGCAGCACCATATAGAGGCAACACATGCAGCCAGATGTGAGGGATTTCTGGCCTGCTAACCGCCCCCCCCCCGGCTCTGACACAGACTGGGTGCATGACCTTGGCCAAGTCACTTACTTTCTTAGCTCTTGGCTGTAAGGAAATAATAGTTATCTACCTTGCAAAGAACTATAGGGATTAACTGGTTAGCATGTGTGTAATACAAGAGGCATTGAGTATTATCACCACACATGTCATGCGTAGTACTTACAACTACATGCTGTGGTGTGCAGGAGGGGAGCTAGATGGTGGGTTTCCACATACATGGTCTGTGGCCTCCTTCCAGCCTAAACTACCCTACTGTGACCATGTAGATTTCCAGGAAAAAACTTTCACTGCTGTTGGCCCAAGGTTAACCCAGTGCCCTGAAGACAGTCCTGAGTTAGAAACTCATCTTCCTGAACTCCTGCATTGCCTCCCACACGGGAGGGACACTTTTCCACCTGACCCCTTAAAGGCAAACACCTTCTGGATAACCAAATGGCTGGGTCAACAAAGGGGGATGGTTTGGGCACACATTTCCCACTGTTGCCAACACTCTGCTGGCTCCAACATTGGGAGGTCTAGAGCAGACAATGCTCCCATGGCCAGGGCCCTTTTTAATTATATATCCTATAGGTGCTGAGCCTGTAAGACAATACAGTGTTAAAAATATTAGCAGCTGGCTGGAACCTCACAGGGCTCAGCCTAGGCTTTCCCGGGTATGTGCTTATAATGGTAGGGTAGTATTGGCCAAGTGAAGAACCAACAATGGGAATTTTGCTTGAATGAGGCCTGGGCCAGTATAAAACTAACATTTATTTAATTATCAGAGGGGTAGCCGTGTTAGTCTGGATCTGTAACAGCAACGAAGGGTCCTGTGGCACCTTATAGACTAACAGAGAAGTTTTGAGCATGAGCTTTCGTGAGCACAGAGTCACTTCATCAGGTGCTGGTCTTGGAAATCTGCAGGGCCAGGTATAAATAAGCCAGAGTAAGGGTGGGGATAACAAGGTTGTCATTGATAACCTTGTTATCCCCATCCTTGCTCTGGCTAATTTATACCTGGCCCTGCAGATTTCCAAAACCAGCACCTGATGAAGTGACTCTGTGCTCACGAAAGCTCATGCTCAAAACTTCTCTGTTAGTCTATAAGGTGCCACAGGACCCTTTGTTGCTATTTATTTAATTATTGAATTATAAAATAAATTTTTCATACTGTAGTGAATGACTCCTCGAGGACAGTTTGTTTAGATTTTCAGAATAACTGTAGATCTGGTTTTGTTACAAGATTCCCCCCCACCAGCACCAATAAATAACGTTTGCTCATTTAAAGTCTTTACAGGAAGGCACAGTTAGGGCAGATCAGAATATTCAGGAGAGAAGCATCCATGTGATTCAATACAACAACATTAAAAGGTCCCTCTTGTTTCTTCCCTTCACATTTTCACAGCCCATGGGAGGATAACATCATCTTCAAATCCTCTCCTGTCCAGAGCATGAAAATCTAAGAACTTCTTTATTGTCCTTTGAAATCCCAAAACCTAAGATCAGTACAGTAAATTTCAGCATCTTCCAGTTAATTTGTGTCAAATTATTTCTGCCCCTACCAGCTGCTTATTTTTAAAGAAGGAAGCATGGTATACTGACCTGGAATCGCCGCATGTCCCGGGGGTTTCCAGCATTTTTTAGGCAATTTTGGTTACATTTGAGAAAAAATTTCAAGAAGAACCTGTAGAGAAAAAAGAGACACCAAGATTAGCATCTCAGATGCAAGTACTGACAGCACCTTGTCCCATTCCTGGGTCTGAATCAACAAATCCCTACTCCCAATAGCAATTCCTTTGATTGGCCACATCGGTAAGGGCCACTCACATGGCCTCAGAACAGCAAAGCACTTCAGCGTGTGCTAAATGTGACGCACATGCTTAAGAACTTTGCTTTGTCGCAACCATATATGCTTGCAGAATTGGGCACTACGCCACTTTACATGACTAGTGTCATAGAATCGTGTTGCCTTCCATGGCAGCCAGGAAGTTGAACATGTACAATTTCAATGTAGCAAAGAGAAAGCAGAAAAAAACTGGCCAGAAAAGCAGCTTACTGCGTACGCGGTTTCATCTCAAAAGTTCACACGCCACATGCAAGCCACAGTTTGATGCAAAAATATTAACACGTTCCGCACAATCTGAATCCTGATCCAACAATTAAACCAAATTTGTCAAGGAAATTAAAGGTTGTTTGTGACAATTTACATAAATGAACAAAACACTGCCAGGGTGAGGGAGAGGTCTTGATTAAAAAGGCTGTTCTGAGGGAAGAAATGAAAGAGCTGCCCATACCTAAACATAGCAATAAGACCTTGATGTATATTTTTAAGAAGAGACACTACATTTTACAAGCCCCACAAAGCAAACATTCTGCTGAAAATATTTTCTCCACTGTTACACACCAATGGACCATAAACCCACAAAGACAAGTCAATAAATAATAGTGGGTCTCAGATTCCTGGCTTCCTCCTCAACAACCAAGGTTTATCGGCACTTTGTCCTAAATAAACTGCAGCCAGGGCTCTACTAAAGCTTTAAAACCAGGTGCAACCAGACAGAGCATCATTATATCTTTAATAGCTGTTGATTAAGCAGGCAGAGGCTAATTTACCCTGTCTCCACTTATAATGAGGCATCAGGGGGTGATTGTTTGTTATTGTTTTACTTAAAATCAGAAAGTTAATTTTTTGCAAGCATCCGTCCCCAGTGAGAACCAAAGGTTGCTGCTAAGTGGCAAATTTGCGTAAGCTGAAATAAAGGAGGGCAAAACTGGGTTCGTCGCACGGAAACATTTCCAAGCCTCGTTTTGCTGGTGTTTGCGGATGGAGCGCCCCTGCTTAGCTGCAAAACTGCATCCTAAAGAGGCCTGTGTGACTGGTGTGTCAACTCCTCCACATTATAAAAATCATATTAGGCAACGGGCCGTGTTGACAAATTGAAATGACAAGGGGCCACTTTCACTAAAAGGAATAAAAGAGACCAGCCAATATAAAATAATAAGTAGCCACAAGACACTGTCAACAGCAGACGGCCAGGGCGCTGTTTGTTTACGCTCAATTAAAGAGGGAGTATCAGCCATTGCATTTTCTCATCAAGTAGGTCTGGATATTCAATAGCCGAAAGTTGGTGTTATTTGTCGTGTGTGTGTCTTTTTAAGCCTCTAATGGCCAGCTGTGACAGCCTGACTCCGATTGTGTAGAAGGAGCTGTCAGCACAAATTCTGGCATCTTGAATCCCGACAACCGCTTGCCACCAGCCGAAGGTTTGTACTTGTGCCAGGATGGATTTTGAGAGACAAGCAAATAGGGCATTAATTCCGCCAAAGGAAAACGAAAGGCAGGGGGAGTTCAGGATCTTACACTTCAGACGATGGCTTTCCTGTCAGCAGCCCATCATTTAGCTTGTGAGCTATGAAGGGCATGGACATTAGATCCCTCTTGCCCTAAGCTGGCCCTGTCATGCGGAATGCTGGCTGAATAGCACGACCACCCCTCTGTGAGAGATTGCTGGCTGAAATAAAAAGCCTGGCCATCTGTTGGGAGGCAAAGACGTCCCTGTCAACTGGTGCCTGGAGCCTCCAACAGGCCCTTATGTGGCAAAGTCTCTCAGAACTGCTGATTCTTTAGGGAAAAGTCTGCTCTGCCCCAGGGGTTTTCCGGAATGTAGGAGCCAAGCAGCTGACCACTTTGGCTTCAGCTTCCCTAAAGTAATATATTACTGGGAAGGGTGTGTGTGTGGGACAGGGGGGACAACGTAACAGTTAAAAATATCCACACTCAAAACCAGAGTCAAACGTGCCATGCAAATGTTGGAAACATTTATCATGCTAACTTTGCAAGGCATGTGTAAACCCGGGGGTGTGCATGTACTCGTGCATACATGGGTTGATCCACTCAAAAGCCGTTCACACCTCCCCCCCCCAAAAAAAATAGGGAACGCTCTTAACCAAATGTTCATTATTAAGACCCTAAACTTTTTCTCTGCTTAAACTACGTCATTCTCTTGTTTTATAAGCTGGTGCTGGATCAAAAGCTCCAAACAACTCCATGAAATAAAACAGCTGGACTCTGGGGTCTGCAAAGTCTAAGTCAGGGGTCCGCAAACCCCGGCACATGTGCCACTCTTGGCACGTGAGCCGATTTTCATCGGCACGCAAAGCAGGAGCTCAGCCCCGTTCCTCCTCTCCCATGCAGCTGGGAGCTTGCTCAAAGCCATGCTGCCTATGGATTAACAAAAGACCAGCTAATGCTACCACCCAGCAACTAAACGGTAAAGCTTTGCATCTTTGTGTATTCATTAATGAAGCTGTTGTAGGTAGGACTTATTAGTCTCTTTACAAAGTTTCACCGGCACTCAAGCTGTGCACAGAGCGCAAAAGATCAAATTTCAGCACTCCACTCCGGAAAGGTTGCTGACCCCTGGTCTAATTCAAAGGTCCAGAATGTTACCAGAGGCACGGGTGAGTCTCTCTTGAAGTCAATGAGTGTTTCGCCTATAAAAAGCTGCAGAAGAACTGAGCCCCATTTTATTCACTTCTACCACAGACACCATCCCCCACCCCCATAGTAAAATTTATAAACTCCAAGAAAGTGATTTTTTTTTTAAACAGCCACAGCATTTTGGTGATGAATTTTCAGTACACGGAGTTTACATCTGATCATTTCTTTTGCTATATTTTAAAAAAATAAATTAGCAGATCCAACCTTGTCTTCTCATCCTACCAAGAGTCAAGCCAAAATGTTGGCTGAATATTGTCGCAGAAAGCCCCACCTACAGGAAGGCCCAGTGAGCCAGGTTTTGTACTAACCTGTGCGAGCCCTGGGTTTGATGGGGAGTGCCTAGATTCTGATTCCACATAAATCTCTGTGGCCCACCTCAGCTGGGTTCCACAGGTGAAAGGAAAGGCAGAATCTGGCCCACTGTTAGTTACCTCTGAAGGGAGTGCTGCTTTGGCTGGAAACCAAGAGGCTAGCATACCACTGTCTGTCATGCTGACAAACACTCCCCCACCATTTCCTTGTGCTCTGCAGTGTGTTTGTATTCATCTGCTGTCCCTTGCCCTATATTTAGATTTTAAGCTCTTTATGGCACAGACTGGTTTTGTTCTATGGTTTATACAGCACGTAGCACAATGGGAGGTGCCTGTCCACGACAGAGACTCCTAGGGCCTACAATAATACAAAAAAATAATAATAGAGAAGAAAGACTGGATGAAAATCAGAGGTCACACGAGTAAACAGAATCGTTTAACTCAAGAGCATTCTATTTCCTATGTACCATCTTAGAATTGTCAGCTCTGCCACATGCATCAGCTTGAGTCCCATTCTGCCAGCTTACTCTGCAAAGCACCCCGCTGTAATAGATCCAACTGGCCCAGGAGCGGTGCTGGCAAAAATCTTGTTTGTTTACATAGGGTATTTGTTTACATCTAACTTCTTAATATCAGGTTGTTTAGCCCATGCTAATTTTCCTCCACCTATGATGAAAAAATAATAAATAAAAATAATAAATATTATTCTCATTAACTGCTGAGGCCTCATTTTTCTCATTTATTGAAATATAAGTGCAACACTTAGGAATGCCAATAAAAGCCTGAACATTTATTTCTGAGCTGCAGCCACCTGACATGGGTCAGGTTTGCCAAAGGATAATATCCCCGCAAGGCTGCTGGAGCAGTTTTAGTAGTGGGGCTGGTGATGACAGAAGCCACGTATTTGATGCTTGTTATCGCTACTTCCAGTGGCCCTACTTCCAGCACTGCTGTATCCCTGCTGTGTGACAAAAGTCAGCCCCCCATGATTACTGTGCCTACTGAGATATCTGTCTTGGGCTTTTCCTAACCAAACAACGCACATCTGCTAGCTCCCCATCCCGATGCACAAACGGAGTAATACAGCCAACGAACCCAACACACTGTGACAGACCCTGCTGTAGAGCCGCACTGGTCCCAGTCCCCTCTAGGTCTCTGGCACTGCCCTATGTGTTCTGCCAATGCACGTACGCCATACTTCCCGTCAATACCTGTACCCTTCCAGCAACATGGAACTGCTGTTCTAGGGCTGCCAGAAACAAAGCGCGTGTGACCAATAAACAATTGTTTGAATGGCTCCAACAGTGATTACCATGACAGTTCCCAGTTGAGCCCCGAGAGGCAGGCCAGTGCAAGGGTACAAGAGGGTGCTCATCACGCCAAGAGCCTGTGAGAGCCCCTTGTGGCTACTGCTCTTCTAGAGGTAATTGCACTGGCCTGTGGATTCCATGAGCACTGTTCAGCCCTTGTATTTCACTGGGGTTTCCTTGTTTGCAGGCCGTTCCTGGGCCTGAAGTCCCTTCCCCAACCCCATCTGTGACAGCCTGCATCAATGTCCCTCTTAGCGTCTCTCCTTCAGCTCCAAGGCCTTCACTCTGCAATGCTTTCCCAGGTTGCTGCCCTCTGTTCCTGAATCCTTATCTGAGCCTCATCCCCTGACTTTACTTCCTGTGCCAGAGGGGACCCCTCTCTTAACCAGATGTCACACAGGAGACTGGCTAAATAGTGAGCCACTAAAAAGATATGTCTCTCATGGAAGCCAAGCCATGAAGATAGGTGGAAGGACGATTCTGCTTCTTATTGGGAATCTGTCCATAACAATCAGCTCCGACCCGCTGTGATTTTCCGATCCCATGCCACTTGTTCTCAGACAACAACTTTCTGCAATGTGCTGTACAAGTCTTGAGCTGAATCCACCACCCAGCACCCACATTAGCAGTTTGGCGTGATTTGCGTGATCAGTTATAGGCCAGCTACTTTTGTCACTTTATGAGCAAGACAGTAACATTCGGGGTGTCCTCAGGAGAGCACACCCAACGTCCTCTGTGGTGTTGTTCAGAGGTCATCTATTCCTCCTGCAGGCCTGCCACTGGGATGTCACTACAATAACTGTTAGTCTGGGTAATATCTTGAGCACTTGCCAGCCACCACTTTTTGACCGAACTGAAGGTGAAGACCTTTGCACTTTCTGATGAAGTCAGACCTCCCGCACCTGTGGCTTCCATCCAAAACTGAACACACGCTGGAATTCTGAAATCTAGACATTGTCTCCTTGGCTTTTCTCCGGTCTTCACTAACTGTTCGGATCTACACATATCCTCAAGTGCTTCTGGTTTACTACAGATACTGTGCAGTAAATCCAGCCAGGCGGTGCCTGAGTTCACTCAAGAACGTCCTATTTTACGAGTGTAATTTTCACTTTCTCCCCCAACCTCTGGGACATTAAGTGGCACACACACATTTGGCAGCACACTAGGCTGTCTCCGAGTACAATATGCTATATCTTTAATGCAGCCCAGGCCCTTAAACACTTTGGATTCTTTCAGAGCATATTCTGCCTCGAGCTCTGAAGACAACTAGCGTGATCAGACATCCGTAGATTGCTCTTCAACCACGCACACGAGACCTCCCACACTGCCTTTCCAAACTCCACAGAGTGGCATCTATCCTTGAACAACCATGTCAGAGGAATTTTCCCACATAGGCTCATCTTTTGCCCACGATGGGAAACAATATTTTTTATTTTCGCATCATGCAGTCGTGAATCCATCTGCAACTGAGAACCTTCCTTGGACCTAAAAAAAAAATCACTTATAAACACAGACAGGTCTCCAGTGAGTCTAGATTAAACTTTTTCTACACAGGGCTGTAATATTCTTGTGAATGGCCTCACCTGGCAGCTTGGTTTCTCTATGAATGCTCTTTCCAGTTTTGCATGCATTTTTGATTTTTTTTCAGTGATATTGGGTAGCCATTTGCAGCCCTCCCTTACCCCCCACCCCCATTCTCCCTCCAGAATCTACTGCATTTTTCCAGTGGATTCTGTCATACTCTGGTTCTACATTACAAGGGCAAACTTCCCTCTCCAATATAGATGAGGAACTCCCATAGGGTTGGACTCTACTGCAAGAGCTTCAGTTCAAGATGAGCTGTACGCAAGCTGGCTGTGAGTCCATGGACGGGAAGAATATGGCACTAGATTAAGAAAAATCCAATCTGGAGAAGTTCCCCAAAGGCCTTAAGCATGGAATAAGCCATTCTAAACCCATATTTGCATTTTAAAGAACTGAAGGGCAAACACAGTAAAACAGTTCATTAGGTAACAGCTTGTACATCATTATTTATTATGCAAAGCATTGTTATACACCCAAGCAGCGCAGTCTGACTTTCCCAAGCCCTGAAAAAAATCAGGTGTGGATGTTTCGATCAGCCCCCGCAGTACTCACAGCCACAGAACAACAACAAAAAGTAGGCCTAAGCGGGTAAAGCATGTTGTGTCTGTTGAAGCTATTTTGAGAGGCTGCGCAAGGCAGGTAACACCAACGTAGGCTCTTGCCCTGGCCTCTCACTGTGAAGTATCTGCAAACAGAGCGCACGTGCAGCCAGCACTGTGTCCTTGTCCTTGGAAAGCAGCAGTCTGGGTATGTTTCAGATGAAGGTGCACTTCGCATAATACCATGTGCCCAAGTGGAAGACGCCTCTGAAGTCTACAGCTCCGGTTCGAGGCGAGTAGGAATCTACTCCCCAGCTGATCCCAGCAGGATAACTCACAGGTGGAGCAGGTCAGAAAGCAAGTTTTATTCCCCTTTGTTGAAAAAAAACTGCCCCCCCCCGCACTTTTTTCAACAAAAATCAAAAACCAGCTCCAAACTTCAGTCAAAACTGGAACAGTCCAAATCAGAACCGTCACTGCAGTGCCTCCTGCTCTCCTCTGCAGATTGGCTTCCTTCATCAATGACCCCTTCCCATGACGCACTTCTCCTTGGCTTCCTCCCTCAGTTGGTTCCCTCCTAATGAACCCCTATCCTAAGCCATCTGCTGACCATGCCATCGTTCCATCTACTTGTGTGTTGTATCCCTTTATCTGTCTTTTCTATTTAGAGTGCAAGTCCCTGCTCTGAAGACCTATCTGTTACACTCATGCATCTGATGAAGTAGGTCTTTGCCCATGAAAGTTTATGCTCCAAAATATCTGTTCTTCTATTAGGTGCCACAGGACTTCTTGTTGAATAGTAACAGAGAGGGAGCCATGCTCGTCCATGTACTATCAAAACAAAAAGCAGTCAAAATAATTTATTAGGTGATGAGCTTTCGTGGGACAGACCCACTTCTTCAGACCGTAGCCGTACCAGAACAGACTCAATATTTAAGGCACAGAGAACCAAAAACAGTAATCAAGGAGGACAAATCAGAAAAAAATGATCAAGGTGAGCAAATCAGAGAGTGGAGGGGACGGGGGGGAAGGTCAAGAATTAGATTAAGCCAAGTATGCAGACGAGCCCCCTAAACCGGAAAATTCCTACCCCGGTTCAAACCGCGTGTTAATGTGCCGAAGTTGAATATAAAAGCCAGCTCGGCTGCTTCTCTTTGAATAGCAGTGCGAAAAATTTTCTTCAGTAACACGCATACTCTTAAGTCATTAACATCTTGTTGTTATCTATTACCCTGTTTTTCTACAGCCATGCTAAGCCCGGCAGGGTCCCAGTCTAGGCAGGCCTGGGATACAAATTAACGAAACAGTAGTAATATAGAAATGATTGACCACAGGCTTTCGCAGGCCACCATGAGGAGGGTTATAAATTAAAACCAAACTTTCTTAAAACAAAAATAAAGTAAGGCCTGAGTGGGGAGCAAGACCCCCCTCTCCACCACTGCCTTGTGGGAGATTTAAGGCAATTCAAACACAGAGGGTTAGCAGTAGAACTTTCTTTGCCACAATAAATACGTCTGTTGAAGGGGGAAAAATAGTTGGAAAGGGAAGACCTGCATTCCTCATGCGGAAGAAAAGCTTGTTTGTTCCCAGTACATTGGAGAAATTGTTCAAGAACAGTTCATCCATGTGAAAATATGACAGCTGTAAGGCTGCCAAGCTCAGCAGGACCTGTGGCTGTCCAGTGAGTGAGTGAGTGCAGCTTAAACCTGTCAGAGGGCAAACAAAACCTGCCCGAGGTTTAAGCGCCCGGTAATCCTGGGCTCTGGGATTAGGGTTCTCTATGTAGCCATCTCTCTGTAAGATTTGTAAAATCTCCAGATATGAACACTGGTGTGATACCTTGCAATGGTTCAACACACGAAAGAATTTCAAGGCCAGATTTCGTGAAGACTCCAAAGCAGCACAGTACTTACGCACCTATATAAGCAAAAGTGCATGAGCAGCCCCTGAAGCCAACAGGAGTACGTCTGTGTTTAACTACCCAGCTCAACCAGGGCCATCATGAGCTGAACCGCACCTCCTTGACTGCAGGATGCCTACTATTACTACTAAAACCAAGGCAAGGAGCTGCACTACAAAGGCAGCAGTACTGGCAAGTACCCAGCAGACTAGTGCAAGTTACTTCATTTCTAGTGCAAAGCAGGCACTTCCTCCCAACGTGACATTAGGCACCAGTTCCCTGGCACACACCACAAAGCAACACCAGAGCAGACACCTGGGCCATTTGATGCACTTATTCAAGTTTCTCCATCTGCTTTGCAGTGTATTGCCTCTCCTTCTCCAGCAGTCACCTCCATCATGTCCTGCTGTCAATCACAGTCCTTCCCAGAGCCCTCACGTCATCAGACCAAATATACCTCCTTGGAATTATTGAGATGAAAGCCAACCAACGTGACCATTGCAATTTGCTATTAACTATGGCCATTTGTGCACAAATCTAACATATACAGGGCACACATGAGGGTAGCAGAGACGATCTCTTGTATAAAAAAAATTCCCCCACATGTGCTGCTGATAACGTCAGGAGAAATCTAAAAAACTATGCAATACGTTTAAAGATCTGTAACTTTCTTCCAACTCAAGTCCAGAATAGCACCATTTTCACAAAGACTGTTTATGTACACGTAAGGGGCCACACTGGGTACCCTGATCACAACAGAAGAATGGAAGGCTCTCACTGATCGTTAGCAGCGTGAGACTGGGGATGGAAATCAAATACAGGCATGGGGGAGAAACTGCCTATTACCCACATGTTCACAGCTGGATTTTTAGTCAATAAACAGCAGTAGCCACCTTTTGTGGCATTTTTACAACTGGAAATTTATTCTACGGAAGAGAAATTCAACATTGCAGACAGCTTTGCTACCTCTCTCCCAAACCAAACTATTCTTCATGCATCAAACTTCCTCTCACCCATGGCAAAACTCTCGGTGCTTCTTGGGGCTGCTGCACCAGAGCAATAGTGTATTTTGTATTTAAGGATGCAAACAATTTCTTAAGAAAGCTCAGCCCAGCAACAAAATTATGAGAACAATGTTCCTCTATTGAAAAACACACACCTTCCAGCTGAAGTCCAGAAAAGGCCCCTGAGATGTGATAAGACGTACCAGGGGAGCCTCTCACAATAGGACCCTGATTACTGACAGATTCTTTTGGTAGGCTACTCTAATAATACAGAAAAAAATAGACCAGTATTTTCATGGACCTGTTCTGAATCCCCGAGTTAGCACAGGCAGCACTGTGCTGCTGTGAGTATAATAAATACTTCACTACTGCAAAAGTTGGAGAAGAACCCACATTATCACCAAATCACAAGTCAGAAGTGCGCAAAGGCAGCCTTAAATTACTCAGGGTTTGGTTCACCCCTGTTTCAAGTTGGTTCTCAGTAAGCCTGTGTGCTCTAGGAACCCACGTGCAGTAAAATGATTTTTCATTTCACAGTCTCTCCTACTGAATTCCTCTGCTCTCCAACATTAAGTGTTCTAATGCACCCCAAAAATGTAGACTTCTTTGGAAAAGTGTGGTTGGAATTGTCCCTCTCAAGTGAGGTAAAAGTCATAGACAGCTCTTCAACCTTTCATTATGAATAGAATGAGGCTGCATAAAATTCACCTGGCGCCAAAAGATAACAGTGCAAAATTGGGCAAAACACAAAAATAAAAACCTTACAAAATAGTTCAGAGGCAGGTCTGAATTCTCACTTGCCCATCTGAATTCCCAAGCACTACCACCCTCACCCCAGGACAAACTTTTCAATAGCTCTTCTCAAAGGGGTAAAAAAAGTTATTCAATGATTGATGGGGACCAAATATTTCCATACACTCCCATTTGCACAACATTCCATTTATCTGTAAATGTTTAAATCTGTTTATTGAAACCCAACTGGAGCTAAATACCCAAAACAAACAAAAGTTTGGAACGTTTTATACCATCTGTGCACCAAGTATCCAAAACACAGGGGTTCCCTTAGAACATCTAGTTGTTACCCAACTCTGTGCAGATAAGAAAGTCTTAAGCTCTGTTTTTCTTTAAGACCCGTACAGCCCTTTACAAGCTGAGGGGGTCATTGCTTTAGCTGAGACTGTGACAGGCCTCTCCAGAATTAGACTACTTTATTATCACATTAGTACATGGAAAAGTCACATAACTAACAGAATTTATCCTCATTTATTCAGTAAAAGCACTAATATTCAATCACTCTGTCGCTTTTTAATTACTCGTCCTTACACTACCTTTTTTCTTACTTGACCCTTCAAGTACCAGGGTATGAAAATGTGTTAAAACTACTTTTTTTTTAAATTCCACTTAAAATGCTAGATGTTGTTCCCTGGAATAAGCATTAAACCAGCACCAGGGTCTCTCATAGTTCACACAATGCCAGTGCATTAGCAGTCATCGTGGTGTCATACTTGTGCTAGAAGAACCTCTGTTCAGTGTATGTGATGACAGATAGCAGAATTACTGTTAATTGTAATAGGATACTGGTATTCAACTGCTTGTTATCTCATGGTATACTAGTGTAACAGTTCTTAGGTACCAGTAGCATCCAAAACACAGTGTGTTAAAGAAAACAACTTCTGCCTTAAACTAGAGACAATAGGGTTTCTTAAAAATCTCGCCCTCAGCTGCTCACTGAGGCGATGCTAATTCTTTCACTGGGGTATTAACGAAATCAAGATTCACATTGAAAATATTTAACAACCACTCCCTTCCTTTGGTTTGACTGTTTGGGGCTCACTTAGATACACCGACTGGATATTCACCCCTTCGCCTGTACTAATGAGCCTTTAACTAGCCTGACACCCGCGCACATACAAGTGTTCGCATATGAACCTGCAAAACCTGAGGGTGCCAGACTATTTCAAGGGCATGTGCAAATCAAACTTTTCAGCAGAGGTCTGAACCTGTGAAGTGCAGATGCAAGTCTGTGCACTTCTGGGTAGAAGCCCATCTGAAAACACATCCCTAATTAGATCAGGCTACTTGGAGACGTTACTTTACCTCAACATTTTCTTACCATGCAAAACTCAAAGCCTGCTCTCTTTATCCCGCCCCCGCCCCCCGATCATTAAGATCTGTGAATTATTTAGTATTAACAAAAAGCATGTCATTTGCTCAGACTGACATGGAAATTTTTGATTGGTATTGGAGACGAGATTCAGTGGGAGAAAAAGGAGAAATACCATTTGTGTGTGTATTTTACTTTTGCAGTCTATGTATATCCATCCTCTGCCATAAGCAACAATACATGAGAATTGGGAATGTGTACTGATAAACTGCACCAGGTCTTGAGACCGAAGGACTACAGCCCAAGAACTCTCAGTGAGAAGCATGGACATCTGGCACAACACAAATGCATGACCAGAAACATGTTACTGGAATGCTTTTGGTTACATTTGAGCAGAAAAACTGGAAAATGAGTCTGTATTGTTTTCTTATGGCAGCACAGTTGGCAACACTGTCAGTCAGCTTTCCCCAATCTTCCTGTATGTAGGCAGGCCCATATGTGTACGTATGGAAAGATTTTTCAAACGTGTTTAGTATTAGCTTAACTCTGCACTCAAAAAAGTCAGAGTTTTACCGTTGCCTCCAGCAGAAACAAGGTTAGGGCAACAGAGAATGCTTCTGAAAATCCACTATGAGTAAAAGGAGGCACATTTCATACCATAGGAGTATTTGCAAACTTCATGGGGATAAAAATGTTTATCTTCTGGGATGAATAAAAAGTACGGGGACAATGATTTTGCTTTCTGGTGGATTGTTCACAACACTACCAAGGTTTTTTAAACCAACATTAATTCAGTTTGGACTTGGTATTTTCTTTTAAAAATGGTAGTCCTAATCACTTTCAAATTACACAGATAACTCAGTATTCTAATTGCTTCTGATGGACTTCTGCATTCCAGTTCATTCACTGCAGTAGTCTTCCCCCAGCTAATGTCCCATGTCTCCCCATCACAGGCACTCATGTCTCTAAGCAAAAGCCTTTTGACTCATAACATTGACATCACTGTCATTACATTTGCCCACAACATCCTGCACACATGCAAGTTAAAGAGCTCTTGGCTTCAGCTGTTCCTCTGTGTCAGTATCACAGAGAGTGTGAGATACATTCCAGAGCCTCTGGATTAACCTCTGGGATGACACCCAGTTATGTCTTTAGCCACACTAAATCCTCAGCAAAACTGTAACAGCCAGGGCTGATTTAGAACCTAAACTGTAAATCTCTTCATGCAGCTCTTCTAAGGAGGAGAGTGTGAATTATTTCACCTAACCTCTCTGGCTATTTATAGAGCTATCCCTTCAGGTGTTGGTGTAGTTAAGCAAAGGCCACTTCCCCTTGGCAAGTAAATATCACCCCCAAAAGTACACAAGGACCAAGTGCATGAAATGGAGTAACAGGAGCAAAATGCCTCATCAGGAACATGCAGGTGAGGTCTCATGAGGACATAAGTTGACATGGAAAAGAGTTACAGCCAGACTATGAGCGAAATCTTCTCATCCAGCTAAATCTGTAGGAGTTCTGCCATTTGCAGGATTGCGCCCTGCTCCTTTCCTCCTTGCGTCATAAGCAGCAGTACATTTACAAGGCAGAGTAGACTAGGTGAGGAGCTTCAGTCTGATGGAACCTCTACCAGGAAGCTTACATTTGGATCCTATCTGTACTGTTACTGGAGTATCGCATCCAGGAAAAGTCTAAATAAAGCCTGTACAGGAAACTCTTAAAGGAGACTGCTGAGGGTGCCCATGGCATAGAATGGATGCGACGCTGCAAATAATAAATACCACTCCAAACAAAGTTAAAAAACAGCATCAAACACGACACTGAGCTCCTTAACTCAAGCGGATATTTCATTTTGTATTCCCATTGTTTCACAGTTTGGAGAGAATAAAGCTCTCTCACTTCCTTTGCAGCTAGTAGCTCCGGCAATGTGAATGGGCTTCGGAGCAATGTTGCTATTTTAAGTGCTGGAAGGAAGCAAGGAACTGTTCAGGGGAAAGGCTGAGGCACTCAGTCTCAATTCTGTGTACTGGTGGCCCAGTGGTGTTTGAAGATGATGCTGAATTGTCAGAAAGTAGATGTCTTATTTTTGGTGGAATTTTTCCACATGCACGTGCAGGAGGAACACTGGCACTGGCCAAGACTTCCGCAAGCTACTGCTGAGAAAGAGGGAGAGAGAGAGAGAGAAACAGGGAAACAGAGAATGAGAGAGAATTTTTGCTAACGATATTATGCATATGGCTAGTGGTACCGTCCCTAAATACTGCATATGCTGGAGAACTGTATCAACCTTGCAGAAATGAGACATCTACTGGAAAATGACTTCTCCCTGGAGACTCTCGCCTGGATTGCCTGCACTCTTTAAAGCGAAGCCAAACTAAATCTGCCCACTGCTTCTCTTGCAATTGAGGTGCAATGTTACGAGACTTGGGTATGCCAGACAAAGAACTTTGTAAGCCAGCTCCTGGAGTTCTTATCTCAGCTCTGGGAGTACAGAAGATGGCACTGCCGCTGTGCGGCTACTTTTCACGCCATTTCAGCAAGGTCATTTGGCCAGCAGGAATTGTGCAGCCCGGAAATGGCAGTAAAACACTTCTGGGTCTGTCTGCATGTTTCCTGCTAACGATACCCCAGAACAAGAGGGGAGTAGACAAAACCAAAAGCTCTAAGTGACAACACAATACCCTGAAGGCAGGGTTATCACTAAGATGGGTTTGTGCACAGATGGGTTTTAGCCGTAATAAAACAGAAAAGTGTGCCATTGCATGGTTTAATATGTAGGACTTCTGGGATGCCATATGTTTAGGATAGGTACATATACACCTGTCAATGGGTCAGACTGGTAAGATATCCCATCCTCTGACAGGCCTAGTCATAGTGGTAGGGGAGAGAGCGAGATGGCATCTTCTGGGAAGGAGGTGAGGTCCCTCAAAAGATGCCAGACGTGACTTTGCTGGAACCAGAACTGTTAACATGACAGCACAGAAAGTTTAGTCTCATTGGATCACTGAGTGGATCATTGGGATGCTGTCTGGGGTGAAAACAGAAGAGATCTGTGATCCCATCTTCATTATTCTGCAGGTAGATTTTAGGACAGAATTTCACAAGGTTCTATCGGAATCACTAAGTACTGCTGTACTATTATTGTGTTATATTGTACTATTATTGCATTGGTTCAGCTGTACCAGTTGTGGTGATAACAAGACGAAGATAAAATGATGGGTTAGTTACCAAGTTGCAAAGAAAGACAGGCAGGAGCCCTGGCTCATCCACTTCAAAGAAGTTACAACTGATCTCATGGACTACAAAGTGCTTACAACCAAAGAGATTCCAACATTTCCATCGCTGATTCTTTAAGAATGACTCACAGAGCAAGGAAAAGCAGCAAAAATTTACAGCTGAGCCTAATTTTCCCATATGCTAGTCTGTAACCACGAAAACAACGAGAAGTCTCGTGGCACCTAATAGACTAACAGATTTTTTTTTTAGAGCATAAGCTTTCATGGGCACGGACCCGCTTCGTCACATGCATGTCCATTAGTCTATAAGGTGCCACAGCTGAGCCTTCGTAGACTATCCAAAGACTAATTCCCTGTTAATGTAAACTTAAACAACCAGTTTTATCTGAAACCTTTCAACTGGAGAGTAACTTAAAACCAATCAGTACTGCACTGGAACACAACATCAAGAACAATTTTTGCTTAATTCTGCAGCCTTTTCAAAGCCCCAGGAAGATTTTATTTTTGAAGACCCGAACTGCACATTAATTCAATTAGATTCTAAAAACTAGGAGACTGACATAACAATAGCTCATAGCGAGTTAAAATGATCTAACACAGTAAAACACTATACATTCAGAAGTCACAGAGCAGATTCTGATCTCAGTATACATCAGTATAAATTCAGACTAACCCCATGAATTTACAGAGGTGCGGCTCATATTAGAATCTGCGCCTCTATAGTTTGGTACACCGCAACAAAAATAAACAGAAAGCAATGACTTATCTATACATGAAGCCAAAAGACCAAAAACGCTGATTTATTGCATAAAAAACAATGAGAAATCCTGTGGCACCTTATAGACTAACAGACAGCTTATTGCAGCATAAGCTTTCATGGGCAAAGACTACTCTGATGATTGTTTCATGTTAAACAAATTATTGTTATAGTTGTTATAGCACACCAAAACATACTCTTTGGTTCTCAACCTCTCTCTACTGTCCACACATAACTTATGAGACTGTTTAAGAGACTACCGAGCGCTGCCATTGACTGCCAGCAGTCATACCTGCTGTAATGCTAGCAACATGCAAAAATCCTTTCAAAACAAGGTTTCTGTAAAAACAACGTCTCCCAACAAACACGCTACAATGATACCCCGACTCAACAGAAGGAACAAAATAAAATCAAATAGATCTGAGAACAAATTGCATCCTGTTTAAGTGTTGAATAAATTAAATAACCTTATCCCTATGAAACAATGGGAAGCATGGGAAATAATCCAGTGAAATGACAAAAGTTATAATTTTGGGGTGTACTTTGCAGAATTTATTAAAACAAAGACAAAAGTGATTTAAATCTTCCCAGCTATTCAGCTATAGGGCAACTTCTGCCTTCAGTCATAACAATGCATCCCCACAGAGTATTTCTGTAGTGGGGGTTAATGGATATAGCTACCAATGGCAAGATTTGGCTTCTTATATTTAGGGAGAAATGAAGACCCTCCTACCTACTGAAGTGAGACAGAGGATTTCAGACAGTCAGAACAAAGAAAAACAAGCAGTTCTCTAGCACCTTAGGCTATGCCCAGACTGCAGGCTTGTTGACAAAACTTCTGGTAACAGAGAGGTACACATCTCATAGAACTGAAAGGGATCTTGGTCTAGTCCCCTGCCCTCTTGGCAGGACCAAGTATTATCCCCCCCCTTTTTTTTTTTCTTTTTAATCTATTTGCCCCAGATCCCTACATGGTGCCCCCTCAAGGGCCAAACTCACAGCCTTGGGTTTAGCAGGCCAGTGCTCAAACCACTGTTAGTCTGTACTCCAACAAAACAACGCAGCAGAAATGTAGCACTTTAAAGACTAACAAAATGATTTATTTGGTGATGAGCTTTCATGGGGCAGACCCACTTCTTCAGATCCGATCTTCTGGTGACAGTTTTATGGACAGAGCTCGTGTCCAGATTGCAGATGTCTCAGAAGAATCTGCCGTTCAGGAGTGTTCTGTCGACATCCCAACAGAACGGTTGGTGAAAGATACGCAAATGCATTGGGCAATTTGCGTATCTTTTGCCAACAGTTCTTGGCAATCGAGACACAGCATCAAAGACTAACATTTGTAAGTCTTTAAGGTGCTACAGGACAGCTTGTTTTTGTGAAGTTATAGACTAACACAGTGACCCTTCTGAGAAGAAAGAAAGTACTTGATCTAGATTTTAGGAAGGAGTCTGAGGGCATAACTCTTGTTCGTGCAACAAGTGTAATGGAATTTGTAATGACTACAGGTGTTCAAAGATTTGGTGTCTCTCCTGAAAGACAGCACCTCCCAGCAGCGCAAATTTCCCCAGTAAGAGACTAGCTCAGGCCTTCATGAAAGCTGTGTATCAATCTAAAAGTTCATCAGAAATTTCTAACTCAAGCCCCACCTTGGCAAATGGACGGGAAGAGCAGGATGCCTATTTGGTGACACTGTCCTTGGAAATCTCATTTAAGTACAAAGGAGATGCTGAGATCCCTCACTGCTGTGTTCCCTATTTCCTCCTCAAATCCATCACTCCTCACGAGACACTGGCAACTGGAGCACGTTCTAGGCTGGATAGATCTCTTCCCAATGAATGCTGTCATTTTTATCATATCACAAACCTTCCAGTCAAACACTTGACAGCCTCGATCAGGTGCTGTCCAAACATTTATTAAAACATTTTACATGATGAATATATCCAATTATTACTATTAATGCAGCTAATACTGACTAATGAGGGGGAAACATACTAGCTTGTGTCCCGCAATTCATTACCCCTGCCTTGTCAACAATTCAAAGCCCAAAACCTAATCATCCATACCGGGCCCTGTTATATTTCACACATCACATTTAATAAGTCACTCAGTGCCTATAAATTAATGTAACATGTCGGCATTTATGAGTGTGCCTTTGTCGCGGTTAACAAATGATGTGCCGGCCCAGTCTACTGCAGCTAGGCAATGACGAATGACAGAGGATGATTTCTCTGCAAACTGCAAACTATACACTGGGGAACCTAGTAGCTGTAGTTGCACACGCAAAATCTGTATGCATAACAGTACCTATTACAGAAGGATGTGTTCACCTGTATGGAAGTATCTTATAAAGGGATCTAACCTCCCAAAAAGTAACAGTCCTCTTTAAATTGTTTCTTTCAATGCCAGTTTTGCCGAGTTGAAACAATGCTTCCCATAGGTGTGGTCAGAGTTGATTTATTATTGGTTCCAACTCCTGTGATAGCTCAATTTTCAGCACTTTCAAAAATACAGCTCAGGGATGGAAACAGCGACGAAACGTTTAAACACAGCTGTGTCGCCAACAGTGTTGCTAGCCGTACATGAGTGGAATGGCACCAACAGCTCACCCGGAAGCGCTGGGCAGGAAGAGGACAAACGTGATAACATTTAAAGGGTATGGATAATTCACTAGCTTAGTTCTTTAAAAGTCTTTATTAACTGCTTTAAAACAGTATATGGGATTTTAGCGTAAGCAATATTTTGAATATTAGTGGTTGTGCTTTTTAAAGATGCAAAGGAACGGGGAAAATCCTATATACAAAATCCTGTTTGGTTATGGGTATGGCAGCTTCAGTTCTGATGAAAGACATCCGGATCTCCTTGCGGATGCATTCAGTACCAGACGTAGTCATCACAGAACCCTAGGGATAACAGGGACTGCAAATGCATGTTGCATATGCCAGCTCTGGCCAGGAAGGCAGGTTTTCACTGGAATCAGCATTAATAGAACTCAACTCTCCTGTCAGCAGTGGAAGAAACAGACAAAACTGGCTCCTTTGCAAACTGAGTTCTTAACCCTTGCAAAACCCCTGCGCTTACTAGTCTTTGTTAGCCCAGCCGCTGGGCTCCCATGGTTGGCCTTCTCCCAGAATTGCGCAGATGGCAATGCGGAACTCTGCCCTCTATTTTAGCAAAGGGACCCGTATCCCAGCAACAGCTTGCACTGGACACTAATCGTATGCCCCATTTTGAAAAGTTTACCCATGGTTTTTAACCTCACTGGTAGACAATTTGTTTTTTTCTGCAGCACATTCTTGTACGCTTACATTGCACATAAAAGCCCTCCAAAAGCTTGCAGAGCTGTCACAGTGGATTGCTACTATAGGTAAATAAACTTTGTGCGGGGATTCGGGGGGTCCCCAAAAATGCCAATTTATCAAAACAAAAACCTGTTCAGATGGAACCAATGGTTTTGATGAAATCTCCTTATTCCAATAAGAACTAGGTGTCTTGGTGCTTTTAAAAATCCCATTTGGTGTCCATCTGCATCTTTAGAGCCTGAGTACCTTTTAAAACCCAGCCCTCCATGTACCTCAGTTTCCCAGGAGTAAAATAAGGATCATTGCACTTCCCTACCTCACAAGCATCCCGAGTATAAAACTAAGGAAGATTTAGAGTGAATGCTCCACTGCTATGGAAAATAGAGCCTTGATAAGTAGATGGTCTCACGCTGCTGACATTAAAAATCTCACCTATTCTGCAACACTTTGCAAGTGACAGTAAAAAGTTTCTGCAATTATAGATCCCATTTCTCTACATTTTTATTAGAAAAATACTCATTTTATGCGGTGTCAGTGAAGCAACCCCACTTCTCAATTTGTTTTGCTGAGCTCTGGTAGGTTTTTGTGGTTGCAATACGTCCTAACCCACCCAGTGCCCCCAGACTAATAGGTATGGTCAAATTCTGTTGAGAAGCAAAGGCACTGCTGTTCCTACGCTCTGCATAATTGGGAAATGTCTAGTGCTGCAGGAAACCCTTTCAGAATGCTGTCTGAGGTCAGGCACCATGCAGCAGCGTGCAGTGCATAACAGCAAAGGCTAGTTGACCAATTAAAGTTAAGTGATGCCTTGGTGTCCTAGCAGCCTACCATTTGCACAACTTTAAAGGCAATAAAGACCCTGAAAATCCAGGACCACATACCAGTCGAGCCTCCTGCTTGGCATGCTAACGGAAAAGCTAGTCAAACAAGCCCCAAATATTTTTTAACAATTTCAATATATACATATGCAACCAGCTATAAAAATACATATCAGTGATTCACAGAAAAAGCAGTGGTTGCTGAGGAGGATTGCTCAGTCCATGCATAATGTGGTATAAAAACTTTCACCCTCCAAACAAATGTAACTACACTTGCTAACCACTAGGTCAGTAGCAAACGGTGATGACCAGCAAGTAACTGAGCACATAGTCAGTTGGTGCTAAAACATCCCATTATTTTTAGGTCACCCATCCTCTCCTTCAAACACCTGCTTGTGTCATTCACATGGCATGTCTTTCCATTTGTACTGTAGGCTCGCTGCCTTGCAGGGCACAGGTGGAACACCACACCTGAAAGACAGAAGTCTTTCTGATCCGCCCATGACTAAATGAACCATTTGTAGAAGGGTGTTTCTGACAGCGAAGCCAACACCATGCTCTCTGGGTTCTTCTTCGGCTTTACCCTGCCAGAAAAAGGTGTAGTCCTTTTCCTTTAGAGATCCCGATCTGCAAGTCGCGTCTCTTGCAGTGCAGCGATATCAACTTGGAGCCTTTTCAGTTCCTCATTGATGACAGCGGTCTTGCGGGTTTCACTGATGGCCTGAAGATCTTCAGTCAAGCCGGTCAGCATGGTCCGCACATTCCAGCAAGCAAGCTTGAATTGTTGATGTTTCTCATTTCTTGTTGATTTTCTTATTGGTTTGCCTGGTGCCCAAATTTCAGTCACTTGTCAGGTTCAGGAACCTTAAGCCTCACGCACCCAGCGAGGCAGGTGAACTGTGGCGGGACAGTACCCTATTGGCTGAGGGCTGCCCAGCTTGAGGCGGGCGGTGACTGTCCAGTGAGATGCGAGGATCCCTCCCACCGTCGAAGGCAACCCCTGGCGCTCGTTCTCTACGGCAATCGAGCAAGAGCTTATAACCGGTAACTGTTGCCTCCCGTGTTGATGCAACGCTGTTCAGCGATGCCGGAGTACCTCTCCGGGCGCGAGCCTGGGCATTTGTTATGGAGACTCTGGGCTGCCCAGACACCAGTGCAAGAGATCTGCAAGGACCTGCAAGATCTGCAAGAGATGCAGCAAGGACTGTCACTCTCGTGTGGGTCTTTATAGTCACAATAGACGCTATAAACGAAGTCTTAAATTGAAACTTTAAAGGGCGCGATCCATAGTCTGTGCAGACTGAAGGATGCCTACCTATGTAGGCTCGCTGGGGCAGAAACTTTCATTGAAACAGTCAGGCGCGAGGGGGCTCTGGCCCAGTTGAGGTTAATAATCACAACTGTAATATACACAATATGCAAAAACATTGTTTCCCTTAAGCTTTCCCCTGCATGCCTTTTGCGCTAGCAAAAGCAGAGGGAGCCTGAAAAACAAAAACATGGTAGGACAAATAACTAAGAGTACCTCTACACCACAGTTGCAGGTGTGACTGCTACACAGATAAACACACCTGTGCTAGCTTTACTGGTTATTAGTCTGGCTAAAAACAGAAGCAAAGCTCCCATGGACCAACCCTTTGCACAGTCTAGGAACACTGGTAGCTCGTAGCTCTCACCCCTGCAGCTTCCCGTGCTATTTTGATGATGCTCGGTAAGTTACAGCCAGTGCACCTATGCCTACATGAGCTGAAAGGTAGAGAAACACTAATGGGAAAGATGCTAATGCACCACCTCCAACTCCCATTTTCTTCATTCTCATCCCAGAAAACGTGTGATTCTCCATGAACTTGCAAAGCCCTCCTATACAGTTAGAGTAGCTGCACCTCTGGAGTCAGCTTAAAAAAAAATCCCTCTATCAAGGTATTCATGGAATCTGTGAAATTGTGCAGGGAAGTAAAGAAATCTGCATGACAATCCCATTGTTTCCCCCTCCAAAGGAGCCACAAGCCTGGCAGAATGGTATAGAAAAAACACAGCACTTTTCAATTCAGCCCATTGTATAGAACGTGATCGTTGCAAGGTTTATTTTATAATAATTTATTATCAGGAAAAATAAGGGTTCCGGCAGAGATGTATCCTTTCAAGAATTTATTGTTCACCAAAGTGGTTTGTTTTGCAGAAACATTTCTTTTTTCTCTTTTTTTCTGGCAGTTCCCTGCAGCTTCATCCAGGAGCCGCTTTCATCCACACTTTCCTTTGCGTTTTAGCAACATAATTTTTAAAATCGTCCTCCTCTGTGCTACCTGCTGCTCTCTGCCTTCTGCTGTGTGGGAATGACATGTCTCGTAGTCATTCCTGAACTGCTGTCTCATTTTCCTACCACCACGCTGAGCCGGCGCCTTCCCTTCAGAACAGTGGCTTTTAGCCCTTTTTCGTTTGCAGACCCCGAAAAAATTTCAAATGGAGGTGCAGACACCTTTGGAAGTCTCAGAGTATAGACTGTTGACCCCATGAGCCTGGGGACCAGAGGTTGAAAACCACTGTTTTAGAACACAACAAGCAGCTGTGGCCTAGAAATCACAAACAAATCAAAGGTGGGAAGTGGGCTCTGTTGATCTCATGGCAGCATTTCCTTTCCAGTTGCCATGCAGGGTAGGGGGTGGTGCAAAGGGATCGGGTTGGCAGTCACTATCCACACACAACAAGGTCAACAGCCAATGCAGGCCTGGGGGGCAAGATGTGGAGGGGGGAGGCTTTACACACCTGGAAGGGGCGGAACCTCAGGCAGGAGCAGTGGGGCTAAGGGCAGACAGCCCTTAGTGCTGCCCAGAGCATGGCACTGAGGCCCTGCCACAGCCCTCATACATCACATAGAACAGCAGAGTGATGCTCCGGCAGCATTTCAGAAGGGCTCAGAACTCCCAGCTGCTGCCACTGTTACCAGGGAAGCAAAGGGAGCAGGGAGCTCTGGGCCCCTTTGAAAACACCAGGCCACAATTCAGCTGCACCTATTGCCCCACTGTCGTGGGCCTGGCCACACACCACTCCCACAGAAATTCAGGACAGAGGTGCAGTGCAATCACGGCACACGCACAGACTAGTCATACAGCGTGGGGAGCCCCACTTAAGAGAGTGTTGCTGCCTGCAGAGAACCCTGATAGCGCTTTGGACTGGGAGTCAATGTTCCCTCTAATTTTTACCAGCCATGTGCAGGATAAGTTTTGTTATGTGCCCCAAGATACGTGCAGATGTTCACCACCAGTAGAAACATGCTGCCAGCTGAGAGAGCTCTGTTAATCAGCTAAGTGGCACCTGAACCTCTCCTGGGTGGCTACCCAAGTGCTCAGCTTACAAGGAACGCTGATAGGGATTACCAAAGCCAGAGAGCTGGTGTAGAGACCCCAGGGCTCAGCATCAGTGATGGGGCTGGGGTGGGGGGCTGCCCTAAACCCCGGCCGTTGTGGAAGCCCTCCCTGATGAAACAACTGGGAGAATACTCAGCTAGGGTACCCCCCTGGAGTTCTGTGTTCCCCTTAGTTTCCCCAGCAGGACATTCAGCCCTAGTACAGTTACATTCGGGGAGTGGTCACTGGTAGATGTAACCAAGGCTGTCTAAATTAGAGGGATGTGTTGACAGTTTTCGTCAGAAGATAAACAAAACTTCTGTCAACAGATCGTGGTCAAACTGCCAAGCGGCTCACAAGAGCGATCTCCTCTGATGACAGAGAGCAGCTGGACTGCCTGGCCACTCTACCGGCAAAATGACCAACTGGAAGCACAGCGGACAGGGCTGCTTAGCATCCCAGAAGCCTGGTCTGTCAACAGCGGGACCCCCGGGAATGTCCAGACTGGCTTTCTGTCGACAGATCTCTGCTGACAGAAGCGTTATTTCTCATGTGGAGTGGGGTACAGCTGTCGAAAAAAGTGCTGCATTGTCGACTTACTGTTGACAAAATGCCTTGGGAATCTGGACGCTGCAAGTTTTGTTGGCAAAACGGCTGTTTTGCCAGTAAAACCCTCTCGCGTAAGCATAGCACAAGGGGCGATACTATATAGGATAAATATT
This sequence comes from Carettochelys insculpta, assembly GCF_033958435.1. NCBI lineage: Eukaryota > Metazoa > Chordata > Testudines > Carettochelyidae > Carettochelys > Carettochelys insculpta. The sequence continues at coordinate 37,817,160 of NC_134151.1, forward strand.
TACATGTTCCAACTGCGAGAAACTGGTCAGTCCTATAGGTGGAGAAAATCCTGGAACTGGTGTCAACAACAGGGTTTTAACACAGGATTTATGGTGCTGAATGCAGAAGCCTCTTCTGATTGAACTAAAGAAATAGCTCCATTTCTATAGCTGGCGGCTCTAGTAGACACATCCTTAGATGTTGTTGACTAGCCCCTATAGCAAGACAAAGACCCACATTTTAGAGGCACAGGAGATTGAGGAAGTTTGAAGGCCAGCCCACTTCTTCTTTCGTGGGGGCAAAGGGACAAAACTCATCTTCCCAAGCCACAGAAGTGTGAACATACAGAAGTTCTCTGATAGGCTCCTCCAGTGAGTATTTCCTAGGAGCAGAGCAAATCCGCTGTCCCTTAACCCGTACCTAACTGGGCCATAAGCATTTTTTGATGCCAAATCCAATCTGATGCCCCTTCTTTCTGGGATTACATACTGCTGCAGGACCTAATCAAAAGACCCATTGTGGCCAACACTGCATAGAAGAGAGAAGAGCAAAGAAGGTCTCTGTCCTTCAAAAAAAACAAAAACAAAAACAAAAACCTAGAGAGTCTCTATTAAAGACAAGCCTGGATGAAACAAACGCAGGTCACTTACATTCCAAGCACCTTTTCTCATAGGCTACGTGTGTGTGCACCACAGCTTGCTGCTAGAGCTGTGGGGGAGAAGGGAGGAACAGGGTACTGTCTGTCAAAGATTTCAACCCGCACCGTTAACATCTCACTGAACTTGCCATATCTGAAAATTACAGACCATCTTTCTCTCAGGCTGAAAAGCAGAGCACAATTTTCAGCCAACATACTACATTCCATTGCACAATCTTTCTGAAATAATTAATTGAAACTGAGAATTTCAAAATGTTTTGACCAGCTCTACTTGCCACTTGCTTATGTTACCTGTGACTGCTGCAAAAATCATGGTAAGGTGGTTTTCCCATTCTGCTACTTCTCTAGAGCACCTGTAGCTTTTTCTCTCTCCCTCTCTCTCTCTCCAAGATCACTTGCTTCCCAACCCTGCAGTGTCTGAGCACCTCACAATCCACAATGTGCTTACCCTCACAAACCCCCTGTGAGGCAAGGAAAAGCCGTTATCCCCATTTTGCACAAGATAAACTAGCAACTTGCCCAAAATCACACAAAGTCTATAACAGAGCAGGGAACTGGATACAGGAACTCCTAATCAAATACAGTGTTCCAACCACTGCACCATCCTACCACTCCTTAAAATACACCAGATGCTCCACTGCTTACTTTTGAAACAGAAAAGGACGATGATTTAAAACAAAGATGCAAATTGCATCTCTGTGACTTTGCCAATTGAAAATGAGGCTTTTACTTCAGAAATACATTTCTACTTTTATTAGAAAACTAGCATGTTGTGTTTGCAGGCTTACTCACTATTGTGACAGTCAGGCCAGAGAGCTATAAGTGATAGCAAGGAAAATATATTAGCCCTAGATAGATCCCTGTTCCTCTGGTAAACTAACAGATGCTAGTCTAGAACTAGCAGAACTTGCCAGACTCATTTAGAACAATCAAGCCAATTAAAGTGTCAGGAGCCAATCAGGAGGTTTCCAGAGGCAGGTGAGCCAAACTAATTAAAATACCTGGGGCCAATTAAAAACCAACTGAAACTGGTTTTAAAAAGCTCCTCTTCTGTTAGCTCCATGAGTGCAAGGAGCTGAGGAGAGAAGGCGCTGTGGAAGAACTGGGAGGACCAAGCGCAGGCTTGAAGGAAGGAAGGTGCCGGGGAGGGCTGTGGGGAAGTGCCCCATAGAATCGTAGATGCCATGGGGCTGTTGTTGGAGATGTTTACAGGCAGCTGCTTTCACAGTGTCCCTGGGCTGGAACCTGGAGCACAGGGCAGGACCGGGCTCCACCCACCACCCTCTCCACATTACAGCATGGGAGCAAGACTGGTTTTGGGAAAGGGATTGTCCTCTCCTGTACCACTTGGAGGGGCCACAGAGACCGTGGAATTTGCTTCCCCTTTTTTCTCCATACTGGCCAATGATGAAAGCAAACAGCCTCAACAAACAGCAGGATGGTGCCTTGGAGAAAGTGCCTGGCCTGGGGGCTGTGAGCATCTAATGCAAGCCCTATACAATGTGAACAAGAATGAATGATGGACCGAACTGTAGCATAGGGTGGTGGGAAGGAGGATGAGAGAGAAAAGGTTTCACCTGTCATGGAGGAATTCAGAGTCTGTATCTCACTGAGTATAAAGAACTTGAAAATACTCTTGGTAAACATCTTAGTTCTCTGGACTGTCCAATGTTTGCTAGCACTTAAATACACAAGCTGATCAATAGCCCAAAAACAAAGCAGCTGAGGTAGGTATAAATGCAATAAATTAGTCTGGCTGCTAGGGCAGGTTTGCTGTTAAGAACAATCATTTTAGGATCAAGAGATAAACCATTTCTGCCACATCTTGATTCCTGCAAAACTCGGCAGGAATGATGAGGCTTAACAGCATCTCAAACAATTAGCATATTATAAATACAAAAATGATATATTAAAGCAAGAGGAGAAAAAGGCCAGCCTTTTACACCTATAGTAATATAATTCCACTACTTAATGCAAAGTAACAGGCATTAGAGTATTTGGGATCCTCTTGTATGGTGTTATCTGCTCTATCAGTAAATGAGACTATGTGAACAGTACAACCTATAAATAATTCAAGCCCTGAGATGGCAATTATAGAACCATGCACAACCAGCATGAATATTTTATGAAGGCTAAAACAGCCCTCAGAATGAATCATGAACACACATGCGCGCACACACACAGATAGAAAGACTCAGCTCTTGGCCAAATATTGCTTCCAGACATGTCTCTTATATCTGATCCCTAGTTCGCCTGAAAATAATTCTCGACCACAGAAGTTACATTTGTATTTTTATATATTAAAAAATAAATCAATGCACAGAATGCACAGAAAATCATTTCATTGAGGGTGAAACTGTTTATTTCTGTTCAAGGTTTCTAGCAGAGATTCCAAATGACTTTTTCGTGTGCACAAAATGTGGTTGGCAAAAGTAAACTACTGGTTACAAAGTCTGCTGCCACAGGAAAGCCTTTAATTCAGACCTTCAGTGCCCTCAGCAAATAAGAGAGCAGCCCAGTAAGACTTATTTGTAGAGTCAAACTCAAATGTGGACATGCATACGCAGCCCAGCGTGGATGCAAAATTTATATCTGCATCTGATCCAGACATGACCCAGGATATAAAGCGGATATCTGCAGATCTGCAAGACTCTCATGTCACTCTCATTGATTTTAGTGAGCTGTCTGGGTGCATATCTGCCTACACAATCTGCCCATAACTAAGGGCTTGTCTACAGTGGGAGATAAAGAAATAAGGGGTGGGAGTGTGTGGGAATGTGAATGCACTCTAACCCCCCCCACGTTTTCAAGGCTCTTTACAAACTGTAAGTGAGCCCCAGAATACCCCTATGAAGCAGGCTGATCTAATTATCCCCACTGTACGGACAGTCACATTTAAACATACTGCAAGACGGTAGAGGAACTTGGACTAGAACTCACCAGGCTGTCTTCCCGTGCTTTGCCGACATCCTACCAGCTCTCACGTTTAAGCAGAGCCTTGGAACCCATATGATTTCACATGTCTATGGCAGGTTTGACCCCACAGTTTTCAGGCTTGTGGCAGATTACAAGTATACTTGGCAGGGAACGTTCAATTATATATGAAAGCAGAAAGGAAAGTCATGTGGCTAAAGCGCATAGGACTAAACACTTAACTCTCATTGGCATTTCACTCACACCTAAAGAACCTTTCAAGGCTATTGTTTATTCAATGCACTGCAGACAATGTGCCCCATTCTCCTGGAAGGTTGAGTCCATGAAGAGTCTGACAAGACACTGAGAACACAAACATCCATTCTTTTACCGTTTCCTCAATATTCCTTGTAATTTTGTAGGATGGGCAAACCTAAGGGGCCATTGTGTCATTAGCTTGCTATGGTGGGAGGTTTGTGGGATTGTCATGGAGGTGGTGGGTTGCAGGCACTTTGCAGAGATCTTACCGGCAGATCTGGAAGATATAATTTGAGACGGGAGGTTGTGAAGTGGGTTTAGCACTAGGGAGAAACAGGAATATTTATTCAAGAAGTGGCAGAGTTTGGCGGGGGGGTTGAGTCTGCACAAATGCAAAGTACCCAGGAGCTGGGAGGGAGGCAGAGTACATATATGGAGCGAGAAAGATAGATATGGAAATTGAGAATCTGATTTGGCCACTTTGGGCCAGATTCTGACCCCTTACTCAGCATGTAACTTGAGTGCCTCTAATGGGACTACTCATTTTGAGCACGGATATGAGGAACCAGCTGGTTTGTACATGGGCTGGACACGGGTTTTTAAACCCATTCCGTTGTCTAAATGACTTCCCCACACACGACTTCGCCTTTTTACTTTGCCCAGTCCATGAATTCCGAGCTGTTGAGCTGTGCTTCAAACAGAGCCTTGGCACACGGACTAAACTGCCTCTATATATGGCCTGTGGCAAAGCAGAATTATTAACTTTGCTTTCCTCATTGAAGGGAAGGAGGTGGCAGGGGGGAAGAAATCATAGAAGCTCATGTCTTGAGACCACAACTCAATAGGAAATTCCCTGCTAATTGCAAGGGTTTATTAAGGCATGAACTAAGTAAACGAATTTGCTGTTGGCATCTCTTCCATACCTCCCAGGTTTTTCTGTTTAGAATCTTTGTTTAAATGTTTCACAATCTAGAACTGAAAAGTCCTTCATGAAAACACACCCACCCACCCTGGCATAAAACACATCTTCTAAAACCTACACTGGCTGGCAATTCATTTCCAATACAGGCATGCTTTTTTTTTTTTTACTCAAAATATCAGAATGGGTTAAGCTTTCATTTTCATTATTTTGACATTTCTGTTTACCTTCTCAAAATGCTATCAGGAGCACGATGTGACATTGGACAGCTAACTGCTAACACATGGAGCACTCTAAGGCTCAGCAAAAATTTCTCTCATACTTTTGCAAGTGCCACAGCCAAAATCAACAGCACGAGTTTGATTTTCTTCATCATGAATTGACAGCTTATTTATCTCCATGGAAGAACTTTCTAAACTCTTTAAGCTTCCACACAACTTAGGAGGGATTCTGCTGACTATTCAAAATATTATTACTTCATAAAATTATAGGCTGAGCCATTTAATTCATGTTGTGTCCTTCCATTGGAGAGAAAAAATTGTGCACTATATATTATAACAGACTTTAAGGAAACAAAACAAAATATTATAAAAAAAGACACGGAACGATTTTGCAAATTAATCTTTCCAGTCCCATTCAGAGAAAAACAACCTATACTCAGGAATATAGCATGTATTTATTGTGTTATACTTGCAGACAGAATAAATCTTCATAATGGCATCTTCTGGCTTTAAAAACCTAGAACACCTTAATCATGTGGTTAACTTTAACTGAAGAAGTCAATCACACACATATATGCTCAGACACTGTCCTGAACCAAGAGGGACTTATGCACATCCTTAACTGCTTTCCTTCATCGGGCCTTAGCTGTTTCATAGTCCAGTGGAGGTAATGAGAGATAAACATGATTTCCTACATTACTGCGGGAGAATGTCTGTGCTTTGCTACAATAATGAGGGGAAAGTCATTCCTGCCTGCCACTGCTTGCAGTGGATGGATTCCAGCGATTGTAAGCCACCTCGAGATGGCACACAAATGCTGGCCGAGTTGCACTGGAATGACCCATAACTCCATGCCTCTGTCGTAGAGGACTAAAACAAACTTGGATGCTGTCAGTCACTAGCAAGGCCTCAGTGTCTGGCACCCGTGCTTATGCTGCCTTCCAAGGAGGTGACTGCTGTTTGCTCTTGAATATTGAATCAAGAAGGATTCAAAACTGAGGACCCAAGTGATAGTTTAATTGCCAATAAAATCCCTGATATTCCATAACCTCCCCTGAAAAGAGAGGTGTGCAAAGATTCACACAGTATTTGCGCCGCGTGTTGGTTTGGCAGGAGGAGCCAGATAGCCTCTTCACTGTGGTCACTCCTCTCAACAAAAGTGAGAGCCAGGCAATGCGGTAACCATCAAGAGGACATCCTTACCAGGTGGGGGTTTTAGGGTCTCGCCCTGGGCATGGAACTTGAACCAAAAACGCACAAACACATCCTCTGCAAGTATGCAGGTCATCACCCCTCTTAAGTCATAGCCCTGACGCTACTTCTGGGACAGCATTCTGAAGAGGGCATCCAGGTCTGATGCTGATTTCTCAGACTGAGTCAGAGTTGCCCATATGTAAAACTGGTAAAAAGATAGGCAGCAGGTTACTAATCCCTCCCCCTCTATTTCCTCATCCACAAAATGGGTATAAATTACCCTACTTCCCGTAATTGTGTCCAGGGTTCATAAAAGAGCTCTGAGATCATTAAAAGTAGAGATGACCCAAACTTGGAATTTTTGTTGAACATGAAATTTCAGGTACTGAAAGTTTCCCCAGCTGGAACAAAAAACAAACAAAAAAACAAAATTGTGACTGTTCCCATTCAATGAAAGTCCAAAACTTTCCACTCTGGAAATACTGAAATGACCTGTCAACCCATGTCCTTTTGAAGGAAATGAAAGAAGGTTGAAGGACTGCTTCTCAATGAGGTCAAAGTGATTTGTTTTGACTTCACTATTTGGAATATAAAAGTCAAAATGAAGTATTTCAGTACTTTTTCCATCAAAAATGTCAACTACATTGGTACCTTCTCATAAAATGTTTCAATTCCCCAGCAGAAAACTGTTCCATCAAAAAGAAAATTTCACTGAGGTCAAGTTGAAAGCAAGGCACTATTGTAATAAATCCATGGCTGTCTCAGATTTCATGTTGGCCACCAGACTGCCTATCACAAACTCCTGGAACTTCATGACCGCAGCAGGGAAAGACCTCACTTACAGGTAGTGGAGAGATCTGTTGCAGCAAGATAGTCTAAGACACACAGAGCTTAGGCACCCTGACTCCATCCTGCAGCAGGCTGTGCTGAGCATACTGCAGAAGACCTAGCCACATGTATTGCTTCACAATTTTCTCAAAAGCAGCCACCACTTCCCACACACAATACAATGAAGTTTACACTTAAAACCATGTATCGGAGGGGTAGCCGTGTTAGTCTGGATCTGTAACAGCAACGAAGGGTCCTGTGGCACCTTATAGACTAACAGAAAAGTTTTGAGCATGAGCTTTCGTGAGCACAGACTCACTTCGTCAGATGCCGGTCACCAGCATCTGATGAAGTGAGTCTGTGCTCACGAAAGCTCATGCTCAAAACTTTTCTGTTAGTCTATAAGGTGCCACAGGACCCTTCGTTGCTGTTACTTAAAACCATGTCTCACTGTTTTAGAAGCGAGAGCTATTGTGCAAAGCACCGTCTTGGTCCAACCCCAAATTGGAATCATAAACAACTGCACCCAAGAGGGATAATAGGCTTTGAGGCTACTTTGCAGAGATGAGGTCTCTAGAGAGACGGAAGAGCAAAGGAAGGTCTTTCCTGTATACCTCTGTCAGGACCCTAATAGATGTTTGTGTGACGGGCTGCAGATTCTAAAATGGAACAGGAAAGATTAACAGCACAAGGGACAAGATAAATGCTGATGGGGAGAGAGGTGAACCAATGAGCGCTTCCAGCACTGGGGAATCATTGGGAACTCAAGAATGTAAGTGGATAATTGGATGTACATTTTAAAAAGATATAGGCTGTGTCCACACTTGCTCCCAACTTCAAAGGAGGCATGGTAATCAGGGCCACGGGAGATTACTAAAGAAGTGCTGCAGTGGATACGCAGCACTTCAATAGGCAAATTTTCCCCTGCGGCAACTTCAAAGCAGCAAACTTCAAAGTGCCGGCATGCGTGTAGCTGCGCTACTCCTCAAGGAGTAAAGGGACTTTGACGTGCCCATGGCTACACGCCTGCCAGGACTTCGCAGTTTGCCGCTTCGAAGTTGCTTCGGGGGAAAATTAGCCTAATGAAGTGCTGCATATTCACCACAGCACTTCATTAGTAGTCTCCCATGGCCCTGATTACCATGCCCCCTTCAAGGTTGGGGGCAAATGTAGACACAGCCATAGATTAAGTGAAGTGTTCCTATACCTGGGAGCAGAGCCCATCCCCTAAATGCTTTGGAAGAGACATAAGAAAGACCTATCCTCTGTTCCATAAAACCGATTCCTGCAATAGATTTTATTGTTCACAGCAGCTCCAAACACCAGGCTGTCCCAACACGCAAGTCTATTCTGGAATCATTGTGAAAACCCCCTCCCCAGACAGCATGCACGCTTGCAGTAATGCTAAACCCCATCACTTTCAATATCAACCAGAGCAGCGCATTTTTAAACAGGAAGGTGGTTTGAAACCAATGCACCGCACCTCTCTGAAGACACCCTGTCCTCCAGAATGCAGGAAGTTTCTGTTTTAAAAACACGTAAATATATACATTACGTACACAAACAACGAGCCTAAGTGCCACACAGTGAAAGTCATTGTGCAACATCCCAAATATTTATGAATATCTGTCTTACAGAAATACATGAAATGAGGGAACGACTACCAAACAGCAGAATTATAATAGGGAACTGGCCAACAGATGGCAGCTAAAGCAAATTGCCTGTTTTAAATGAGATCTGTCAATTCAATAGGGCAAATTTTCCGAAGAGAATTTAAATTGACTGCTAGATAACATTCAAAGAATTCCAGAGCCATGTTTGTTTGTAACAGAGAATATGACTATTACAAAATAAAAAAAAAAAATGGGTGGGGGGTTAAAACTTGAAATACAAGGGAAAAGTTTCTAGTTTTGTAGCCATTCACTTTAATGACCTTCGCCCACAGTATTACTAATGCAACAAAAATATGTGGTTTTGCATGACGCCTGCTTCTGCTCGCAGCTTTTCAGTGAGCTGCTGAAATAAAATACACAGCAGAGAGGGAGTCCTGAAGCAGTCTGAGAACAGGAATAATGAAGCACAAAAGAGCTTTCTGGCCTCAGGTTTGAGGTAGAGGTTGGCATTATTTTCCATTAGAAACGATTCATATTCAAAACCGTAATTGATAGCAGTGACGTGTTAGGGAAACGAGACTGCAGCGCTGAGGCAGACTGACCTGCCAATCAAACTCAACCTCTCTTTGAATGAATAAAAGCCGTATCACTCTATTATGTAGCTATGGGCAGGCAGCACTCAAGTACCCTGTTTGTCAACTCCACGTGTGCTGCCCCGAGCGCAAACAGTAACTTGGAATCAGTTGGTTTTGAGAGGGCCTCATTTCAAACATTTTCCAGTCATTTTACTAAGTCACTGGGACTTGAAGAAGCTAAGGAGCAATATTGCCAGTCCCCTTTCTGACAGGCTGACATACAATTGCGTTTTGGCTACAGTTAGTTGGAAGGACCATGGGTTGTTTTGGTTTTTTGTTTTTTTTTTTAAAAACACAACTGTGAAACCATGTAGCCTGAATGCTGCAGGCAACGGCTCCTTATCATTACAGGGAGGAAATGCTTGTCCTGATACCTTTTTTTTTTTTTCTCCTCTCCTCCAGGCAGGCAAGCTCTCGTAAATAGAACAATTGTCTCATTGCTACTAACCATCTGATGGGAGATTGTGTTTGGGTTTTCATGTACCGTCTCCTGCTCTCAATTGTCACAGCTTTGCTTTGTGCCTCACTGCGCTGAGCTGATCTGTCTGGGCACTGGAGACGGTGGCTGAATCATTCATTGGTGGCTAGGTCTGGCCCTTTTGTCTCCTGTCCAACCGCAGGTTTTAGACACCCGCACGTGGGGCTTTCACGAACTTCCTGGACAAACGGCTCCCTTTAGCAGACTGAGTGACTGGGTGCTGATGCCGCATGTTCCTGCAAAGGTGGTGCCCATGTTCATACGCTGGAGTGCATCAAGAAGTCAGCAAAGCACTTGTTCACTCATATGTGGGCAGGGAACACTTTAAAGGTGAGATGCATAAATAGGAGACCAGGCCAAAGAAATTGCTGTGGCCTTTCCTGGTGTTTCTCTCAGATGTCCCTTTCCTCTGGCAGCAGTTCCTGAATGCTGAGCTGGCAAGTGAGCTGACCACCCTACCTCAGAACTCTATCTTGCTGTTCAGTGAACAAGGTTGGTTGCAGTTGGGGATAACGCACAGTCAACACAATGTGGACATGTAGGCATTTGTATATTTACTGCACAAACACATTCAAGCACTCCTGGCAAGGAGTAAGGTCATTGCTATCCAGATACTCTCACCTATATGCACAGAAGATGGTAATGAACGTGCATGTACCCATATGAATGAAAGCACCTTTCAGATTTCCTTTGGCACCAGGAATTGATACATGCATAGTAAAACAATGAAAAGAAAGTTTTGAGCTGAGGCTGGCTCAGATTCCAAGCCAGATTTAGGTAGTGTTAGTAAATACAGCTTCCCACTAGCATTGCCTCTAATTCTTCCCTCTGGGGTACAATAAATTTTATGTGTACCAAGGCATGTGAGACTGTGCTCCACCAAGAGAAAAACATCTCTCCTGGGTGGCTGCCCAAGTGCTCAGGGCACGGGGTACACTGCTTATCGCTATTTCTCCAGCTCTCCTCACAAGCCATGAAGTACGAGTGCTGCAAAAGACAAACTGAGCAACAGGCAGGACAGAAAGGTAGCAAGGAGACCTTTCTTAGAATCCTCACAAAACTACTAGGAGAGACAGTCCAACAGGAGGGTGATGCAGCAGAAGTTGGGGGAGGGGTTAATTTGTCCTATAAAACTCTGTACATCTTCTCCTGGTCCCAGCTACCTCCTGCAGTTTGAACATTCTTGACTCAAACTGTGATTACAAAGGAGGGGTGCCTGGTAACGATGACACAGGCAAGTTGGTTGCAAATAGATTTATCAGGCTTCAAGGATTACGGCTTGCAAAGAGATTGTACACACATTATTATTTCACAGTTCTGCTATGATATTATTAACCTACTGTGCACAGATTTTATTACCAGATTGGTTCATTTATCAAAAAGAAGAGATATTCAAGACCCCATAAGGAAACCAACATTTCAGCAGGCTTGGGCTATTACTTAACGGCATTAATCTATTTACACAAGAGGCAGAAATGATCATTTAGTAATGTCTTGCAGTTCAGTGTAAGAGCCTTGAATCTTATGAGCACATGAGCATTATCCTTATCGGAAGGGGAAATTTCGCACCTTTGCTATGAAATTTATTTTAATTTGCAAAGTCCCTTACAAACCACCCTTCTGCTAACTGCTGTGGCAGATCTGACATTTGCTTCATGTGGGTAAACACAGCCAACACTGGAGAAAAGAAATATTAAAATATTTTATCATACATGCCTTACAAACAATTAAAATCTTTTATGCATAAGTATTTGTGTCTTTATGTCATGACATCATGAGGTAAATGCAAAGAGTACACTCTGGGGGAAAAATATCTAACAATGATTCCTTTTTTGTAAATAAACTGATGGCAAACATCTCAATAATTCATGAAGAAGCAATTGATTTTTTTGGCTGGAAGGACTGGCTCCTTTCAACTTGCCCTCTCCAGAGGAAAAACTCATTAACATAAGGGGCCGGGGTGGAGGGTTGTTCATGAGAGTGCATCCGTATAGTTCAATCTTATATTTATTTATATATAGACAAATGGACCCCTCTCTCTCACACACACACAGACACACAGAGACACATACACACGCACACGCACGTTGCTTTGGAGACTCTTCATTAATGTACTCAGACTTTCATAGCCACAGAAGACCTCCTAATTATATCTTTTGGAATGTGCTCATATCCAGAGCATGCAACCTGCTGAGACCCCAAGAAATGTGTGTATGGGACCATGTATACCAGTATTAGTCTACTGGAATGTTCTTTTTTTTTTTAATTTAAATGAACAAGTAATTTAAATTAAAAAGACAAACCCGGAGCATTTATGCACCACCTATGCTATACAATGTTTCCAGGTGTTTCACTCTCCCAACTCCATTTGCATATTATTATTATTAGCCAAAGTACCAGTCTTTCCAAATGAACTTTATTATTATTATTATTACTTCAACATTTCTGCAACATATTGAAGGACAAATCCATCTCATATGTTACGGGGTGTAATGAGTGGAGTTGCACAAGGATAAACTAAGCTCCAAATTCTTACTATGCATTGACCAATTACCGGTGCAGGAACCCTTGCATTGCATCTGAAGAACATGACACGAACAAAGAAAAAGCTTGATATAGTAATGGCTCCATTGGAATTGTCATACTGGGAAACTGTCAAAAGTCCCATTCAACAAACTGGATGTCAATCCTGACAAGCACAATGGAAGAAGAAAAGTTTGTTTAATCTTTATTCTTTTAGAGGTTCTTATAGCACCATTGCAGCTACTTGAAAACAAACACACAACACCCAGTGCTTTATGGCTGGCTTGCTGTAATTCCACAGAACCAAGGCAAATAAATCAGGAGCTAAAGCTGAAATTTCAGTCTTATGTTCAAATACCACAAGTCCATAGCTTCACATATCCACGTGTGGCATATGCTGCACCAGCTTGGTACAGAAGGAAGACAAAGAAGGACCATAAGCCTTAAACATGAGCAGCTTGCATGCGGCATGAAGGGTAGGAATTTAGCCTATTGTCATCTACAAAGACATGCGAGCAATTCCCCACACTGCAGCTTCTGTTGCAGCTCCTGGACTGCAGCATCCCATGAACCATTGAATCCGTGCAACTGATCAAGCTCATTATTCACACATCCACCACTTTACACCCCCTTCTTCCTTGGTCTTGTATGTGCTACTGACCTTGGCTTCACCCAACATGGATGCCTGGCATTCAACGAAACAAGCCAGCTGTCGAATTCTACTTCTCTGTCAATGGAACACCACTTTCCTTACACGCACCATGGGTTAAATGCTGCCTGAGAATCTCTGCTTTCACTTCGAAAAAATGGCTCTAGTCTTCATGAGGAAGACTAGCTTGAAGGAAGCTTGAAGATGTGACTCCTAAGGGCTTGTGCAGCAAAAGGCAAAGTGGAAACCCAATTTATTATTTTAAGATCTTGCACTTTTTAAGCCAATCTCTAGATTTATTGATTGATAATTTGCAGGGTTTGGGTCTTTTGACTACTGGGGAGTGGTAATGCTGTTCTTTGAGGGAAACGTGTGGTGACCCACAGACTGAGGAAGAGCCTTCGACTCACAAACTCCCTCCCTCCAATGGCTCAGAGACATCTCCATTCCAGGGCACGTGGACAAACTTACCTTTCTACTGAAGTTTCCCTTAAGGGGCAAGGCAGGGTTCAGGGGGGTGTCAAGGACAGGGACAGAAACAATAGGGAGAATTCTTTTGGCAGTTCTGATGTTGTGGCCGTATTGCTCTCCTTTTTTGGATCCATGGTTTAACTTTTTCTATTTTCACCAAAGCAAGCAGGCTTTGACGTATGAAACTGACATACTCCACCACCCACACACACCCCTACCCCATCAGCAGATGTACCCTAGAATGTTTTTCCAAAACAGCACAGCTTTCCTTGTAATTGGCAGTGGATTCCACAGCTTGTCTAGTCTTTCAGTTAAAGGGACTCTTTCCGAGCTTCCTTGCCATCCAAACCTTATTTGTCTTCCCACCCCGCTCCCTTGTTCCCATACTTGACACTGGCTCAAGTAGTATCTTGCTATCCACCTTCTATTTTATTCTAAATCTGCATGTCAATGGGATCCTCTTAATCTCATTTACTAAAGAATACAGACCACGTGTTTCCCAATCCACTTGGAATTCAGGCCAGGTGCCCCTGTAACACTTCACCATACCATCACTCCTGCTCATTCCTGCCAGAATAAGGAACAGGTTTGTACTCAGGGTTCCAAACTTGACTCTTCTTGTCCCTTATGCTGTGGGAAAAGAATCCTCCAACTTTATTGTGACTCAACGTTTTGTTTCCTTTTCTTTAGCTCTTTAAGTCTGTGCACCAAGAGTCTCAGGGTTTCCTCGACCACATCAGTCAAGATTCCCTCTCTCTCCATCTCTCAGTTTTGTAGTATTTGACCCAAAAGGCTCCATCTTCCACCTGTTACCAACCTTATGCTCCAAAATATTTGTTAGTCTATAAGGTGCCACAGGACTTCTTGTTGTTCTCAAAGATACAGACTAACACAGCTACCTCTCTGATACCAGTTACCAACCTGTCATCACTGGGCCACCAGTGCCATTCTGAGTGCTTGTGGCTGGTGCCCGGAGAGCTGACTTCTTACAAAAAGCCTGACAAATACAACAGCTCAAAGAAGAACTGTCAAGTGCTCAATAGAGGGACCCGATAATCTGAACAGCTCAGCACCTTGCAACCCCACTGTAAACCTTTGGGATAGATTTTCAAAAGAACTCAGCACCCACCCAAACTTTAAGCTGGGAAACCCTTTCGGCAAATACCACCCACGTGCTCAAGTCTCACTGACTTTAATGAGATTTCAGCATATACTTTCAATAAATCATGTGCTGAAGTGCTTTCCTGAATGGGAATACCTGCATGAATCCGGGTCATAATGGGCAGAGCTCTGAAAAATCTGACCCCTTTTGCTTCCCCTCCTCATTTCCAGCTGCTAGATCCCAGGAAATGAAGCTCTTTCATAATACTCCTTCTCCAGGCCAGCCATTAATGCCCCAGGATGAGATGAGATTGCCAGTGTGATGGGAGATAACTGGCATGATGCAGAGTGAGAAGGCAGGTAACCATAAGGTGAGAGCTCTCTAAGACATGGTCCATGATAGAGATAGGATTGAGAACTCCTGCAGTGCACAGATTTGTGTGGGAGGCAGGGGAAGGAGGAGCAGGGATTTCTCTAGCCTGGGCCATGGTTTTTTTTATCTGCTTCGTTTGAACGTGAGTGCCCTCTTCCAAATGCACTGACTGCTTCCAGTTATGTAGATTCAACAAATTTGATCCGCTTGGAGCACTGTACAAGAAGACAGACAGTTACTGCTCATAAAGTGTGGTCTTCATTCACGGAGAAAGTCCTGTAACCAATCAGATAGCTAATCCATGAACCGACGTTGTAGATCAGTCTTTTGTGCATGAAGATAGCGAAGTTGTGGCAGGTTAGTCACACACTTAATCCACCTTGATGTGAGCACACTTTGGCTATCGTTCATGGTTTTCCATCTGCTGGGTCTGAGGCCTCTTCCCAGAAGCTCAAATCAGACAAAAACCTTCTAGCTGCTGCTTCAGAGCACAACAGTGACTCTCGTCAAGGGGCTCCTGGCACCCTCCTGAGCAGTCTAGTCATGTCACGACTTGGGGTGGACAGGGGAGAGCAGTGTTCATGGAGCACCCACTCCCTCACCCATGCAGGATGGAGAAGGTCAGGTGCTTTGATCCCTGTCAGTTCCCTCAGTGAGCCAGTCAGTGCAACTGACCCGGTATGGAAAGGAAACAAACCCCCTCCACATATAGGCCTGGCACTGGAGCCAAGGGGAAGCAGCAACTCGGCCGCAATCCCTGGTCTGTTCTGGGACTGTCAGACCTTTTACAGCCCCACTGGTGGTGCAGTGAAGGTCACAACTGGCTCTTTACTGTCTGCTACACTTCAGCTCTTGTTCTGCCCCATGGTAGTGCTGCTGGGACTTTCCCTGATGCGGCTATCAAAGCTTAGAGGCCTGCAGGCACATGGCATTCCCAATCCAAAATGCAATCAGCAAGCACTCTCACACTCCACTGGTAATTCTCAAACAAGCATTTCAGAGGCACTTGCTAGCAGTGCTCTCTCTTGCATGCCTTTCCCTTCAGAACACATGGGCACATCCCAGCTGGTCCACAGCTTCAGTCATTTGTTAGCTGACCTCATCTGTCTATTTCTCCCTCCTATGTATACGGTAAAATTATATCAGTACATGGCATGTCTCTAGATTTTCATTCCTGAGCAGTGAGGCAAAGGGTTCTTTCAATATTTTATAGCAATGACTTGGTCTCTATCAAAAATGATCTGGTCTTCTAAAAGAAGTTTCTCCTTAAATGGCATCTTATTATTGCTTTTGGATTTTTAAACAGTTCTTACTGATTTTATGTAAAAATCATTCATTAACCTCAACCTCCATTCTTTCCATGCACTGTTAACTGTACTTTGTAATCTGACTTGCCTCTCTGTAATCCAAGTGTTTCTATCATTACTTTTGGGATTCTCATGTTTATCCATTTTATCTTTTTTTTTTTACTGTTATGTTGATTATTTGATGGCATATGTAACCAACTCCTCTTCGACTGACAGCAAGATTTGTAGAGATCTTCAGAGCTAAGACTATGAACCCTCTACTCCATCAATTAAAGGATTAAACAGAAGACTCAATAGCCTTATATATGGACTGGCCACAAGAGGAAGACAAAACTCACATTGCCCTTCGTGTGTGTGCACGCAGATGTGTGTGTGTGTGTGTGCATGCACGTGTGTGTGTGTGTGAGAGAGAGAGATGCATCATCTCCTTTACAAATATTAAAATATCTATTGGCTATTTCCTGTACCCCAAGGACTTTTTTCCATCATATATTTAAAAATTGCCAACTAACCCTACCTGCTTCCAAAATTTGCTCATTTGAAATATGGCTTAAATTTCCCTCTTTTGGTTTGCATAATTAAATTATTGAAATATCCTTCACTCCAAAATCTATTCTCTGTACCAAGCCATAGTGTATGACCCACTTCTTTCAGAGCTCCTTTTACATGCTTCCACATGATCCCCTGCACAAAATAAAGGGGAAACAATCTGCCTGCCAATAAAAATGCTCTAAAATAATGCCCAGTTAGTAGAGACATGCCCAAGCCCCTGATTTTAACATTGAATTCAATGTATGTTATGCTGCACTCACATTTCCCATTTTTGATGCACCACAGATCAACATAAGTGATATTGTCTACAAGTCAGCGGGGAGGAAACGAGCATTTCATAACGGGGTGGTCTGCATGGGAGACTGGTTCCAGTTGGATGCTGGATGCTTCCCCATAGAAACCAGGACTTCTTGTTGTTCTCAAAGATACAGACAAACATGGCTACCTCTCTAAGACAGGGGGACACTTGACATTTATGCTCCTGTCTCTAGGCTTCACAGTCAACATTGTCCATTGGAACAAGTGAGACAGTTTACACTTCTTAGTGTTACTGTTTCAGACTCTCTGCAGGCTCAGGAGGAAACCACTGTATCAGTTCCCAACTAGTTTATGCTGACAAGATGATCTTCACCAGCATGAGGACTAGAAGCCATTTTATTTTAATGAAAGCTTGAAGCAAATTTTTTTATCGGGGTGAACAAACATACACTAGCTGAGAGACAGAACTAAACATCAGGGAGAGGGAAAGGGCTAGAGAAGTGGATTTGGGGAACAAAGGTATGTAGTACCTAAAACCATGGGAGCAGATAAAGTCATCCATAGATAGGTGGAGAGAGAGAGAGAGAGAGAGAGAAGGGTGTATCTGAAAAGAGAAATTAGGATGAAGAGATTATAATGAATGAGATGGAGGAGAGGTCAGAGAGCTGGGGGAAGAACCAAAAGCTGATGGTAGACAGTAAATTGAGCAGAAAGGAGCGTGTCTCGTTATTTTGATCGTGGCACACAGGGGAGAAGCCACCATTGGACTTGTCCAAAAGCAAGTTGCCATCTCAGATGCCAGGGATAGCTGGTGACCTCCAGAAGTTTCCCCTTCCAATCACCTACAGGAAATTCCTGGTTTCACCATCTTCTCTTTACTGCCTGTGTTAACATCAAGCCATAATGGCCTCTCTTCTCAGCTGCTTTCAGACCCTGCTTTATGTACAAGGTTATTTTTACAGCCACCTCCTCCCAATCATGCCCCCCCCCCGACTTCTAAGCTCTTCCAAAGAGCTTATGCCACACAATATCCAGACCCAATTCTTTGTCTTGCTCTCTTCTGTACAGCGACCATTACATAAATATAAAATACCTGCGCTTCCCAGGCCAGCTAAAGGCAAAGACATAATAAAAATATTGTCGTTCCTAAATTCTTTTAAAGGAAGAGGAAAGGCTGGCCCAGCCCTCTCTACTTTACTTTTCATCTCCACCATATATATTGTTAACCTTTGTATTTTTCCAGTTATGAAAGAATACATGGTCAATGCGATCTTGTGTTGCTGGGATTAGGAGTTAAGACATTCCCTATAAATCAGTGTAATCTTTGTAACAGGACGTTGCCTCATCAAGCACTCCTGCCAGTATGGTGTATTTTCAATTATGATACATGTTCTACTTAGTAAGCCAGCTTAATTCTTAGCTATGTCACAATATTAGAACATGTCCCAGGTTGAAAAAAGGAGCAATCTTAGAGCCCATGTAAGTTGTTTAGCCTCTGGCACTTATAAATCCAAAATCACGAGGGAAATCCCTTTTCCTTGCATGTAATATGCTGTTAGATTTATTACTTAAAGGATCTGTTCACTTAATCCTTTGCTGCGGTCAGGGTTCATCTGCATTCTAATAACTGTTTTACTAAAAGGGAAAACCAAAATCAAGGAGCCGTACAGGCAAGTAATGCTGCCGATAAAATAGATTCCCGAATAAATTCTCCAGTAGGAGAGCATGGAAAGGCAGGATGCTTTAAATTACTCTACACAAATCCAAACCATCTATCTTGGGCTGCTCTCTTCGACAGCTTGGCCAGGGTGGGCAGGCAAGGCAGAGGCTAAAGAACTCTTTAGGGAGCAAATTACTGTTTCAAAATGGGCCTCCTACTCCAAGTCTGTGACAATATTCGCTGAGAAATGTTACAGGCACTGTGTGCGCTTCCAAGGCTGGCACAAGCATCCCCAGTGATTGGACGCATGTGTCATTAAAAATAATAATGAAAGGGATTCATTAAAAAATGATCTTTAAGTGCATCTGGCCACAGAATTAGGAAAATGACCAAACCTAGGGAAAAGACGTATTAACATTCTATCTAGTCGGGTTGGGCAATAATTTTTTAGCAGGGGAGAGAGCACTTCAAGGATTTGGAAAGTGGTCAGAGGTCACGCTTGTGGATGCAGGTTGGGTGCAGAAAGGAGCTTGGGCAGGGGGTAGGAGCTTGGGGTGCAGAAGAGGGAGTGAGTGGGGCCAGGGAGGGAGTTGTGACCTGGGGCAGGGGGCTGGGGTGCAGGGTCTGCGAGGGGATATAGGTGAAGGAGAGGATTCTGACCTGAAGGAGGAGTGCAGGCTTTTCAGGGAGAGGGGGATTATGATGGTGGATGGGGTGCATCAGGGCTTGCAGTTGGTTTAGTTTGTGACCTGGGGCATGGAGTTGGTGTGGGAGAGGAAGGAGTGACCTGTGCAGGCTCTGGCCGGGAAACACTGACCTTAGGCAGCTCCTGGCCAGCAGCCCAGTGAGGCCCTCAGGCAGGCTACCTGCCTGCCAAGCCCCCACATGCCACTGAAAGTGACCGGCTCTGGGGGCCATGTACTCTCTGTGCACTAGTGCCCGAGGGTGGAGGGACTTCCATGCACTGCCTGCACCACAAGTACAGGCCAGGCAATTCCCATTGGCTAGTTTCCAGCCAATGGCAGATGCAAGATTGTGCTGGGGGCAGGGGCAGAATGCGGAGCCCTTCTCCCCAGGGACATGTAGCACACAGAGAGCATATGGCCGCTGCAGCCGGCCACGCTGAGCAAAGTGCAGGGGCACAGTAGGCAGGGCGCCTGCCCAAGGCTCCCACTGGGACACGGGAGGGTGGCAGGCTCAATCAGGTGGTTCAGCAAGCTGGATCCAGCCCACAGGCCGTATTTTGCCCACTGCTGATCTACAAGATTATGTTTGGGTTGCTGGGAAACCATCACACAGGTGTTTTATGTCGGCATGTATTTTGGTAGGACAGGATTTGCGTGTGACCACAACGGAGCTACGAATTTCCTTGGGAATGCTGATGAGACCATATGTGGCGAGACAAAGGGGTAGCGGGGAGGGGAGAGTTGTTCTAACCTGGCTCACTATTTCTTTTCACTTTTTGGGCGGGGGTAAGGACAGAAATTATTTTCATCACACCCGCCTGTTCAAGAGCTACCTCTTTCCACAATCCCTCCAGCAGTGACATACGCCTAGACAAGTCTTCTTCATTACCCTTCTTATTTTTCCAATAAGAGCATGTAACAAGATGCGGCATAACTTGGAAAACAAGAAACAAACATTCTCCCAACAGAGTCATCCAGGAACTTTGGCAGATTGCTTTTGGTTAAAGTTTTGGTGTTCCCCATAAATGGGACAGATGCTTACCAGATGAATAGGCTGCCCTTCTCCTCCAAGGGCCTGATCCAAAGCCCAAAAAAATACTAGGCTAAATTTTCCTTGTGCTATAGTTGACAGCGACATTTTTTTTTTTAAAATGGAGATCATGACCCTGCTTTGTCCCCTTCAACCAGAGCAGCAAGTCATGGAAGTCATTGATCCCAGTTCCGTTCTCACACCTGGTTTTACACCACTCATTTCCATGTAGTTTCTTCTCATTCATGCCAGAGAGAGATTAGAACCAAACCTCTCTGCGAGGCTCACATCTGTGATACATACAAACCTACACATGAACTGAGAGCCTATTACAAATGCATCGCACCTTCAGAATCAAGTTCTCGCTGCCTGCCAAAACACAGGACCCCTCTGCTGTTGTGTGTATGGAAACAAAATATCTGAAATGTTTCCATTTTGTTGAAAACAAGATTTGATTGGTTGGTAGGTGCGGATTATGTTTATATTTCATTATGATTAGACAGTGCAAACTCTTTGATCACTTCATGTATTTACAAGTGAGAATATCATTCTCTGAGTGCCAGCATAAATATTTCTCAACAACTTTCCTCATATTTCGAACACATGAATTTAGGTCAATGTTCTTCTTCTGGGGTTGTGAGTTGTGAGTTATTTGTGTGAATTAAGGACACATCCTCCAGGGTCTCAAGTGCCCCCAACTGCCATTCAAAACACAGGACATTAAAACTGAAGGTAATCAGCTTTCAGCACCAAATCGCGGGGACCACTGCAAACTCTTCCCAGGCAATTTTCCAGTTCCGTTATTACACTATTTTCAAAGCATGACACAGTGCAGTTTCCCTAAAGCCCACGTCTCATTGTTACAAGTCTGACCGTGCATGACTAAAATGTATCACACAAAGTCGAAGATACACAGTAGTGGCCCACCATGGCGAAGGAGTTTCTCTGTTAACACACCAACACCGTCACAGTCAGCATTTTCAAAGGTGCTCGACACGAGCCCAACACAGGTCAGTGGAGAAGCTCCCCAGTTGGGCCAATCGTAAATGCTTTTGAAAATTGCAGCTTGTGTGTACACGGAGACCTCTTCGTGTTTGCACAGCCTGAAATTGAAACCATGGGCCAGATTCTGGTCTCCATTATCCTTGTGTAAAACCAGAACAACTCCATTGTCTTTAGTGAAATTATTCCTGTTTCATACCAATATAGGGAAGAATCTGAGTACATTATCAGCACATCTTATTTTCAGAAGCCTTGGACAGAAGGGACGACCACATCATCTAAGTCTGACCTCCTGTCTACCGTAGGCCACAGCATCACCCAGCGCCTGCACATTAAACCCAAATAACTAAATTAGACCAGTATAATGTACTACAGCCCACAGGAAACTGGATTCCAACATGCCACAGGGAGAGAATAGCAGGGAGAGTGAGGCACCACTGCCCCAGGGCTCTGTAAGGGGAAAAATACCCAAATAATTCTGGAGAGTGACCCTCACTCACACGCTGCAAAAATACGCAACACCACTTTCCCCCGCACATGTAGATCACTGCCAATCTGGCCTGTGGGAACATTCCTTCCCGACCCCACATATGGTGGTCAGTTAGACCCTGAACATGTGTATAAGAACCAGCCAGCCAAGCCCTGGAGAGAGAAAGAATGCTGAGCCCTAGCCCACGCCATCCAATGTCCCATCTCCAGGTGAGAGATGTGGCCTTCCCTCACGTTTCAGGACACCAAAAATAAATAAATAAATAAGCCCACAATATATTGGAGAAGGAGGGACACCCCTTCCTGACCTGTCATGGCCAGCTGAAATTCTGAAGCATGACCTTGCACTAGACCACATCATGCTGATTATTCCTCAAGTGTTCACTAATCCTCAACATTTCTTGCCTATGCCAGGCACTGGTTCTGTGAAGCACGCTGAAGTCAACTTGGGTTGAGAGCATGCCATACATTAACGACCAGGCCCTGTAAGCAGCCGTATCTTGAGCTGAGATGTAGCAGTTCTCTCCTCCCAGTCTGTCTGGGACCATCAGTAAGGGACATTTGCTGAAGTTATTAGGACTAGGTAGCAGAATGAACTCCCTGACAATGAACTCCCTTTCATTGTGGAGAGGATTTGGTGTCACAAAATGTTCTAGATTCAAAAGGGACTGGATGTTTGTACGGATGATGAGAGTATTCAGAACGATTGCAATAAATGGCATTTTCAAAGGGACATTAAATCTCATGTTTCAGGGCTACTGCAATCCAGGGTCAGAGAGGGTCCATCTAGCCCCAGCATCCTGTCCCTCTCCATCGGCAGAAGCAGAGCACCAGGGGAACGTACAAAACTAGGCAGTTGGAGCGATCCAGACATCTCTTACCCTCGCAGCTTCCAGCAGTCAGAGGTCTAGTGACAGCCAGAGCATGAGGGTGCATCCCTGATCATCTTGAGTGACAGCCATTGAGGGAACTATTCCATGAATATATCAAGTTCTCTTCTCAACCCACTTACACTTTGGGCTGCTGACATCCAGAACATCCGGTCAGAAAAGTTGGCGACCCTACGCATGGCAATCTCTCCTGATTGGGATAGAAGATTAAGCAAGAGAAAGGCGCATCCTGGATCTGCCCACTTCAGGGTCCTCACACCTTCCTCTGAAACTGCTGATGACAGCCATTGTCCGAAAGGGCCACTGGCCTACACGGGGCTAGAGGTGGATCTAGTCTAGCAATCCGCATCCCCTAAGGCAACTGGCAAGCCTTTGTGGCCAAGCAGAAATAAAAATATGGCAGAGAACTCTCCAGAAAGACAAATGGCTCTGACAAAACATTTAAACAAAAGAGTAAATGAATTCATTTGTAAAACAAATGTGAAATGCAGCCACTCAGAAAACATATCACAGTAATCCAGCACTCAGAGAGTATAAAATATTCCTGTGTGGACATGCATTATGTTTCAAGTCAAATGCTGAACAATTAAGCCAAGGAATATTGAATATCCCTGGAAACTAAGTGAACCTGTGCTGTAATATTAAGGAGAACTGATTAAATGAGCAGTTTGTTATACAATTCGGTCAGTGGCGTTTTGGCATTGCAGTATAAATGGGTGAGGATTAAGTCATTTTTCAGCTTTCCTTGGCAGAGTCTTTTATTATTTACAATATTTACTTCAGGGAAGTCTTGGCGTGTGTCATATTTATCTTGCTGAAAAATGGGCCCGTAAATGTGTATCACCTTTCGAACAAAGCAAAGCGTTGTGGCACTAATTTGGTTCATGAAGTGTGTAATTCAGTCCCTTTGCACAGGGGCACCATTTGTCTCCTGCTTTATTAAACTACCTTAAACAATTTTTCTTACTCATTATGGAGCTATGTAAGGTCGCTGCCACACAGGGGGCTGGCATTTGGGGGTGGAGTTCCCCTGGGTAGCCACTTTGGTCTGTCTAGCCCCCGACCATTCCAAGCGGAGGACAGCGCTGGAGATGAAAAAAAAGAGATTAAATTCCTGTCACTGTTAGCACTTAGGGGGGAAATGGGGCAATAACTCTTCAAGGAGCTTCTGAGAAGCAGATAGTAACACTCGAAAAAAAACCACTCCGATAGTTTCCCAAAGCGTCAGTGTTGCCACTGAGTTTTGCCAGACAAAATTCTCGGCACTATGCAGTAATTCTCACGGCCACCTAAGACTATAAAGGGCTTCTTGGTCAGCACACGTGATGCAGCTCCACCCTAATGGGAGAGCGGGAAGCCAGGATCTTACAAGAGAAGTTGTGAGGATGTAGCACAAGGCCCTGGCTCCTTCCAATCAGGCAGCAGAGGGAGGGATGGTGAGAAGAGAATCAGCAGAACCACTTGACCTGCCCTTCCGTTTGTACACTGCTCCCCACCCCCTAGCAGGGGCACGATCAAAACAAAAGCCCTGAGCCTGCACTACAAAGTCAGAAACGCCAAAGCCTTTGGGGGACAACTCCTCCCCCATTCCAGTGAAGACCCTTGTACCAATCCCCCCATTACCCAGGATCTGCACCAATAAATAGGGGACACTGCTATTTATTTTTCAGTTGCTGCATCTTTAGCAAACACTTCCCTATTCTCCAGCGGAACGTTTCAATTTCATTTCATACCATAACATCCTAAGTGACAGCTTCACTATCTCATCTGCAATAGATTACTTAGGCGGCTTAGATCCGCCTGCCATTCATGCACCTCCGGCAACAGCATTTAAGTATAGTAAAAGTATTTTCAATGAGCAGGGAAGGTGACGTGGGGACAAACTATCGTCAATTACATCTTTTTTTGAAGGCAGACCTCTTACCCAAAAACAGTTTAAGTGTAATTTAATATTATTGTGCAAATAAGTATGGGAGGGAAATTATATGTGAAGCCTGCAAATACAAGGAATAAATATACACTTTTAGTGAATTGGTAGTGTTTAAAATAATTTCACAAAACATATTCACTTATCACCACAGGTGGCCTGTGTAATAGATGTTTTTAGTTTAAGATTCAAAAAAAAAAAAGAAAAAAAAATGAGTAGCAGTCATTGTTGATTACGAGCAAGTGCTTTTGCATTTAAAATCCTATCAAAAGTGATCTGTATAAGTACACAGCATTAGGCTAATCTATTTTCCTTGGTTTATTAGGTGTGTACTCAGACTAATGTACTTTCTAATGTTAATTAATGGGAACAGGAAAGCTAGTTCCATAACAGTTTCACACAATCTTAGCTAGCGGCTTCAGAAACAGCAGCATGTCAGCGTAGCAATCAGTAAATAATCATTAATAGTTAGCTCTGGCGTAGTACTTTTAATCAGTGGCAACATGCAAAGATGTATTTCATATAGAAGTGCAGATATCAAATTAATATAAGAGGTGTGAAATCAACCAGCAAGAGCTGGGGAATCCTGGGTGAAGGCTCATACTGTGTCCTGGGACTTATCTCTGCTTGGCCGGGGTACCAAACAGCCCCTCATAACGCACAACAGCACGGACTAATCGAACCTCCCTGCCCTCCGCCAATGTTCCCGCTGCAGTCAGTGAAGGCACTGGATGTGAAATGGCAGCAGGATCAGACCCCATATTGTCAGCAATGCAGCAAAGGGGCTTGATCACTGAGATAGTTACCTACCATGTTTTAAAAAACGAGGAAAGAGAGACAGCAAAATAAAGGTAAGTGCCTGAGGACACAAGATCTAAGATGTTTTCAACTCTGACTCCTTTAGGCTGATATCACCCATGTTGGACATAGCAGCTCAAAGAGTATTTCTCCAGGTCACAAGCCCATGAACCAAGAGGTATGGAGAGGGATGCCCCATATCCACCCCCCCTGGAATTTTAATCCCATGCTTCTCCTACATTGCCTGAGCTGACCCACAAAAGGGGCATCACCCCTCCTCTGCCTCTATCTGAATAGGGTGGAATATCACTTCATCCCAACCATGAGCTCAGTCACGTACAGAGGTCTTCCTCAGCTATGGCTTCCTGACCTCCTCTTCTCTCCATTTTGCCTCCTCTCTATCCCTCCCCGCCTCCACATACACACAAACAGTGGTTTTCCCACTCTGCTTGCCTTGGCTTGACTCACAAATATTGCTCGTCAAAAATATTGTCTCCTAACTACTTAGCTGCTTTATAAGCACCCTGTGGAGACTTCTGGTCAGCAGATCCCTGTCTCTTCCCCAAGAGCTCTTCTTTCAGGTGCTGAGCCTAACTAGGGCTTGATGCACCTACTGTAATAAGGTCCTACCTACCTTACAGACCTGCAACGAGTCAAACCAAAGGCCACTGAATGGTTCTGCAGCCCATCTTCCTCAAGACGCTATGAGGGAAGTGGGTGCAACGAGTCGATTTCACCTCACATCACCGGCAGGAAAAAGAGGCTACATGAATAAGCAGCATCAAAATGCAAGTGAGGGAGTGTTTAATCTCCCTCTCTCTCTGCATCCCCCCTCCCCCACTCCCCTCAAGTTTTCACTCTCATTTGTCCCTCTAATTCAGCAATCACTTCTGAGTTCTGTCATTATCCAAAACACACGATAAAAGCTTTAAGCCCTCCATACTGTCATCTAGAGCGTTCAACCTTATTTGTCAGAATTGTGTTCTTTATAAAGTTTGGTAGGCCATCCAGAGCAGTGTTTCTGAACCTTTTTTTTCATAAAGTACCCCTTTTTTCATAAAAGAATTAAGTATCCCGAGACTTCTCTTATGCACCCCCTGGGCACGTGTACCGCCAGTTGAGAAACATGGTCCTAAGGTAATCTGAGGTCTCGAAACAAGTGCCATTCAAACTTTCCAGATTACTGTACCCTTTTCAGGAGTCAGTTTTGTTTGCATACCACCAAGTTACACCTTACTTAACAACTATGTACTCACAAAAACATCACAGAAGACTACTACTGAAAACTTGCTGACTTTCTACCATCTCATCGAATAAATGAATAGGAATAGAAATATTGTACTTACATTTCAGTGTGAGGCATATGAAGCAGTAGAAACATGTCACTGTTTGAATGAATTTTAGATTGTACAGACTTTGAGTGTTTTTACGTAGCCTGTTGTAAAACTAGGCAAATATCTAGACGAGTTGATGTATCCCCAGAAGACCTCCATGAACCCCAAGGGTACATGTACCCCCAGTTGAGAAAGATTGATCCAGAGGACTACAGTTAT
The DNA here is from genome assembly GCF_033958435.1 of Carettochelys insculpta. Lineage (NCBI taxonomy): Eukaryota > Metazoa > Chordata > Testudines > Carettochelyidae > Carettochelys > Carettochelys insculpta. The sequence continues at coordinate 37,844,126 of NC_134151.1, forward strand.
TTGTGACAAGAAACCATGATGATTTCTATCATTACTAACACTGTAAGAGATACCATCCCCATGATACTAGAAAGGGCTGTATTAATAAACCTACTGTTTCATTTTTTAAATGTTTATCAGCGATTTTGTGCCTTGCTCATCCCCATGGTGTTGTGCAAATCCTGTAAAATAACCTTCGTGTTCTGTACAGCAAGAAAGAGCTCTGTACGGCTCAGATGGTGCTCTGGGCAGGTATGACTTACTGCTGTCCTGCCGGGACAAAAAATGGTATAAATACAAATCATAAAAGGCAAGGCGATGCAGATTTATTGTCGACCTATAGGTGCAGTGCTAAACACGCTGCGCTAACAGAACGTGAAATCCATGGGAGCTACAGGATGAGTCTCATTCTGATCTATAATCTTAAGGAGTAAAAACACTAATGAAGCTTTGAGTCAAGGAGCACAATGAGTCTCTAACTCAAGAAGGTTCCTTGCCCATGTGGCACTTTGCTTTTGGCCTATGGTTGGCTGCCATTCTTCAGAAGGAAGGCAAAGAATATCCTTCCTCAGTACATGACAGCTGTCCTCTAAACAGAGCCAATCCAGCACAGCACTAATCCAAGCCCTTTCTCCTGCCATGCATCAATGCCACTTCGTTCAGACTGGCTGGCTTTTTCTGCAGCGACCCTTTCCATCAGCCTTCTGTATTACCTTAGGAGATTTATGGTGGGGTGTCTCACATGGTGAAACATGAGCACCCCCGCCCCAGGCTTGGAAGCCTTCAGAGAGAAGCATTAATATTGTGCTACACTGGGGGTGGAAATCATCAGTAGTGGCAAAGCAAATGATAAAGTGAAACATGAGGCTCCTTGTCACACATGGCGCTGAGTAGGTAAACACTGCTCACTAGCTGTGCCTGCCAAATTTTCACCTGCATTTCTGATATGCCCAAAAACTGCCAGTGCCAATTACTGTGCTTGTGCCTCTGTTAATATTGTTACAATGTGTATTATAATATCCCTGGTGTACTTCAGCCTCACTGTTCGAGGTGCGAGAACATATTCCCAGAAACCAACCTAGCCCCAAAAAGTTTACAACCTTAGTAGCCAAGACAAAGTGATACAATGAACGAGAGGAGGATGGGGAACTCTGGCCCAGAGAAGTTATGTGGTTTGCCCAAAATCTCTCTAGAAGTCTGTAGCAGAGCCAGACATTGAAATGTATGTCTTCTGAGATCCAGTACCGCAATTTAACCACAAGGCCAAGCTGCCAACCATATTCTTTAACTATCTGATTTGCCCCTGCTCAGGCTTACGATTGCAAAAGAATCTTGAGAAACCATGACTGGGTCTTAGAGAGGTCTGCATAATGTAATGTCTCCTTCATCAGTCGTTGAACTTCACGCTAAAGATAGGAGGAAGAAAACCCAAAGCTTCAGGCCAAAAGCAAAACTGCAACACGGACAAGAAAGGATCCCTCCAGTCACAGACAGAATTTCACGTTGGAGGAAGATTCTAGAGCAGTGTGTGCATGAATACGAGCTCCTCCCCTCCTCCGAAGCATAAGTTATTAGCCGTGGGTGAAAGTAGGGTACTAGGATACACAGATTCCAAGTCTGAGTGATGGAATACCAAATTGTGTTTCCATGTGTATTTAATTAAGATTTAAAATGTACTATCCCTATAACATCTGCCCCGATGTATATTTTGCATATGCAAATATTTAAAACCAGTCTAGTCTCACTTGCCATTAACAAGATGGAAGAAAAAGAAAGAAAGAGAAAAAGAGAGACAGAAAAAAGAATCCAGTGAAATCTTGCACAAACCTGCTCTTCAGAAAAGATCTCAAAGACACCTGTAAGTTTCAGCTACCTTGTTGAAATTAGATGCCGGAATAAAGAAATAGTACATTTAATCTCTGAGGCATGGATGGTTTTTTTAAAGCCATATATTTTATTTAGATTATGATTTCCTTTTCTCACTAAAAAATTTATTAATGTGCGCTCTCTGACTAATCTCAGCAATACCTGGTAATTTTCTTTCATCTTTAAATATTTGTTAGAACAAATGTACTTGGGTTCTTAGCATATGTATTCTGTGCCTAAGTTTCCGCTCCTCATTTCTGGCTCTCCGTTTGGTTTCTTGAGGCCTGTTCATTTTGTGCCATCTACCTAAAGTGCTCAGAAAAACAGGACAAAAGGTGAAAAGGGCAAGGGTTAGCTGCAGCATTTAATCAGGAGTGACTCGTAAGCTGAAATCCAGAAAGGCGGTGATGGTGGCAGTATCATTTTGATACTTTGGACAATGCACAGAAATACCTGTGTGTGTGCATGCACGTGCACACACACACACACACACACACACAGGTATTTCCAGTTCGTAGTTAAAATGCTTGCCTCTAAAAGGGAAGACTAAAAATAAGATACAATACCATAAATGCCATTATTGCACTGTAGCGTATTTGAGTTCACTTTTTAAGCAAAAGGAACAACAAATTAAGGACTCTAGTCTCCGTATATTTTATCAAATCCTGATGAAAATGGAGAAGAGGTGTCCTTTTCTTTGCATTTTCTGCATTTCCTCTAAAGCTTCCACCACATTGATCTCTTCTAAGTTTGCAACATCTGGGGGTAGGCCAGCCCCTCAGCTTCATTTGTATCTGCCCTGACACACTGTGAATATGCTATCCTATGCACACCACTATTCACTGCTTTTTTTCCAATGTATTGCTCAGTAGATGCAAACAAACATATATCATCCTGAAATTTGCTGCATCGTAACTCTTATATTAAGAGCTATTCCAAGCTCTGTCCTGTACAGTGTGTACAGTAGAAAATAGCCTCTCACTTGCAAATTTAGATCAAATAGCATGACTATTAAAAATATATGTATACAGCAACAGCGACCTACTATTTTTTTCAAGAAACATCTGCTCTATTAAAAGTCTAGACCCACGTGTGTCTGAGCATCTAACCACTCCAATATATGGGTTCTAACATTTGAAGTTTCCTTGGGCCTCCCATTAGAACACTGATTTTCACACACCTGAAATGTCATATGCCACCATCTCACACCAAGGTAGAATTTTTACAGTAAGTCTAGGATGAATTTTAGAGATATGGAGTTCAAAGGCAGGCTGGCATTTCACTTTTCACCGTAGCTCGAAGACTTACCCTACAAATTTCAGGCCTGATTTATCCAATTTGGCCTTGTAGATAAAATATAAATTTTGCTACTTTTTTAGTGTTTCAGGTTAATTCCATGTGTGTTTCCTGATGTTTTGCACTCAGGACAGAAATCCAACTCTGAGCTGGACAGCATAAAGACCCAGATAACATACGCATGTCCTATAGGTGTACAGGGATATCAACAGCCAAAGGGCAAGAGCCTACAAGCTTCCTGAGGCTTGATGCTTTCCATGGAACGAAGAGGAAATAATTGTGAATAAATTAATAAGTATCGAATCCATTTAAGAACAATTCACAAGCACAGGAAAAGAATATTTGCAACATGGTGTCTTCCCATTCAGCTACCATACCATACTACCACTAGCTGAACATTCACAGCTGACCAAGGGCAGGGCTTGTCTATAAATCTGGGGGTTTATTAAAGGCTTGGGAGAAAACTGCACATTCCTTTATAGGATTTTTGGCTGAAGTGAGGGATAGGGATCTTTCACTCAGCTCCTGGCTAATGAGAGGTGCTTGCTTGGGAAGCTCTCCAAAAAGCTGAGTTATGGGACCAGATGTATTCCTCCAGCAGTATCCCTAAGGCAGAATGCACTGGCACAAAGCGACCACAGCCTCTGCTTTGACAGAAGGAGGGTAGCTGGCCATCACAGCCCTGGTCAGGAAGGGGGAATACATCAGGGCAGCATTGATTCAGACAATTGACTCATCGGCCTCTAACACCAGAGCTCATCCATAAACTAACTGCTTCCTCACCCACGTATAAACCCCAAGGGACAGCAACAATGATAACACCACATGGCCTCATTCAGAGAATTCCTCTTAGGCTACAGGGCAACTCTCAGGCACTGAACAGGGAGGAGTAATTTTCAGTATGATAGCCCTGACCCAGCAAAGAAGAGCTCTTACAATCCCTTGGATGGGTTGGAGTATTTTTCCACTTCAGTCTGCAGGGCAAACCTCTGGATCTATTCCTTGTGCTGTGAGACACATGACTCCCTCAGACACCGCTGGAAGACACCTTCCCAACAATATATCACCCAACTGTCTTTACAGGGACAATATGACCCTTTGGGTGCTGAACCTCAGCTTCACAGAGCTAACACACAAAGTCAAAGCACTAGCTTTCAGTTCCTGCCAACAGCCCCAATTCAGCTAAGTACTTTAACATGAGCGTGTTTGGACAGATAAGCATAAGACCATCCATATTTAGAAAAAGACTTAGGCATGTGCTTATATCACACTGGTATCAAGTACTATGCTGAACTGGAGCCTACCAGCATAAGATCCAACCTACTATGATTAACATTTGCCATAGATTTTTCTGATTATCTTCACTTCTCTTTGCTTCTGCTGCAAGACATACTTATTGTCATACTGCTATTCACAATTAACCGTCCATCCATAACACATTTAAAAAAAATAATTTAATGTGATATAAATTGCCTACACGAAACGTGTTCAACGAAACTGCAGATAGAAACAAAGGTTTTTTGGGGGCTGGAAAATGAAAGATATCTGCTTTAGCACAGTTAAATGAGCAATGGAGTCCCTGAAGAAGAGGATTAAAAAAAATACGGAAGATGAATGAGTCGACAGAAGTTTTACTAAAATCATTAAGACAAGATATCAGTAATTTCTGCTTATGTTAGTTAAATTACTTACTAGACGGGTCACATGATTCTTGACAACACAGTTTTCACCACAGGTGATGAAGCTGTTTAACTGTTGAAAAAGAGTCAAGCAAATGCTCCACATGAATAAGGCTACAGCATAGTGATCCTGATCTAGAAAAATATTGATGAAGAGACTGATATAAATATACCTCTATGTGCCTTTAGATCTGGGTTTAGGTAGTTGCTTATTATTGTCATGAAGATATGATTCTTAATGATCTGGGAGCACAGCCCTATCCAGGTTTGAATAATGACACTGTCTCATCGCATGCATAGTTTGTGCTTTTGTCTCAGACAGGTTCATTTTTCACTGGAGGGGAAAGGTTCATATCGCACGAGGGGGGTAACCAGTTGATGTTACAAGGATGACGATTAGCCCCCTTGCTGTTCCACATGACACTGGAAAGGACTCCAGCAGGCAACCTTAATGCCTGCTTCAGCATCTTGAAGAAATTAATGAACACAGCTTCGATGGCAAAACATTTCAATCAACCCTTGCCAGCTGTGCCTGCAATTTTTTTTAAAAACAGGTTTATCAAAAGTTTCTTCCAGGGATAAAGTTATTTTGGGGCTGGAGCAGGAGGAATGGAAAAAGGAGAAAGACAATGGTGGCTCATGCCAAAAGATGCGTTATGGCCCCTGTGTTTGTTGAACAAATTAAGCACGTTCTGGTTTTTCACCTGCTGAAGTAGCAGCAGTGCATATGGCCCAGAAGTTAAAAATAAGGAAATATGCATACATTACCATACTTAATGGACGACCCTCTCCATTTAATATGCAAATTTCCTGAAATATTACTGAATGCCGTCTGTTCTAAATGAATAAATTTGAATTGCAATTAGAATAATCCTTTATAATTAATGAAAACTGTCAATTTTGGTTCATAAGTAATTTGATTAACAGGATGATGGGACACTTATCAAGTTCACTGGACTGCTAGGGTAGGAGAAAGCTGACAGTGAAAATAAGGTGGTCCAGGCACTCAGGCACCACTGTCATATTATCCTAAATTATTGATAATACAAGCTAATGAATTTCAGAAAGGGAACACTGCTTGCCTTATTTAAAGGGACAGTACAGAAGGATGAGTTGCACCTCAATGGTCACGATGGCCTTCTAAAGAAGAGAATCACATTATCAACTGCTCTCAGAAAAAAAAATCCCCAGGAAAACACCTACTTTAACTTGAAATTTACACTCTCCAATTGCTTCCAAGGAGGTAAAAAGCTTCACAAAAAATGCAAGTAGGGACAATGCAAACCATGTGGAACAAAGTTTATTATAACTTATATCAGATATTTGACACTATTATTTCCACTGATTAAAATGTGTATTCCCTACAGGAATACAGGAGCCCTCTTTTTTAAAAAAATGCACGTCCTCAGCTTGAGCACGTGAGGATTTCAATGCATTGGCTTCTGTTTACTGTAAGAGGCCATTAAAGAAAACTCCGGCTGTATTTGCATCCTTTATTCCACATGCTCCCCAGTACTGGGGAGAGGAAAGAGTTTGGGAGACCCAACTTTACACTGATGTACCTACCCAGGAGTAATCCCATTAACTTCAGTGGGGTCACATGGGTATAAGCCCAGGCAGAATTTGCTCCTAATTATACTTTAAAGAGGAAGCCAGCAATTCTGCTCATCTACATAATACCACTCTAGGTAAGGAACATGAGAGAGCTTTAGTGAGAAGGTCAGAACCTCCCAAAGAATCCACAAAGATCGGTTTTCCAATTGTGCTCAACGTTCTGCATGTGGCATTCAGCCAAATATACCATCCTACTCCTGTTTTGTGTGGGTGGAAATTGAGACACATGTTCTTCCAACCTTGCAGATCCAACGCAAAATTTTGGTATAAATTGCACAGGTGGTGCAGCTGCTGTTCCATTCCATTGACTGTAATCCACTGACTACACAATATATAATATAGAAGGGTAGCATTCAAATGGAGGTGTGGAGCTCTTTGGAAATCTTAGAAAGCTTGTGGACCCTCAGGATGGAAAGCCACTGTTCTCAGGGATCTGTAAAAGGTATTTGCTACCATAGACATAATCTGTGGGCCCCCAGGGGTTCACCTACCACTGGCTGAAAACCAGTGATGTAGGAGCAAGCTGAGAAGCTCCTTTAGAGACCACCTTCATTCTGTGTGGACCCTCACCTGCATTATAGAAAGGTTTCATAAGAAACCTCATGGGAATTATTTCACACCACCCTTCCACATAAAACAGAACAATTCCACGTGATACTTCAGACTCCTGTTTTCTTCCAAGCACATCCCGAGATACCATAGTCTGGACAGATACACAAATTCCAGTCCTCTCCTCTAGCCATGCATGCACAGAAATAGTAGAAAGTTGTGAGATCATATATTAAGGGGAATCTTCATTCAATTTACATAACACGTATGAGAGCACAAAGCTATTGGAATTCTGGGAGATCATTAGTAAAAAGCCAGATGTTGTATTGCCTGCATACATGAGCAAGATACAGTTTTTAAACCACTGCAACATGGCCACCCCAAGACAGACTTTCAACCGATCACCAGGTGACCCTTCTGCTACCACAGGATTATATTCCAACTAATTTTGAAGTTAATACACCCAAAACATTGATGCACCAGAGAGGCTTATAGCAAAGTCAGAACACTTATTATGGCCACATTCAAAACCAGCATAACTGATTTTGCGCAGGCTTTCCGATAACAATTACAGCTTGGCTCAATATGATCATGAAAAACTTCAATCCACATAAGCAAAAAAGTTTGCCAAAATTATAAGCATTTGGGAAATGAAAGGCCCCTTGGAATAGAAATGCTTAAGAAACCATAACAGTAGCTGTTGTTACAAGTAGGCATAACCTGAAATTTGCAGTTAGGTGTGGGTTCCTTTCATTAGCCTATATTTATAGTCACAATATTTCTTCAACTAATCGTCAGCTACCTCCACCAAGTAAGAAATGGTTTTTTGCACTGCTACCCTATAGAGTGGAATCTGACTCACCTTGCTACATATTCTATATTCCTAGACTATGACACCATACTCATGGCCACAGTAACCCCAGAGAAAACCAGGCCATAACTGGTCAATGGCCCAATTTCTTCCCTGCCTTCCCTCACCCAGTCAGGCCAGTTTTGAGTCAGTAGAATAATAGAGGTCTTCCTCCTTCATTTCTTCTCCTTTCACTTTCCTTCTCTTCTCTCATTTAATTTTTCTGGTTCCATTTTGGCCATGGTAAAGGGAAGTCAAAGGAGTATGTTTTGCAGGGAATGAGACCCCACTTTGCTAGTTGATGAAAATGACACCTAAGCAGAAGGCACATAGTTAGGAGACAAGACAATGACACTCTTGTAACCTAACTCTGCAGAAGCAAAAAGAAACTATTTACAATTTGACAATTTGGCTTTTTTGTTACTGTTCTAAGTTTTGCAAATATTTTGCTCCGATTGTATTGGTGGGTGACTGCCAATCTGAGGGCCAGTGTTTTTGCCACTTGCCTTCTGCTTTGCACTGTCCATTCTTGGGTCCTATAGTACTTACACCATTTTAACTACTGTATTATCATAATTTCAAAAGTGTTATTACCCCAGTTTAAGCGGAAGACACCCAAAATCACAATAAATCTGTGACGGGACATCTATACAACCCTGACCTCATAGTTCCAAATCCTGTGACGAAATCGTAAAACTAAACTGCCCTTTCTTTTGTATGGCCACTATCCTTAGCTGTTTGGGTTCAAGGAGGTTTTAATCAGGCTAATTTGGTCAAAGTACGAGCAGTAACTTGATTAACAGAAGCCTTCATTTTATATTTCTGATCAATTACACTGAGAATTCATGACATCACAGGACTCCAGGGACAACATGAATACCCATATCAACGACAAGGCAATACTTTTGCAAAAACAGAACCCAAAATTCCCCAGCATCATCACCCTCTCAAGGTTTACATAATGTGGGAGACTTGGTGCAACAAAGCCCTTGCTTCCAATGGGGAATGAAGAGATGAGGTCAGATGGTGACAGAAATCTCACAGGATAATTAATAACTAGCATCAGAGAGGTTACTGAAGAGCTGTGATGGGCAGAAGGTGCCTTCATGCAATACTTCAGAAACTGTACCAGCATGATAAATAAAATATGGCATACGTCTTACAGAGATTCAGAGTCGTGCTGGGGATGAATAATCCTTGGTAGGTGAGAAAAAAATATCTTTGGAGCAAATAACTGAAGTTCGTTCCCGTGGATGGTACCAGCAGCCAGTTTATCAAACTCAAATCTATTTTTATTCCAGGCTTATGGCCATGATATACAAGAAACGTTGTTTGCCCTCCTTTCTGACCAAAAAAAAAAAAAAAAGGAGAACAAATGAAAGGGGAAAATTAAAAAACAAAAAAAAAGACTCCAAAACAGTTTTTAGCCATATAAAAGACCCTCTTGATTAACCCTGCATAGGACACTTCTTATTTGTACTGGTTGAATAATTTTTCGCATATTTTTTGCTCATCTCCTCTGAGATGCTGTGTGATTTTAAAACCATTGCGGTTACGGTGAGGAGAAAGGAGAAATAGGGTGAGCATTACATAAGATGTTGCCCCAATCAAACGAAAGAAAGTCTTTGAATGAATTACGCTCTGACTAGTTCCTTTTTTAAGACACATCAAGGCATTTCAGTATGTGTCAATAAAAGCCCACCTGGAGGAAGAAATTACACAGCAGTGGAAAGAACACTGAGATTACTCAAGTCTTTGTGTTTTCATTTGTTTTAAATCTGTGTGTTGTTAAAACAAATGCAGAAATTAGCCATATGGGAACTGAGTTTTGGTACAATATCTTCATCTGTCACCACATTTGGGGAGCGGAGGGGGGAGGGGGAAGCACATGCACGGCAAGATCACTGGCACTCAGTCATGGAGGGAGGGCAGAAATAGCACACAGGGAAACAATGAAGAACATATGTATGGGATTCTGACCTCGCAGCATGGCAACTAATGATTATTTCATAAATACAGACACTAAAATAGATTGCTATCATTGCGGGTGGTATATTTTAAAAGATCTTCTTACAGTAACTATATAAAAATGTAGCTCAGGTCTCATGCAAGGACAATCAGCACTTAAACTCAGTGTAGCCTACCCAAACGAAATGAAACTACACACCTCATTTTGAATTCAAACCTTAGACCCAGTGCATGTAAGACAGGGGCTTAATAGCTTTCCAAACTCTCATTTGGCCTCGGTTATACAACCAGCTGACACTGAAAATAATTAATGCCCTTTAGGACTCACATCTGCTCCTATAGTTCCATGTCAAGGTTTTTAATTGGGCTATTTTGGCATTTGGAGACAATGGCAAGGTGAAATAACCTTTCTTTCATATTTCTGAGGTCAGAAGTTAGTCCTGCCAAAGGTCAACCTTCAGGTTCACAAATGAGTCATTTGTATCACCTAATGCAATCTGTGACTTGCAAATTGCACTGCGATATGTTATACACATTAATTAGCCCCTGGGATGAATGCTGAATTCATCGTTACTGGCTGGAGCTCGTGCAGATGTGTGTTTTGGTGGGTTGCAGGAGTTGATTATATTACACAGTGTCCTTCTGAGCGTAGCCTTTCATATCAAGAATTGTCGCTGTTCAGAAAAGTGGCAAGGATGAGCAACTCTGCCCCAAGGGAATATAGCGACCCTGACAATCTACACATTGAGAGTTCCACGCAGGCTCCCACACCCAGTCAGTTTTGATTCCCCATTCCATTCATCCATCCTCGGCACTACACCCAGCAGAAAGATGGTCACAGCGCTGCTAACGGAGAAGGCTCAAAAATCATAAGTCTGCCCCTCCCAAATCATGAGATTGGCTGAAAATTCATAAATTTGGGGGGGTTTTTTCTTTGCTTACCCTGTGGTTTTTGAGATGTTCGGGTTCATTTTTCGAGACATAGGTTAGAACCTTTTTTTAAAAATAGAAACGGAGATTCTTACGTATGCCCATATTCCAGGGGTTGGAGGGGTTGGGAATAACCTCCAGACTCATGATAAAACAGTGAGAGGTGTTGCTAACACCTTCCAGTGACTATTTGCTTCTTCTTTAGGACAAAGGTCCAAGGAGATCACCACCTCATCCCAAGAGCTGCCTGCTGCTGTGGTTTGGCAAAGGCAGTTCAAGAGGACCACAGGAGAATGGATTCTCCGAGTGAGCTGGTGGAGGGCAGTTGTATAGCCTCTCCACAGCTGAGATGCTATAGCCGCTAAGTCATTACGGCATCCACTGTGCAAGGGGTTCAGGCCTCAGCATCCACACAGTGGCAGATCTGTGGCTCTTTCTCCGCTCCACAGGCCTGAATGCCTCAAGGCTCCTGCTCCCTCTACCACACAGGGGTACCATGAACACAGGGCCCTATACTCTAGTCTGCTCATGTTCTTTTCAGAGGCCTGTCCCTTCCAAGGTGGTGGGACTGAGGGCCCCTTGCACATTGCTGAGGGCCCTTTATACTGTAATGCTGCACAGGGCCCACATGCGGCCTGGAAGGGTGAAGACAGCTAAGTGGGGGAAGTTCACTATCCAGGCCACACTTGGAGAAAGAGCTGGGGGCAGAGATTCAAGCAGAACAGGCTCAGCCTGACAGAAACCCACAACAGAAGAGGCGGCAGGGAGGGAGACTGCAGCCATGTCCAGGGATCAGACAGGTGCATTAGATGTTAGAAGATAGTCCATGTTCTGGTACGGCTGCGGTCTGAAGAAGTGGGTCTGTCCCACGAAAGCTCACCTAACAAATTATTTTGTTAGTCTTTAAAGTGCTACTTTACTGATTTTTTTTTCCCTGAAAGGAGAGAGTTCGGAGACTGGGAAGAGCCAGGAAGAAATGGCTCAGTTAGAGAACAGCAAGGTAGGACAGTACAAGGCTTGGCTGCTGAATGGAGAGCCACTGAGCTGGAATTTGGTGGCCCACATACTCCTACCAGCCACTAGGGTCTTGGCACAGCCCAAGCAAAGGAGATAGAAAGACTGTTACCTATGCCCACCCGTTCCACAGAAGTAGGAGCCACTGAGTGACCTCGCTGGAGAGCCAAGCCATGAAGAGGAGGCTGGAACAAGAGAACTCCGCAGGATGAGAGAACAGGAGAGACACTGCCAACGGAGGGTGCAATCCATAAGAAGATCTAATCCCCAGGGTGGTCAGAAGGAAGCATCACCAGCTGTGAGTGGACACTGACACATGCTCATATGCGACAGCCCAGAATGGATTCCCCAACCTTATTTTAAAACGGCTATGAGGCTTGTTCCAAATCCTCATTGGAGAATTCCAACCTGAGTCACACTCGGATCTCTCAGCTGGTTGGCAGCCATTGCCCGTGATGTTGGGATTATTAATTTCTGTTTCAGGGAATAGGAGGTCAGGATATGGACACTGCATGACTGTACCATCTGTGCACTTGACATGTATTGATTCATACCATCTTCCCATCTGTCCTTGACACTACAGAGCATGGGAAGTCACAATCAACTCTTTGTTGTAATTCCCACCCACGCAACCCACCCCCAAAAATCCAGAATTTCTATGTAGTTCTTCATCACATTTTTTTTTTTACACAGACTTTTACAGAAACTGATCATCTCATCACCATGTTCTGGAAACTAACACACTGCTGTCTGACATTTCAAGCCTGCAGCCAAGGAAAGGGAGTTTGCAACGACCAATGTTACCTAACAATGAAAAACGGGAGCTTCCAAGTCCTTCAAGGAAACAAAGCTAAAAACACATCTTAAAATGCTGCAGAGACTCAAACTACCAGGAGAATTTCTAAAGATCCAGAAATTTATACACACATCCCACTATGTGCAGACACCAATTACAACATAAGGTAGAGAAACAGAAGGTAAAAGAAGTGTGTATTCAGAGAATGTGATGAAGAAGTCTGAAAAGCCTACAACTGAGAAACTCATGAATTGTATCCAGGTGTTGAAGAGATGATCTTCTTCCAGGTTAATAGTTGATTATTTATCTCTGAATACCTTGAGGCCTCATTGGTTGCTGTCAGTCTACACAAATTGTTAATAGCCAAAGAATGAAAAGCTAGGATGTATAACAAGCTATCATATCGTGTAATCTAGGCTTAACACGATGATCATTCTTAGCCCCAGTTTTCAGTGAGTTATAACTTTCGCAAAAATATGTTTGGAGTTCAAATGTTGCATATTTTTGCTCACTCTAAAGGATACTTTAGTGGCAAGTTTGAAGAAGATCCATCTGACAATTATGAATTCTCTCAGAATAAAAAAAAAAGTGGTTTTTCATCCATTAAAAATATTCCACTTTTTTTTTTTTTGCTACATTGATGACACAAATGCTGTGCGTTTGAAATTTTCAAACTTTGCAGTTAGTAATAGAAACCCTCCTGCAATGTTTGTCATCAGAGGCACTTAAGGATTTCTTAACCCTCACAACAGCCCTTTAAATTTGGCTCTCTCATCCCATTTTATCAATGGAAAAGAACTGCAATAGAGAGATTATGTGATTTGTTTGGGCAACAAAGGAAACAAACCTGAGATTCTCACTCTTGTGTCTTTGGCTTGCAGTGATGCTCTTGGAGTGCTAGACCCCAGTGTTATGTTCCCTCCATACTCAAAGGACAAATACTTTCAAAATCTAAACAGTCTGCAGTAAAAAACAATAAACGAGTCACCACCAAAGAGCTTATGGTGTGTTCAGTTCTTGCTTCCCAGTTGGCCCCTTTGGGAAACACTGCCAAGACAATGGAGCCAGAAAGCCAGTGGATCTGGCCAGCTGGGAATTCCCAGTCAGCACAAGAGGCAAGGCTAGGAGGTATCGAAACTAACTATTCTTAGCTTCCAGAATGGCCCCCGAGAACCTGAATCCAAGCTTAGAGCAGGCCCATAACTGCTCCAAGTTATATCAGAAATCAAGCCAGGCCCAGACTCTCACCAGCACAACAGTACAGCTGTTTGCATTTGATTCCTTCATCCCTTTTGGTGCCATTCATCTTGCCAGGTTGTACGAATTAACATTTGAACAGGTCTGTATAATGCATGTACATTCCCTTAATAAAGCACTAACGAAATTAGGCCACCTAACCTTCTTTGTCATCTTCCTTTGTTCATGCACAACCACCAGCCAAGCACAGGCACACCATTTAAATTCACTCCTTTTCCTTCCCACCTTTACTGTTCATCGTACATACAGTCCTTTGATCAATGAGCTTTACCACCGAACATGAACCAAGCAAGCAAAGCGATGGTCTGTGGCTCAGAGATTCTGGAATAGGCCAGCAGGAGGCAATGTAATCTTGAAAATGTATGTGCTTCCATTAAAACTGTTGGGCAAATTCTTCTTTTAAGTGCATTGGAGCCAACTGGAACGTCAGAGTTATCCTGAATTGACAGTGTGACAGAAAAGGAAATGTCCTAATAATTAGACAGGGGCAAGAAATACTGCCACATGTTGATTTTTTTTAGATTTAATTAAATGGAGGGCTAGCTCAGTGGTCTGAGCATTGGCCTACTAACCCCAGGGCTGTGAGCTCAATCCTTGAGGGGGCCATTTAGGGACCTGAGGCAAATAGGAGGGGGCAAGAGAGATGGTGCATAGCCCTGCCAAGAGGGCAGGGGACTGGATTTGATGACCCCCTGAGGGCCCCTCAAGATCTATGAGATGCATATCTCCATATAATAGATCTGACCTGGATCACACAGGTGATCACCTATCTCAAAGCATGGTGTCTAACCTACAATCGTAACAGGAAGTGCCTAGTCCTTGCTCACCAGTTACATCATATACAAACCTCAACGCCACAAAACACTGCCATCCTGTGGCTACATGCATGTATTACACACAACAGTTATTGGACCTACAGCATTTTGTAACTTCTTTATTTAGGATTTTTCCCCTTCATAAACTACAGTCAGTCATTTACGTGTCAGGGGTTATGTTTGTAACAAAGTTACGTAAGAGAGCTATAATTAAACAATGAAAACCAAGATTTCATCCCCTGTACACATTTCGGTAACAACCTTGGAAACCAAAATTACTAATTTTTACATAACGCTGCAGTATTTATAGACAAGTAGTAAGACTCTTGGGAACTCAGACCCCAAACCTGACGTCAGAATCCATGTCCACAGACCCCTGTGCCAATACTGTGTCCATGTGGCTTCAACAGGAATTAGCATAGGTCCACGCAAAAAGATCACAATGAAATATACGTTTAAAACGGATCTACAGTTAGCATTAATCTTTAATAAAGTTCTGGCTGGTGGGCACCACCACACGCTAAATGTCTTGGCTTTGGGATATTAGTACTGTGTATTGTTGAGGTAGCAAATGGACATAGCAATTTTTTATATTTTGTATGTCTATGTAAATGAGATTTATGACTGCACAACCCCACTCTCCTGACAAATTTTTGAAGTTTTATAATCACATCTTCTTGGAGTTTTTTAATGACACCCTTCCCCGCAAAGCTCATATTGTGTCGTGTGACAGACCCTCCAAAACAGGAGGAAACACTGCAAGACTCCCCAGTCCTCCTACCACTGAGATCAAGATTAAAAACCTCACACTGACACAGACCCATACAGTGTAAACAGTGAAACTATCTACATTCATAGGTGCCTCATGGGATTTTCACAGGCACCATCTCCACCTATCTCCACTAGACACCTTGAAAAATAACTGCATAGGTATTATGCAAATGGACACATTTTGATTTGCAAAAAAATGTACAATTTTAGTACTAAGATTCACATACAGTGCAGTTATAAAGAAATGGTATTTTTGAGAACATGCAAATTAGCCGCCCTTTACCAATCAGAGTACAAACAAACAAGTAAAGGAGGGGAAAATGCTATGGTTTGGCCCCTGTTGCTGTTCATCATGTGGTTGGGCCAATCCCAGTTCTCTGTAGCTTAATACATTGAATATGGAAACTTTAGCGTTATTTACTCCTTCACATAACAAAAGAACCAGGGATTACCCAGGTCTAAGAGAAGCAAAAAGGAAGGATTTCTTCACATAGCACCAAGTAAACCATGTTCGTCTGTATCCACAAAAACAACAAGTAGTCCTGTGGCAGCTTGAAGACTAACAGATTTATTGGAGCCTAAGCTTTTGTGAGCAAAGACCCACTTGGTAAGATGCATGTAGACCCAGAGGAGCCTAGATGGACCGTTGATCTGACCAGGGTAGCCATTCTTAGCACAGGAATGTTCTGAGGATTGGCATGAGGACTTTAGTGATCTGAAAGTGTCTTCATAATCAAAACAGCAGATGCATTAATAGTGAACCTCACTGATCAACACTGAAGGCACCTAGAAATGCCATAGAAGACAGAGGTAACCCATTCTGAAGGGTCAATTTTATATCACTCCTTTTGGAAACCTGTTATGCTCTTTACTACGTTTATTTGGGTAGTTCTGAGTAGGGCTTTTATTTATTCATTTACATGTGGATAAGTCTGTATGCATGTATGCTTTTTCATGTGTTATTAAGCAAAGTAACAAATATTTCAATGATACGTTTCACCTTATTTCTGCTACCCAGCCAACAAAGGTATCCCAGAACCAACCTGCTCTTGGTGCTTTTTGTAAGCTTCTCTTGCATCCACAAAAATGAGGACTCTGACAAAGTGCCAATTCAGAAAGATTAAGAGCAGCAAACAAAGATACTGTGGTAGCACCCAAAGGAGCTATATCATGTTGGATGCCATATGGACATGAAAGGGAGAACCTTTACCACAGGAAGTCTTACAATTCAGGTGGCTTTATACCCAGGCCAGGTTTCTGCAATATACCATTCAGCATCTTCCTTTTCCATCCCTTGGCTGTGCATGCTTTAAAGTAACAATAATCTAATTTCACCCTTTAGGGCTCAAAGAGGAGAAAATTGTCACAGCCAGCAGCTAGAGAATGTAATAGATACAACTACTGCCTACTCCTAGAACTCAAGAATGGCACCTCCACAATTTTTTGTTCCCGCCAAGCTGAGGAGGGGAAATTCTCCCTGGTCTCTTCCTGAATCCTCTCTCATCAGACAGAGGGATCAGTTATCCTAGGAGCCATAAGCAGGCTGGACGGCCCTTATAAACATTCTTGTGCATCCCTTCCAGGCCTTTGAGCAGTTGCCATTGGCAGCAACTAACGTAAGTTATCTGAAAATAAAAACAGATAGAAGCCCCATTATTTAGCATATTCATCCCCACAGCTGGATGATAAAGCGCAATTCTTAGGGAAAAATATAATTTTAGGCACTATGTTTCCGATCTGCAATTACATCAAAATCCCATTAATTGAGCAATAACACTGTCAGGCCCAGCAGCTGGAAGGCACATCCATACATTCTAAAGAGATGGCCATTAATTCAGAGCTTCGCAGCATGGCAATGAAACCGTGATGTCCGTTCTCCAACATGATTTACTGTCTTTCAAGCTGTTTAAGTGGGAACCTCTACAAAAAGATTTAAGTTAAGTGACTCTTACTCTGAGCTGGAGCTCATTTATTATTGAATTAAGTTTTCATTTATTTTAAAAGGGGAAAAGAGAAATACTGTTTTATTTGAAACAGTTAAAAGAAATCAGTTCTTGTCATCCACAGATTCAACGTGTGTCTCTGCAGATGATAGCACCGTTTTACTTCCACAAGGGTGAAAAACAAACCTTAGACTCTTATGTACGAAAATAAACATGTATTTATAATTACACACATACACAGCATGTATACACGCATCTTGATCCTGAAAATTCTTAAGCATGTGCTCAACTTTAAATATACGAATAACTCCACTGAAATCAATGTCACTACTCAGTACATACTTATCTTTTAGCATCTAGGTCTTTGCAGGAATACAGCCACAAATTGTAGTTTGCATGTTACTTACTCCGCATTTTATGATTTTTCTTAATTTTATAGAGATGATTGAGCTCAATCTTAGTCAAGTTTTCTCCCAGCAAATAAATTAAATGAATGTCCCTTAAAAAAACAAAGAGAGCTATGTCGGACATCTAAACATGGTCTAGTGCGACAGAGATGTGCCTTATAGGTGTTAGTTACAGCAGCACAGCAGAGAAATCATGCAGCAGGAGCAGATTTACTGTATCCTGTACTGAGCATGAAACGCAGCCGACAGACGGATAGAAATTAATCCCACACGAGCCCTACAACTTCCAGTCCAAAATTACAAACTCAAAACACAACAATCAAAATAGTGTTTAGACGCTGTCCCTCTGCCCAGTACAAAACCTCCATGAAAGGATACACTGGACTAAAATACCTTCCGGCGGAACTCCACTGGAATCAACAGACTGTTTGACGCCCCTCCCCGCCCCCGCGCAATATTTATTCGTTGTAGGACTACACAGACCATCAGGCAAAAGTGAGCCATTTGGGAACCCAAAAAAAAAAAAAAGCATCAGTTATGCCACACAATTAAATTGGCTAAATGTTTCTGAATATAATATACTTAAAAATAAATAATTAAAACCTGCCAGAGCCCCCAATGGTGTCATTTACACCCTAGTCACATGAGTCTACAGCACAAGACCCTTTCATAATTAGGTACATACACTATATAAGCTCTCTGCCTAATTAGCAAATTATGTTGAAAATAGCATCCTGCTAATTAACGGTTATTATGGCATTTCTGAAGCTGAAGCTTTAATTATCACCAACCTAACGCTTGTGTACAGGAAAAAAAAGTTTTTAAAATGATCAATAAGGGCAGGAGATTATCATCAGGCAAATCTGCTGACGGCTGATTAATTTGTTTGATGCAAAGTTGCTGCGTGTTTCATATTTTATCGGAGTTGCAGGAAAACGGGACATAATTTGGTTTCATTAGCAACTACTGCTATTTATCACGAGAAGATGCCCCCTCCCTTTTTAGTTGTTTGTTCAATTCCCTCTGTGTTTTTGCCTGCACCAGCATCAAAGTCAAGAGCAGGAAGTTTTAATTAAGTGACACTAATGAGGTCGTTGAAAATGATACTTCAGCAATTCAGCATGCTGTTAAATGTGTTTATTCTATAATGTCATCAAAGGTGATTGTTTTCCCTTGTAATAGATAAAATTCATTACCATAAGCATTGTACTTTTGAGTGTTAGAAATACAACATACGAGTGAGTCAGGTGTGTCTGCTGCACGTTTTTTAGTCTGTCTTCAAAAACGGATGTGCATCTAAAACGACACATTTAAAAAAGAAAAAAGAAGAAGGGAACAACAATAGTTTTGCCCTGAACTTTTCTTTGTTTTTGGTTTTGCTAGCACTGGTCAGTCCATTTATTTGTGATAACTGTCACTCTTATTTTTTGTACCAGAGGAGGAGCTGAGTTAGTCTGCATCTTCAAAAACAACAAGAAGTCCTGTGGCACCTTAAAGACCAATGGATATTTTGGAGCATAAGCGTTTGTGGGGATAGAGCTGCCCTTATCTTCCATTTAGCAAATCCTTTGAAAACAGATCCTGATTTCCTTTGAATGCATCCATTATCTGTAATCAAACAGTTTGGACAAATAATTTTCAGTCGGTATGATATTTGCACTAGAGTCATATGACTGTGCATTCCTCTGTTCTTTAAAATATTTGCTATCCAATCATGGAAAAGAAACAGCCCCACAAGTGAGCAATGAATAGTGAATCAAGACTTTGAATTCATACTTAAACAAATGCAGTTTTCACAATCTCTGGACATTTGCACAAATGCTCAGCGGCGAGCAAATACTAACAAGTAATTCTACAACTCCATGCTTCGTGGCTACGCCCTTCCACCTATTATTAGTTTACTGAAAAAGGCTCCCGCCCTGCAAACATTAGAGCAAAGGAGTAACTTTTACACCTGAGCTTGTCCCACTGAACAGATCTCTAGGTTCATACCTAAATGTTTCCAGGATTTCAGCCCAAAAAGCACAGACACATCCCCCCAAATTCTCAGACAATCACCTCTTGTGCAGCTACACTGATGTACACAAGCTGAGTACCTCTCCTGTTCAGTTTACAATGCTTCAGTTTCATTCCTTGACCGTCACATTTCCAAACGCCAAAAACAAGCACTTTCAATTTATGTTTATTTGAATTACAGCATTCACAATAAAATGCAGACCACCTGTTCCTAAGCTGAGCGTGGTCAGTGAGTTTGAAAAAATGTACTTTATTTTTAAGAAATATCAGTTTATATTTAGCCTCATTCAAAATATAATGTGGGACACTTGGGAAGAGGTCAGAATATCAGCTTCTGCTCCTGTATGCTAGAAAATAAAAGGTAGGGTGAGAAAAAACTACTAGGAATGATCAAAAATGCCAGAGTTTTCCATGCACTTTTGTTTTTTAATTTCATGGAAATCTTGGCTTCAGCGTCAAAAATGAAAAAAAAAAAAAGGCATAAAAACATGGAGGTCCAGGTTGCAGGTGAGAGCAGGCGAGGAACCTGGAGTGCTTCCTTTCCCCCTACACGAGGCAATGAGGAGAGTGGATTCTTCCCCCCTCCCCCCACCCCGTTTCAATCACATTTGGTCACATTCCACAAAAAGAAAATTAAAAGCAATGTCAAATCACCAAAAAGCATTTTTGAGCCAAAAAAAAAAAAACCTTGACAAACAAAATCGACCACCTGAGTAATTAGTACCAGGGCGCTCTTCTATGGTTTATTGTTAACAAAGTGAAATACTCCAGGCCATGCACATAAGTAATCCTGAAAACAGCCAACCCAGACTGCACAGCTTTCCTATGTAACTTAGGTGTGGAAAGGGAGGAACAATATGAACACCCCAATTCAGCCCAGGATAAAACCACTTGCTCTTCGCCCCCAGGCTTTGCCCCATCCCCAGCAGGAGGGTCCTGTGACTGCTTCTAGTTTGAATGGCGGAATGGGGAGATCCCCGAGCAGTGTCTTCCCTCCACCCTGGTACTGTGGTACCACATTCTGTGCCAGGGATAGGATTTGTGCC
Organism: Carettochelys insculpta; assembly: GCF_033958435.1. NCBI lineage: Eukaryota > Metazoa > Chordata > Testudines > Carettochelyidae > Carettochelys > Carettochelys insculpta. The sequence goes on from NC_134151.1 coordinate 37,864,922, forward strand.
TCAGCGTGAAAGCCTTGGCATTTCTCACATTACTCTTTCAGAATTCCCCTTCATTTCCATGAGGCAGGACTGAGGCTGGGACACGGATTAGATAGGCCCTCAAGCTGATTTTAGATGTAATGTTCAAAAGGGCAGAGTTCATTTGTAGGGCATGAAAAGCTTTTTGCTTTACGTTTGGAACCAGAGCATTAGAAATCCCTAGCAAACAATATACACACATGCATAGAGTGAGCCAGAAAATCATTGCTTTGTACACACAGCGCTAAAGGCAGGGAGAGATGCAAGACGCGGTCCAGCGTTCCCACTAAGATGAGCGCTTGGGCAGCTGCCCAGGAAAGACTCAGGTGCCACCTAGCTGATTAGCAGAGCCCCCAGAGCTGGCAGCCTGTGTTTCTATTGGAGGTGCACAGAACTAAATTTATTCGGATGGGAAAAATTAGAGGGAACCCTGGTTGGGTCGATCCTTCAGCTGGATGGTTGGGACTGTGTATGGGTCACGTGACCCCTAACCCTCTCATTTTCTTCCCCCCGCCACAAGGCTGTGACATTTTTCTTTTTCATTCAATAAGACTGCGAACTATTTGCTCTTTCAAAGTAACCCAGTTGATAGTCAGGTACTTTCATCACTTGACACTAACTCTCTCTCCCTGTCTTCTGGCTTCCAAATGGGATATTTGGTTCTGGTTGCTCTGACAAAAAGAAGAAAACAAATTAAAGCGATACATTCCCCTTTGGAAAAGTTGTACTCAAAACATGGTTTACTCTGCTGTAGAAATGTCCTTATCATTGTAGAGGACAATAATTGCAGACAGGAGCAGAGGCAGTAAACGAGCAATCTTGTCCGTTCAAAAGTTAGAAGGTCAAAAAGGTTGGTTTACCTATATTGTCCCTTTCTGAAGCAGGTGTTAACTTCTTCTGAAAACTGTCTACTTACAGCCTCTAAATTCTACCAGAAATCACATGCCCCTTCCCAGCCAAGAGCCTAGAGCCTACCTGTCTCTTTTTAAAATGTAACAGGTCAAGCTCAACTTGATTTCTGGTTCCTGATGGAAGCACCTAAAACAGGCAATGGACATTGAGGTACAGACACCTTGGATCCAGGCCTGTTGACGAGATGGGGTGGGCATGCAGGAATATGGTGGTTGCCCCCGGCTTGGCATTTCAAAGGGGCCCGGAACTTCAAGACGCTGCCACTGCCAAAGAAGCAGTGTTGGCGGCCAGAGCTCCAGGCCCCTTTGAAACATCAGAGGGTGCTGTGCCACCACTCTGCGCACGGCTCTGAGGGAGAGTGGGCAGGAGGCAGGACTGTCAGCTCTCAGCCACGCCCCTGCTGCGCTCCCGCCGTGCCCTGCAGCCCCCAGCTGCTGTCAGAGCTGCTGCTTGGAACTTACATTCCGATTGTGCCATAAAGCCAGGCAGGCCAGAGCCTTGCCCTGCAGCACAGACAGGAGGTGAACCTAAGAACGTGAGAACAGCCATTACTGGGTCAGACCAAAGGTCCATCTAGCCCAGCATCCCGTCTGCCAACAGTGGCCATTGCCAGGTGCCCCAAAGGGGGTGGACCGAAGACAATGATCGAGCCACTTGTCCAGCTTCTGACAAACAGAGGCCAGGGACGCCATTCCTACCCCCTGGCTAACAGCCTTTTATGGACCTAACCTCCATGAATTTACCAAGATCTTCTTTGAACTCTCTTATAGTCCTAGCCTTCACAGCCTCCTCTGGCAAAGAGTTCCACAGGTTGACTTTGCCCTGTGTGAAAAAGAACTTTTACTAGTTTTAAACCTGCTACCCATTGACTTCATTTGGTGTCCTCTAGTTCTTATATTATGGGAACAAGTAACTTTTCCTTATTCACCCTATGTTCTGTGTGGCTTGCTCTCCAACAACACACAGTGCAACCATGGGTCCTGGAGATGGCAGGATCTCAGCCGATATGCAGAACATGCAAGGTTAGGCAAGGAAAATCCCCAATGGTTTTTGTGTCTCAGATGAGACGCAGGTACATTCAGATTCTACATCCAAAATGACACACTGGTTGTTCATTCAAATCAGGAAAGCACCATCACAGGCAGAGTCACGGGGATGTCCAACCTCCATGTCTGGGGAGGTAGAAGTTCAGTTGATCGTAGCTGATTTCAAGCATGAATGTTTCCCTGGCAGTAGAGCCATCGCTATGTAGCCAAACAAACTGAGTCAGTCAGCACTGATCCTATTCTCCCCCTTGATTGTGTAAGTATCTTTGTGCATCCCCTTTCCACACAAACGAAGAAGTGATCTAGAATAGGAGCCATTCACTGAAAGAGGCTTCCCATCAGTCTCCCATGCTAAGCATGTGCTCTGAGCCAATGCTTCTCCATATTCTTTTGGAGAAGGGCCTGATCTGTGCTGGCAGCTGTGCCAAAAGAGGACGCTAATATGGGCATGAAAAAGAAAATTCTAGGAGATGCACTGCTCCAGAAGTAGCTGATGCTGAAATAAATGGACCAGAAGTCCCTTAATACATCCTGCGTGCTTGGGATCGTGGCGTTATCTGAATAAAGATTCACATATGCCGCCAACTTTTCCATTTTGTCACACTGGGGATGCCTAGAAAGACAAAAAAAGCATAGACCGTCTCACAGCTAATGTGCCCTAGATGTGTGAAAGGGCTGGAGAGAAGACCAGCGTCATTTGGGGCTGGATACACAAAGGCAGCATGTCATCAAGCAAGGAAATAAAAGCCCTTCTTTGTGCATTGTGGATAGGCCTGCGCCTGAAGGTCTGTCCATCACGGTACCAAAGAGACATTGGCAAACAAAGATAATTGACATCTGGAGATAAAGTACCAGCAAAGACTTTCTGGATGTGAGATACTAATTGTATCTGAAAGGTTCTCTTTCAGCTTTAAAAGTAACAGAATGACAGCTATGGCACGAGTTAAGCCCCCAAAAATTATGACTAGGTTAAATATCATGACCTTTTAAAAAAATAACTTCTGAGCGCTGTTTAGACATATATGATTTCTGAGCCTGTAGGAGAATCACATTTTCAAGCACTTCTGTGAAATCAAGCATGAGGGCTACACATTTATTTTTCTCCAAAAAAACAGAAGCTGATTTTCTCTTGTAGTCGCCTGACTCCAGGAGCTTGGGGACTTAAGAAAGACAGCCAATATTGTGAAAGAATACAATTAGAAGACTTGGGAAGACTGCGCACAAGCCACTTGTTTGTCAGTTAGAAGAAGTACATATGTTCTGTAAAAGAAAACCTGATCCAGCAGTGATAGAGAGCGATTGTAGATAACAGAAGCAGAAGGTACAACTTAAAAACCTGGTTTTGGTATGGTGGCTTATTTGTAAAACTCCTCCTCACTGTGGAACAGAACTGTAGCACCTTGTAGTACCTTGTTTCTTTTTAGTTCTCTCAGTTCCCACCCCTTATATGCCTTGTGCCTGAATAATGGCCTTTTAATACTACACCACCAAAAAAATCACACCGGCTGCTTTTCCAAAGCCTGCCAGACATTAACTTTGTTTTATTCATTTTTGATCCTTTGTGTTGGCAACTCTCCCTTTGACTGGCATGTGACATTCTTCTCATCATGGATGGTGAAGCAAAGCTCTTGATGGCTATCGACGTAAGGAAATGTCATGTCTGAATATGTTTCAACAGGGCCTTTTCCCCTCATTTTTAGCCCCTGCCTCCTATTTATAATATTTAAGGCCATAAAAACTCTAATATTAATCTGTAGTCTGAACTCTTAATTACAGGCAGCAGGAGCCTGGCGTATAGTTGCCATGCCACGTTAAAAGTCACATTTGCAGCAGAAGTGGCCTTACAGGCAAGGCAGAGAGAAAGCTGCTCACCAATACGCCAGTACCTGCTGGGCAGTTTGTAGCTTTTGTCTTAGAAAGGACAATGGAAACATGCCACAGAGCCAAATTCAACTGTGATGCAAGCACTGCTGCCTGTTACTCATCGGATGTAATGCATTCAACCACAGGAGCAAGGGGGTCAAAGAGGCAAAGCAAGCGAATTGGCACAAGTTTGGGTGTGCAAAGCAAGAGCAATTTGCTCTGATGTGGTGTTTGGTGGTGATTAAATTCGGCCCTGGCATAAATTAGTCCAGCCCAATGCAGATTCTTTTCTCACCAAAAGTAACTCCCTTACCCCGTCTCAGTGTCAGAACAGAAATTTCACGCACTTACACCTAGGCTAGATTTAGCCCTTAGTGCATTGGGGATGGTGCTGGCGTGAATTAAAAATGTGTGTTTGGATCTGCTTTATTTTTTCCCTCCGGTCGCTTGCTTCTCATGCTACTATCCTTTGCACTCTGACCTGCATTTGTTTTACATCTCCACTGAATGGCAGGCCTGGCCAAGTTCAACCCTGACCTGGTTTTTAACTAATTTACACTAACATTTACACCACTGTCAATGTCAAAATAAATCCAGCTCAGGAGATTCTCTCTCTCTCCCTCTGCTACACCCTTTCTTATGCCCAAGTTGCTAACCTTGCGCATCCCATTGTCCTACTGCTGCCTTTCCATGTCCTTTCACACCATCCCATACACAAAGAACCCACATACTTCTCCTCTTTAATAGCCCACCCCTTAAGACTTGTCTACTGTGAAATTAACAAAGCTCTTTACTAACTTAAGCAAAGATCCTTGACACCATCATTCTCTACATACTAGCAACTCCATCACTAAGTAACCACACCATCTTATTGATAATTATCTAAGAAATAATTTTTTTCCCTTAAGGTACTACAGGACTGCTTGCTTTTTGTGGAGCTACAGACTAACACAGTGACCCCGCTGAGACCATCTTACCAATGTTATCCCCTATCTTTTAGTCCCCTTCCAATTGTCTCGATATCTCTCCCTGTTTTGTCATGTCTGAACTTGGTTGGTAAACGCCTAAGAGGAGGGACCCTCTCATTTTACCAGGACTGTCAGAACACTCTCTTGACATAATCAAAACACGCAAAAAATTAGGACAGGCCAAGTAAAAACTTTGAGCTAATGCATCTTTGATTTATCTACTGTCTTAAACTGCCTATATAAACTTGCACGTGCTTTATATGCATTGATAGCTGATCATCTTTGTCAGTAATATTTGGCAAATTAGTCTTTCCTAGATTACTCAAATATGAAGCCGTCATGCAGCACCTTCAAGACTGACAAATTTATCACCCACTAAAGCTCATTACCTAAAAAATGTGATAATTATTTAATACATAATTTTTTTTGGTCTTTCAGGGGCTGCAGGACTGCTTGTTATTTGTGAAGCTACAGACTAACACAGCCATCCCCCGAGACCCTACATTATTCAAGTACTATTTTCTTCTCTTCATCTTTATGTCGAATACTGCAACTATACAATTCATCATAAGCTTGAAGTATAGTATATGCTAATTTCATATCACCCTAATAATGCTCTGATTCATAGGTGTACATTGGTAAATGCTATTAACATTAATGGGAGTTATCAGCTAATTACGCAGCAGAATACAACCTATACAGGCTAGACCACCAGCCAGAGGCAAATAGAAGGCTACCCACACAATGCATCTTACTGTGACTGAAATCATACACTCAGCCAAAATCGAAGGTAGTGGCCCTAGAAGTTGGTGCTCATGGCCCTATATTTTGCAACTACAGGACAAAAATTAAAAATATTTTAGAGGAAGCTAATGGATTATTTATACCCTCTCTCCCTCCCAGCTCCCAGCCACCCTGCCTGCACAAACTCACACTCTAAAATCAGAAAGATATGGTCACTAAATATGTAATAATAAACATTTTTAATGAGCTTGCCAACACACTGCTCTTGTTCAGACACAGATTATTAAAGGACTATTGTTAAAATGCTGCTTAGCTTTCAGTAGTTGAAATTAAACAAATCTGCTATCATGCCTGGAAAGGTTTGGAAGGGCACTCCACACACACACACACACACACACACACACACACACACACACACACACACACACACACACACACACACACACACACACACACACACACACACACACACACACACACCCCCCTCTGCAAGTCCGGAATGGCTTTGTCATCATAAAGGTTGTATCTCCTAATCAGGGTAACGTTCACACACAGCTATATGAGCTCACTGCAGAGGGCTAGAGCACTCAGAAATCCCCCTAGTTAGAAGGTGTCCCCGATTAAACTATCGCATTTCAAAGGGTTCCCCATACAGTAAATAGGAAAGAAAGGAAGAAAAGAAGCCATGGCCTTTTGTTAGTCAAAAAGCCCTAGAAAGCGATAATTAACCCATTTTTGTTGAGCAATCATTTGAACAAAAGTCAAGGGATTGCCACCCTGTCAATTGTTAAGTCTAGATAAGGACATTATATTCACTGTACAAAGAGCGACTGAAGGTAGTGAAAGGAAAGTAGGCCACTACGAGGAGTCACTCTACCCCATCTGAAAAGAGCTTTTTCCCGCCTCTCAAAAGAGGTAGCATAGGGAAGAATCTTTTCCTAACATTAAAAACTTAACTACAGTGCCTGGTTTTGCGTTTTGTTAATTATTCAAAGGTACCCTGCAATTAGCATGTTATTAATGAATAATTAATTATAGCTAAAGCAGCCTTCTGATTTTTTGCAACTAAATTATTTAAAAAGCAAATATAACAATAGAATGCATATCCCCTCACTCTGCATTTCATCAAGGCTTTGTTTGAAATGAACAGAGATATTACATTTTATTAGCCAAAATAATTATACGCCACAAGGACTGGTCCTGTTTCCTGGCTAAAACTTGCTTCATCTCCTTCCTGCCTCAGAAATTATTTATTTTAAATTTGGGAGTGGGGCAGAGGGGTGAGGGGACGCTGGTTTTGTTTTGCTAAGAATGAAGTAGCTGCAAACAACTGAAAAATTCAGTTTGGAATAAAAGTTTCTTTCAAGTACAAATCAAACCTTTTAAAGTCTGGCACTAATACAATAAAGCAATAGATTCTAATATTCAAAAGAAACAATTTTTCTGATCCGTCGTTACCAACTTATACTTAAGTAATGAATGATTACATATGCACCAGCTCGGCAGACCATGAGGGTGTTATGACAAACATACCCCCAGCACACAGCCAAGACTGAAGCGGAAAGTAATTTGTTGCCACTTGCAGATATACATCACTAGTGAGACGTTAGTTTGTATTTATAAGACACACATCTGTTGATCAGTTGGTCTATCCATCTGTTAACTGCACCAGTAAACAGTAAGTCTCTGAGAAGTGTGTTCCTGCATCCATCACAGATTCTTCTTTTAATTGGATGTTTGTGTAACAAACCTCTACACTTAAGTGCATTCTGAGAATGGTTTGAACGGGGAGAATTGGGTTTTATGACTCGGTAATGGTCGTCCCCTTGCCGGTTCAAGGCTGTTATGTTAAAGGCAAATAGTACTCCTCACTGATAAGGTCAAAATTAGAATTTGGTCCCGAGTAGATAATACAGGACAAAAACAATGGATAATCCTAGTCTCAGTGAAGAGCTATGACCTCCCTCCTCCCAAAAATGAGCGAATTCCAGTGTTCCCTGCAAGATGAGCACTTGGGTTGCTCATGAAAGATTCAGGCACCACCTCACTAATTAGCACAGCACCCACAGCCACCCAGAGAGCAGCATGTGTTTATATAGGGGGCACACATCTTCACGTGCCTCAGTGGGTGCAACAAAGTTTATTCCGTCCAGGGATGGGAAAAAAATTAGAGGGAACACTGGCCAATTCATGTGCCTCCCCATAGTGCAACACAGAACTGGGGCCTAAAACTCAAATTTAAAGCCCAGAATTACCAGGGTCAGCATGTGCTTAACTTGAGCTGTGAGTCAATAAGACCACTCCCCTGTTTGGAGTTAGGCATATGCTTGTGAACATTGCTGATTCAGGGGCTATAGATCTTATTTCAAAGGAGATGTATGTCTGGATGGATACCACATCTGATTTCTGTAAACAAGAAGCTAATGGAGAGAAAATGAGCCAGAACGTTACACCTCTTACTGTATCTCATTTTGCTCAGGAACCAGTGCATGTACCTTTTTGCATAATAGGGGATTTTCATTGTATTTCTTCTAATGGCTTTACAGTGGAGTTGTGTACAATAGGATGTTCAACTGCATAGAGCATTTAGTTACGCCATTTATTTTGTTTGAGGAACTGAAAGTACGCTTCTCTACGTAGTATTGTGCTGATGCAAATGGCAAAGTTTTCCACATGATTACACTTCATTTTCTCAGGGCATTCTGTACCCAACTGCCTGGTTCTCAACAAACAGTTAGATCAATGCACGGCTGAGCGTGGGGCATACAAGCTTAAAATCCGTCCATATATAAACAAACCTTTAGGTATATTTTAGTGGAAAAGGGCTTTACCGGACAACTGCACTTTGCTCAGCCTGGAAAGATGGAGCTGATTAAAAACCACTGATTAAAAAAAAAAAAGCATGCATCTGTCTCGTAATAATATTCAGAACAGTCAGTTCAGTTAATGCGTCTCTCCAGATTTACAGTTTACCGGGGGGAGTGGGGGAAAGGTGTTTAATTTATTGGAGCCAGGGCAAAAAGCACCTACCCAGGAATCTCGTCCAGCACACAATGTTTTTTTGTTGGTTTTTTTCTTTTTTTTTTTTTGCAATTGCCACTGAGTGGCTGTAGTGACACCTACTGGCACAGGCTACTCAAATGGCTGCCAGGAGCTCCCCTTCAGCCACCAAACAGACAGCAAGCTCAGCATCTGCTCTTTTCTTACCCTCACTGAGAGTTTTATGGCCGTCCCTCCCTACTCATTCCTCAGAGTCAGCGCCAGCATGGTCTTGTGTCACACCCAAGAGAAAAGGTGCTGACCTATACAATGGATGTTGGGCGACAAACTAACAGGAGAGGTTCTTGAGCTGGTCACTGCCCACTTTGAGGCCTCTAGCAGTAGATGATGATTTATTGTGGTTATTATGTGATTTGAGGAAGCTCAGAATGAAACCAAGTGATCACAGGGAGGTACAAATTCATTGTTACAGCCAGAGCAGCTTTGTTTGCGTCTGCTTCTCCCGTCCTCTTTCTCCCGCCGAGCACGGTGCTAGTGAAAAGCTCCAGTCTCACATCTCTACACCTACAACACCACCCATATCTCCACAGCGTACCACGGATGGTAGTAGCCCAAAACTTCCCACTGCAAAGAGGGGGCTCTAGCCATTGTTCCCAGTAAGATGAGCACTGGGGCAGCTACTCAGGAAAGATTAAGGCATTGTCCAGCTGATTAGCAGAGCATCCAGAGCCAGCAGCCTATGTTTCTATTGGTGGTACACATCTATACACACCTTGGAGCACATAAGAAAATTTATTCCACCCATGGATGGAAAAAACTAGAGGGGACCTTGGCCCTAACCCATAACAGGTGACTTCTCTCAGCTCAGCCTGAAGACCCACAGAATCCTTGTGCCTAGCAGCTCAACCCTAAGACCTAAAAGATCCTTACGTTGTCAGCTGAAAATGGTGATGCAGGCACCACCCCAGGGTTAGCAGAGGCCTGTGGTAAGCAGACAGTAGGTAGGGATGACATTCTATCACTACCAGACTTAAACCAGAATTGTAAGACAGTGACTCAGATGTCAAGAGAGACTTGGTGAAATGTTCCACTATATAGTCAAAAATTTTTAAAGGCACTTCAGCAGAGGAAACTTCTTAGCAAGTGACTTTTCTAGCAAAAACAAAAAAATTGAGGGGGGGAGCCAGCTAAGGAGCCACTATCCATGAAAATATCCTCCACAGATACCAAAAACTTTAGGATTTTTGTAAACAATGTTCATGTATTCTCCTCTCCTGCCATGACAGAAATCACAAGGATTTTTTACTACACAGCTTCAAAACCACTGCTTTACAGATGAAAAACAAAATCTAACCCTAAGAAGTACATTCAAGGCCCCTTCCCCCCTGCCCCTTCTACCACTACTCTGTGCTACGGAGAAAGGAAGGTAGAAATCTGTTGAAAAAACATCTCCCTGCTGTATTGTGATTGACATCTGACAGCGCTCAGTGGTGTCCTAACTTCGATGAATTTAAATGACAAGTCTCCCTTTATAAGTAATGGAGCTCCTTTTACAATAGAACAGCGTGATTACTTCACAGAGAGGAGGGGGTGGGGGAAAGGAAGAAGAATCAAAGTTTTTCTTCAAATCCCTGGTGGTATTGCTGACCTGCCTCCAGGCAATGACCTCCCCTTGTTAAGCCATGCAAAGCAGACAATTCTAATTTGTGGTGCTGATTAAGACACCACACCTTTAAATTCAGAGACCAGACAACACACACAGTTCAGGACACCTACATCTTTGCAATCATTTTAACATGGTTGACAGCTGACTTCCCCTCAGTCCTGTTACAGGCTGGTCCATATACTCCATCTGAACGCATCCTGATCAACATCAGTGCAAAGCAGGCATGTTTGGCCTGTGCACTCGTGATTAACTGAGGCATTGCTTTAAACCTTTCTCACCGCTCCAAGAGATTCTCAGATCCCAGGTCAAATACACAGACCACTAGCATCATGGATTCACTAACAGTCACCCAATCAGTTTTATGGGCATGGGAAAAAAGCCATGCTGTTATTCGCTGTAACAAGCACTGATTCCAGCTGAGAGATATTATGCCAAACTCTAAGACCTGTTTCAAAACTTTCCCCAGTCATGTAATGCAGCACACTTTGTAAGCCAAAAGGGGGCAATTTCACAGAAGATACTCTGTGCTTGGCTTCCACGTCACACAAAGCCCCATAGAAGCTGTTTTGTCCAGCCTTAGCTGAACATTTTGCTTTAAATTGGGTCCTGATCAAGGCCTCGCTATTTCTTTTAACCCTCACACACACTTAACTTGGGTAAAATTTATTTTGCCACTGTGCAATTTTTTTTCCCCCGGTGAGATTCTTAACCTCACAGAATTAAAAAATAAAGGAAATTACCCTTTATGAGAGAAGAAATACCATTTTTCTTTCTTTTATGGATGGGCAAGCTACCCTCTCTCTTAAGAAAAGGCTATTTAAAAAAGACAAGCTCACCCGATATGAATCTTGGAGGGGGAAAAAAAAAAAGCTGTGCAACAAGCAAACAAAGCCCAAGACAGTGGCATTACTAATAAAACATTCAAAGAAGTAAGACAAAGCCTTTGCATCTTATAGGGCAGTGCCATTCAACAGCATCTCTCCAGCGCTATAATCTCATTTGCCTCTGCCTTGCCTCTGCCCCGCTCAGGCCCGTTAGCCACGTTGTCCAACAAACACAGAAGGCTGCCAGTTGTGACAGATTTGGACTATGGCTGATGGTAGCACGGGAGCTAGTTGAAATGATTTGATAAGCTCGCAGCAGCTTGAGGGGCGGCGTCATTGCAAATATGTAAACAACGCTGTCAACAACACGGCCCATCAATAAATGCAGTCGCTTTCTCATACATTCGTTATTAAAAAAAATTCTTTGTCTGTAGCCACAAATCAACATCCCACAGAGTCAGGGCTCAAAGAACATTGACAAATGTGCGAGAAATACACTCACTTTTAACATTACTGTATTCCTTGCCACTCTTTGGACCCCACTGCAGCACAGCATTATACCCAGGAAAGTCTAAACATCAGGGACATGCTTGGCCAGCTCAATCATGAGATGTATTTTTGGTTTTACCTACTGTAAAAGTGGCTCACCTGGTTTTTATATGTAAACCCCAATGATCTCATTACTTGCAGGAAAAATGCTGGCTTAGGGTGATTGGGTATTGTAAGTTTTTGCTGGCAAAAGACTATTTTTAAGGTATTGCTCTTGTACACTTTTTTAAAAATGGCTCTGCTTTGCCACTTTAAGGAATTAAAAAACAGGCTCCAATTGGATCCTGAACCCTGCTGCTGCAATTATGAAGACAACACTTTGATCAGGCCTCAACTGGCAAACTGCGTCCAGTTCTGGGCCCCACATTTTAGGAAGGATGTGGAGAAATTGGAAAGGGTCCACAGAAGAGCAACTAAAATGATTAAAGATGTAGAAAATATTACTTGTGGGAGAAATTTAAAGGAACTGGGTTTGTATAGTTTGGAAAAGAGAAGGCTGAGAGGGGACATGATATTAGCTTTCAAGTACCTAAAAGGGTGTTAAAAGGAGGAGGGAGAAAAATTACTTTCCTTAGCCTCTGAAAATAGGACAGGAAGCAATGGGCTTAAATTGCAGCAAGGAAGGCTTAGACTGGACATTAGGAAAAATGTTGTAACTGTCAGCGTGGTTAATTACTGGAATGAATTGCCTAAGATGGTTGCAGAATCTCCATCATTGGAGATATTTAAGAACAGGTCAGATAAATATCTATCAAGGATGATATAGAGAGAGTGCTTTGTCCTGCCATGAGGGCAGGGGACTGGACTTGATGACCTCTGGAGGTCTCTTCCAGTTCTAGTATTCTATGATTCTGTCAGCTCTGTATCTCCCCACCACCCTCAATGCAAACTAATATCTAGGACACATAGCCAATTGGCCAGTAAATTGAGGTTCTGTGCCACTGAGCACGCTCAATTAATCTGTCCGTTCAGCTGGCTGTATCATTAGTGGGTTAGCAATTCCATGTATCTCTACTGCCCTCATCACCAGAGCACAGAGCACCAATAACTCCCTCTTATGGAGGCAGGTCCTCTCCTGGCTGAAATGTAGCCAACATGATCATGAATAGTACTTTATCACGGGCATGACTACAAGAAGAGGTTTGTTATCTATGGGCTATCAAAGCCTATATTCATGATGCTGGACTTCCCACAGCAGAACCAACTGTAAATGAAACAAGGAAAGAGGCTAAAAATGAACAATGGACCTCAAAACAATTCCTGAAAGCATCAAGGCTTCTCAGTCCAATAAGTCACTAAACTATCGGCTGAACTTTAAGGACATGAGTATTCCCTCTGAAGCCAATAGGACTATGCACATAATTAAGTGTTTTGCTAGACTGGGGCATCCAAACCAAGAGGAAGATCTTACAGTTGAGGTTTTAGATAGAGACTTGGAAGAGATAAGTGCATAGAAATGTAGAACACTAGAACTGGAAAGGACCTCACGAGGTCATCGAGTCCAGTCCCCTGCTCTCACTTCAGGGTTCTGCCAAAGATTCCCCCTGTAGCCTTGCACACATCACTTAATCTGTCCATGCCTCGGTTAACCCATCTTCAAAACCTGGGATAATAATCCTGGCACATCTTGTAGTAGTGTAAGGATAAACCCATTAGGGTGACCAGATAACAGAGCCAGGAATAACACAGAACAGCCTGGAGACAGACAAGGTGGGTGACATCAGATCCTTTATTGAACCAACATCTGTAGTTCAAACAGACAAGCTTAGCCTCTGCAGAGCTTTTTCACCAACAGACACTGGCCCCAGAAAAAAGATATTACTTCACCCACGTTGTGTCTCATATCCTGGGACCAACAGACTTACAGCAATTCTGCAAACAGAAATGATTACATATTTCATTAAATTAAGATCCTGACTCACACAAATAGGACTTGTTCAGATGAGTAGCCCCACTGGGATTTTCTGTGAGTAAGGGTTTGCTGGAGCTGGCCTTTAATTATTAATCAAAATATCTCAATGTGCTACAGAATTTGACAGTAAATGGTAAGATTTCTATAGTGCTTTTCCTTGATGGACCATTCTATAGAATTGAATAAATCTTTAGAATTCCTTGAGATGGAACGGAAAGAACTCAGGAAAAAATTAGCCTTTTAAATTGGATTCTATGGAGCTTTTCTAGGAGGAATATAACCCAGCTCCACTTGCCCTTTTTCCAGCCACATTAAGAAAACACTACTTTTGTACTTGTATGGACACGCTGGTGATGCTCTGGTGAGAGCTGGGTTATATTTGCTCTTGCAAATAAGGACTCGAGACAACTGCATTTTTTTTTCTCTCTCATGTGCGGCCACAACTTTTATGTTTGAAGTAGTCTGTCCATTTGTTCAAGAACTTCTCCTAAACAATAAAAATCTATGGCCACTACATTTGGTGTGCAGCGTCCTCAGATCATAAAACTTAAAGCAAGGTAAGGGTTGGACTGTGCCAGGACAGTGGGATATGTCTGGAATGAGACTTTTTCTCATAAAATGGAAACAAAGGGCTCTGCTAGCAGGGACAATTATACTGTATGGTGCCCCCAGGTGGGTGAAATACAGGGCCAGAGATGGGGACAGGGACAGCTATAACACCACTGAGGCAGCAGGGGACATGGGTGAAGAAAGGGACAGCTATCTGCGATATATTTCAGAGGGTTTGTCTGTGTGTCTGTCTGTCCTCCAGCTGGGGGGGACAAGCACCCCTCCCCCAGCTGTGCACACTGAAGCTGCAGTGGCCACAGACAGGTGCTTCTCACCTGGTCCCCTGTTCTGATGGGAGAACCAGGGCAGTGCCTGATGCAAACCTCCCCCCGCCACTGCCCCAGGTGCAGGGCCCAGAGGCCCTGTCCTACCCCCTTACACTCTCCCTGCAGGCAACGTGGCCCAGGGATTCCTTAGGGCCAAGGGCCACCCCATGGATGCAGTAGGGGTTGCTTCCCTTCCCCCTTGCACTCATTATGCAGGCAGCGAGAGCAGCTGCCAGCCATTCCCTGCTGCCTCTGCCACCTGGCCCTCGGCCCCAGGTAATCCTCCAGTCCCTCCTGTCCACAAGCACAGGGCCTGGGGCAGATGCCCCAGTTTGTCCCATGGACGAGATGGTGTTGAGTGGGATCCCTCCAGTCTAAGAATGAGACAGAACCTAGAAATCCATTCACAGACTTCCAACCTGGCAGCTGTTTGATGGGTAATGAATCAGAGGACTGTCAAAGTAAAGGGTAGGTGTACTGAGGGGTTTTCCTCCTCTTGTGCCAGGGCACACACTGCCCCAGAGCACCCCATCCAACTAGATGGAAGAGGGACACATTACAGTCACTGGCTGCTAGAATTTTTTTAAATGGAAGTATTGTCTGACAGTATCCCTGCTGGGCCTAAAGCGATGGCTGCAGTTTGAACATTGAAAATCATCTCTGGTTCAAACAGTAGCGATTAATTGACACAAAACTGGGATATTGCCCTTCTTCCTGTGGCATCTGAGTACACATCTGGGGTTTAAATAATGCTGGGTAAGGATTCCTGCTTTTCCCAGAACCTCATCACTTATGTCTTTAGGGTTATAGAAAATGGGAAGCTACACTTTTGCTAACCCCTCACCAATGACCAGACCCATATGTAAATTTCACACCGTAGTATTTAGTAGCATAATTAATCCCTACTTTATGTTATGAGTAATATTTCCTGTTCCCGACCCTGCAACGTCCTTTAAGAAGATCCATGTTCCAATTAGACTAGCCCATCGGCACTCTTTTAATGAGCAGATTAATCATTCAGATGGGTACAGTGGTGTCATCACAGGTTTTAAATATGATAATCTACATCCTAATGGTGCTGCGAAAGCCTTGGCTCAGAGCAAAAAAGGTAGGCCAAATTGGTGATACTTTCTTTTCCATTTTCTCGTTTTCTTGCATGACACGAGATGCATGACTCTTTGGGCAACAAAGCAGATGCACTGCGGAAGCAGCTCATAGAACAGGCCGTGTCAAATTGCCTCATAATTCAGGTGCAATAATTGTTTTGTAGGGACAGACAAATCTGCCAGTCCCCAAAGAACTCTGCCACGATGAGAAAAAATGTCATGTCTTTCTTGTCACTCAAACAGATCAGCTCTGCACTTAAGCCTTTTCTCTCCCCCAAGAAACCCATTTAAAACACATCATGAAAGTGGGAAATGTCACAGTAATTTATTTAATTTTAATAAAAGGAAAAGGTTCTTTCCAATCGTGTGGCTCGTCTCTTTCCAAATGGAAAGCCAATTGTGGGTTCTGTCTTCAAAGCAGATACCAGTTCCAGACTCTGTTGGCAAGAAATGCTGAGAAAGGGGAGATCTTCCTGCAATAGAGGTGTATAGCCAGACCCTCTGCTGGTGTAAAGTGAACTCAATACAACACTGCTGATTTACACCAGCTGAGGCCGGGGTTTCTACAAGCAACCCATGAACAGGTATTTCCAAATCTGGACTTTGTTCATCCAAATTAGATCTCAGAATAACCTGGCCCTACAACCAGATTAAGTGGACAAGAGAGACCAATCTGGTGTAACGCAAGACATCCAGCAGAGAAAAGCTAATGTGGGGGTCTCTAAGAGCCCACAACCTGCTCGCCGCTAGTGCGGCAGCAAAGAGGAGCGTGTGGCTAAGATATATCTATTCTGCACCAAGCCTGGGGGTTTACCAACATCAAGGGTAAACTAGGAGAGCCTCTTCGGTTTCTTCCGCTAGGCATAAGGCATCTGGCCCTGCACAGCGCTACAAAGCTGGATGGGGGAAGTAAGCTGAACACTGTCTTTGCAGGCACACACTTCTAGCTGACATGGTTTCACTCTGGCTGGATCCCAACCAACAGCTGTAAATCCACCAAGAAATTAAATTTTAAATATAGCTGAGTGAGGAGGGTGGCATTAGCAGTGCATCAAAAAACACTTCCAACCAGAGATGGGGTCCTGCAGCCCTTCTTCATGTGAACAGTCCTAATGAAGTCCTGGTCCAAATTCAGGCAATTATTTTACTTTGACTAAAGAGAGAAAGGGTGTGGCCTTAACTCTGAAGAATGTGCAGTCGGCTGGTCGGATGGCAGGAGGCAACGGTGAACTCTGCCTCTGACGGCTCAGTGTGGCTTCATGAAGAAGGGTTTCTAGCAACAAGGAAACCTTTATGCAACTTGATCAAAGCAAAACGTGTTTTCCAAAGGTCAAAACCCACTCGCTAAAGTGACTTAATAGTTTGAATTGGTACAATAATAATTTGAATTGGTATTTTTCTTTAAAAATAAAACCTGCTAATCTTGGTGCAGACCCGTTTGCTCATTTTACTCACCACTATAACTCTGTGGGAGTCAATACCACTGCCCCTCATGTGAGTAAGGAGACCACAACATAGCATCTGATCCAATTCCTGCTGAAGACAAGAGCTGACTTGGACCTTATTACATAACAGCTATAGAACATCATTTATTTCATCTCTGTTTCTTTCTGGTGCACGGCCATTAATCACTAAGAATTATCCATGTCAGATGGGCACACGGAGTAAACTCTTTGCAAAATGAAAAAGAGCACAGAAATAATTGGCAATGGAGTTGTTAACACTGGATTATGCTACAAATGGACACGATGGGTTAGAATATATGTTATTTTTAATGGTCCTCTGCTTATCTCTTCTTTGAGGAGATCCTAGTTTATTCCTGTACACAGTATAGTAACTGTGTATGATTATCGGGGATCTTAATGTCATGGAGGAGTCTCTAGAGTGAATAAATGAAGGTGACAGCATTTGGAAAACACATTCCCACACTGATTACAGATGTATTCCTGCAGCAATGCTTTGAATATTTGAAAAAATTGCTGTAATTGTTTTTCTCCTCTGAATGTGCAGATTTGGCAAATAATCTAAGAAAAAGCAGTTTTAGCAATAATTTTGAATCCAGTTTAGTTGTCAGTATCATGGGGTACTTACCCATGTATTTTTGGGTCCATGCACATTGATCTTTCTGGAAGCCCCAACATGCTGCTGAAATGTTGCATATTTCTACATGCCCCAGAAAAGTGCATAAAGCCTGATTTTAGCACTAGCACACATGACCATGAGGTCTGCCTGGGCATTACCAGCACAAAATTCACATACAATTACCAGCACAAAATTCAATTTGGTCGTAGCTGGAAAATGCAGTTGCAGTAATTTGTGTAAGAGTTCACTTCAAAAACATCCCACAAAGACACAAATGGTACCTGACACTGGAGGAGGAGCTTAACAGCCTAGCCAATTTCAAATATCTTCCCCAACACATGATTTAAAAGATATAGGGAATATCTTTGACCCCATCAAATCAGCCCCATGGAGGGAAGTACACATGTAATCAACTAAAGTAACTACAAAAAATAATTATAAAACTAGTTCTAGATGTATAACTGAATGCAATTTTCTTTTAACGTTTCTACCGCAAGCCCAGTTCCAGAAGAGTTAATCAACCATAGCAACCTCCTAATCAGTGCAGTGAACTAATGATCCTATTTCTGAGTAATACCAGTCAGATAAGGCTCTCAAAAGGTAGTTAACATCACTTTGGTGGAAAGGCATGACAAGTGCAAGTTCTAGCAGTGGTAATGCATCATTCATGCCCCCTCTCGTTCTGACATTTTTAACGTTATCTTGTTTTACTGTGTCGGCCTAACACTGCCACTGCCGGCAAATTAAACTGTGAACTTACAAAGTGGGTGGCAATAAATACAAATTATGAGAGTTCAAAAGATGTCCCTGGAGGTGTACTGCCAGACAAGGAATGTCTCTGGCTTTTCTGTCACACAGCAATAGACAAGACAAAGTGGAGCATGAGCTGAAAAAAAGAATTAACCATATGATGATGAAAAGGAAAAGAGAAAAGGGAAAAAAACAAATTAAAGGAAGACTTGAACAAAGAATGGGGATGGAAAAAAAAAACCAGAGTATACCCTTGAAAATATAACCATCCCTTTCTTTCACCTTGCAAAAGGAAGACCACGTAAATTAAGCATTAAAAAATGCTCTGTAAAAATGCAGACCATCTACAAAAAATGCTGTCAGCGTTACTGGAAAAGGAGCTGCTCCTTAAAAAGAGCTACACTGCAGAAAGGGTAACTGAATAATGTTCCCGTCCTCATGTTTCTAGCGGAAACTGAGCGTGCCTCATTCCACTAAAGAGGGGATCTTCAAAGCTAAGTAAAGACTTGTGTGTTGCATTAATTTAGCCTTGGATGGGTAAAATTCTGCTCTCGGGGCCTGTACCACTGGGGACAGGGAGGGAAGGAGGAACCCATATAAGTTAAAGAAAACATGAGTCCAAAATCATTAGGTTCCTCTCAAAGCACCTATATATTTGCAGGGATGGAGCTGGAAGACCAAGAAGAAACAGGTTTTCCCTCCCATCTCTATTCCCCCTCTCTGAAACAACAAACAATCTTAGGGCCATCACAAAGCAGGGACCCAAGATTCACTCTCCATATAGCTATGGCAGTACACCAAGTGTGATGCAGATAGAAAATGGCAAAACTTAATTCTTTCTTCCTTTCTTCAACCAGATAAAACTTATGGGTGCTATTAATGAGTGTGGTGAAATCTGATTTTAATATATCCAAATGATGTTTATTCAACTTGGTGTAGCTCCACAAACGCATCTTATAAAATATTTTATCTCTCCATCCCACACTCACAAACCACTCACAAGAGGTTTGAAAACCATCATATTTTTCCCCAAAGCACAGATATCGCTCAAGCCACATGCAGCACAACTGTTTATTTTTCCCTATAAACCACTGTTTTCATTGAAACTCATTAGCATCACCTGTGTTAATTACACTAGCAAACCAATCAACAGCTCCTTCTTAATTAGGTTTTCTTTATTAAAGCCAGAAATTGCCTAGGCGACAAAAGTCAACTGGGGAAATTATGTGAAAAGCAGTGTTTATGCCAAATTACTGTGGAAAAAAAGATAGCAATAAGAAGGAAACTCAGTTTGTTTACAGGACTAGGAAACAATATTAATTTTCAAGGTCAGTGGCATAATTATTAATTATCCTTGTTATGTTTTATTGTGGTAGTGTGTGCTGAAACGATTTGATTTACAAAAATTCCTTGCAAGTTGGCTTGTATTGAACTTCAGCCACAGTGATCACGTGTGACACCCCCACACCCTCCCAGGCATGAACACAGACATTTGGAGTTTAAGGAAGTTAACAGAAGTTTCATACACTCTTCCTATGCAGGTGCGTATGATGGTAAAGCTAATCCATTATGGGAACCAACCATTCCCACTGAGGGAAAATCCCACAAGAAGAGCAAATTTAGTAGGGCAACACCATGTCAGGCAGCCTAGGTGGACAACGCTTTTGGAATAGCAGGTGTGCAGAGACAATAGGTATGAACACAGATCCCAAGAATTCCCAGGAAATCCTGTCCCGAAGGTAAAGAAGTCTCCTGCCAAGGTCTTCAGCTCCCCCGATCCCCAGCAGTGCTTTTTGTTCTCTGTCCAAACCTGCCCATTCCCTGGAACATAAGTAGGTTTGTTGGGAAATCAGTGGTTCATAGGGCTGGTGATCCCAGGCTCTGTTCCTTCTGCAGCAGCCTGTTTGGAAGCTGCAGTGTATCCACCTGCATTTGCTGCTCTTTGAGTGTTTCCATGATCAGTGATCAGGTGGGTGAATCTTGTCAGCCACGTGGGAGACCTGGGAGTCACATTCTGCGTTTCTCAAGAGACTGCCAGTCAGCAGTTTCCTCTTGATTAGGTGTCTTCAGGTTCTCCCATACAGCTGTGACAACAGGGGAGGAGTTAGGATGTATGATCTTGGGAGATCATAACGTAGCCATTAATTTTGGCAAGTCACGAGCCACCTTCTCTTAAGATCTAACTTTCACTGATTGGCAATGATGGTAACTGTTGAGCATTCTTTGCCCTAGTATTTTTAATTTTAGTTTTGGGGTGTATTGCTCCGTTGGAACAATTTCAGAGCTCATGGTCTTTGGATCCAGAAGGATATTGGACACTGGCACTAAGATGTCTGTCCGTTAATGAGTGTCTTCTAACAGTGCCAAATACTGTTCATTTGCTTCCTGTTTTGAATCCTAGATTTTCTTCAAAAAAAATCAAATGCTTTGCTATTTATTCTTGTTTTGCTAAACCATGTAAATGCATACAGATAGGGCTTGAGCATGGTGTGCTTCAACTGATGTAAGGAAGCAAATTGCCAAAAAAAAAAGCCATTCATGAACTCCAGACCATTATCTGTTATTTAAGTCACTTGGAATCCCATGGTGAGCAAATGGATTTCTAATGAGTGATTATATTGTTACTCGATGTCTTGTACAACAACTTGGTTTGGGTTAAAAATATTAACCTGTTAATCAAAAGTAATCTTTCCTATTTACACCAGATACACTTGTCATTTAACAAATTAAAATTGTTATAGTAGGGGGCTCATTTTGTGCCTGATATATGAAATAAGCTGTACTTTCACACTACCACTATATGCATTGTATACACTTACTGTGATGTCACACGAAGCACCAGGCTATTATGAAATCCACTTTTTTCTCTCACTTATTCCTAGTGTCAAGCCAATTGTAGGACCCTACTTTGTAATCTTCTTAAGAGATCCCAACAAACAGCTCCAATTCGGCATCACCACCATTGTGGTTTTGTCCAGAGGCGAAATGCCCATGAATGAATATTATTTTGCATTTCTTTGTCATTTGGGCGGAGTGGCATACAGCTTTTTGGAAAACAGCTGCTTTTATTTCATGAATGCTAGCTCAACCCTGGTGTCATATACCTTTGTGTTGTGTCATTATTCCTTCCATGTTTATTGCAAACAAATATCGCGTCCACCTTCTATTACTCCTGTGTATTATCTTTATACTTTGATATATACACGTCTTTAATTAGGTGCCATTCTCTTGTTTTCATGCTTCTTATTACCCTTTCATTTGGGAAGTATCCTTTTCATTAGCCCTTCAAACAGCCACTGTTCTTTGCCAAGTCTAGTCTATTTCTCACAATAATGGTTCTTTTACACAGTTTTCTGTTATACCATAAACAAATATCACCTAACTGTTCCAAGGCACATGTGTTAGCTTTATTTCATAGCTCTCTTTCATAATAGCCAATATGTGCTCTTACACGGATCACTGTATTCTTGCATTTTGGATGATGTGGCCTAGCAATGATACATTCTGGTGGTACCATAAACGCTAGTAACCTGCAATGCCAGTGGGCCTGCCACTGCTACTATGTATTTTTACTGGGTCTAAGACAATAGGACCCTGATACACAACTGGGACCACAGGCGATCCTGCAGTGGAAGTAACCATTCACCTTCACCCTGCCTAGCTTCTTTGAATGCCACTTGCTTGCAGGGTAATGTGGAAGTGCTATGAAACGCCTTGCTCCAGTTCTCTGCTAGGTTCCGTTCCAAACAAAAAGGCTTCATCTGGCTTCCTTTGCTCTTTTCTGTCAAGTATTTAATTAGTTTTCTTCTGAAAACATGTATTAATGATGTGATGCCCACACCAGATCTCTGACAAGAGATCCAGCTTTATTTCCTGTCTCTACTCACCTAATACAGAACAGGAGTTTATACCAGGACTCTCTTCAGGAGTCAGTTTTCACAAAACTGAGTCCCACTGTGTCCAGATGTGGTAATGGCGGCCACATTGTAAAAGCTCAGAGAGAAGCAATGTCCCTGAAGGCAGCAGTGTCATGTGGGGTCTTTTATTCTTGTCATACAGTTTTTGGTGGGGAGTTCTCTCCTCCCCCAGTCACTGGGAGGGTTTTGCCTGGAGGTCTCTCTTTCTGCAGATAAGCCCCTTTCCCTCCCCTTTTTCTGGCTACCATGAACAGAAACCTCCTCTAAGATGTACCCTCCATATTCAGGGCACACAGCCATGCTCTGCCTTAGGGGAAGAGCATTCCATTCCCACCAACTGTACCACTTCTCTCGTGGAAAAAGGGCACTTTCCCTTCCATTTAAACACCCCCTCTTTGGCTATAAAGAGCAAGAATCTTGGCCCTTGTCTACATGGGGCTATTGACCTGAGTGGCTCTCTTTGTAGGCGCTGATTCTGGAATAAAAAGTGTCTTTCTGATTTAGCTTGGTCCACCTTGGAAGCATATTAAGCAAAACCAGAAAAAAGGGCAATTTTATTTCAGCCATCCCACCCTGGGGAAGTTATGCCAGCACAGTTATCATCCTTTAAATTCACAACCAACCTTGCTCCAGAATAACTTCCCCAAATAAATAAACCCTCACTATGGCACTGCTATAGTCTAGCAACCAAGGAGGAAATTTTGGCTGGATCTCACCCAAAGGATAAAAATCATCCTTGGTGCGGCTCTCCTGAAGTCACAGAGTCTGCCCTAAACTGACGAAAGCCAAAAATAATCCACAAGCGAGGCTGCAGTGCTGTCGGTGACATTCTCAGCTGTACACGGGTACTGCGTCTATAGCTTATATGGTATGTAATGTCACCCACACTTCTGAAGCTGCTTCGAGATATCACATCAGCTGCACCACGCATTGAGCTAATTACAGGAGGACATTGCAGCCTAAATTTGGAGCTTCCTAGCTTGCTTCCATTTAAGACCACCATCAGCATTCAGTTTTCATGTGGGCACATGAGTATGGCAATATTCATTGCTTTCGTTAGCTGGAGAAAAAAAACAAGTAGCAAAAAACCAGTCTTTCCTTGAAATGCATTGGCTTTGTGACAGTCCTAAAGTGTGTTGTCGAAAAAACACTAGTTTTTAAAATGTTTATTTCCCTACTAAATCCTATTGACTCGTTAGCACCCATCACGGTCTATCCTAAAACAGATTTCAAACATTTTTATATGCGTATTAGAAAAGCATTTAAAAAATGAATATCGTTTACCCAAAAGAGCATAACAGTTCTGAAGTGTATTGGGTACATCTGTATTCAGGGACCTTTTTTTTTTTTTTTTTTTTTTTTTGCGTGCTGTGGCTGTTGTTAAAATGGATTTCTGGCCCAAGAGATCTCAAACAGCTTCTTTGGAATCATTGGAATTTACTGCTTTAATAGAGCTGAAATGTTTCTGAAGAGCTGTTTACAGCAGTGTTACTTTTGTGTGCCACAGAAGACTGTCCCTTCCCCCCGCAAATAAAACAAAACTTTGTGGCTTCTATCCTGTATCCTGAAAAGGTCTGCACAGAACTGCCCCGTAGGGCCAAAGTTTAAGACAGTATGTATTGGGGCTGCTATTCTAGAGAGACCCCAGAGGGCAGGAAGGAGAGAGGTAGCCATGTTAGTCTGTACGTTTGAGAACAAGAAGTCCTGTGGCACCTTATAGACTAACAGATATTTTGGAGCATAAGCTTTCGTGGGCAAAGAGCCGCTTCATCAGGTGCAGCAAGGTTACTCTTGCAGACACAGATTTCTTGAGTTGTGGCTGGGCTGCTGGCAGGTACTTAACACTAGTGGGTCAGTTCAGGGGAAGAGCGTGCTGGCTGTGAAGGCAGAGGACAACAATAAGTGAGAGTGGAGGGGACAGAGCTGTGGAGCTGGCGGAGGAGACCCTGTTCCGGTAAAAGATGGGGCTGCTTTAGTGGGCGAGCACTGTAAGCCTTGGTACCGTGGCACATAAAGGTTTAAGCAAGTGCAGGTGGATGGACGTTTCATGGCCTGTGAGTAACTCATTAGGTTGAGTCAGTCTAGTAACTAATCCACGTTGAAGCAGTAGGGCAGGATGACTCCAATACCAAAAACTAAGCAGCAGGGCATTTTTTGCCTAGTTAGTGTCCTACACTCCCAGGTGAGAGAACCTGGGCTTCAGTGTCAGAGTCATCTCAGGATATCCATCCTGTCAGGCCCTTGACCGTCTGCAGAGTCTGCATTTACCTCAGTGGGAGAGACTGGGTCATACTGTCCAGCAGAATCCTCTCTCTGGCTGGTCACAGGTGGTCTCAAAAGATAACACATGGACATTACTCCACATTCTCAAAGCACTATAGTACGATCAACTGATCAGACTTCAAAGGGAGCCCAATACATTCCTTCAAGAGAAAAGATGGAGTGGGTGCAGTCCCTCATCGATGACTCTATAGGCTTTGACCCTGCCACCACTGGGCTTTCACAGGTTCCTGAAGTGAGGAAGTGGAAAATCATCAGTATTCTGTCCCAAATAGATTGTGAGTTCTCTAGGATGAGAACTGTCCTATTTAACTCATATTTTTACTCTGCTTACCATAAACCCTATTGTCAGCTGCTGCCATTAACAAGAAGTCTGTATCCTTTCTGCACTGCTGCTATTGAGTTTTCTTCACCAAAATGAAATAAGGTTACATTGAAACTGTTGGGTTTGGGGGAAAAAACAGCCAACTATTTATGAACCTGTGAATTAAGTTCTAGTTAGACAACAAAAAAAAGCCTTTTTCTTTTCACTAATTCAGCTACATTTAAAATAATTTTCCACCATGCTATTGTGATGTATGTGCTACCCCTTCTCATAAGCTTTACCTGCTGTAGACAGATTATATCTGGCTGTGCATCCTTTGTGGATGAGTAGCAGGATTTGATTATAACAATGCAGTGCATAAAAAAGGACAATGTGATTAGGATAACCCCTTCCCCCACCAAATCAGGTTTAATTCTAAACTAGTCCGTGCAATGTCTACATTTTTCTTTAATGAATGGGATTTACTGTTCAGTGTCTGTCAACCAAAAGCGATGACACAATTTCATTGGCACATTCCAAAATGGAATCTTACCGTAGCTCGTCTGTACTAGAACTGTGTAGTAGTTGAATTAAATGGCTCTAAATGAAGTGGTGCAAACACCTAATGTGGACACATTTAAGCCAGTTTAACCCTTGCTTTGATTCATTTAGATCAGGCCTTATTGCTGAGGGCTTTAAACTAGGTTTGACGGGAAGAGGGGAACAAAGCCCACAGGTAAGTAGAGAAGATGGAGACCTGGGAGATGGGTCAGAAATGGGAGGGAGCATGGTCTATAATGGCAGAGAAAAGGAGGGTCAAGGCAAAACTGGGAGACAAGATCAAATCAACATCTTAGACGCCTATATACAAATGCAAGAAGTAGGGGTAATGAGCAGGAAGAACTGGAAGTGCTAATAAATAAATATAACTATGACATTTTTGGCATCACAGAAACTTGGTGGGATAATACACGATTGGAATGTTGGTATGGAAGGGTACAGCTTGCTCAGGAACGACAGACAGGGAAAAAGGAAGGAGGCATTGCCTTGTATATTAAAAATATACACACTTGGACTGAGGTGGAGATGGACATAGGAAACGGATGTGTTGAGAGCCTCTGGATTAAGCTAAAAGGGGTGAAAAACAAGGGTGATGTCCTGCTAGGAGTCTACTACAGGTCACCTACCCAGCTGGAAGAAGTGGATGAGGCTTTTTTTAAACAACTAACAAAATCATCCAGGGCCCAGGATTTGGTGGTGATGAGGGACTTCAAAGATCCAGGTAGTTGTGGGAAACTAACACAGCGGGGCACAGACTATCCAATAAGTTCTTGGACTGCACTGGAGACAACTTTTTATTTCAGAAGGTTGAAAAACCTACCAGGGGGAAGCTGCCCTAGATTTGATTTTAACAAATAGGGAGGAACTGATTGAGAATCTGAAAGTGGAAGGCAGCTTGGGTGAAAGTGATCATGAAATCATAGAGTTCACAATTCTAAGGAAGGGAAGAAGGGAAAAGAGCAAAATAGAGATAACTGATTTCAGAAGGGCAGATTTTGGTAAAAACTCAGAGAGCTGGTAGGTAGGGTCCCCTGGGAAGCAAGACTGAGGGGAAAAACAGAGGAGGTTGGCAGTTTTTCAAAGGGACATTATTAAGGGCCCAAAAGCGTGGTCTCAAAATAAAGGAATCATATACAAAATGGAAACTAGGACAAACTACGAAGGATGAATATAGGCAAACAGAGGAATGCAGGGGCAAGATTAGAAAGGCAAAGGCACAAAATGAGCTCAAATTAGCTACAGGCATAAAGGGAAACAAGAAGTTTTATAAATACATTAAATGCAAGAGGAAGACCAAGGATAGGGTAGGCTCATTGCTCAGTGAGGAGGGAGAAACAGTAATGGGAAACTTGGAAATGGCAACGAGAACAACAAGAAGTCTTGTGGCGTCTTATAGACTAACAGATATTTTGGAGCATAAGCTTTTGTGGGCAAAGACCCGCTTCATCAAATGCATGAGTGGTGGGGGTGGTTTCAGAAGAGTATTTAAAGAATGGGGTCCCAGATGCTTAAGGACTTCTTTGTTTCAGTCTTCACTGAGAAGTCTGAAGAAGGATTGCCTAACATAGTGAATGCTAGTGGGAAAGGGGTAGGTTTAGAAGATAAAATAAAATAAGAACAAGTTAAAAATCACTTAGGAAAGTTAGACGTCTGCAAGTCACCCGGGCCTGATGAAATGTATCTTAGAATACTCAAGGAGCTGATGGAGGAGGTATCTGAGCCATTAGCTGTCATCTTTGGAAAAATCATCGGAGACAGGAGAGATTCCAGAAGACTGGAAAAAGGCAAATATAATGCCCATCTATAAAAAGGGGAATAAGAAGAACACAGGAAACGACAGACGGGTCAGTTTAACTTCTGTGCCGGGAAAGATAATGGAACAAGTAATTAAGGAAATCACCTTCAAACGCTCAGAAGGTTGTAAGCTGATATGGAACAGCCAGCATGGATTTGCAAACAAATCATGTCAGACCAATCTGATAGCTTTCTTTGATAGGATAACGAGCCTTGCAGATAAGGGAGAAGTGGTGGATGTGGTATACCTAGATTTTAGTAAGGCATCTGATACAGTCTTGCATGATATTCTTATCAATAAACTAGGCAAATACAACTTAGATGGGGCTACCATAAAGGTTGGTGCAAAACTGACTGGATAACTGTACTCAGAGAGTGGTTATTAATGGTTCTCAATGCTGCTGGAAAGATATAACAAGTGGGGTTCCACAGGGTCTGCGTTGGGACCAGTTCTGTTCAATATCTTCAATGATTTAGATATTGACATAGACAGTACGCTTGAAGTTTGCAGATGATACCAAGCTAGGAGGAGCTGCAAGTGCTTTGCAGGATAGGGTCAAAATTCAAAAGGATCTGGACAAATTGGAGAAATGGTCTGAAGTAAACAGGATGAAGTTTAATAAAGACAAATGCAAAGTGCTCCACTTAGGAAGGAGCAATCAGTTTCACATATACAGAATGGGAAGCAACTGTCTAGGAAGGAGTATGGCAGAAAGGGATCTAGGGGTTATAGTGGATCACAAGTTAAATATGAGTCAACAGTGTGATGCTGTTGCAAAAAAAGCAAACGATTCTGGGATGCACTAACAGGTGTTTCTGAACAAGACATGAGAAGTCATTCTTCTGCTCTACTCTGCACTGGTTAGGCCTCAGTTGGGGTATAGTGTCCACTTCTGGGCACCTCATTTCAAGAAAAATGTGGAGAAATTGGAAAGGGTCCAGAAAAGAGCAATAAGAATGATCAAAGGTCTAGAGAACATGACCTATGAAGAAAGGCTGAAAGAACTGGACTTGTTTAGTTTGGAAAAAAGAAGATTATGGGGGGACATAATAGCGGTTTTCAAGTATCTAAAAGGATGTCATAAAGAGGAGGGAGAAAACTTGTTTTTCTTGGCCTCTGAGGATAGAGCAAGAAGCAATGGGCTTAAACCACAGCAAGGGAGGTTCAGGTTGGATATTAGGAAAAAGTTCCTAACTGTCAGAGTGGTCAAACACTGTAATAAATTGTCTAGGGAGGTTGTGAAATCTCCATCTCTGGAGATATTTCAGAATGGATCAGATAAATGTCTATCAGGGGTGGTCTAGACAGTACTTGGTCCTGCCATGAGACAAGGGGCTGGACTCGATGACCTCTCAAGGTCCCTTCCAGTCCTAGCATTCTACGACTCTATGATATGATCATTCTTGCCCTTCAACTCCCCGCCCCGTCACACACAGCAGAGCCTCTTCCGACCTAAACATTCAGAACTCAACAAACAGTGGTTGGGCTGGATTCTTCTTTCATGTCATCACTAACTCTACTGATTACTCCTGGATTATGCTGCTGTAAGTAAGAGTAGAATCACGCCCTCTCCTGGATCACTTCAATCTGTCAGCATCGTCAATAAAGGGCCCAATCATGCAAAACCTCAAAGGAGAGATTCCAATTCTAATTCAAGTTCTGGCTTCAGGCAGACATTCCTGGGAGAAATTCTACAGCCTGTGCTAAGCAGGAAGTCAAACTGAATCATCACAATGGCCTCTTCTGGCCTTTAAAAAAAAAAAAAAATTCAGGGATCAGGGATCCAGGAGTAACGTTACTCAGAGTATGTCTACAGATGTGCCTAATACACTTCAGAACTGTCGTGGTCTACAATGCAATAACACACCTGTGGCTGGCCAGCGTTAACTGACTTGAGTTCCTGGGGCTCAGGCAGCCTAGCTATAAAACTGAAGGGTACATGTCCAGGAGTGGGCCAGAGCTCAGACTGCAAAGATCAGGAACTGAGTGCAGAGCTCGACACTGCACTGTAGTAGCCCTCCAGCCTGTCTTGCAAGCCTGAAGTCAGCAGTAGCTGTTTCACTGCAATGTAGACATAGCCTCAATATTGCACACAAGAACAGCGGTACTGGGTCAGATCACTGGTCCACCTAGTCCGGCATCCCGTCTTCTGACAGTGGCCAGACCTGTTGACAGCAACACCAGGCCCCAGGGCAGAGCAGTCAATCAGCTGCCCACCTGGACACAGTCCGCCTGATGTTTGGGTGCCTTGCACTGGCTGGTACTCAGTTAACTGCCTGTTGGGCGCACCCTTCCAGCACCACATGAACTTCTACATGCCTACCTAGCTGCCTTTGCTGCCATCAGTACAACCCTGCAGCATCCAGAAGCCATGCAGCCTGCCCGGGCAATGTAGAAGAGCCTGGGGCTCCCAGTCACCGTCATCACTGCTACCACCACAGAGGCAGTGGACAAGGGCCTCCAGCCTTTTTGAACTACCTGGCCTCTTGGGCCACTGCCCATTTTGCCCTACCCCCATGAACAGGCCTGACAGTGGCCAATGCCAAATGCATCAGAGGGGAGGAACAAAAGAGGGCAATTATCAAGCAACCGAGTCACGCCATCAAGCAGTCAAAAGCCTAGCAACGACCAGCGCAAAGGGTGGCACCCCCAGACATTTTGGCAGCTCACCAACTTCGCAGAATGAGGCCAAACTCCTGGATACTCTGGGGTTCACTGACTGTCCAGTGAAAGCTCTTAACTCTCAGCCGCAAGAGGGAGCATGTCATTTGCACATCGAGGGGCAAGGGATTTTCCTGTGGGCTGAACGCCCTTCAAGTTATCTTCTCTAACCAGTCTTTTCCCATAATGCAGCACCCCACAGAGTTTAGGAAGGCTTGTAGAATTAACGTTTGCTTCATTCAATCAACCAGGTTGATTCCTCGTGGCCTTCAGAGGGATGGACTAAAGTCCCCGGCAGGGCCTCATCTTTACAGGAACTAGAAATCAATCGGTCCCAATCAGGTCATACTAAAACACCAATTAGCAGTGTCCAACATTCTCAAGTGCAGATTTTTCCACCCCATATAACACCCCCCCCCCGTTAACACAAATGGACAAGGAGATCTTCTATGTGATAATAACTCTTATAAACCCACATAATATTACCTAGAAATGTAATTATACCTGCAATGCCAAAAGCGAGCCAGTCAGTATCACTGAGGTTCTAATAGTTTCAAGCACTATTACCTTAACAATCTCACATCACAGCACTGATTAAAGAAACATTTTGTCTTTTTATCTGTATGGAACGGAGAGTGCAATCACTGAAGCAGAGAGAGATAAAACATTTATTAGGAAGTTTACATCTTGGTTTGGGCCGTGAATGTCAATGTTGAAGTGGAGAGTTAAAGCACAGGTTAGTTCAGTCATTTTCCTCCATCCCTCACTGTTTTTGGTGTGCCCACTCCACATGGGATGCTGTCTCAAGCCAACCACGCTGTCAACTTCAATCACAGATCAAATTCTCACAGGAAGAATGCCTCTCATCAGATGTCAGAACCAGAGTTTCAGTTGGCAGCATCGGTCATGAAAGAGATTCCCCCACCCCGACAAGACAAGAGTCACCCAGGGAGATAACACAAAGGACACATTTAAACACCAACCAACCAACCTATTTTTATGGCAACTAAAGCTTTTGTTACTACACAAGTTTATCACATTTAGAACATTTCCCCATTTTTATATTGGATTGATTAGTTTTTCTTTGTGTCTAACTGGTTTACAACAACAACAACAACAACAACGGAGAGGTAGCCATGTTAGTCTGTATTCTAACAAAAACCAGCTGTCGTGTAGCACTTTAAAGACCAACAAAATAGAATATTAGGTGATGAGCTTTCATGGGATAGACCCACTTCTTCCAATTCGGAGATATCTAAAGAAGTGGGTCTGCCCCAAAAATCTCATCACCTAATAAATCATTTTGTTAAGTCTTTAAAGTGCTACGTGACTGCTGGTTTGCTTGGTTAACAATAAGTCAACATACAGTTAGTTACCCAGAGCCTACTGCAATACTCTAGAGGCTGCATGATCTGTAATCAGAAACACTGAAAGATTGCCAACATAATCTTAACTATCCTACCATACTACCAAATCAGTATTTCAAATATAGTGGATGTACACCAATATCTTTTCCTCTCTGCAAGAAGTATCATCTAAGCAGCAAACAAGATTCAGAAGATCAATTATTTAGCATAATTGTGCAATCTAATTGTATGGATTTTAAATGGAACAAGAAGGTGAAAGATTAAAATCTTACAGCTCAGCAGTATACTTTCACAAAGTGCATGAAATATATTTTCTCTAGTTAGGGAACAATGAAAATATTTATTGTCAATTCAGAGAAGAAATTCTGGAATAAGAGTCAAGTAAAATTCATACCAATACGTTCAATGGGCAATTAATTTTAATCACTAAAACTTCCATGTGCAGAGAGGCACTCAAAAGACAATCCATCATTTAGGGTATATATCTGGGGGACTTTATAAATATACATCACTGACCTCCTAGTGCATCATGAAAGAAAAACCCTCTGGTTTTGTACGCATTATACCAGTTCTTGTCAGCTTTATGATCAGTTGCCAAAAAATAATAATAATACTAATCGACCCGGTACAGAATACTTTGTAGATTTACTGCAAGGGGGCAGACGGACAAGGAATGCTACCTTGTCTCAAAAATTAAGTGAAAATGCTAACCTTGTCATATCCAATGGACAAAACAAAGGGAAATAAAGCCCCATTTCCCTCAGCTTTACTATGGGTTAACTGGCATTTCTAATACTTTTCACCTAGCCTGACTTGACAGATGCCTAACCTTAGCTACTGAGTGGAGACAGCCTGATGGGCTTTGGCCATACAGGGGGAAAATTTTTGATGCTTCCCACTTATGACATGATTGATTTTCTTTCAGCGGCCCTTCACTTTTGGCTGTGGCGAAGGCTGCCTGCCTGAGCCCCCACGCGCCCTGACCTCGACATATGGCCGCTGTGAGGCTGAAAACTGATGACGGCAGAAACCTAAAAAATCAATAGGCCCTGTCAGTCAGTTGGGAGGCGAACGTCTTTTAAAAACCCAATCACGACATGTACTGGCTGCCTGGTGCGGATCCTCTGCACACTTGAGAACACACTGAATTTTCAATTTATTTATTGGCTTCTTTGTTTATACTGTTTACCTATTTTTTCCTTAACTTTAAGGCAGCCAGGAAGACAACAAAACATGTTGTTAGAATGGGATCTTCATGTTATTAAGAAGTGGGGGGACAGATTCCCTGGAAACACTGAATAACATGAAATAAAGAGCATCTTTCTGTTGCCAGCATAAACACTGACATCATTATATTCGACATTATCTGGAAAGAATTTAGATATGAGGAGTTTTGGAGGCTAAAAACAGATGAGCATGAAACTGTTGTAATTCCCCTTGTAGAGGGCTAAGTATTTTTTGCTGGGGGGGTGGAGAATATATTGTCAATTCTGAAAATATAAAAATCATCAAATGCATTTTTGGTTTTACATTTCTCAGTTCCTGTCATGGTCTCTTTTGTGCACCAGAGAGAGGGCAAAATATTAGGTCCAAAATGTGTAAGGTGCTGAGTAACTCTTGCCCCAATGAAGTCAAAAGGAGTGGAGGGGTGTTATGCACACCACAGAAACCCAGCAGCAGCCTGCAGGATTGGAACAGGGGCAGCCAACTCAGATCATGTTTCTCTTGCCAATTCAGAAAAGAAAAGCAATTTTTTTTTAAAGAGACTGGCAATACAGCGTATTATGTTTTGGGTTCCAGAGCTTGTCCTACAAAATATCTTTGCAGTGTTCTTGAAACCAACTACAGCAAAAAGCTCAACTAGGACTACAAAAAGGGAAGAAACTATTGTTGGTGAATGTGTTCTCCTTTGTCACGGCAGTAAAAGAAAGGCAAAGAAACAAGCGAGGGCCCTCAGTGATTGACCGAGTTAGTAGTCACTTTATGAAAGCAATGCAGTCTAGCACAGGCATTTAACAAGTCACAAAGACGCCAGCCAGATGGCCTAAGAAATGGAAAGGAGTGTTACTGTGATATATTTTAAAAATACTCCACACGTACGGAATTTTTTTAAATCAAGTAAATAAACAAAATCTGAGGCTAATTCCCAAACTACGACCAATTAAAGCTTTCTTTATGACAGAAAACCTGACCACCTTACCATTTCACCCTGTTGCAGTGGGGGGCAGGGGTGTCTTAATGTAATATTAATGAGCCAGGATAGAGGGTCATAAAAAGTGATAGGTTTTTGCAATGGTAAATTATAAATCGGTATTGATTTTTCCCGGCACTAATGCAGCCAGCTTATTGTAAGACACCACAGGCAAAGTGCACTTTATCAGATTAGACTGGAGCCTGGTATCAAATATACATGAGGAAAAGGATGCATTTGTGACTTAGATGAGACTTTTAAAAAAATATCTAACATTTTTAAGGGAAAAAAAGTAGAAAAATACTAAGAAATTAAATATCAGTTTTAAAAGGATCCTACATGGGAGCAAATTGGGGTCAGTCACATTTGGCTGATTTGTTTTAGGCTGATAGGTTATAGATTTAGGATATATACATACATATAGGTATATAGGGGCACAGTGCATATTTAATTTTAAAATGGGAAAGTTAATCAGCTGATTACTGAGAAGGGTAAAGCGTTTAATGTGCTTAATGGTTCTCAAAAAAAGGAAGCTCAATTTGTCCTTATAGGTATGTATAGTACACAAAGACACAAGGTATGTATGGATGCAGTGTGTATTACTTTTGGCATCATATATTGTTTTTTAACAAGTTTTATACTGGGAAAATGGAACATGTTACTACTTCAAGTCAGCAGAAGAATACTTGAGAGCTTTTTCTTGCTGTGTTTTTCTTGCTTAAATGCTTTTAAGCTTTTCTTTTCTGTTTGTCTAAAATTGCTGAGAATTGACTTCATGGTAAAACTGGGTGTTATTTTAAAATTCAACTCTGCTTTTCAACCACTGACCTTTTAAAAAAAAAAACACAGGCATAATTTCTTCATTCAAACGTACCAATGGCATAGATAATTATACAGCCAAGAGAACACTACAAAAAAAAAAAAAAAAGTCAGCGACTTCCAACAGGTTGCTCTGACTAAAAGTGAGCATCAGCCGTCCCACTTTCACTTCTGAGTCAACAAGGGAAAAGTCTGCACAAAAACATGCCACTGTCTCTGCGCAACTCCAGCGCTTGTTTTGTTGAGAATGCCAACAGCCATGTTTTAAAACACTTCACATCTTCTCCTTAACACCTATTGGCACTTCTGTAAACAATCTGCCCCCTCCCCTATTGCTTGAAGGATAAGGCTCAAAATCCAACCTGAAACCGTACCACTAAGGACCAAAAGGACAACAAGCTTCCGCCAAAGCTGCTTTGCTCTCTGTCTTAGCGGCATAACCACTTTTCTTGAAAACTGGCAAGTCTTTCGTTTACAGCCACAAGTCTATTGACAGTTCACTAACAAACAGCAAAACCTCACAAGCTGTTTACTAAAGCTGGTACTGATGTGTGAATGTAAATAAGTAACAAAGAGGAAAAGTTTTAGGGAATGTCTTCTCATGTATTTTACTCCACTACAACTAGTAGCAGAGACGGCATTTTCAGACAATGGACTGACTTCCTAGAAAAATGATTCACCTTCTCTCTTAGGTCTTAGTTTCACAACTTGCATCAGCAGACTAAGAAATAGAGTAACTTGGGTTTTTTTTGTTTCCTGACTTCTCTACCCTTATTCAGAGTTTGCAACAGATAACCCTACCCAAAACAACCCACTCTTTTAGATGACAATCCTCCAATTAGCTGTGTCCAGACAGAGCACTATTGACTTTACTAGAGCTGCAAGGTCAGTCCAGAGGCGGTGAACATTCAGCAGTGCACTTCAGTACCTGTTAATTTTAAGCATGGGCACAATCCCATTGACTTCAGTGGGACAACCCAGGTGCTTAAGTGCTTTGCTGGATAAAGGCCAAGGAGTGCTGAACTCTGTAGGATCGACCCCACCATAAATTGCGGGATCTAGGTCCTAGGTTGTAAAAATACACATATATGACTCAATCAGAAAGGAACTTGAAAAAAAAAGGGCTCGTTAGCAGGTTGCTAAAAACCTTATTTCTCTTATTACAATGCATCATCACTAGACAAAAATTTGAGCCCTGATTTTAACAATCCCTCCTCAGGCAGAATTCCCATGAAACATTAGTGGAAAGCTTGTCAGTATCAAGATGAGGCTTTTGTATTGCAACTACTCATATTTTTAAAGTACTAAGAGGAAACATATTTTTAGACAAGAGCTAATCAGGTAAAATCTAATAAAGCCAAAAAGGAAATAAGGAAAATAGGTTATTCCCACAGCAACCTAATCTTATCCCTATTGAAGCCAACTGTAAAAACTCCCTTAAATATCAGAGAGCCAAATGCACTTACTCATGCTAGGCCGACTCCTCTGCTAGTGTAAATTACTGTTTCTCTATTTAAATCAATGGAGCTTGGATAATTTGTGACAGATAAGAATCTGGTGCATAAAGTAGTCCCTTATACGGAGTCCCAATGCACTGAATGGCACTGTGTCAGGGAATCAAAAATCGGGCCCAAAAAGAGTTGGAACAGATTTCTTCAGCTTCTAATGTAAACTGACAAGGCTTCAAAGCAAATTGTTCTTTTTAAATTATGTTTATAAAGTGAAAGAACAATTTTAACTTATGCTAATTTTCCTTTATTAGTGATGCCAAACTTCTTATTTACATATTTTGCAAAAAATCACTTTGCTTTTGCTGCTTTAGGGATAAAGCTAATAAACAAATACATAAATTAATGTATTTTAATTAAATGTTATTCCATGAAGTAATATTGTATACCATTGTCTAATATCAGCACCTCTTATTCAAAATCTCATGTAAGATTAAAATATTTAGAACTCATTAAAAACTAATTTGAAAAGCACTTCACCTAACAAACAAAAATTCCTAGCTCACTATTCTAATATGTGCTATTTGTTAGGCGACAAAAGATGTCATTAGAATACTTCGTATTATTACAACATACATGAGGCACAAGTCGTGCAGTGCTTCAAGACACTTCTCACTAAACACTGATTCAACAGTACTAGAAAAGTTTATCACTTCTGCTTTAAAAGCCACATTCTTATCCTTATTCCGCTGCTGTAGTTTTGTGGGATCAGAAAAGATCCCTGTGTAAAAAGTGTGTGCATCAGTAGATGTGTGTGCACATCAGTAGATCTCAAAGTGCTGTTTTTATACACACAAGCACAAATGTATATGAATTAATATTTAGTAGGGCTGAATGATGAGTTCATATCACTTCTGAATGTATAGAAGACTTATGTATGTATACAGAGAGACCTGCAAATACATGGATGTCTCTTTTATATCCACAGGTATTCACACCCAGAGATGTGAATTACCAAGTTTCATTTTTGCAGCTAGGGATACGAATACAAATTTTTGCAATTAGAACCCTACAGATCCACAGGTATCTGCGCTAAATATGCTCAGGTAGCTGCATCCGCAGATGTGGATACAAACTTTGTATCTGCGGAAGGCTTTAGAGATACCTCCATGCAGGTACATTCTGCCAGAAATTCTGCCCGCATTACAATAAATATGACCACTTAAGCAGCAAGGTGTGGCTAAGTCCAAAAAGCAAAACCAGGGAGATTTTAAACTTTTAGGCTACGTCTACACGTGCAGCCAACATCGAAATAGCTTATTTCGATGTTGCGACATCGAAATAGGCTATTTCGATGAATAACGTCTACACGTCCTCCAGGGCCGGCAACGTCGATGTTCAACTTCGACGTTGCTCAGCCCAACATCGAAATAGGCGCAGCGAGGGAACGTCTACACGTCAAAGTAGCACACATCGAAATAGGGATGCCAGGCACAGCTGCAGACAGGGTCACAGGGTGGACTCAACAGCCAGGCGCTCCCTTAAAGGGCCCCTCCCAGACACAGTTGCACTAAACAACACAAGATACACAGAGCTGACAACTGGTTGCAGACCCTGTGCCTGCAGCATAGATCCCCAGCTGCCGCAGAAGCAGCCAGAAGCCCTGGGCTAAGGGCTGCTGCCCACGGTGACCATAGAGCCCCGCAGGGGCTGGAGAGAGAGCGTCTCTCAACCCCCCAGCTGATGGCCGCCATGGAGGACCCAGCAATTTCGACGTTGCGGGACGCGGATCGTCTACACGGTCCCTACTTTGACGTTGAACGTCGAAGTAGGGCGCTATTCCTATCTCCTCATGAGGTTAGCGACTTCGACGTCTCGCCGCCTAACGTCGAAGTTAACTTCGAAATAGCGCCCGACGCGTGTAGACGCGACGGGCGCTATGTCGAAGTTGGTGCCGCTACTTCGAAGTAGCGTGCACGTGTAGACGCAGCTTTACTGGGCTAACTTCTGCTGGTGAGGGAGATAAACAAGACAACAGAAGCTGGTCCAGTAAAAGATACTACCTCATCCACCTACTCTCTCTCTCTCTCTCTCTAATATCCTGGGACCAGGACAGCTACAACACTGCATTCAAAGTTTTTACAACAGTCAGCAGAAATAGTTAGAGGATTAAAAATTCCAGGGTGCATTAAAACACGTTCATTTCTTTGTAAAGTTTGCTCTAACATTGTCTCCCCTCAGAAGAGGTAATTGACCATAGACGCCACAATTCTTAAGACGGTTCTAACCCCATTGTCATTTTTTTTAAATGTAAGCTTATTGCTTTCCAAGAACAGTATTTAAATAAAACAAATGCTCTATTTGGCAGCTGCGCTGAAAAGCTTTGTCTCTTACTTGGTTACACTTCTTGGAAACCCAAAGATTTAAAAGGAAAAAAAAAAGAAAAAAAAGATGTGGAACCAGAGAACTATGAGGAGTCATTTTTAGGTGCGTAAATGCACCTTTGGAAAAGGTACCTTCATATAACAGCCTTCCTGAAAGTGTAAGTGACTATTGTTTTAGTAAAACTATTTTACAGTATGTAATCTAAATGGCAGTCAGGCCATACCTTAAGGCAGGGGGTATCTGTTTCCAATATTGGCGGAATGTTCTCTAGAGTGATATTGATTACACAGTGATGGGAAGATACAGGACAAAGCTAAACTAATTAACCAATAAGCTCAAAGACTACCTGCCTTCAATACTGTTTGAAGGCACATTTAATTATTGTGTGGATGCAACAACTTGGAGAGGGACATGCCATTTAGGTAAATGTAGCAGGGTGTATTGATTCGCAGGCTAAGATTCCCAAGCAGGGACCACGTCTTTCAAGAGATGGTGAACAGAGATGTTTCTAACCCATGTGGAGAAGTCCTGGTGCCTTTGAATGGGGGTTTGTCTACCAGACATGAGTGGAGTCTTATCTACACCATATTTTGAAAGAGGAATTTCATGTAGTGAAAGACAAGTTATGCCTTTTCCCACCAAAAAATTATTCAGCTGCAGTAGGGCCTCTATTTCCATCAGTGATTTTATGTTTCTGGCGGTGGAACTAGCAAGTCAGGTGTGTGTCCCAGCTCTAGACTGAGCAAGAATTAAAAAGAAAAAAAAAACACACAAAAACCATGCAACTTGCTCAAATCTCAGCATAAAGTTTTAAAAATATTTTCAAAACGTTCTTTTTAATTTTAAAGGATTTCTAGCTGTTGTTTGGTTTTACATGAAGAGGAGGATC
This sequence comes from Carettochelys insculpta, assembly GCF_033958435.1. Lineage (NCBI taxonomy): Eukaryota > Metazoa > Chordata > Testudines > Carettochelyidae > Carettochelys > Carettochelys insculpta. The sequence goes on from NC_134151.1 coordinate 37,903,854, forward strand.
ATATCCTGCCACATCGCAAAGAGTGTAAAGTCCTCATCTCCATCAGCCTCGTGCCTATCTTTTCTCCCCAAAGAGCAAGCAACAAACAAAATTAATGCACCACGGGAAAATATTCAGAAGCTCCCAAATGACTTGAAATAAGGATTTAGGCACTACAGGACCTTTGGAATATCCTATCCAGTAGCTGTAGCTTTGAAATCACTGAAAATAGTGCAGAAAGAAGTGTGCGTATCCTCTTACCCAAGTGGCAACTGAAGAGCCTGGGAAACATGACCCAGCACTACTGAAGGTAGCTCTGTTGGGTCAGATCTATAGTCATACCCACCACTCACTGAGGCTGGTATGGAAATAGCTTTACATTCTCCAACATGTCTACTGGCGCACCCTGTCATGTAGAGCACCCATCCTCTGAGTCGGCTACTCACACCCCTCAAAATCGACAAACACCCTAAAAGCTTAAAGACAAGGGAAAGTGTAAGCCATACACCTCCTGGGCATGGCGCTCTGGCCCATTTTGTGGCACTGAGACAGAGAGAGATTAGTGAGCCTGCTCTACAGCCTTAGCTAAGAGCCATACGGGCTTTGAGCTGATGCTGTAGAGCTGTAGCAGCCAACCAATTCTGAAGCAGTAACCGCTATCATGACTACTGCTGTAGAAAAGTAGCCACATTATTTTGAACGTGTACATTATATGTACATTTTCCAAAATGTTCATTGTCAATAACCGGTATAAAATTCAAAACTGTAAGCTGTGGCTTACGATGACGCATGATGACTTCAGGATATTTAAGCTATTCCATGAGCTGGCATAAGTCCCCATCCAGCAGATGGACCAAATTAATGGAAAGTGGCTTCTGAATCCAGAAAGATCGTCTGAACATTTTTTTAATCTCTGAAACGGCCGTTTGATTTTTTTTTTAAATAATTCTGAATGCAACGATTGAGTTTCTGTTGTTTGAGCCAACTAGCCCCACATGGTGAGTGACTGGTGTGTTGGACACCACAGCTGTAGAAGCTTCTATCTGGAGCTCCAGAAGTCCCAGGTTCACTCCCACCCACTGGTGAAGAGTGTCTGTTGGCATTACGCAACAACTGCCAGGTTCTTCAAGGGGATTGTGTGGGTATTGCTCCCCTTTTATACAAGTATCAAGCTCAGTTTGCTCGCTTTCCAACCCTGCAACATCCCCATTGAGCTATTATTCCAATATCACAAAGCTAAGGGGGCAAGGAATTACCTTGCTGATGTCACTACCAATATATTCCACAACGTGCAAAAACAATGGACACTGAACAAGAACATGGAGTGACACACCAAACAACTGGGAATTGGGGCATGGAGACATTACATGTTCTCTCCTGAAATGTGCTAAATGCTGCTACTCCAGCAAACTCCCAAACATATGATCAGGGCCCCACTGGAGGTACAATGCATGGACCTGGAGAAAGAATCCGAATGCAGGAGTGACCTCATTTGGTATCATAACCAAAGGATTAGGGAAACAAGCTGAACGAGGCTGCTTGCATGGGCCTCTGTGCATGCTTGACAAAGATCCTTTTCCTTTTCCTGTCTATGCCACGGCATATTGCTAATGAAAAGTTATTGCCTGCAAATGGCCTATTCACATGCTTTGGCCCTGACCCATTAAAATACTTGAGTGGTCAGCGCCTTACATGATCTAGCCCAAAACTGAGTCACCCAGGTCATCACATGGCTGGGGCACGGATGGGGACTGATTAGATCTGAGTCCTAATCGAGGGATATAGCCTACAAAGGTTCTCAGTCTGAGAAGGATGGTTCTGTGGTTCTCTGCCTACCCAGTGAAGCCAGACATTCCACCAGTCCCCTAGCTCTAAAAATCACTGCAACCAAAACACAAACGGTCAGGAAAATTGAACAGGCCAAAACCTCCTTCTTTTTTCCCCCCGGTGTAGATATTTCTTCTACAATTTGCATGTTGCTGACCATATGACTAGTCTGGAGTTTCGTATTTTTAATAGATGTCCCAAGGCTTTAACTAGATAATTGTTCTTCTGCAATCCTGTGAACAGGACATATTAATACTAGCACAAATTCTGCTCTCCGGAGTGGAAAAGCACAGTTTAATGAAACTGTACTATTAAAAATTACAGAGAAAAATTATTTCTACGGAAAGCACTTTTAATAAAACATGTGTTGGCTATAAGAACCGCTTATCATTTTTAAGACTAAGAGATTGATCCTGCTATTACTGGGCATGCCAGACTCACCAACTCTGAAAGGCCCCTGCAGTATTATTCACGTATGAAGGAGTCAACGGGAGAAGAAGATGAAGACTGAGATTCTTCCAAAACAGCTTCATGCCAATCACATCTCTTAAAGCACAACAGAGCCTGACCCAAAAGCACTAAGTCCCTGATTCATGTCAGTGAGTTTTGGATCTCATTCATACTTCATAAATCCTTTCAAACAATCTGCACAGATTGTTGGTTTGCAAATTTGAACACGGGCTACAAAAACATGCACATATATACTGCAAACCAGCATTTGCATGTGCAAATCACAGAAGTGCTTTCCCATCTGCAGTCATCAACTTGGCACACAACGTCAGGGTTTTGCACACCCAGTAGGACCCCGATTTTCAAGATGTGCCCCCACATTTCTATACTTGGCTCCTACACTAAGGAAGCCCACCAGGAACTCTCTCAAAACTCAGTAATACCAAAGCATTTTATTTAAAGCCATTTTTATTTACAATAAGAGTTCAAAGTCAACATTTCTGGATAGAATCCAGTTCCATGTCTAATTTGACACCACGGGCTGGATAGTTGTAAAGTGGCAGAGAAGCCAATTTGCCTGAGTCATGGAGTGACGGCTTTAAATAACTAGAAGAAGACACTTCCAAAGAGACTCGAGCAAGCAAGCAATGATCTAAGAAATCCCGAGCGCATAAGACTCTAAATCCCAAATTGTTTGCTTGTGGTACAGGTCTCTTATGCCCAGTCACACTCAGAAATGCACTAATGTCTTCCTGAGAGTCAATTTGCTCCAGCAACTTTATAGAGGTCCTGATTGCTGATCACCTAAACCTTCAGAGCATTTTAGAAACATGTGAGAGTCCACTCCCATTCATTATGTTTTAAGCAAGAATAGCCCGAGGCCCAGGTAACATTTCTTTACAGTTTGGGACCAAGTGCCTATTGCGAAGCACCCAGCGCCGGGAAATGATGCACCTGAGGCGCAGAACTCCATGCCTAAAATATGTGAATAGGGACCATACACTTAAACTCCTTTGCACCTGTCTAACTCAGTATTTGTAAACCCATCCCTGAGATAACATGTGAGCACTGTACAATGATTCATCCACAACATCTGTGTGAAGTAGCAGACTATTGCCACCAGATGGGTATGGGTAACTGAGGCACAAGATTAAGGGCTTCAATTAATTAAGATTAACTGACTTGGACACATTCACATCAATGGCACCATAGCCACGGGAGTCTAGGGTCCACGCCTCCTTCACTTTTTGACAAAGGAAATATGCCCTCCAGATTTCTTCTACGGTTCACGGCCCTTCAGCGCTGCGTAAGCAGGAAGGAATGGGAGCTGCTTCCAGGCACAAGGGAGCTGGGGAAGAAGTGACATGTTCTGTGTCATTGCCGAGCTCATCTCTTCCCCACAGCAGCTAGAAGTAGTGTCCACCTGACTAGCGCCCAAGGGCAGCCAGCACCTCCCGGCTGCTGCTGGCCATCCTAGCAGGTTACTAGCACTACAGTTCCCAGAGAGTCTTGCACAGAGTTAGTCCCACCTCGGTAGGAACAGGCGTGACGCCGCAGCACTTTGTAGTTGGGTGGCACTCTAGCCAGCAGGTTGCCCTGTTTAACTTGGCTCTTTTCGATTGAGCAGCAGCTGGTGCTTGGGTTTGCACTTCAGTTGGCGAATGAGCCGCCCTGGGATCATTGCTAGAAAGCAGCCCTGGCAAAGGGAAGGGTATGCACCAAGCAGAGGTTCAGAGGGGGTCATTGTCTTGGCTCCTAGTGACTCATTCTGCTAGATGGGGAGCAGAGAGCAATGCAAGACAGGGATGCAAGATGGGGAACCAGCTGGCAGGGCACTGCTGGGGTGTAGAGCAATGGCCCTGGAACAGAGGGGACAGAATGTCGCACCCCTCCCTACCACAGAGGTTCGAGCACCTTTGGTTCACCCCAGAAATGTGTTGCAGAGCCAAGAATAAAATGCAGGTCTCCTAGATTCTCAGCCTAATGACTTAACTGTTAAACTAGTGGTCTTCAGTGGCAGTCCTCAGTCTTCTAAATGGGTCTGCACCTTTATTATAAGCTTTTTAACAAGCTGCAACTGAAAAAAAGGCCAAAAACCACTGAGGTAGACCGTGCTTTCTCCCTACAAGAAAATTGAAAGTATTCAAATATCCATGTATTGATATGGCTGCTATTGCAAAAAAAACCCAACAAAAGAAATCTTATTGTTCTGCACATTTGCAGAAGAATGTTTGGTGACTTCATATTTTTAAATAGTTTTAAAAAACTATGTAAAAGAACCCATCACAGAGATTATCTATTTAAAAGAAATCAATGTGTATTTTGCCGCTATTTTTTGACAAAACAGCATTTCAAGGGGTGGGGTGAAGAGAAACAGAATTGTTTTGTTGTCAAGAAAATACATTTAGCATGAAATGTGAAGGTTGCCAAGAAACGACAGTATTTGGCAGCATCCTAAAATGTTTTTCATTTTAAAAGTGTTTATGTGAAGGCAGAAAAACCATCCAACATTTTAGTCACTCTTGGTGATTAAGACAAGTCATTAGATTTTTAGTTTAAAAGTGCTCCCGTAGAAAAATGTGTAATTTTCAGCTCTCAAGACTCATAAGTATTTTAGCTTTGTTTTAGGGTTCTTGTACAATGCAAGCCAAACACAGTATATTAAGACTTTGTACATATTCTTCATTTTAATTGAAAACATTTACAATGTTGGTAAAAAGAAACAACAGAAAGAATAGTTTGGAACAGAAGATTTTTAAAAAATAGCCAACAAACAAATGCAAGAATTTGTTTCTCTTTCTCATAGAAATGCAAACAGTTGCATTTAGTTTGTCTAAGATTATATACAAATATCAACTTTCTTGATCGTGACCTGCTTCACCTATGCCATTTATCATACGGTTTTAAAACTATTTACAAACGCACAGTTCTCATGAAGTTAGAAGTAAATTTGGATCTATTTTTTTTTCTTTTTATAAAGACATTGATGTGTTTTTTCTGACATGCCTCATGAACTCAGTCAATCACAAGTCTTTCTTAATGGAAACCACATGTCTGCCCAGAACTGTGTAATTACAATGCTAGGATTCTTGGCACTGCCAGGAAAAGGGGCATTGTCAAACCAATCAGAGTTTATTTATTTACATACCATTTCTGGATAAAAATGTTCTCTCTTTTATGCTGAGAAAATAGATATTCCATCGAGTACTGTAATTTTCTTGAGATAGTTTAAAGTTTCATAGCAATTACATTTCTAGTTTTCAGTTCATTTGCACGTAAGGAAATTCTCCTCTAAACAAAACAGCTGGAATAGCATCCTGAAATTTATTGACCCGGTTTCCATTTGTTTTAAATGATAGAGGAGATGCCAGGGAGGCCATTTCCCTGAACTCAATATAGTCAATATTTCCATCCCACTAGGTGCTTTCCATGTTGCAGTACGCCTTATTCCTATCATTATGCAGCAATTCAGCACCACTCGCCTTCTATTTCCTTATTCCAAACTTACCCAATTCAGTAACTGGAGCAAGAAGCACAACTATGTTTCTGCAGAAAGACCAGAGTTTCAGAAGGTGATCTGAGACATTATTCCAAGGCAGGTTTTTTGGGCAACTTGTATCAAAGAAGCCACATGTCTGGGGAAAGCGAAATACCATGTAACTTGCATGCAGGATCCATCATCAAATCATGCACACTGTCAGCAGAAGGCTACGTTTGACAAGTCAGCAGTAAGGGTGGCAGTATTCTGTGATATGTCGAATGCATTTCAAGGAAGCAAAAGGCTTGCCACAGACAAAAAGCTGGTGTGGATGTGTGTGACGTTTTCCACTCCATTGGGAGGTAGCCAACACACCGTAAAATGCTGCAAGGCCCTCCCTGTCTCACAAACAACTTGTTCTGTCCTAAGCCAGCTAAACAGTGCAGAGAACATTCCTAACTTGCCTTGATCTCGGGCTTTGATTAGACTCCTATTACTGCACAGACATAAAATAGTTCATGTTGTGCAAAGGTAAAATGGGGACAACACTACCTCAGGGAAGGAGGCTTCCCTGTGAGATTTTCGATGTGAAATTCCTGCAGGCGTGTTAGGAGAGGGCCCCAAGATCTGTACCTTATATGTCGTTCTCTGCGCTTGTTGTAGAAACTCACAGACCTGGTTTATTCCGATCTAGCCAAGGCTCGCCAAGATGTCCGCTAACATGGCATCTGAGCGCCTGATCGTCTTTGTAACACACCCCCATCAGGTTCGGAAGTGCAGTGAACATATGGGTCAGACAGGAAGTCTATGGCAGAGCACAGAATTGAACATAACTAAGTTGCATCATAAAAAAGTCCCATTCTCTAGCTCCCGTTGTAACTATGTTTGTTCAGCTGGCACAGTGTTTGTGACAGCTCTAGACAGCATGGTCTTCCTTCCAGGGACAGGGCAGAGAGAGCAGAAGCAGATATGGGATAACCTTCTCCCATCCTACCAGCATGCTTTAATCTTAACATGAAGGCAACCCTTCAAGCCAGCCAAAGTTCTGTCTACCTGGCCTGCCCTTCCATGGCCTCTTCCCTGGGTAGAGAGGCAATGGGGCTGGTGGATTTTTGTGATGTAAACTCCTGGCAAAACCGACTAAGACCATCCACTTATATGACATCTCATACTCCAGTCTGAGGTGAAGTGCCTGAGACATTGGAGAAAGCATTGCCAGCTGGACTAGGTCAAACCCAGTCGCCCATATGGTATCCATCTTCACTTGGGGGGTTCTATTTCCACCCCATAGGAAGGGGAAACTGCTTTGCCAAGCACTGTCATCATTCAACGCTTGCACAAACAGGGGTTACAGGCCACACTCCAAATTTTTTGTTTGAAGCTTCATCCTCGGATAATAAAAACTGTCTTTTTCAAAATCAATTTTTATTATGAGTTTTCAGAATTTTCCATTTTTAATGGAATAAAGCCTCCCCACCTTTTCACCAGCAAATGCCTTTAAATGAATGTCATCTAGGGCAGGGAGGGGATTTCTCCATTTTCCCTTTTGCCACTTTGACTTTTCAAAACCTTCTCCTCTTTGGCATAGATACAGAATGGAAAAAGGAAACACAGCCATCTGAACAAAAAAATGAGCATTAATCTTCCTCTTCCATGCACGCCGTCTTCTCTGTGGGAAAATGTGAAAAAGGGGACAAGAAACAATGGTAGAAACAGGGAGAAGGAGAAAAAACAAAATGAAACATTTCCATAAAAATTTTCACCCAACTATCTGAAGCAGAAAATTGTTCCCTTTTGAACCCTGCTAAATTGGAACAATTCAACAAAGGCCATGTTGGCTTCTCAGTCTTTTCAAATCAGAATTGGATGATTTTCTAGAAGTTTGGCTCAAGAAGCTGTTTTGGAGCAGTTCTCTGGCCTGTGTTCTACAGGAGCTCAGGACCCATGACCAGGACCCTTTCTGGGCTTGGAAAATTAAAATACCTGAGATTTTCCATGATTTTCCCTCCTGCATTCTGAGCATTCCCCTTGGGCTGAGTGCTGCAAGAGGCAGTCCCTGGGTTGACCGTCTACACACACAAAGAGACATTCTGTGTGGGAGTGAAAAGAAAGGCCTGGAGAAGGAAGTGTATTTCTCACGAAGCTGTTGCTAATAATACTTTTCTTTTTCAAAAGGCTGCAGAAGAAAACTACCCAGTTCATCAGGACATTATTGCAGTTTTATGCTGCTGCTGAAAAATAATGGAGTTGTGACGGCTTGGTACGGGGTGACATGGTGGAGTGACAGAACAGGTATTTAAGCTGAAGTTGGCATCAGTTACCCATTTTTTTGGATGGATGAGTGTGTTTTAAAATACAAATCCTGGACAGAAGGAAATGTCTCCCGAGTTAGGCATTTAGCCTGCTATTTTAAGAGCTGACTGGGCTAACCCACATTTTCCAGACCAAGATGAGGAAGATGAAGACAGCCTCCCAGAAACATAATAGGGCACAGCTCAGAATGTTTCCCTTCTGGTAGGTCACAGCCTTTGTCTTCACAGCAAGCCAAGCCAAGCCAAGCCAACACCACACCTCCTCCTTAATGACTAGAATACCAAAACCCTTCTTTGTCTTCCTCCCGATGGACTAGACTGTCACAGAGGTCCTTCTTCACCCCGCAACTTCACTGGTCAACCCTGTTTAGCCTGAGCATGGAGGGGAGAAAGAGCTACTCACTACTACTGGCACGTGGACAAGGAAAATGCAAAAAAAAGCAGCTCTAGTGCCATGTTCCAGCTTCAGGAGCTGACTGGGCCCCCGGTCAAAGTAAACCGCACCACACGACAGGGTGAAGTAACCGATTACATCCCCAGAACGAGGAGAGCTGGAGAGGGCTGATGGCTCTTCATAACTGCTACATGCTACTCCTGAAGCCCCAACAGATTTTTAAGGCTGTGATCTACCTTTTTCCTCAGTGACCCAATCAGATTTCTACATTCTCTACATAAGCCAGGAAATTGGTGTCATGGGGCAAAGAAAAATTGCAAAAATTACACCGTCACTCCTTGTGCACTGAAGGCTTATTTCAAGTTACGCATCATAAAAGCAAAAGCCGGTTTCCATCTGATTTCTGGCTCTTCTTTCTATTCCCATCTCAGTGCAGCAAGATCTGGGCCAGTGAAAAAGTGTTAAAAACCAGCCAGATCCTAGCTGAAAAAAGCAATATGCCGTCAGTCTGACATCTACCTCGCTTTTCCGCTCATTGTCAGCGCTGTGATTGATGGTGTTGTTCATTAAATGTGGGACGATTGTCAGCTTTTCCTGAGCAAATATAAAAAGAAACAAAGAAATCCCCACCCTCTTCAAGCCATAGTGAATTATTTCCTATTTTCCTTGGGTAAATTCAAGTGTGTGTCATACACTGCTCTCAAAATACACTACCACAAAGTAGGATATTACACTTTGAATACAGAACCAAACGGCTACTTACTTATTTTTAGGAACAGGAAGAGATAGCAAAGAAACGGTACTATTATTTATTTTCCAAAAGGCTAAACCAGTGGTGTGTGTCAGTGGTTTTTTCCCCCCACAAACACTGAAGTGCAACATTAAACAAAAACGGTAAGAATAGCTCTTTGGGAAAGACTCCAAAGCATATGGAATGTTGTGCATAAAGCGGAGGTCACTATTAGCACCGTGAATGATAGTGAGAGATTCAATTCACAACTGTGTTGTGTTTATTTCACAGCTGGATGAGAAAGAAATTCAGCCAGATATTTGGAAAATATTTGAGCCCGGATGCATTTTCTTCCATGCTCCAGTAAAGAAACAGGATGTAAAAAACAAACTATTCTTTAACATTTGCCATTTTCACTATATTTTTTATCTCCATCACTTCCCCTTTGCATTTGCACCTTTACCTTTCTGCTTCACAGAATCCTTCTAACCAGGTCATTGCTTCTACTGTTAATAATAAGGTCGCCACCCAACATCTTCCAATAGTAACAGAGAGGAAGCCGTGCTAGTCTATACACTATCAAAACAAAAAGCAGTCAAGTCGCACTTAAAAAACTAGCAAAATAGTTTATTAGGTGAGCTTCCGTGGGACAGACCCACTTCTTCAGACTATAGCCAGACTGTGCCTTAAATATTGAGTCTGTTCTGGTCTGGCTATGGTCCGAAGAAGTGGGTCTGTCCCACGAAAGCTCACCTAATAAACTATTTTGCTAGTCTTTAAAGTGCTACCTGACTGCTTTTTGTTTCAACATCTTTCAAGTTTTACATAGAATCTGTGTGCATGAAAACAACCATGGTAATTATGAAATGTTGTTTGTGCGGGGGGGGGAGAGAGAGAGCTTGGTTAACAATGTTTATTTCAGTAAATTATACCCTAGGCTGTATTCTCTGTGGAAGTAATATGCTAACGCACAATAATATTCTCCTCAACTGTTACATTTGTTGAGTTGAACAGCGAATTATTTTGAATGCTTCTGTAAAGAACAGGAAACTGGGAACTGTGGAAAAACTGGCACCATGCCATCGATTGAAGATTCTATCTGACTGTAATAGAAGGTGATTATTGAGGACTAGCAGGCAGATGATGGATGATTTCCTCCTAAAATGACAGCTCTGCTGTGTATCAGCAGTCCTCATACAACACAAATGCACAGGTTGGCTTTTGTGGCTTTGTAATTCTTAATGTTGTGGGAAATGGATTTCAAAGCTGTGGCAAGCTATTGCAGGCTGGCAAGGCACACTCGTACTCTTGAGAGGAGGTTTTTGGTTATAGCCAACCCAGTAAAAGATGCGCTGACTACATTTTACAGCCATTCATCTACAGACGCAATAAAACAAAGTGGGAACCTGAAGTTTACTCCAAAAAAGCCCTATAGACATCTACATACAAAAAACCCACAGACCACCACACTTCAGGGACTCCGTAACCAACAAACCAAACACCAAGAAATTTGTTCAACAATACCACAGAATATGTTCAAAGGAGAAAATCCAGGATATATGCTTAAACACACTCAAAACTGCCTTCATCTAGCAAAGACACTCCAACAAAGAATGGACCACTCACATACCCCAACATAACCTGCTTCCACACAGAAATATAACCCCTCCAACCACACACTTCATGGTGGGAGCCATAGGGGAGACCATTGAACAACTAACACCTATACTCAATGGGGACTCCATCATGAACCCCCTCTTGTAGCCTTAAAATAACTCTCTAGCCTCTCCATCAGAAGCAAGCTCCCTACAGACCAGGACACCCCAAGTCAGAGCAGCACCAGACCCTGCCAAAACAACGGAGCAACGATGATCACCCTCCCTAACCCCACACACACACACACACACACACACACACACACACACACACGTTTCAATACCACATGGGCCTACTGCAATGTGGTGTACTTTGTCCAGGCCACTAAATACCCTCAGAGACTTTGTGGGCGGGGAGGGATAGCTCAGTGGTTTGAGCATTGGCCAGCTAAACTTAGGGTTGTGAGTTTAGTCCCTGAAGGGGCCATTTAGGGATTGGGGCAAATAGATTTAAAAAGGGGGGAGGGGAATGGTGCTTGGCCCTGCTGAGGGATTGAACTCAATGACCTCTTGAGGTCCTTCCAGCTCTATGAGATGAGTACCTCCACATATAAACTACACTCTCAAATTAATTCACACAGGGGAAAAAAAAAACCTAAAACATCCCCTCACCTGTGGGTAAACACAGCTCACAAATTGAATAGTAACAGAGAGGAAGCCGGGCTAGTCCATACACTATCAGAACAAAAAGCAGTCAAGTAGCACTTTAAAGACTAGCAAAATAGTTTATTAGGTGAGCTTTCGTGGGACAGACCCACTTCTTCAGACCAGTGGGTCTGCCCACGAAAGCTCACCGAATAAACTATTTTGCTAGTCTTTAAAGTGCTACTTGACTGCTTTTTGTTTTGACAGCTCACAAAGTGATTACTCCACATCTGACCTCTCAGTCCCCATCCTTCTAGAAAACCTGCACAGCAATCCCAAAAGATAAGCCTGGGAGCCTCTGTTCTGAGCCGTCCCATCCGTCGAATGGTTTGGGACAGCCAGCCTGTGGTTAGCTGTTTGTGGGGGGGGGACCCGCAGCAGCCATCCTATGCAGGAGACAGTCCCCCATATTGGTATTAGCTTGTGGGGTCCTGAGCAGGCTGGGGGACCTGGTGCAGGGCAGCAGCAGGGGTCAGCCCCCCACACACTCGCAGCAGTGGCAGGAAGCAAAACACCCCAACCCTTACCCTTGCCACACTGTGAGCAGAGCAGGCTGGGGCCAGAGTGCTTCACTCCCCACCACCACGGTGAAGCCAGAGCACCAGCTGGGAGGCAGACAGCAGAGCAGAGCACGCCGACGGGGCATTGCTTCCAACAGCTCCCACCTATGGGAGGTGTGCAGGGAGGAACTGCTGCTGCTGCCGCCGCCAGGCCACACCGGGACCCCAGGGACACGCCTCTCAGGGGTGGGGGCTTTGGGAATGAATGCAATGGAGGCAGGAAGCAGCAGCAGAGGAGGGGTGGGGGCCCCAAGCCCTGCACCCTGCTAAGGTCAGCCCAACTTAGAGTCAACAACCCTTGGTACTAATGAAGACACTGGATTTATGGCTTATTGCAGCACGCTCACTCACTGTGCCCCCATGGCTACTGAGGTGTAAATGGGCCACTTCTCCTTGGATGGACCCTCAGACCATGTGCTATGTCTGTCTGCTAAACCATCTGCTCAGTCATGTCTTCAGCAGTGAGGTTCTGAGTCTATACCGCAGACCTGAGGAAGAGCTTTGTGTAGCTCGAAAGCCTGTTTTTGTTTACCAGAAGAAGCAGGTCTGATAGAAAGATATTACCTCACCCACCTTCTCGCTCCACTAGTTATGGCTACCACACCACTGTATGCAAAAATAAAGAAACGTGCAACCACCAAACTTTGTTGGTGTTAATTCCTTTTGTGTTTCGAGTATTAAAAAGCTGCCCATCAACTTAATGCCTTACTTGTCATTCAGAAAGGACGGTTTTGATACAAAATAATCTTTACAGGTACTTCCTGGGATACAAGCTAGTACTCAGCCACAATAAGGGTGTCCCAAGGTGACAAATTCTTTTCCTCCTTGACTGTAGAGATGGCAGCTCAGGGAGGGAGCCAAGGGTCACCACACAGGTATTGGAAATAACTGGCATAAAAACTGTGCTGCACACAACCACGGGGAATTTGTTTTAAAAAAAATAATAAATAAATCAGTAACACTCTTTTCCTATAATACACCTCCATATACTCTTTAAATAATCATGGCAACACTGTTAGAATGTCATGAAAAAAAAACAAAAAAACAAAACAAAACAAAAAAAAAACAGTGGTAAGACTGTGCTTAAAGAAGAAAAGTGCCATCCAACACAACCCAGGCCCTGTTCACTGTGTCATTATGGCCTGTGTAACAATACTCTGGCTCCTCAGTACGTCACAGTAAATCAGAATAGACATATGTTCTGGATTCTGTCAGGACCCAGCTCTGACATACCACCAGAGTCCTGCACAAAAGAAAGCAGTAATCCACAAGAGTAGTAAATTTATCAATCAAATGCTGTAAGTATCCCTTGCTGATAAGGCCAGGCCACTTTTGAATTTAACAGGGAAGCTCGCTCTAACCTGGGAGGTCAACACATGCACGTTTCAGTGGGATGAAAGCTGCTGCCAATATTTCACTTTATGTTTGGCATTCTCTTGTCTCTAATCAATAGGATGGGAGGGTGTTCCCTCTCTCCTCTTTCAAGATGCGAAGGACTAAGACACACAAATAAAATCTGATCTATACAGTAGGTTTAAACAGGGTCGTCTTCTCCAGCTAGGCTGGAGTGGAAGATAATATTAGACTTTATTGCAGCTTCTTCCATGTGTAATTCAGGGAATATTACCTGGGTATTCATGTGCCACTCACATGCACAGTTTTAGCCTGTAAATGCGTATATTTAAGGATACTGGAACAAAACCAATTAAGCCGAAGATACTGCACTACAGCCATGATCAAAATTAATGGCATTTTGTCTCTACTCTCTTTCAGTTGCAAGTACTAGGTTTGCCAACTAAACCAAGAATATTATGTGCCTCGTCTTGGAATAACAGTTTTATTGTACAAAATGATACGCCAGTAGAGTAGTACCTGGTGTATATAATAAGGTATACCGTTATCAGTATGTGGTGTCAATTGAACTTTTACTAGAACAGAAACCTCTTGACCCCTTCCAAATTTGATCCATTACTAGATTTTATACATGCAAGCTTCGGAGAGAATTAAATTAGAAGACACAATGCAAGAGAACTGTATTTGCATCCACTGCACTTAAAACTGGAGATTAGCTGACCTTTGGAAAAGGGGATTAAAGCAGTTTCACCATCCAGAGAAGACAATCTGTGTTCTTGAAGCAATCAGACTGCGAGGGTAACAACCTCTGAAAGATGAATTGAAGAGAGAAAGAATCCATGCTAATTTGCATGGTTTACATGTCACTTACAAATTAATTTTACAGTGATTTCTGCATAAGGAATTGTACGGTATCTGAATTATTTCATGAGTCCTTGGGCGCTGGCATGTAAATGTGGTAACTGTGTCCATTTTTACAATCTAATTTTACAATAGATTAACCGCAGGAAGGGGATCAGTGGATAGTAAAGATGCTGCACATGACTGGAAGAGCAGAATGCAGTCACAAGGCAGTTTCTTCTCTTTCCATGGAGAAAAATGTCAAGAGCAATAATCACCAAATCAGAGTGCAGCTAAAGTGGCTACTCCGATATAATCCAGATCAAGAGAACAAATAAAAGCCAAACTGGAAGAGCGTTTAATGGTGTACATAAATGAGGCTTGTAATAGGGGCAGCAGATCTTTACAAATACATAAAGTGCTATATAGCTCTGCAAGCGGAGTCATAGCAGGAGCTCCTTAGTGCGTTATGTAGCCGGAATAAAAACTTTGGACCTCATTTAATTTATTTTTAAATGTTGTTAGTGCAATAGCAATGTTCAGATCCAACCCTGATCAAGAAAGGACCCATTACTCCTACTATCTATGTCATGTGCCATCACAAAACAGCTCAGCAATTCAGGTGTGTTCCTGGTCCCAGTCACACTCTATGGCAAAAATTCTACTAACATCAGTACCTCAGAACTGAACTCTTATGGGCTTCCATAGAACTGAAATGGAGAACTACTGTTTGCAGATTTCTTTCATTCTTTTCATAGACCTATTTTTTATTTTTTGGAACACCACCTCCATATAAACCTAACATCTAAAGAGTGCTCTTACATAGGCTGAGTTGTCTCTTTGCTATGATTTACCGTTAAACAGTGTGCTCTAATCAGAAATGACCATTGTCACTACATAATCGCTGGAAACTAGAAGAGCCCGGGCAATACAGCTAATGAATTAAATAGCGTCACATGTTCCATATATCAAAACAAAAAGCAGTCAAGTAGCACTTTAAAGACTAGCAAAATAATTTATTAGGTGAGCTTTCGTGGGACAGACCCACTTCTTCAGACCATAGTCAGACCAGAATAGACTCAATATTTAAGGCACAGAGAACCATAGTGTACAAAGGGAGGAAACACATGGAAAGAGAATGATGGGGGGGTCCGTAAACAGTTATGGCAATCTCTCAGGAATCTTTGCTACCTAAAATGTTCACATGTATTTTATACACTTACACACACTTGGAATGAATATTTTTGTTTTCAAACAGCATTTGAGATTCTTTTACAAAACAACGTTTTGTTTCATATGAGGTATTGTGAAACCTGATAATTGCCATTTCAAGCCTGAGACATGGAAAAACTATATTTTTTGCCTATGAAAATTTTATTCTCTATGCTTGAAGAAGAGGGCAGAATGTACTAAGACCACCCTAGCCCACACACACCTAAACACAAGATTATAGGCCAGGAAATATTTGTTAAATGTATTTTTCCTCATGAAAGACCAAATGGCCATGGCTTTGGCACCTGAGGGAATAAATTAGCCAGAAAGCAGACAGACTAAAGGGAAATCTTCATACCATAAAGAGGGAGAGGGATCTCACTTCAACAAAGAACTTTTCCAGCAACAGAGGTTAGGGCATAAATTAAGGTTGAACCTCTCTAGTCCAGCACCCTTGGGAGCTGACTAGTGCCGAACTGGAAAATTTGCTACACCATGGGAAGTCAATACTATCTAGCAGCATTACCAACACCTTCCGCTGCTTAGTGGGCTCTTTGAAGACATTCAGGGGTAAAATATAGCATAGACCCTGACAGCCAGGACCAGTGACTGTAAACAAATTTCCTTGGATCACAGCAAACTTGACCACACCCATGATAAGTGGTCATCCGGCTAACAAAAGTCATGCCAGATTACAGATGACGCTGGACAAGTGAGTTGCGAATTAAATTAAAAAAAAAAAAAAAAAAAAAAAAGCAGTCAAGTAGCACTTTAAAAAGACTAACCAAATAATTTATTAGGGGAGCTTTCATGGGACAGACGAAGAAGTGGGTCTGTCCCACGAAAGCTCACCTAATAAATTATTTTGTTAGTCTTTAAAGTGCTACTTGACTGCTTTTTTGTTTTCATAGTATATAGACTAGCACGGCTCCCTCTCTCTTACTGAATTAAATAAGTTCAACACATATCCATCTCCACAGAGAGGGGATATGGGCTAACCAGTTTTTTTTTTAAACTTGAAAAAATGCATTGGGAGTTTTCAACCACAGCGGTGCAGATTCACATGGGAGAATGATAGCTGGGAGAAGAGAGAGTCATTTACTGTCACGTGGTCCAAACAAGATAAACCTTCCATACAAGAAACATTCTGTGGATTCTGAATATAAACTTTTACATATTACTTCCCTCATCTGCTGACTGTGAAACTTCACGTAATGAAGATTAACATATCCAAAATGGTTCTTCTAAATAAATAAATAAATAAATAAAAATCATTTGCACAATTCAGCAAAGCTCTTAAATAAGAAGTTTTCCTTCTGCTTCCCTTTTTATCTTACCAACATTTATAAAGATAAAGAAACTTTCATAACAGAAACATTTCCTAATGTCTGAAAAATGAGACCTTGGATTTGAACTGGAATCCCACACTGCATTCAAGATTGTGATATCAGTTTTATGGCACCCTATTAAGCTGTTACAATAAAAAATCCCATATTTTAAAGGGGAACTCACTGTAAAAGAAAAGGAAAAGCAAGAGGTTTCAACCTTGATAGAAAGGCCTGCGTTAATAGTAATGAAGGTAACATGATGATCTGTGTCATCTGGACATCTAATTGAAGAAAGATGCGAAAAACAATGCAGAGTAGAGCTAATAAACATTATTTCATTTCTATTTAATAGAGAAATATTTTATAGATTTTTCCCTGCTTTCTCTAAATACATATTTTTAATATTAAGATTGAATACATATATAAAGCTGTCAAATAACAATAACAAACCAGCAGGATTCAATTAGCTTGCTTTTTTAAAAATTGTTAGAAATAGCTGGAAAAGCTTTTGTTACATCCAAGTGAATTTTCCCAGTGCATAAACTTTAACTTGTGTTTAAGACAGAATACAGCTTTATAAAAGTGAAGCTTAAATATTAATGCATGTTTTGTTAAGGAAGTGGAAGTCGAATCAACTTCCTGGTACCCAGAGTATCTGATTTCTAAAATGGTCTTACCCTGACTCTCACAACTTCACCAGATGTTGGGGTGAAGCTCTGTAACGGAAGCCCAGGTTTGCGGCCTACTGCTGTGAGAGACACAGAGCTCACTGGACTGCATCCTCTGATAGTATATTTTTCTTAGCTAGCTGCCCGGAAGCCCTCAGCTGCTTGATTTGTTTTGTGATACTGCAAGAGCCTTCCTGGGTCTGATGACAGCACAGAATTCAAGAGTTTGTTTGCTTTTGGTGGGTTTCAGGGCTGGTAAATTCCTCATTTATTGCAGTGCAAGAGGGGCATGAGGGCTTTGCCACAAAGTATCAAGTCTGCTCTGAGAAACTTGGGTTCTAGCCTGCTGTCCATCACAAACCAAGAAACAATGGCTTCAGTTCCTAATCCCCCTCCTTTTTTTTTTTTTTTTTTAAAATTACTCTGTTTACTGACATTTTCAGTATCAGGCTACATAGGAGCATTTCCTCATATTAACAGCAAATGTCACAAAGAATTTACTTCATTAAGACAGAGGGAAAGACAGACCAAGTTACTACAGCTGGGTTAAAGGCACTGTAGTGAAAAATGTTCATCGCCTCAAAAGCGCGCCGTATTTCCCATTTTTCAATAGACTGAAAAGGAAAGTTCAGTTTTTGAATTTTTAGCTTTTTTCCTCCTCCCTTTTTTCTGTATTGCCACTTTAAAACTAAAAGCAAAAGAGGAGGTTAGACTGAACATTTAAAAAAATAAATAAATAAAAAGATTTGCATGTTTCATCGCAAAAAACAAGAACGTTTTCAGGGTATTTTTTCAGGAGGGTTATATATGAATCAAAAAAAAAAAAAAGAGGACTGCCCACTTGCAGCTCACTCCCACTTGAACCCAAGATAAACCACAACAGAGCATACTACTTTTCCACACTTGTACTGAGTCTACACTGTGCTACTGTAACTGCCCACAGGGGGAACTCAAACCTGGGAAGTCCAGAGCTTAATGCAAGCACCTCTACAGCTTGAGCTGAAGACAAGCTGGCTTCCAGCTGAGGCTGCAGAGGACACATTCTTTCTCTGTGAAGTGATCCGGGTATCACTACATGGGACACTTAACCACACACAGGTGTGTGAGTTACACTATCACTGGGGCAGCGACATCACAACAAAACCACCATTGCTATCAGACCTACGGATGGTACATACAATACGCTCTGAAATCCCACAGAGCCATACCATACCGACTATAATTTAACTGTTTTGTTGTATTCAAAATTATTTGGTTTTGCCACTAATCTTAACTAACAAGTAGCAAGCAGCCCTGCAGCACCTTAAAGACTAACTAATTTATTTGTTAGGTAATCAGCATTCGCAGGTAAGACCCTCTTTCTCAGATTTGCTTGAGTCTGTTAACTAAAGAGTTGGTCAAATGACCTGTGGTACAAAAGACACTGTGTGACAGACCTGGAAGTGATGATGCAGAGATGCATAGGGTACTGATCTTGTAAAGACTTACCCACACGCATAAAAGTAAGCACGCGAGTACGCACCTTGAAATGCACAGGATTACTCGTGTGTGTAAAGTTAAACCCATGCTTAAGACTCTGCCACATTTTTTGACATCAGGCTCTGGAATTTGCAGTAAGTTAAGACTTAAATCAAAGGCTTAATGTTTTACACGCCCCCCCCCCCAGACTCACAGCATGTCATTAAATCTCACACAGGATTTCTAAGGCACCCCTCATTGGACTATCTGTGGCACCCATTTAAAGTCAGAAATCATTAAAATGGATCAAATTCTGCTCCTCATTTAAGTCAGTGTCTCAAGCGGACCAAAACATAGCTGGCTCCCTGAAGGAACACTGACTGGGTGCTGTTCTATCCATATTTCTAGTGAATCAAGCACCATGCTATTCAGATACCACAGGTACATGGCACAAAGATGCCTATGAGTTCGATAGTTACATCCCACACTCATGCCACATGTAAACTGACTTTAGGAAAAGGGGCAGGAGAGAGGGAAATGGCTCAAAGTTTCAACTCCTTTCTAGCTCCCCTATGTCTTGCTGGGTCCACAAAATACACATCACTAAGCAGTCAATACTGCAGAAAGATAGCCACACACATGTCCTGCAAGGATGAAAGTAAACTTTTTCTTAAGTAAATTGAATATTTAACTGCTTTACTGGGCAAGATCAGGGTCTTTGCTTATACAAGCACCACTCTGGTTACCCCGGACTGCCGTATGAGATTCCTAACACTAGCAGAAAACTTATAACCAGACCTGCCATTAATGTAATTCCTCGATAGTCCCCCTCACTGGTATTCCAAAAGCAGAATACTGACATTGCAATCATTCATGTTAGGTTTGTGCACGTTTCAATTTCTTAAAGATGCCATGGGTCCAGTTCGTTAAAAGTCAATATATGAAATGACAATAGTCCAGACCATGACAATAGAATCAATTTAACACAATGTAACAGATCGGAAATGTACTTGTTTTTCACCCCCCTTTCGGATGGGCTGCCTGCTGGTATCAAACAGATTCAGAAATTTTCTGAACCTAGGTGTTGTTCCATTAGATTGTTTGCTGTACTTGACACTCATGCACTATTTTTATTAATGACCTTAAAAAACAAAAACAAAAAACAAAACAAAACAAAACAAAACAAAAAAAAAAAAACGGTCTGTGCTCTGGTTTAATTAGTCAGCTTGTTTAATTAGTCAAGTCATGAAAGACAGACAAAACCAAAATCTGAGCTTTTGCAAATTTACCTTAATTTTCAATCTGACATACAAAGTAAATATATTCATTATTCTATGTATGCTTTTGGGTTTTATTCTATGTGATGCTAACAGGCAGTTCCAGACTGCCATTAAGAGCATTTAAACCATACATTCTCCATTCCAAAATATATTCATCCAAGAAAAAAATCACTGGTTAACATAAGATTTGAAGAAAAAATAATCACTCCAAAATTCAGTTAACTTTCTTGTTAAAAATATGTACCATTCATCACATTTGAAACCTGGATTTATATAAAACTACAAGCTCAGGGAAGAGGAAGATTCTTGTTTATTAGTAAAGTAGCACGGCAAATCCAACAGACCACAGTAGCAATAAGGTTTTTGTTTGTTTTGATAAATACGCAGACTAAATAAGATGGAAGAGAACCAGATTTTCAATGGGTCTTCAAAAAATGTACCCACGGTGTGTGGATACATCTGTGTACACATACAGAAATGGGAATGTAATCCTTGCAGCCTTTGTCTAACCATGCTTGTCTCATCTTCAATGGGATTTTCGCCTGTGCAAGAACTGCAGCATCCAGGCTCCAGTGTATTGTTAGAAGCCTTCAGATTTTTTTGCCGAATTGCCTAAGATTATTGTAAATGGACAGAAGTAACCCAAGTTGGAGAGGTGAGGTTGAAATATTTCTACTCTGAAAGTAAAATTAAGTCTCACTTCTGTATAATTGAAAGAATAGAGTGAGACTAGAAGCAAGCCGTGTTTTAGAATAGTGATCGTGCCATATGATTTCAATGGAGTTATTTCAGATTTGCACCAGTGTAAATGGGGTGGGGGCAGAAATCAGACCAATATTCTTAACTCCTATATTATCAGAGAGTGACTGGAGTTACTCTGTTTAAAGAGTAATATTTTCCCCAATTCCTCTTTTTTTAAAAGCAGCATTTATGAAAACCGTAAGTCCCATTCATTTCCATTTACCCATTCTCTCCTTTAAAAAGTACTAGTCTTCGTATAATTCCTCCAAACATTTTGCAGAGGATTGTTGAAACTAAGATGCCTTGTGACCATAAATGCCTTGCTTATTTGTGTTTTATAACTAATTAATATCTCAGAAATCTTTTGTGTGTCTGGATAACAGTTCTGTAAATATAAATGAAAAATAAGTCAATTTAATAAATCTGATTTGCATTTCCAAATACAAAATGTGCAAAATCCAACTAATTAGCAAGAATGAAGACCAAGGTGTTTCTATAGCAACTATGAAAATGCTTTTAAAATGTTTTATATCAGGCTCATTAATGTTTGTATCCCTCACTTGTTTTCTGGCTATTCCCAAAGCCAAGGACACAAAAGTTGCAAAAGATTTCTGCTTTGCTGTTAAGTTCTGGAACAGGTTTATCACAGAATATCATTTAATATGTCTGGCATAACCAGAGTATTACTTATTTATGTTGACAATTCCTTAAACAGAACTTAGTCCAATGTCCCAAAGAAAAACCAGCCAAACAAAAGAAAACTTGGCTTCTTTCTCCCCTTCCTGAATTCTCCCCAATTTGTGTTGGTTCCTTTTCATTCTGACCTCCTTGTGCATAGCTGGCTAGGCATGAATTTTACTGCATGCACCTCACCCTTGAATATTTGCCAGTGGTGTTCCTTGTTCAATATATAGCATTACAAGTCAGCACTAATGCAAAGGGACTCTGATTTTCCCCTTCTGCGTTCCCCTTTGCAAATTTCTTGCTTAGTAAACTGAAACCCAGAGCTTAATTTCCATTTGCAGTGTATACAACTCTTCAGCAGCTTAATTTCGCAAGCAAGTGAACTGAAATGCTTACAAAGTAGCACGCTCTACAATACAAACTACACCCTTAGTCAGCTGTTACCTGCAGGCTGATGGTGCTTGTGAAAGGTAGAGAGGTTACAAACACCTCAAACCTCAGTAAGGTGTAGATGAGAGGACGTCATTCTCTTCACTTTAATTGCCGAAAATCATTTCAAAGCTACAAGAATGCCCACCACTTTGATGCAGTTTATCTGAATACAAATTAAACATAACACCGAACTAAACAGAAGCCACCCGACGTCCTTTATTTCCAAACTGAGTTTACTCAAATGCTAGTTCCCATATCCGCTGCTGTGCAGCAGTTATAAAAATACACATTAGACCTAAATTATTACTTGCAGGATGGCATATTATGGAAGTATTGCAGCATTGACTAAAGACACACAGTCACCTGTTACAGTTGTGGGAATTAACTTATAATGCCCCTTTTGCAATCGGTATAATATCATTAGTCTTTGTCTCAACTTTAAATGGCCTTAATGGACTTTATCATATTTTTTTCGATTATGGATATTGCTGGAGGTCCCCTCTGCTTGCGTTTCTGTAAGAGACACAATCATGTATCCTGAGGAAATAAGTCTTCTGATAAATGCAAAAATTGTGCATGTGTGCACACCCCCATAACAAAGCCCATCTTTGATACAAAAATATTTCATGAGATACAAAATGAGGCAGAGTTTTCTGAGACAAGGGGAGGAAAAAAAATCTGATCTACATATTACTTTTGCAACAAAGCCCTGTTCCTTCAAAACTTGTTCACAGCCCATCTCCTCCAAGGATGTATTTTGATAGTTGGTGAATGGTGTTGTCATACAACGTAATTAAAGCTTACAGAACTATTATCAACACACCAGTAAAATCTGCTCTGGCATACTGATAGCTCCCTGCGACTCTGCTCAGCAGACTTCCCACAGGAGAGGCTGTGACTGACCAGCTGGCTTCTCAACTTTGACACCAGGCATATGGAGTAAAGTCAGGCCTGGGGTAACATGCTAGGGCAAGCTCCAGTGAGCAATCAATTAGTGGTAACAGCTACCCCCTCCCACAGAGGCCGCATCTATCCCCACCACAGCACGCTGCCAGCATGCCACGCTCGGTATTCTGAGTGCAACAAAACTTGTAGGGAGCCAACTGAACTGAAACTCTTAAAGATATATGATGAAGATTAACCATAAAAACACTAATTAAGGACGGGGCTGAGAAATTCATGGACATGCACACTTCTTTGCATTTTTCCCTCTCAACTTAAAGCCGCACTGTTTTTCAAAAGGTGTAATGAAAAGAGAAGTTGACCAAATGGGCTCTTTTATTCCTTAGCTTTTTTTCTTCTTCTTCTTCTTCTCTCTTTCTTAATGGGCATGTCATTAAAAAAGGAACACGGCCAGCAAAGTCTCTTAGTGAAGGCTCATTACATTTTTCAAGCACAAATAAAGTGTCACTTAAAAAGAAAATCCAGTTACTCTGCAGCATGCACAGCGTTACTTCAATGCCTGTGAAATGAACACTGCTCTGGGCTTGTGTCATTTTCTAGTGCTTAAATGCTTACAGATAGCGCCATGTAAAAATATGTACATTGTTTAATTTATTATATCGTATTGCCATTTTTCCCATGAAAAGAAACAGAAAATTCTAGCAGCTGGTTCCAATACCGCCCACTTTGCTTAAATTTATAGCGAAAGCCAGCAGTATCATAAAAGAACAGTCAGAAACATATTGCTCTCCTCCATGCATCCTCTCTGCTGTCCATTAGACTTACGGGTAATGATGGGCCACCCCACAGAACCTGAAATCCGAGACAGGTTCTCCAGAGGTAAAGCTGGTTGAAAAATTTCCCGCCACCAAACAATGGCTTTTCAAAACAGAAATGCACATTTTCATAGAAACATTTTTCAGAGAAAATGGTTGTGACCTGGAAAGGATTTAAAACCAAAACAAAAACAAAGAACAACCAACCAAAAATAACCCACAAACCACTCTCAAAACGGAAACCTGAAATTACACACACACACACACACACACACACACACACACACACCACCCCCCCTGCCATTTACTTTCTCCACTTCTCTGGTGGAAAAGAGGGAGAGAAAGGGAAGGGGTAAATGATGACAAACATTTTTCACATTGCCAGCTCTCCGTACCCTATGTTAGTGACAAGCACTGAAATGAATATCTTCATTCAATACAAAACAAAGATAGCTAAAACCAGAGCAAGCAACACTTGCTGCTAGCAATGGGAATAACCCACAGTACTATACACCTAGCTACCCAAATCCCACTGAGAGCCCATGGGAATGGAGCCCCTAATTACCTTAGGCCTCTGTGAAAAGGGCAGCTTGAAAGGTTATTCTGGAACCTTGGGGACAGGCTACATTCCCCACAAGTTGCAAAATGCAGTACTGGTCCACAGAGCATAAGGGGCTGTAGGCAGGGGCATTGTCTTCTTGCAGCTTTAATGTACCATGCACTTCTACAATGCTCCTAGTCCATACAGACAGGGGGGACAAGGCAGACTGGGCTATATGGCCCACAGCAGAGTGGTGTAGACGGTATATAAATTGTGGGTGAGGTCTGTATGTGGTCTGATGCCCGGAACTGAAAGGAGATAAGATAAGAGGGTCTCCAGCCAACAGATGGAGACTGGCCCAAGAGACGAGGAGAAGTTTAAAGCAGGCATTGGACCCTGAGCAGCAGATTTCCTCATTTTCTTGAGCTATGATGTTTAAGACATCCCCGTTCCTAACTGTACCACCCCAATTCCAGCTCTAGCCTCACCACCACCAGACCAGCTTCCCAACGTAAAGACTGAGGAATTTCCAGTCTAAGAGCTAACTACTTTTCAACCACAAGGCCCTGATCCTGCAGACATTCACTCTCATGCCTTCCCCTATGCCAGCCAATAGTGAGGTCAGGGGAACTTTTAATCTCTCTGGAACCATCCATAAGCTTACACCCTGGTGCAGGGGCAAAATTGCAAAACTGAAGCCATAATTCATAAAACGAATATGAAATAAGAGCATAAAAACAAATTTTCAAAGGATCTGAATCTACTCTTATTTCAACACTTCCAGGAAACTTTGCCAAATGGCTTGCAAAACTAACGACTCTCTCCTTTATTAGACATTGCAATGGGAAATATGAGGCAGAAAGTACTATGTTTACTCCACACCCCACAAAGCTATAGGGACAGGAAGAAGTCAGATTTTTTTTTAAATCGAGGAGGGAAGTTTTTAGAACTCTCGTTATTCAGCCACCATTGCAATTGCATAAAATCAAATAATCTATCATGCGAGAATCCAGCACTCATTTAAAAAAAAAAACACGGATCAGATCACTTCGGAATTCAGACACAAGCAAATGCTGAAAGTCTAATAGCCTCTGAAGTCAATGTCAAAATGCTGTTCATATCTAACTCCAGGTGCTTTGCTACTGCTGCTGAGGTTCTTTTAATTAATTAACTAGTTAATTTATGCATTTATGCACTAATCTGCATCCCTCAAATTTATATTTAGAGTGTTCTGGGCATTCAGTTACACAGCCTGGTTTTTCTTTCCAAACTATTGTTGAAGAAGGAGAGATTTTAGATTTCCTACAAAGCCAGCACCAGACACTGAACAGAACAAGCCGGAAGACCACTGATAAAGCAATAACATGATGAGATCCTGTTAAGAATACTGCAATTGTTACGCCCCTGAGTTATGATTTTAGTTTTCCCACATGATCTGACATCCTTTATTTATTAAAGAGTATTTATCCATGGTTCTTCATTGTTGGCCTGCTTTTACTTCTTCCTTAACCTTATTAACCCTTGGTAGTATTTGACAGCTTAACACCCACCATTATTCTGCAACATTCACTATAAGAACTGACATGGAACTAATAGCAGCCTTTTTATATCCAATCTACGAGGTCACATGAAACTGCCCTTGTCTGAACCCTGCAAGATTTCCTATTGGTGGTTCTCCTTTTCTGCCAGGTTTCTAGTTAATGTCTCTACAGGTCCGTCTGGATGTTAAAAATAGATTCAGATTCCTGCTAACTTTAGTTTCTTATATGTACAACTTAGAATATTAGGAATAAGTTTTTCCTTTAGTGAATGCTCCCAGTAATGTGCTGTGAAACAACTACGACAAACTTCTCAAGCATTAGATAACTTTAAGGGTATACCCCCACACCTTCCATCGGAAGATTTTTTTTTCCCCTCAAAGTTAAGTGAGAGAATGCAGCAGTCACCTCCACTACCTTGGACCTCAATGCAGATTAACAAGGACATTAAAGTGGTAACACGATAGGTCGATGTGCCTCTCTCAGTTTTTTAGCAGGAGTTGATTAAATGTAATGAATTCAAGTCAGTCATTTCAGATGATACCCATCATGCAGTACTGTACCACACAAAACAGTGGTTTATTCCACGTGACTGGTTATATCTGAGCCTTTTCCCAAGCTGGGTATTTAAATCTGCACTGAAGTGTACACAGAGTTTCTTAAATTTTTAAAATAGTCTAACAGTATTCCAGAGCAAAAAACAGCCAGTCTATCTGGGTCCCTATTTTGACTGCTGTATGAAAATCAATCGGTTAGTCTAGAGTTGCTCAGAATGGCTGTGATAAACACACTGGTTTGTCACTGCAGGATTCCCCCTATGGAAGATGAGTTGTAAGGAAACCTTTCCCCCACCCCATCCATTTAGCTTTGAGAAGAACATTTGTTTCCAAGAGAGGGACCACAGTCAGAATGACACAGGTTGCACAAAGAAAGGAATTTAGGCTGGTCAGTCTTAACAGCCTTCCTTGCTGACATGAAATTCTTAGAGTCTATTTCAAAATGATCTGTATTAAAAACCCAAAGATTTTTTCCCCTCTCTGTGCAAATTCATCATCATTATGAGCAACAAAAACCCCATGAACTAAGCTCTCCACCTGAAACTTCTTTGGGACACCCTTCTGAGGTCAGTATAAGGCCCTCTCATTCAATTTAAGACCACACCCGAGCGATCAAGTTGTGAGAGACTCCAACATCTGTTAGAGATAACCAGAAATGTGCTAGTTCTGCGAAAGTTTGTTCTTCCAAGTCAGTGTCATATACGAGAAATGCAGATGGTCCCAAGTTTGAAAAAAGAAGTGTTGAAATATATACAAATGTTAGAAGGATTTCAAGTGTAAAATGTTAACCAGCTGTAAATGTTCTCCAAAATCTACTGCGATGCATCACTGCTGTATGAAATCTGCACATTTTCTGCAGGATGGTAGTTTCCCCACCCATCCATTTGTAGCTTTTCCAGTGCCAAACCAGTTCAGATGAGAAAACAAAGAGAACAACGCTCCAGCAAAAATAAATAAAGGTGGACATAATTTCTAAAGTTCACTGGTAGCTGCCCCAACCATTTCCTGTGTTGCAATCGGACCACAGACTTTATTTACTAGAGGGGAAGATCCTGACCAAATAGTCATAATCATCTAGAGTTAAAAATCATACATAAACTTTGAGTCAGAATCAAAAGGTTGCTAATTCACACAAAGTACTAAAGATTTGGAGTCCGCCATTCTATATACAGTTCAGCAATGCCTGGAATGTAGTAAAACATGCAACCCCCAACAGCAATTTTCTTGCCCTGTTGCTGGCAGGATCAGTGCTTTCCCACACAAAGCCCAAGGCTGACCTTCTATGAAACTTGTACACTTGCAAAAATAGAACAGTTGGGAAATCTTGGGCCCTTTTACTTAAATCACAAACAGGAGAACCATTCCTGCTGTTCTGTGCAGCTTCTGAACTGGATAATCACCACATCAAGACAATTACTTCCCCCCCCCACCCCCCTTTAGGAGCTGTTTTGACAGCACTTTTCAAATGTTATATACGAGGCATTCTAAAAGGAAAAGAAAATGAGAGCTGCAGGATGCATTAAGAAGGAAGAGAAAGAAGCTAGTTTTCCACACCCGTTGCCCCACCCAGACTACCTGAGTTACAGTGTACTTCTTGGGCACCATTGTGTCGCTAAATAGCACCATGATTTATACATGCACTAGAATCTCTGGCCAAAAAACCTATAGGGCTGGATTGTGATTGGCACAGTGTACACGTGCCACAGGACAGACAGGTGACAAGTGGGAATCTTTCCATTCACACTCAACACACAGGAGCCATCTGTCATCCCACACCATTACGGGCCTAGTTTAATAGAGGAATGGATGTGATTTCGTAGCTCCAGGCTGCAATGGCGCGACAGGAGTGTTTGGGGAGAGAAGGAGGCACCTGATTCTACCCTTTTCCCCTCCACAGTCCTGGTCTAGTCCATTCTGACCCAGATTTGATGACATGCTCGGACGAGCAGCTGGGCTGCCTTGCTACTCCGGCCAGCACCAGGGAGCAGGAGTTCTCCATCAGATGTCACCGCATGACAAGGAACGGGGCATATTTCTGTTGGGGTACGCACACAGCCTTTGAAGAACTTAAGGTACCCTCTCCCTCCACACCAAAAAAATTGATAAAACCCATTACAAACAATTCAGTTTCTACAAATATCCTTACTTGGCACCAACACTGCCCTGCTCTTCTTTTTGAAGGGACGCAGGAAGGTCTTAAGCAAACACACCAATTCAAATGCAAGCAGAGAATAGAAAATAACAAGGGAATGCACATTCTGCCCTCTCTGGTACAACACTACCACTCTTGTGTGGCAGTGGTTTCACACTCAGTCTACATTGGTATGAATGGTGCAGGACAAGTGTGAGCCAAGCCTCTAGAGAGGAGAGGCAGAGGACAAAGGGTGGCAGAAGAGAACCATCATGGAGATAGAAAGCTTCCCTTCAATAAACAAACTGAGGGGAGAGGGTTAAATCTTTAAACCCTTTTTATTCTCTGCTTGATAGTTGCTGTTTTAGGACTTTCCAACTAATAGCTTGTTTGCCTGTAATTATGGACTTTATTCTGACATTAGCGTACTTTAAAATGTTATCTGTATAATTAACTTTCCAAATGAGACCATTCAGATAACATATTTCCCTCAATACGTGCAGCAGAATTATCCTGAACTGCCATCCTAAACCCATTACAACCATTTGGTTAACGGTGCTTCCCAACTAAGGAAATCCTACACAGGCAATATGATGCTACAGGGGAAAAAAGTAGCTTTTCTGACATGAGTGCAATGTATCCATGAGCTGTCCCTACTCCCTCCCTCCCCAAAAGAGAAGGGAGGGAAGGAAAGTGGGGATAATAAGGGCAAAATTTATATATTGATTATGGCATCACTTACAGCAGTACATCAATTTTATGCAGATAAGTGGCAATTCCAAGTGCATGTGAGAAACGCGTGCACCGGAAGAAGTTAGTTTAAAGTCTGATTATTAAAAGGGAAGTAGGTGCCTAAAATGCACGTAAAGGACTTCTGAAAAATCTCTCTAGCACCAATCAGCATCACAGGTCCTTAAATCCAGGCAACTCTCTGGCCTGTACGTGCTGGACCTGCCAAGATTTACATGTGAAGTTCCACTATGGAGTGCTCAGACGAGTAAAATTAAGCTTCTACTGCAGCATTGACTCCCTAGCCATGTAAAGTGTCCAGTTTGGATTATCTAGAATTTTGGGTCCATGGGGGCAAATTTCAACAGCTCTGGGCCAGCTTTCTCCCCCAGGAGACAGAGAAATTGAGTTTCAGGCAGTTTACTGCAAGAAGCTCCTTTAGGGGATATTTTATAAATTGAAGTCTTCTCTGGTCTTTGTGAACGTAAAGTTTCCTCTGCACCCACTGTTGTGCAATGCATGGGCTACCCACGCACTTCCACACAAGCACACATTCACACGCAGCAGGATGCACTTCTCCGGTACCGTCTGCATACAGTCTGCAACGCGTATGGAATCATTTGGGACAGAGAGCCCTGTACGCCCTCGGATACTATTCTACATTCAGAGCACAGGAAGTTGGCCACCTGAACCATTTTAGAGAGTTTTATGCATATTAGGACCCATTATTTTCTGACAGACTTTTCCTTCTATTATGTGATACAGGAAAAGAGGTTTTGGATTATAACACCAAGAACACAGGTTTCTGATTCCTGCTAACTACAAGCCCAGATCCTGGATACAGACATACACAACTATTAACAAACACGATGCAGCACTGAGATCATGTTAGGTTTTTCCTTTACATTTAATGAAAAGAGGAAAAAAAGGCTTCATGTAGTTTCCTTCTGTTGACTTAACGCAAATTCCATCAAACTTCAAAAACAATACTTTGAGATGTTGGAGGATGCAGGCCGGAAATCAAGGAAAGTCGTTACACAAAGTTAGGAAATCTTTTTGGAATGAATACTTGAAGCTACTGAGCAGTTGTATCCAATTGATGAGCTCTTCTGGTAACCAAGTCAATAATTAGATTTGGAGAGAGCACGCAGTTGGGAGAAAAAACATGTATCATATTCTATAACAAAAACTGGGGAGTCTGAGTATTCAGATATGCAAAATGATTAAATAAATGTCAACCACTAAATATCTGATCATTGCCTTATTATTTAAACAAAGCCATAAAATGCCCCACAGATTACACCCCAAACATTGTAGAGGAATTGTGAAATTATTTTTGTTGTAGTGACAATGAGCTGTCCATGGTTGACTGGTTTAAATTTGGTATTTGCATGTTAGTAAAGGTTTCTGGTTTTTTTGGGAATTGAATTAGCAGAGGGTGTTTAAGAAGAAAGGAAGATTTATGTACTTCAGGAGCAATCCAAAAATAGTGTCATAAAAGTGGACTTGGATCCCATCATCAGTAATAAGGCTGTTATGTCAAGACTCCATGTTTTCAATGAAAACTTTGTTTATGAATATATTTCACCATCGTGCGTAAAAGGTCACGATGGGCCATTCTGAAATTTGCCCCAAACCATGTGGTGAAAGAAAATAGCTTCAAAAAGAAAGCCAAGCCAGGACATCATTGTGAATGGAACCGTATTTATTTTGGAAAGTGCTCCTGGCTATCAGTAAATATTTCTTTTAATTTGCTGCCATTAAAATGCAGCAGGGATTAAGCTTTTTGAGAGAGAGTGAAAAAAACTCCAAAGATATACTCCTATTGTGTAATAATCTGTCCACATTTCTATGAATAAGTAATATTTTCACAAGCCAAAACTTAGATAGTGGATTTATTTAACCTCACAGGGTCAGGTAATAAATAGTAAGTGAATTATTCAGCCCACTGGCTAATCAATACAATTCAGTGATATATTTTTTGTGTTTCATAAAAGGTTGTACACTAAAGGCAGTGAGCAATTATGGAAATAGGGCCCAACCAGCACTCAATTCTTCCCTTGCTTGAAACCCCGGCACCACTACCTTGACAGCAAATCGATTAGTGCGCTAGCAGAGCAGCTCCATGACCTCTGACCCCCTTCCAGCTCTGTCCGACAGCCCAGCGAGTATTTTATATTTATTTTATTGAATTAACCCCCTCTTGCCCATGTAACATTTTACGCACACAGAACTGCTGCAAGAGAGAAGGGACGGGCCCCTTTTGATTCAGGGCTGCTCTGGAGCTCTGGCAGAGCAATCCTAACACACTGCTTTGTTCTTCCTTCAAAACACAGAGTTCAGCCACAGTGCAGGTCTCCAAGTCCATCCCAAGACTAACCTAATTAGCAGGATGCATAGAACCTCCTAGTTGGGTCACAGGCACCGAACCATGCCCATTCCTGCTGGCTCCCCGCCAGCCCCCACCAACTCGGCACAATGTTCAAGTCACTGTGGAGCCAAATAAAGGCTGCTCAATAAAAGTGTGTTAAGATCACTACAGGAATAATATCCTGTCTTGAATGCATAAAGGAGAACGTTAGCGATTAACAGCATTTTCCACCAGGAAATTAAAACCAACGTAAAGCCATATAAAAGTGCCTTTTGGGCTAGTTAATTACTCAGGGTCTGCTTCTGTATTTTTTGTGCCCCCACAACTCCAACGGGGGTTTCTGCATGGAAGGGGAGTACAGGATGAGGCAATGTAGACAGAATCTATTTCATGACTTTAGCCTGCAAGCAGCTTTGCTCCACTGAAATTTTTTGGGATCCATTCTATTGGGGTGCTATGCAGGTGCTGGGGCCCACTCATGTAGACTGAGGATTCCACTCCCACCCAGAGCCACTTGGGATTTAGCTGTGTTATCTGTAGCCCAGGTTTCTATGGATAAGCCTAGGCAAAGCAGTCAGAACCCGAGGATATGTAGGGGCTTGGCTGGCACTGGCAGAGCAAGGAATAGTCTTCCTTACCCCACAAGTGCCAGCTCCAGCCTAATTCTCAGGTCTTTTTCCGCACAGAACACCCTTACGCTTTGCAAATCACGTATGACCTTCTCTAAAAACCTAGCCAAACTGCAACATTTTCACGTCAGCCATACGTTGCTCCAACACCTGCCATTTCGGTCAACGCCAAGCATCGAACTGGGGACTTGCAGAGCTAAAATGAGGATTCTGTGCAGCGTGAGCTAAAACGTCAAACTCTAGAGCCAGGGATTCGACGGACTCATGTTGTCTGTGGACGGCTACAGATAACACACAGAGCAGGGAATTACAGTGCTTTCAGAGTCCCTTTAGAATGTCTACAGGAATAAGCAAAATGTGTGCCTTTGCTAATAACCTCCAACTTCTGCCAGACCCTTGGAATTCCCCCGACTCCAGTGGAGTTACACCCAAAGGTAAAACAAAACCCACAATTTTAAATCAACAACTCCTAACTTGCAAATTTAAATCACACTAAAAATTCAAGACTTCCTGATAGGTCACTGGACTTGCATGTCTGATCTATGAGCTGAAAAACACATTGGCAAAGTATTAGAAATGACAAAAGAAAAAACTTCTCAGGAAGGCCATAGCAAACGAAAAAGAAAGTAAAGACATGATTCTGTTCGCACTGCGTGTGTCTACACTGCACTGCAATGAAACAACCCCGGACCCCGAGTCAGCTGACTCAGTGCAGTCATTCCCAGGCCAAGAGGAGCCAGATTAGACCCAAATTTGTCCAATTTACTCCTTGTTTATGTCCCAAACAAATGTATCCATTGCTAATCAAAGCAGAACCGGGAAGCCTCAAAAACTCTGGTACTTTATATGGGCTACATTCTGTCATCTTTATTCACATTGCGCAGTAAGATACTATCCACTCTCAACAAGAAGTCCTGTGGCACCTTATAGACTAACGGATAATTTGGAGCATAGGCTTTTGTGGGCAAAGACCCACTTTCTCAGATGCATTAGTGGGGGATTCCAGACGAGGGTTTAAAGAGGAAGTCTCAGTCAAGGGGAGGGCCAGAGTTGACAAGGTCTGTTCAATCACGGAGGATGTGACCCATTATCAGCAGTTCACGTGGAGTTGTGAACATCAAGAGAGGAGAAAACAAGTCAGATCAGTCAGGGAGGATGTGGCCCTTTACCAGTAGCTAATGTGGAGGTATGAACATCAAGAGCGGAGAAATTGCTTTTGTAATGGGCCAGCCACTCCCAGCCTCTGTTCAATCCTTGGCTGATCGTGTCAAATTTGCAAATGAATTCCAGCTCTGAAATTTCTGTTTGGCGTTTATTTTTTAAATTATTTTGTTGTAGGATTGCTCCTTTTAAATCTGTTACTGAATCTCCAGGGAGACTGAAGTGCTCTCCTACAGGTTTCTGTATGTTACCGTTCCTGATGTCTGATTTGTGTCCATTTATTCTTTTACAGAGAGACTGTCCACTTTGGCCAATGTAAATTGCAGTGGGGCATTGCTGGCACATGATGGCATAGATTGTATAAGTAGATGTGCAGGTGAAAGAGCCCCTTAGGGTGTGGTTGATGTGGTTAGGTCCTGGGATGATATCACTAGCGTAGATATGTGAGCGGAGCTGGCACTGAGTTTTGTTGCAGGGATTGGTTCCAAATTGAGAGGTACTGTGTTGTGGCCTATAGTTGCTGGTGAGGATTTGTTTAAGCTTGTCAGGCAATCTGTAGGGGAGGACAGGCCGGCCTCCCAAGGTCTGTGAGAGTGAAGGATCATTGTTCAGGATGGGTTGTAGATCACTGATTATGATCTGGAGAGGCTTTGGCTGGGGGCTGTATGTGATGGCCAGTGGTGGTCTCTTGTTTTCCTTGCTGGGCCTGTCTTGTAGCAGGTGGCTTCTGGGTACACGTCTGGCTCTGTCAGTCTGTTTCTTCACTTCCTTAAGGGGCGGGGTGTTGTAGTTTCAGGAAAGCTCGGTAAAGGTCTTGTAGATGTTTGTCGCTGTCTGAGGGATTGGAGCAAATGCAAGTGGTACCTCAGTGCCTGGCTGTAAACAATGGATCGTGTGGTGTGCCCTGGGTGGAAGCTGGTGGTTTTCTGTTATAGGGTGGTATTTATATGACCATCACTTATTTGCACAGCAGTGTCCAGGAAGTGGATCTCTTGTGCGGACTGGTCCAGGCTGAGGTTGATGGTGGGGTGGAAACTGTTGAAATCACAGTGGAACTCTTCAAGAGCCCCTTTCCCTTGAGTCCAGATGATGAAGATGTCATCATCAATGTAGCACAAGTAGGAGGAGGGGCATTAGAGGACGAGAGCTGAGGAAGCGTTGTTCCAGGTCAGCCATAAAAATTTTGGATACTGTGGGGACCATGTGAGTGCCCACAGCAGTGCCACTGATTTGAAGGTACAAATTGTCCTCAAATCTGAAATAGCTGTGGGTGAGGACGAAGTCACAAAGCTTCCCCACCATTTGTGCATCAGTCTCATCAGGGATAATGTTACTAGCAAGTTGTAGTCCATCTTCTTGTGGGATATTGGTGTAAAGGGCCTCTACATCCATGGTGGGCAGGATGGTGTTTTCAGGAAGGTCACCAATGAATCCTCACTACGGGATTGTCTGGAAATGTGGACTCTGTATTCAGACCCTACGCTACCGGCGCTTCCAGCTTTCTTCGAGATACCACTGACCTCCTTAGGAAACTACAATTCATAGGTGACCTTCCTGCAAACGCCATCCTCGGATACTGAATTCAGTGGAACTAGTCACAAAAAAGTCACATCCTGAGCAATGTCACAACATGGGCTTCAGCCTTGTATTTTTAGAAAGCCCTTTCCATTTTCATGTAGCCCCATGCATTCGGTCCTGAATTATTCCTTTTGTCTCTTTCACTCCTGGAATCCATACAAAAGCGATTACTTCAGTCATTTTTCAATACTACTTCCATTCCTGGAAAATGCTTTTTCAAACATTGTTTATTTCTCACAGCATGTCACGTTGTTATATTGTACTAGCTTAAATAAAACCACTGCATGCTTCAATCCGGAGTGACATTATCCAACCAATGTGGAGAGGCGGGATTTCCAGTTTTATGCCCATTTATTTTACATATTACATTAGCCTTTATTTTAGGGCTGTTGTCAGTTTACAAAACAAAAAACAGAAAAAACCAAAGTAGTAAATCTAGTGACTGAAGTAATTCAGCTATAAAACTGCCTTCAGATTTAAAATCCGATGGGGGTGGGAAAAGGGTTTAAATATTAACGGTGGGTTTGTTTTTTTGTTAGAAACTTTTAAACTAGTTCATCCCACTGAGCTCACTTAAAACACCTGTGTAGACAATGAGGGGTGAAATATCCCTTCAATACACAAAGACAGCCAGCTGGGCTCAGGCAGAGAGGAGGAACTCACCCAGCCAGCAGGCCACTCAGGTTCTCCTTGATGTTTATTCCAGACTACAGCTCCTCATCACCCTACAGCAGAGTTTGTTAAACTTTTTGAGTCCAAGGAACACCAAACGATTTTTTTAATGGGGAACATCTACGAAAATTTTCTTCGGAAACAATAGCTGTCGGACCAAAAAACTCCAAATAGCAACATATACGGCAAAATCAGACTTAAGTAATTTAATCGGGTATCATATCAATGAGGAAATAGCACTATCTGATTTTCATAACAGAAAATATAGACCATCAGTGTATGATATCCAAAAAAAGGGTCAGATGCTAGCAGCACACCTATGAGTTGTTCACGGAACACCGGTGTCCTGCAGAACACAATTGAAGAAACACTGCTCTACAGGATCTAGGTCACTGGTACAAACAGGTCAGGATCCAGTGAGCTCTCAAGCTCATCTCCCTGTTCCACACCAGACTACACTGAGCTAACCTGAAATACACCTCCCTGGACACACAGCTTCCTATACTCCCTTACCTTTGCCATCCACTAGAATTTAAATGTTGATTTGGGCTTTATTCCAGCTAGCCGCGCTCTGGGCTGAAATTCTGCTTACGGGAGCTATATTTCATAAGAACTTCAGCACTTGGGGGGGAGGGGTGTGTGTGCGCGCAAGATGGAGGGTCAAGAGTTTGGGCTGTATCACATTACAGTTACAGGCATACAGGAGTAAATTCACAGCAAAGAATTTGCTCAAGAGTTAGAGTCTTTTTCCTCAAGCCAATTAGGACTTCCTCAACCGCATCTTTGATTCAAATTTACCTAACAAATTGTCTTTGCAAGTTTTTTTTTAAATATATTCCACAGCATCCCAGTCAAACCTGGCACTTGATAAAGAACCAAAACAGAAGATACCTAAATGGAAAGACATTTTAAATAAAATCTGTGATTTTTTTTTAAAGATCAATGACTTTTGTTTGCTTTAGTTCACATACAACAGAAAGCATTCCAGGAGCTCTAAACTGAGATTCCTTTCAGGCTAACTCAGTGAAAGACCATAAAAATGACTGCCTATCCAGGTGGTTGAGAGGAAAAATTAAAATCCTTCGGCTCAGCATGAAGGCTATTTAAGCGGAGAATAACAGAGCTACAGAAAGCATGCATACCCCGACCTAAAAAGGAAACGGGTGAAATCCTGGCCTCCTTGAAATCAATGCATGTTTTGCCATTAACTTCAATGGAGCCAAGATTTCACCCCAGGAAGGCAAGAGGGGAAAAAAATACAGCACGCATCAATGGCATCGTAGGAGCGGTTATTTGAGCAAATTAAGAAGCCGTCATAAAATGGAAGCCTGGCCCAAGTATCGCCTATATATAAATGAGACAAGGTACTGAGCTACACCAGGGGGTTCTGAACCTTTTTCTTTCTGAGGTCCCCCTACAAGCTAGGAAAACGCCACAGTCCATCAGTGCCACTGCTGGTTTTCTGCACATCCGGTCAATGAAAAGGCCAAGTCTGGGGATTTGGGGGTGCAAGCAGCACCCCTCACCAAGG
The DNA here is from genome assembly GCF_033958435.1 of Carettochelys insculpta. Taxonomy (NCBI): domain Eukaryota; kingdom Metazoa; phylum Chordata; order Testudines; family Carettochelyidae; genus Carettochelys; species Carettochelys insculpta. The sequence goes on from NC_134151.1 coordinate 37,941,036, forward strand.
CCCCACTCAGGAGAGACACAAAATTACTGGGCCCCTAGGCAAGACAGGCGGGGGGGCAGCTGGAAGGGGCGTGGCCTTAGAAAAAAGGCAGGGCTAGGCTCCTCACACCAGCCCTTCAGTGCTGCCCAGAGCACACTGCCCAGGGCTCTGGGAGTGAAGTTAAGGGCCCAGGACTCTGGCCACCACTGCTGCCCCCTTTGTTCCCCCTCAGTCAGTGGACCTGGACCCACACTACAGGGGGCCCACAAAGCTAAGTTACTCAGGCTTCAGCATTCGCCCAACCCCAAGCAAGTCCAGTGCCAGCCCTCTTCTTTGGTTTATTGTGGCTGACTCCCTGAAACCTGGTCATGGCCCCACAGGTGACCCCAAACCCCTGGTTCAGAACCACTGGGGTAGAGCAAAGAGAGGTTTCATTAAGACTATTCCTAATTTATTTCTAACCAACAGGAGTCCATAAATATTTGCCAGCTGGTCCTGAAATCCTTCTATAGGATCAGACTGCACAAAGACAGCCAATTTCTATCCCCCAAAATTGATGGCCTCTACACTACCGTTTTGGAGCACTTGGAAGAGGGGAAAGTGATCAAAAGTAGCCCACATGGATTCACCAGGGGCAAGTCCCGCCTGACCAGTCTGATTAGCTTCTATGATGAGGTAACAAGCTCTGTGGACATGGGGAAGTCAGTGGATGTGATACACCTTGACTTCAGCAAGGCTTTTGATACGGTCTCCCACAACATTCTTGTCCATAAGTTAAGGAAATATGGATTGGATCGTTGGACTATAAGATGGATAGGAAGCTGGCTTGATGGTTGGGCCCAATGCGTAGTGGTCAATGGCTCAATATCTGGATGGCGGTCTGTTTCAAGCGGAGTGCCGCAAGGTTTGGTTCTGGGGCCGGTGTTATTCAACATCTTTATTAATGACCTGGATGAGGAACTGGATTACACCCTCAGCAAGTTTGCGGATGACACAAAACTAGGGGGAGAGGTAGATTCGTTGGAGGGTAGAGAGAGAATCCAGAGGGACCTGGACAAATTGGAGGACTGGGCCAAAAGAAATCTGATGTGGTTCAATAAGGAGAAGTGTAGTGTCCTGCACCTGGGGCGGAAGAATCCCAAGCATTGTTACAGGCTGGGGACCAACTGGCTCAGCAGCAGTACGATGGAAAGGGACCTAGGGGTTATGGTGGATGAAAGGCTGGATATGAGTAACCAGTGTGCCCTTGTAGCCATGAAGGCTAACGGCATACTAGGGTGCATTAGGAGGAGCATTTCGAGCAGATCTAGAGAAGTAGTTATTCCTCTTTATTCGGCACTGGTGAGGCCACATCTGGAATATTGTGTCCAGTTTTGGGCCTCCCAGTATAAAAAGGATGTGGATTTGCTGGAGCAGGTTCAGCGAAGGGCAACAAAAATGATTAAGGGTCTGGAGCACAAGACCTATGAGGAGAGGCTGAGGGATTTGGGCTTGTTTAGTTTACAGAAGAGAAGACTGAGGGGTGATTTAATAGCAGCCTTCAACTTCCTGAAGGGGAGCTCTAAAAAGGAGGGTGAGAAACTGTTCTCAGTGGTGTTAGATGGCAGAACAAGGAGTAATGGTCTGAAGTTGAAGAGGGAGAGGTGTAGGTTAGATATTAGGAAAAACTACTTCACCAGGCAGGTGGTGAAGCATTGGAATGCGTTGCCTAGAGAGGTGGTGGATTCTCCATCCCTTGAGGTTTTTAAGTCCCGGCTGGACAAGGTCCTGGCTGGGATGACTTAGTGGGGGTTGATCCTGCTTGAAGCAGGGGGCTGGATTAGATGACCTCCTGAGGTCCCTTCCAGCCCTGTGATTCTTATGCAAACAACAATTTTTCACTGTGCTTAGAAAACACTGTTTGTGTTCACCCGGCTGAATTAGAGGCAGAAAAAAGGGAAAGCTTAAATATTTAATAATTATTCTGCAAAAGCTCTGAGCCCAGGCTTTGAAAGCACTATCTTCTCGACATCCACAGAGGCGGCCATGAAAATGGCTGTGTTCCAGATTGCAGGGGACCTTTTTTCTGAAGTAGCGCTGGCAGGGGCCTATCAGGAAATCTTTCAGAATTGCTTTAATCTTTCATTTTAGTTTGGTCTCCGGCCACACAAGTGTGTCCAGCCCTCAGAGCCCCTGGAGGTCACTATCAGTGAGTTTTTTAAAAACAGGAAAGCCATTACGGAGAAATTAGAGCAGAGTAACTTTTTACTCACTCTTCTATGTGCATTTGGAGTTCAAGAGAAACGGACTTACGTTTTGCCCCCTGCTATTGCTTTTAACTAAAAAGGAGGGAGCCTGGAATGTTTTAAACACCTCAGAGTTTTTAGCTCTGTGCCAAAGACTTGATCCATTTAGTATAACGTGAACTATAAATGTGAATGTCAGCTCCAGCTCACAGCATATGAATCTGTCCTCCCCTTTGATATGTATGTGAAGTTTTCATTGGCATCAATGGGAGCGACACGTGCTTAATAAGGGCTAGCCAGAGCTCTCTCTGTGAATTTATACTTCAACAGACAGCTCTACAAAATGCTGAGCGGGGGAGGCCAAGACAGCAACAGAAAAACCAAAATTCATTATTGGTGTTTGGAAAACAAAGATTCTGCTCCATGCATTTTAGACAGGCAAGGAGCTCTGCAAAATTAAACAGGCACAGAAAACACAACTATGTGCACGCATGCACATTTCTTCCAGCGCGCATGGGAATGCCAACTAATATAAGCAAGGTTTGGGGGCACGCATCGGAGGGTGTTCACAACCCATTCTATTTATGCAGGACCCAAATCGCGCACCGATAGCCCTCAAGAGTCACATTCACTTCAGAGGGCAGATCCTCTGCTGATGTTAATCAGCACAGCACAGATTTCAGCTGTTATGCCAATTTACACCACATATAGGGAAGTTTTACGTCCTCAAAGAATACAGAATTGGACCCTTGGGAGGTATTTCAAGTATTGTATCTTACTCTGTGCATGCGTGCAGAGCACTGGTCTTGGGCGTTTGTTTCCTTTATGGGAAAATTTCCTCTGCGCCGTATTTAGTTTTCTTAGCTTGTTTTCTGAGGTAAACCCAGAGACAGGCAAGGAGAGAGACGTTAAATTCATACACACACTCTACAGAGAGGGTGTGGGCATGAAAAGGATAAAGCACAAATGCATACATACCCTACCTGTATTTTTCTGGTGCATATGCATATATGCAAATAGATACCTGAAATACAGATACAACCACCTTTTCCTGGTGCATATGCATATATGCAAATAGATACATGAAATGCAGATACAACCACCTTTTCCTGGGATAAAACTTTTTGTATTTATTCTAAAAATTAACAAATTGGCTCCATTCCTCATTCTCACCGAGAAATTTCTCTCACTTTTTTTTGTTTTTACTGGAAGATATTAACCAGGGGTCAATTCCCTTCCACTCACTGAGTGACACTGCTGAATAACTATGTTATGCACAACGCCTTAGGAAGACTTATAGGACTGTCATAATATTTAACTACTCATTTTTGCCTGCATGATTGTGGTTGATATGACCACAGAATACTGATCTATCCAAAAGAGAAAAATTACAGAGGGGAACAGTGGGATTTATGAATGAGATATCTTTGGCTGCAAAGCATTCCCATTATAGCACTCAGCCACCACAAAACTGCTGTGTAATTGGAAGAGAATTTTTTCCCATGTACTGAAGCTACAGCCTCACTGCCAAACAATAAGAGGCGGGCTCGCCTGAATTAGAGGATTCACATACCTGCTTTTAATCCCACTCATTTAGAAGCAGGCCCCAATCCCAGTTTGTCCTCACTGCCAACGCTGGGGCCTGGAAGGCTGCATTTCGTAAGTGCCAGAGCAGAAAGCTAATCTTATTTAAGCATCGTATCAGAATAAATTTGTGGCTACATCAGTGGAACTGTCAACACTACCAGGTAATTTTTTGCTGGTTAGTCCTCCAAGTGGCCATACGGGTTTTTATAACCATTATTATTTATTTGCACAGGTTAAACCTCTCTTGTCCAGCATCCTTGGGACCTGACCAGTGCTGGACAGGAGAATTTGCATGCCCAGCAGCAGTCAATATTGTCTAGCAGCATTCCCAACACTTCCACTGCTTATCGGGCTCTTAGAAGACATTTAGGGGTAAATTACAGCTAAAAAACAGCACAGGACACTGAGAGCCAGGACCGGTGGCTGTAAAGAAACTTTATGGGACCGCAGGAAACTTGACCACACCCATAAGCGGTCGTCTGGCTGACTAAAATCATGTTGCTGGATGAGAGAGAGTTCCAGACTAAAGAGGTTCAACCAGCAACACACTTGCGTCCAGAGACCCCCACGAAGCCCCTCAATGTGCAAGTTTCAGTCTCTGTCCCAGACAGCTTACAGCTTAGACTCCAGTCTTGCAGAGTGGTGGACCCACGTGGACCCACAGCCACCGCCCCCCCCACCCCCCAAAAGTCAATGGGGCTTTGTGCACTGATGGCCAGGGGCCTAGATATCTGACAAGACATGGCAGCTTGACGCCAAGGAGAAGAGAACACAGCAAAACAAGAACACTTCCACTCTTGTAAGTTTCATAGTAACAGAGAGGAAGCCGTGCTAGTCTATACACTATCAAAACAAAAAGCAGTCAAGTAGCACTTTAAAGACCAGCATAAATAAACCATTTTGCTAGTCGTTAAAGTGCTACTTGACTACTTTTTGTTTTTATAAGTTTCAGTGTCAGGTTATCACCTGCCCAGCCACCGCTACAAGGCTACAAGATACTTATCAACAGCCAAATGCCAGCAGAGAGCACCACGTACACTGAGCTTATGCCGGGAGAGAATATTTCATGCTACTGAAACATCCTCATACATTTACTGGGAGCACGACCACCATGTCACTGTTTTAAGAGTGGACGGCATGAGTTTCTTTCCCATGACTTCACCTTCTTCTCCCCCGACACATCCCTCTTTTCTGAGAGGCCTGCACCTTTGGAGCTACTAGTAAGGAAGAAACAATTGTGATCAGCCAGTCTTCATGGGGCCCAGTCACCATCGCTAGTTCCCTGCCAGCACCCACACAGCAACCACAAAATACCACAGGGCATTTTTTCCCCAGCAAAATGATAATTTTCAGTCTACTCTTTACATGAAAAATCCAGGGTAGGAAACAAAAACACAGTGAAATCTCTCACAATCTCATGCAGAGGACTAAATGGAAAGCCATGCCACGTGGCCACTCTGTGTTAGATCCCCACTGGAAAGAAAAAAGCCAGGAAAGAGATTTACTTGCAATACACTGATCACAGAACACAGGGAGAAGGAAAACCATGGACCCAGAAGCAACATCAACAGACAAGCCATATCGCTATTAATTGAAAGCAATGTTGATTGGAAGCAAATATTGGCCAGAACTACCCCAGTGATGACTGTAAACGAGCAGTAGTATATAAGACTTGATGGGATGTTTCTTTTTGCATGCTCCAGAGAAAATGCCCAGAAAAATCTTTGAAAAAGCTCCCAAAACTCATGAGCCTATGCGCTCACAAGGAACTAACGATCTGAGGTGCCCAACTTGAGACATTAATACAGTCTTCTCTCGGGGAAAAAAAAAAATCAAGCCTCCTTAAGATAAATTCAGGTGGAGTCCCCAAAAATCCAAGCACCCAAAGCACATTACTTTGAGAATTTAAGCCATCATCATGTCTTTGTATATTTGGAGCCAGCAGTAAAGTGCTTTGCACAGCTCTACCTAGCAACCGTAACCTATCCTGCCAAGAAAACCCAGATGCTAAAGTACCCATCTTTGAAAACTTTGTTTTGCAGTTTATCAAAGATGCTGCTAATCCAGTGCAAACTACTCTTTCACAATAGGAACTTTTCCCCCTTTGCTTTTTGACTATGGGCATTTAAACAACAAAAAGCAAAAGTGAATATGATTAGTTCAAAATTGTAAAAATATGTCAGAATAAAATTCTCCTGAGGAGCTAGGAATCTGAGTTTCTCCGAACAAAAGCTACAGCTGACTCAGATTTCAGGCTGCGCAGAATTAAAAGTGCTCAACAGTAAGTGCTGATTGTTTCTGCACTTACCTACAAACACAGAACTCGACGAATAGTAAAATAACAAAACTTGTATTCACGCTGAAGAAAAGGGTAGAGTGAAATTGAACATGGGAAACACATACACTTACAAATGCCAGTGAAAACTACTTTTCTGCTAAACTACACTTGTTTTTATTACCTCATCCTCCCACCCCTTCTGTCCTGTTGCTCTGTTGAGTCCATCTGTCATGTCCAGTAGACACGAAGATTGTGAGCTCCCTGATCCGGAATGGTTTTGCTGTCTGTACAGAGCCCAGCACCAAGGGGCACTGATCTATAACTGCAGCTATGCGGTGCTACCGTACAACCACTCACAAACCATTTTCTCCCACTTCAGTTTCACAGTCCGATGGTGATAACATAGCAAAGGTCTAGGGACCTGACTCTGCCTGTGGATGCCAACGAAAGACTTCTCTTGGACTTCAGTGGGAACAAGGTCGTGAAAGTACATGAGGTGGGCAACATGCATAGAGATTGTCCCCAACACCTCAGTGTTAAATGATCCCAAATATTAACTCAGGAAACGTACAGCTCCTAGTCACTCTGGCTTTCCCCCCACATCCCAGGGTTTCCCAGCCACCAGAGCTAGGGACCACCATGGATTAGTCTTACCAGGGCTGCTGCCTGGAAACCTGCTATTTCCCTGTCTCTATCCTCTCCTCCTCCAGGGACACGTCCCCTTCAAGCCAGCTTCTGGAGTGGTCACTGCCCTCTATGGATGTGGGACAGTGAAGGCCACCAGTCCCCCTTCATGCACTGGTGAAAGTAGGAAACCCCTACCTCTGCCTCAGCTGGAGACAAATGTCTTGACATTCACATACCAGGCATCCAGAGCAATCAACCTGAGTCCCAAGAGCTGTATCTGGGCACACTAAGACATTCCTGAATACCCTCTTGGACTTAAGGCTGAGAATATGAGCCATCCCAGTTTAGCGCTGCAAATGGCTGGAAAGAGAGACCAATGATCTCTCTCTCTCTCTCTCTCTCTCTCACACACACACACACACACACACACACACACACACACACACACACACACACACACACACACACACACACACGAGAGAAGGGAAGATACCAGAGAGGGAGCTTGAGGGCCTTTGGCCATTCATCTAAAACAAGAAGTCCTGTGGCACCTAACAGACTGACAGCTATTTTGGAGCATAAGCTTTTGTGGGCAAAGACCTGCTTTGTCAGACGAAGGGGGTCTTTGTCCACAAAAGCGTATGCTCCAAAGTATCTGTTAGTCTATAAGGTGCCACAGGACTTCTTGTTTTTGAAGATACAGACTAACTCGCCTACCTCTCTGATGCTCATCTAAAGCAGTGCTTTGCAATCACAGACCACCAAACAACTTTTTTTTCGAAACACCGATGAAAACTTTCTTCAAAAAAAAATTGCCATACCCAAAAAAAGCCAAACAGCAACGTATACAGCAAAAACAAAATGAAGTAATTTAATCAGGTATCATAGCAATGAAGTAGTAACATTGTAGCTGGTTTTAATAACAGAAAATAATCGACCATCCTTGTATTTTCCCCAAACACTCACGGCCCACCTGTGAGTTGCTGACGGAATGCCAGTGTTGTGCGGAACACACAGTTTAAGAAACGCTGCTCTAAAACACACAGGAGGTAAGAAAGGGGAGTCCTGGCTCTGGGGAAGGGGTGACTGTAGGGAATCCAGAAGTTCTAGCAGAAAATGGGGATAGTAACAAACATGTTTGTATTCCAGGGTAGGAGCATTTCCCAAATAACGAGACACCCAAATTGAACAGTGTTGAAGGGTGAACCCCTAACACCCCACTTCCTCCCCACCCCATACAAACAGCCCCATCCTGCAGCCCCTCCAGAACAGAGCTTCCTGCAAAATGAACACCACACACCCCTTTGTCTCCCCACTCCTCTGACACCTGCCAATTCCTTCCAAAAGAGGCTCAGCTGAATGATGCAAATTAATTACAGGAAAAGCCAAATTTCTTCTACGTACCGTGGCTAAAAATAAATGCAAGCCTCAGACAGGGAGTCATGAAGTAACAAACCGAAGGCAGAATAAAACATTTTGATCTGCTGAATGCCTTTATAAATATTTGAGTATCATTTATTTATGTTTTCTTTCTTTTCATTGTAAAGCAAGGCTTTCCTACAAAAGCACTCATTTGGGGAACACTGCGGTTTATTATTTAACTTCCTAAAAGCAACATCCAAGGTTTGGGTTTAAAGCTGTTAAAAAAAAAATGAATAGATCTGCAATATTTTAAAGATTTTTATGGTGAGAAGAGATGGGAGTCTCTAGAATTCAGATCAGAAGGGTCTATGGTCTGCCCTGGATAAGGAACAGATGATGGTTCTGCCAAGCACTCCACCCTTGTCTGCCCTAGAGAATGGTGCCAATTATACAGCACCATACTATACAGATGCAATAATACAGCATCTCCAAGGGAGTGATGGTGTTGCAAGATCATTTATTCTCCTTCTCTACTCCAAAGCTCTACTACATCACTGCATTCGCTCTGCTCTATGGGTGCCCTTTGCAAAGTTCCCACCACAATTCCCAGAAGCAGTGAAACGTGGATGTCTCAGTTTCCGTAGGCACGGCATCAGTGCAGAGTGGTGATGGGAGATTCAGTGTGATGACTTCTCACACGTTGGGAATGGCTCCCAGGCTCTTTGTAATCTAAGCAACCAGGTGACCCCTTTCCTTCCCAAGAAACAGAACAAAGGAGGAGGAAGGGCCTGGCTGGTTTGAATTGGAACTGGAGCAGTCTCTTATGGCTTGAAAGGGAGGAAGGAGGACCAAGACCCCAGTCTGGGGACCCCCTCTGGGACCCTCTCCCTAAGCTGGATTGTACTGATGGCTTCTGGTTCCAGTGCTGCCGACTCTGTTCTATGCTGTGTCCCCATTGGCTAATGACCCTTCTGATATCCCAGCTGAACAAGAGTCACCCCTGCCTGCGGATGGGTTGTGGGGCCTGGTAAAAACAACGCAGACATACATGATCAGAAGCCAGGCCGGGAATAAGTCTAATTCTCACCATGTTTGGCCATGAGTATACACCACTGGGGATCACACAATAGTTAGTATGGTCAGATTCTGCATTATAGGCGAGATCCACCCTCTTCTGACTAAACTTAAAGGAACAGAACCTCCTAGGGTGTGAAAGAGCCTTCCTCTGTTCAATGGAGAGAGGCCAGTTTACCCCAGCTGAAAATCTGGCCCTTTGTGTTTCATCAGAAGGAACAGGATTTCGCATGTTCTTTTCATAGTGCACTTTGAACCCGGACCCCATAAGGGCCCATACAAATGCAAATTCCTTACTCTCCTCTGCTGTTGGCATCTGTGGGAGTCTGGAAGGGAGAAGGACCCACTCTAGGGGCTCAGGCCTCACGGTTGTTCCATCCTAGACCTAATTATAGACCAATTTTCCCCAGCTAAACAAGGTTAGTATTACAGTACAGACTGCTGCCCAGAAGACACGTGAAAGCTTCCCAAGGGAGAGCAAAGGCCAAGATGATCCCAAGTTCCCTCAATTTCCCCTGAAATCTGCAAAACCAGATGGCCATGGGTCAGGCCTTTATTTTATAAACCAAACCCTTACTTGCTGTATTCAGGTGAGTAACCCCACTGCTGTCAAGATATGGCTCGTACATTACACTTCATTCCTCTGCCTTTTGTCTGCCGTGTCTATTTAGATCGCAAATTCTTCCCGACAGGGACTACCGATTACTCTATGGGTAGGGCCTTACCAAACTCATGGTTCATTTGGGTCAATTTCATGGTCATAGGATTTTAAAAATGGTAAATTTCATTTTTCCAGATATTTCAATCTGAAATGTCACAGTGTTGTCATTGTAGGAGTCATGACCCAAAAAGCAGTTGCGTCAGGGTCACAAGGTTGGTGCAAGGAGGTTGCAGTATTGTGACCCCTTACTTCCATGCTGCTGTTGGTGGTGGAGCTGCCTTCAATGCTGGGCAGCTGGAGAGCGGTGGCTGCTGGCTGGGAATCTAGATCTGAAGGCAGAGCTACTGCCAGCAGCAGCCCAGAAGTAAGAACGGTACAGAATGTTATTGCCACCCTTATTTCTGCACTGCTGCCTTCAGAGCTGGGCCCTTAGCAGCTGCCACTCTCTGGGTGCCTGGCACTGAAAGTAGCAGTACAGAAGTAGGGGTGGCAACACCATACGTATGTCACCCTCGCTTCTGCCCTGCTCCTGGTGGGGCACTGCGGTCAAGGCTGGGCACTCGACCAACATTAAAACCACTGCTCTCCAGCTGCCCAGCTCTGGAAACAGTAATGCGCAAGTAAGGGTGACTATACCGTGGCCCTCTTAAAATAACCTTATGATCTCCCTGCAACTCCCTTGGGTCAGGATCCCCATTTTGCCAGACATCTGTTACCCTTGTGAGATCTTTACAACGTAGGGTAAAAGCACACAAAAGGCCAGATTTCAAGGGAGGAAGGCCACCAAATTTCACATGGCTGAGCAGTTGGTAGGAACCGATCGATGGGTTTGCGCACATTCCCGCCATGGTGCAGAACTTCCAGCTCCAGGAACTGTGACTTCACCAGCACGCTAGTGTAGTTACCACTAACAGCAGAAACAAACAGCAGGAGGGGCTAGCCACACGGACTATGTCCCCTGAGTCTGAGAAATGCACAGAGGGCAGCTAACTACTCACACCACCATAATCTTGTGTGGAAGTTACAACTTCCAGCTCCTCCTCTGTACACGCACTGCACCATGCCTAGAACAAGGGGCCCCATTCTCAGATAGTCCCAAGTCACAACCCTAATAGAAATGAATTGGTAACAGAAGCAGAATTCTACACCATTTTTGGTAACTTCTAGCCCTAAATAGAACTTCACTGAGTTTGTGCAGTAATTGAAAACTTATCTTGCCCTCTAATATGAGAGAGCATACTTTTTAGGCAGGTTTATTTAAAAGGACTAGGCCCAATGCATTTTGCATTAAGTTACCAAAATTAATTTGTTCCAAGAAACCCCCCGCTCAAAGAAATGATTTTCAAAATACAACAATACCCTTTCCTTCCAGTTTTGCTGTCCAAGTTTTTAGAGCTCAGCTCCCATGAATAAACTTCTAAAAATATTTAATTCCACATAAGCCGGTTGAAATTATGCAGGCACCTTTAAAACCAGCAGTTTGTATTTTAAAGCAGAATGCATTCAGCCATCCATTAAATATGACAAGGTCTGCATTTTATTTAGACGTTGCCATTAATAATGAAATGATGTATGATTTCCATTCCTGAAGTTCTTCCTTTCCTACACAATCAATTATGCATTTAAGAAAATATTTAGTTGATATAAGACTGCTCCAGTTAAGCATTAGTGATTCACCAGCTCAGGTTTAAGCTAATTAAGAGATGGCTTTTCGGCTGCATAGCGTATGAAGAAGTTAATTCTGCTTCGAGAACTTTATTCTTCTGTGGAAGACAATTTGCTGTAAAAGTTAAAGCGACAGTGGGTTCAGCTGAAACAACAAAGATACGATGACCCTGTTGATATAAAGGGGTAGATTCTGCTCACCTTACTCATGGGTTGGTCCTGGCGGCTACTGCTGTGAGCAAAACAAACAGAATGTGACCCAAGAAAATCAGACGCCGGTCTCCTTGGATATGCATATTGTCAGGTCAAAAAAAAAAAAGGAAAGAGATTGCTCCATATCATCAGAAGTTTCCACGTTTCTTTTGGGTGAAGAAAAGCATTGTGAGAGTGAATTTCAGAGCAGTGGCTGTGACTAAAAGTCTCCTGAGACCAGAGTAACGGGGGTCTCATTGAAAACGGGATCCTGTCAGTGGCTAGGCTCTGTAACATCCAGCAGGGAAAATACTGATGGAGGAACAGCTCCTGGTCCCACACCCACGAAAATCAGCAGTCCTGCGCCTCACTTACACTAAGGCCCTTTCCACATCACTCTGGCCACATCCAGGAGTCTGCATTTGGAAGAAAGAGCCCTGGGAAAAGAGCCCTGCAACCTACGCACTTTTGCAGGCCAACTCCTGGGCCAGCGCAGCACCAACTCACAGCTCTGCTCCAACTCTGCCTTTGCATGAGGGCAACACCAGGGCTGTGGCCAGAACCCGCTGCACTGCAGCCATACTTCGCTTGCCAGGGCCCATGTGCACCCATAAAGCACAGAGCATATGGAAGAGCAGCCCTGCAGGTGCTACTCTGAGTCACACTGGGAGCTAAGCTGACTGTGGAGCAGCTCAAGAATACAGGGGGTAAAATGAAGGAGGTAAGAGGGGCTAGAGGTGGGAAGAGGGAGCAGAGAGAAAGAGGCTGGACCAGGAGAGAAGCAACCCAAGAGGAAGATGCAGCATTTAGGATGCAGAAGCAGCCAGTGGCAGCACATGAGATTTACTCTCTGTACACCCCTCCCTTCTCTGCTCCCAACACACTCCCCCTTTCCTCCTGTCCATATATGTACCGTAAATCTTCAGTGACTCCTTATCTCCCAGTCTGCTTCTAGATCCTAAATGCTATCTGTCTTCGTCTGCCTGCCAGCCATTGCCGGGCCTCCCAGCCTCCGTCTCATTCAGCTTCCAAGCCCTGATATTCTGTGCGTCCTCCATCCCCTCACGGATCTCGGTTTGTTTAAAGGCACCAGGTTCCACGGCTCTTCCCTGTGTCCTTTCCATCAGCTCCCATGACTTCTTCCCTCCTACTCCCACACAGCCCTGGGGCCTCCCACACCCTCCCGTAAGGCGCCTGACACATATACACACCATAACAAGGGCCCAGCTCTGCAGCAAGTGTTATGGGGGACCCCACAACCGTTTATTTCTCCAGTGGGACAAATCCATTGGAAGAGTAAAAATAGCTCAGCTGAAGTCAATGGAGAGAAGCTGATTTATATCACTTGAGGATCTGGCCTTTTAAATAGAATGGAGAAAAAACAAGGCAGTGTTACCTGTCTTTTTCACTGTGCTGGAAAATACATAGCCTGCCAACCCAGGAAGGTGTCTTACTCTCTGGGTAGGCCTTGGTAGCTCTAGATGGTTCCCTGCAGGTGGAAGAGTCCCCACTAAAGGATCAAGGGCTTTAAAACAGCCCTGTGTCCTTCTGCCAGTCCCGACCAATTTCCTTTCCTTCCCAGTGCCACCAAACCAAGTTTCTTCCTAGAAACGATCCTTGCTCCTCACGCCGCATTCCCAGCCTGACCGTGGGAGGGTGCCCCTGCCACACTCAGCATGTTCCTCTTTCCTTTTTATTTACTGTTCTTTACTCCTGTTTATTTATTCCCTTCTATTTTTATTCCTCTTTGAACATGCCCAGCTGTGACATCTCGGTTTTGCTGAAAACATAAATAAAAAAGCTGCATCCAAATGCAGTCTTTTGCTGCATGAATACATGTCTCGACCTCAGGTCTCCAGTGGTCCCACTCTGAAATTTAAACTTAAAGTGAAAGCCACAGTATCACTCTATTGCATCTATTCCCCCCAAAAAATGCTTTGTTCAAATCTCAATGTTTATTCTTTTTAACACACACGTCAACACACTCGGTTGCAGAACGGGGTCTCAATGAATGGGGCTGAAAAAGGCAGATTAAATTTAAACTACAGGAATCTCTTCCATATGGTAACAAATCCGAACATGCCTCTGATAGCAAAAAAATCAATCTTGTCTGATTTTACAGCTGACGTAGAATTGGTAGCCAATTTTTCTAAGCACTGGGTTCAGTTTTCTGCATGTGAAATGTAACTTAACCCCTGTGATTGCCAAGCCCTTGGCTTTTCTGTGTGGCTTAACAGCAATGATGTGGATGTTGAGAATGGGAAGGAGCATTCGAAGTGCCTTACGCTTAACACTTCCACATGTTGGGTTGTTTTTTTTTGCCTCTCAAAGGTGAAAGGATTTTTACCTTTCACAAAACGGACACTAAGAAAGGACGTTACTGAGCAGAAAAAAATACCTGCCAACAAACCCATAAGCCCCAGCGCAGAAGGGTCTTTTAACTCTGCCTTTGACTTTTTAGTAAAGCAATTAAACATAACATAGTCAAGTCCTGAGACAGCAGCACTGCTCCAGCTCCCCTGCAGCTATGTGGCCACCCGCTTTCCCACCTCCTCTCCCAAAACACACACAGTGCCCCCACTCAGACTGCAGCCACTGAGTGAATCCCCCCTCACTGAGGCAATGCGCTCTCTCACCACATGTGCGACTTATGTTTCTGCTTTCCCTGGCGACAATCTGGAGCCAGAGCTTTTCCGTTTGGGACGAACTCTGCTACGTGTCGCTAACAACAACACAAACAGCTCCTGCCCCCTTTCTCTGTGCTTCGCTGCCCACAGCAAGCCCAGCACTAGAGTCAGGATTTATAGCAAGGAGACATCAATCTAAGAACCAATTCATGGCTATCTACAATGCCACTACTGAGAGGAGGGGGAAAAAAATACTGGTTTGTTCCCAATTCCACAGCCCTCTAGCTTGAAATCCTGACTCTCTGCTTTGCACACGGCACGAACTCCGCACGCTGACCATTTTCCTTTATCATAAATTTTCCCCTATGAGATAAATAAATAAATAAATAAATAAATATTGTTTCCTTTCACTGTCTCTTTTTCTAAACTTTCAACTTCTGATCAGCTTCACACTGCTGGTTTTTTCCTACACAGTTGTAACAAGAGAGCCATTGATTTTTTCCTCCCCCGGTGGCAGCACGCTACATTCAAACTTTCCTTGAGCTTTTGGTCGGTTTTTGTACGTGCATACATTTGGTTTTGAAAGGCGGTAAGAGTTCAATCAAACCTGGCCTGCTTGCAGTAAGATCCTCTTCAGAACGGGGACCAGAAAGATGACCTTCTAAAACAGATTGCTCGGGTGGCTAAAATCAGATCGGAAGAAGATTTTTCTAGACATAGACCGTGGGTAGATTACAGAAAGCATCATAAGGAAGCACAGATAAAACTTTTGGATGTGTTCCTCATACGAGCGGCAGCACAGTCAGACTGGCCGCATTTCCATGAATCACCTCTGCAAGCCAGGTGTGCAGCTCCACACATTAGAATAGCCATACTGGGTCAGACCATAGGTCCATCAAGGCCAATGTCCTGTCTTCCAACAGCGGCCAATGCCAGGTGCCCCAGAAGGAATGAACAGAATGGGGAATCATCAAGTGATCAATTCCCTGTCGCCCATTTCCAGCCTCTTGCAAACAGAGGCTGGGGATACCATCCATGCCCATGTTGCCTAATAGCCATTGATGGACCCATCCCTCATAAATTTATCTTGCAGCCTTCCTCCAATTGGCTTGAGGAGTTTCTAAAAATCAGAGTCCTGGCTTGTCTCATTGAAAGTCGGGCTCCCTTGGGCATTTGAATGCTTCATGGAGGAACCTGAGAGCGGAGTTGAAAGCACCCAGGGTTAGAATCCCTAGCTTTTGACTTTTCAGTTTGAGGCACAGGGGACAAAGTTATCTGGAAAACACTGCAGGCAGCATGAGTCTACATGAAGAAACACTACAGCAAGGGGGTGGGGAACCACCTACTTGCACTCGGAGATACAGATGAGAGTGCTAAAGAGGGTTAGGCACCTCTGACCATATCGCTTAAGACCAAGCTATGGCAGTCCATGGTGTAGAACGTGTCGTCTTCCATTGTAATAAAACAAAAAACAAAAAAAAACCACCCACAACAACAACAACCTTTTGCCACCCTGGCCTAGTTCAAAATAACCTCAAAGCATCCAAGAAAGGAACTGGGAGGGAGGGGTGGTCAGGCCTCAAAGAGGTGCCATTTGAGTGGACAAGTTCAAAAAGGTCTCCTCTAGGAAAAAACACAAAATAGAGCACATGAATTCCAGAAGCAGCCCTCATTCAGGGCCCAGAGGGCCAGACTGAACCACTGAGCCAGCTGTCCCCATGAAACTCACAGCACCATGGCCCAAGGCACAAGTACATTCCACTAAAGTCGACATTGATGCAGAAATCCAGCATGGTCTGAGCTGTGAAAGCTCTGCTTTCGCCCACCTGAGATAAAGCGTCTTTGAGAACCAGGACAAAGGTCCTTGTATATCATAGAGTGGTTGTTCCAATGCTACTATATGCATGTGAAACCTGGACAAAATGCAAGAGTCATTTGAAGGCACTTGAACAATATTTTCAACACTGCCTCAGGAGAACACTAAATATCTCTTGGAAGGGCAGGCACACGAACACTAGTGTCCTGGAAGAGTCGAACATGACCAGCGTAAAAGCCATTATAATTCATCGAAAACTTCATCGGACTGGCCATGCGGTTCGGATGTCTGATCAACGCCTTTCAAAACAGATTCGGTTTTCCAAGTTGGAAGAAGGACAGAGGAGCGATGGGGGGCAGCAAAAGTTATATAAGGACGCTCTGAAGGCTCACATGAAAAAGTGCAGCATCAGAGTCGACACTTGGGAAAATTTTGCCCAAGACCACGCCCAGGGAGAACGGTAAGCCATGAGGGGTTGGAGAGGTCCTGCCGCAGTGCAGACAAGGAGAGGTTGAGAAGAAGAGCATCAAAAGCTGCCCCACGCCACTTCAGCAGCTATTAACACCTGCCCCTTCTGTGATAAGACCTGAGGCTCCAGAATTGGGCTGATCAGCCATCGACGGACTCTCAAAAAGGACGGTGACATGAAGACGTCCTACTGGTTATCCAGCGACCACCAAGAGAAGACATACTCAGCTGGGTTGGGTAGAGGCTCGCAATCTGACCCTCAAGGCCAAAGTCCACCATAGGTTCAAGTGTCCCTCCTCCTGGTTACTGTGAGGCAGGGTGTGGGGTTAGGGTACTTCTGGGGAGGGGCTAACACCCCCTTCTTCTCTCAGCCAGAGGAAGCTTTCCCTCCACCCACAGACAGAGAGGCTCTGCTTCTTCTCAGTCCGATTTGGTGGAGGGTGGTTGTGGGCAGCCCTTTCACACTCCCTCCCATCCGAGCAGGGGAGGGTTCCCATTTCCACGGCTTCCTTGAGTCTTTGGTACTGAGTTTCCTCAACAGCCTTCCCCCCTCAGCTTCCTGCATCTGCCCTCAAAGAAGGAGGGAGCTGAGCCCTGAGCAATCCACACTGCCATCAGGCACACACACATCTGTGGTGCAAGCTGCTGATGACAGATGCCTGGAAGACCACTGCTCCACAGTCCCCGATCCAGCCAGAGTGCATCAGGCTTCTCGCAATAATCCACCCACCAACTACTGCCTTGCTCCATCGGACACATCCCCGATACAGCTTTGTCCCTGCCCCGGTACAAACCCGGATGCACCAGATAAATCAGAGGGGAAACCATAAATAATCATCAAGATCATCTGCAGCTATAACAATAAGCTGTTTAATGAATTGTAAAGTACACAATTCACAGTACGAGACTGTATATTGTCAAAACTAACATTAAAGTGCATGGAGATAATTAAGCAATAATGACCTCTGCATAGGGCATTTCCTAGGAATTAATGACCAGCCAGGAGGAATTGATGGCCCGAGGTATAACCAAGGGCCATTAACCTCAGCAGGTCATTAATACTGAGGAAATACCCTGCACTAACGTCATTATTGTGACTATATGATAGGGGGAGTAATAAGCTTATAGATGTTTTTGTTGATGCTGCCGCTTCAGTTATGAACGTGACAGTCCGACTCTGTACATTAGCCATCCATATTGCTGGAGTTGTCTTTTAACACTGAATTCGCCTGATAATGCACCCTCAGATACAGAGCCTGAGTCTGCGCCCCCTGTGCTCAAAGACCTTTTAAACCCGAGCTGTAATAGGTACAGAATCAGCCCCCAATGATATTCCTTAAACGACAAAGTGAGGATTAAAGGGAAGTAAAATAAACCCCACTCCAGAATGCTTCTGGTTAATGACACTAAAAGGGGCACTGTATGAATTACAGCATGCTGTCATATGGACTGCTCCCAGCTCTATGGCCAAACCCTGCACCCAGGGTGCATACACAGAGTTCCCATTAGCGTCAGGGGGAGCTACACAGGCTGAACCCTAACGCAGACTAGAACACCAACAGCTTGAAAACTTTCCATTGCTGGATCTCCCAATGGCGCCAAAGAGAAACCCAGGAATGAGAGTGTCCCCCCTTGGCTAGATTAGGTGACAGGCCAACACAGAGATGTGCATGCCTTGGAATGAATTCCTTTCTTCCAACCTCCCCAAATCCACCCCTGAGCAGAAACGTCCCAGCAGGTAGAAAAAAATCAGTCTCCGACATGACGTAAGAATGGTTCAGAGCATCAGGAATGCCCCAGGGCTGAGTAACCAGGAAATAGTGTGGTACTTAAATGCAGTCCCCAGAGGTAGGTGATAAGCCAAAGGGGACTAGGAACCCCATGTTCTAAACACACTGGGTAAAACACAACCACAAAAACATGGGCTCTAATTCCCTCATGGATGCAGGAGACAGGGCTCCCACTTTTGCTTGTAACAATTGCACTAGGAGTACAGATTATGACAAGCATCGGAGGGGCAGCCGTGTTAGTCATAAGAACATAAGAACGGCCATACTGGGTCAGACCAAAGGTCCATCTAGCCCAGTATCCTGTCTGACGACAGTAGCCAATGCCTGGTGCCCCAGAGGAGGTGAACCGAGCACAATGATCAAGGGATTTGTCTCCTGCCATCCATCTCCCGCCTTCGACAAAAGGCTCGGCACCATACCTTACCCCTTGCTAATAGCCATCTATGGACCTAACCTCCTAATATTTATTGAGCTCTTTTTTAAACTCTGTTAGAGTGCTGGCCTTCACAGCGTCCTCTGGTAAGGAGTTCCACAGGTTGACTGTGCGCTGTGTGAAGAAAAACATTCTTTTATTAGTTTGAACCTGCTACCCACTAATTTCATTTGGTGTCCTCTAGTTCTTATATTATGGGAACAATTAAATAACTTTTCTGTATTTACTTTCTCCACACCATTCATGATTTTATATACCTCTGTAATATCACCCCTCAGTCTCCTCTTTTCTAGACTGAAAAGTCCCAGTCTCTCTAGCCTCTCCTCATATGGGACCCGTTCCAAACCCTTAATCATTTTAGTTGCCCTTTTCTGAACCTTTTCAAACGCCAATATATCTTTTTTGAGGTGAGGTAGTCCATGTCCGCAAAAACAACATGAAGTCCTGTGGCACCTTGTAGGCTAACGGATATTCTGCAGCATAAGCTTTTGTGGGCAAAGACCCACTTTGTCAGATGCAATGTCAAACAACAAATCTGTCTGCAAGCAAGCTGCTTCATTGGAACCCATCTGAGTTCGGCACCCAAGATCTATTGAAAATCCCAATGAGCCCCTACCTACACCTTCGGACCTTTGAGTGCTTTTAAAAATCTGGCCAGTAGTATCTCTAATCCTCACAGCGTTAGAGGACCTGCATGAATACTTCATCTGAACGGCCAGTAGCCGTTCTGGTGACATCCTGCCTACCATCCAGCTCCGGAATTCTGCAACAGGCCCACCAGTCAAGTTTTTGGTCACACGCCTCCTAGGACTGAAGTTGCTTCTCCACCCTTATATCACAACTAGACAAGAACCAACACACACAAGCTATCTTTTGCTGCAGTAGCAAAGCCTGAGGGTTTGTTCCATTCCGCCACAGGAATCCATTGACTCCAATTCACGCTTTCAGTTCGAACTTTGCAAGGAAGAGAGTGAACAACTTAGTGTTCTAGGTACATGAAAACTGGTATGTGCCTTTACACTTCCTCTTTCCCTAATGTGCACAGGGAGAGATGGAGACAGAGCCCTACAAACATGCAAAGTTTGTATCCGCAGCTGCAAAAAGGAGCCGTGGATGTCCACATCCACTGAGGCGGGGGTCCACAGGGCTCTGAATGGCTGGGGAAGAAGGACAGTATCAATATCTTAGAGAAATGAGCACAAAACCCATTGCACACAAGCAATTATACAATGTTGTTTTAAATAAGTCCACATGAGGGCAAAATCACTTGCATTTTCCATCACAGTCCCTCTGTTCATTTATTTTTCCTTCTTACACTGAGGCTAACAAACTCCCTTGGATGAGAAAATCATGTCATTTTTTTGCCTTATGGTAGCATCCTCTATGTAAAAATCTGACCTGTAAAAACAAACAGATGATGGCTGTATACTAACATTTTCTAAGTATGCCACTTTCAGCCATCCCAGTTAATCACATTGTTGGAGGGAGCCCAGCAATCATCATTTCCAGCTCCTTTTCTGGAGGAATATACTATATGGATATCTTATGCTGTTATAGTTTTCAGAGAAGCTGTTTGGTTTTAACATTTCTTCTGAACCATCTACAATATATTAGAAAAAAACTAAGCATGACATCAACAATGTTTAGAGCTGGTGATTATATATTTAAAAACAGCTACTAGTTAACAAAGTAAAAGTCATTAAATAAGGAACATGAGGGCTTGTTAGCACATGTAGTTTTCAGAACCATAAACAGAATAAAGGCAGCAATGCAGAAAACATTATCTGAAGAGAAAATTATTCAACGATGCATTTGAGTAACTCTGCATTTTAACTTAACCCTTTGAAACATTAATCAAACCGTGGCTAATTATAGGAATTAAGGAATTAAATGATGGAATCTTCTAAAAGATATTATTTGAAAGGCAGTTTATACAATTACTTGTATAGCTGTTTGCTTTAAAGAGGGAAACATTTCTACTGTAATGAAAAGGGTCTTAGAAAATTAAATTAACAAGGGGGGACCAGGCTGATATGAAACTAAATTAGCATCAAATGCAAATTACAGGGTACTTAATGGTAGAAACAGGTGCAGGGAAGGACCCTAAATGAGATAAATGAATAAAACATCCCTCTGCACAAATGTGGAAGCTGACACAAAGTCAATGATATGAATAATTCAGGAGCCTCCACACTGCTGTTGAGGTCAGCTTTCCTTGACCTTTGAAACAGGAAGTAAAATTCTGTCCAAATTTGAGTGACTGGAAATGTAACAGTTATTTGTTTAAAAAACAGCTTTTAAGAAAAAGCCTAATACATATTGCATGCATATTAACAAATTGAAGCATCGAATAAGTGTGCCTCAGAAAATGCAGAATTGAAAACCTAACATATGTAAGATTAGCACTGGCTATAGCACAGTTGTTTCCATATGAAACTATAAGAAAAAGGTTTATATGCAAGAATATTCAAGTCAAAAATGATCTGAATAAGTACAACACTAAATGCTTTCATCTTTCTTTAAAAATACTTTGGCTGTGCTTGAGGGGTCATTCATAGTCCCAAAAATTACATTTCAGGTATCCGATTTTTGTTTTGCTTTTCTAAATATCACGTTGAGGCATTTAAAATAAGTTAGGCAAAGCTGAATAATTAATCATGCAGTGCTATGAGCTTTTGGTTAAAAAAAATAAAAGGCTTGTAGAATGTCTTTCTGGGGTCTCCTTTTTCTATAAATCCTGATCTAATGGGCTAATTCCTGAAACTAAGTGTTTATCTTTAAAAAGTCGTTTTCAAGAATAAGCCACCCTAATAACTGCAAACTCTAAAGTACTGTACAAACACAATTAGGACTGTACATGTAGCTACATATATATATATGCAAACAGAGATTCCCATATTCCAAACAGTGGATTCTTCTCCCATTTACAAACCTGGAGTGTCTCCATAAAGTGCACTGGTGTTCCTTCGTATTTATATTCATATAGCTAAGAGCAGAAGAGGACCCTGCCTTTTTTACTTTGACAAAATGCTCAGGAAGAATTCTGGGTCTACAAAATTTCTGAATAAAAGGTTTGATCTTAATTTCAAACTGCATTTGACACTAATATGGATCAATAAGGTATGAAAAACAACTAATTTATCCGAGCTGGAAAGACAGGCAGAACAGATACAGTATATCACCTCTGTCGTTTGTTTTAGAAGGTAACAATAGATTCTGGATAATAGTTCTCTCCCAGTTTCCTTTTGTCCTATTAATCGTTCAGCAGCTTGCCTTTCACCAATATAATACATATCAGGTACAAGATAATCTTGTACTGTACTGTACTGTAGGTTTAATTTTATTTTCTACTTAAAACATAAAAATTCCCTGTAGAAGACTGAATGTCAAGAAACCGGGGCTATTAAATTTGCTGAAGCAAAGAAGTTTGGACGGTAGTTGATCTTAAAGCAAGGTCTGATGGTAGCAGCACTCAAGATGCATATTAATGAAAACAAAATCATTCCTCACATCGCATAATCAAGTGTGGTAAACCAAACCTTGCTTAACCTGGGTTATAGCTTTGTGTGCCAAGTGGCTTCCCCTAAATGATAGCTCTGAGAACCCAGCTGGTTCTAATTTTGAAACAACCAGTTTCTCTATTCCCCAAGTGCTAAAGAAAATAATCCCAGCAATCCATGACTACACGCTTTCACAGGGACAGCAGTGAGAATTTGACTGTGGAGATAATTAAAGTCATTCCCGAAACTTCGAAGGAAGGGGTGGGTGGGGGGATAGGGAAACCAATGACCTTGTTGAAATTACACTAACAACCAGTCAGCTTTGGCGAAGGGGAAAAAGAAAAAAAGAGAGAGTGTCCTGTTTTTATAGATTTTTTTTTTAAAAAAGCTCTCCTCTCCTCTAATGGTTACAATATTTGCAAAGAAAATGTAATAGGTTGTGGCTAGTAGGGGGATTAGAATGGAGGTTTGGAGCCTGGATGTTCCTAATTTGGCAAGAGCAGG
This sequence comes from Carettochelys insculpta, assembly GCF_033958435.1. Lineage (NCBI taxonomy): Eukaryota > Metazoa > Chordata > Testudines > Carettochelyidae > Carettochelys > Carettochelys insculpta. The sequence continues at coordinate 37,963,824 of NC_134151.1, forward strand.
GGGAAATGCTTCCGCATTTTGGTAAACTTGAAAAAAATCATCTACATCCACTCTGATCTGAATGGGCTTAAAGAGAAATGATACTGTCCCAGCAATAAAAACAATGGGTATCTGCTTCTAACACTGACAACAGCTTTTTAAAATTAATCTTTTCTGCAGACCTGCCATGAGCTAGGTCTGAAATAATATTAAAGATGAATAAAACTCAAGAATGTCCAATGTGAGCCCACCCTCTGACAATACAGTTCACTGTGCCTTTCAGAAACCAGCAGGACAGCTCCTCAGCCGGTGTAAACAGGCCGGATTTCACTGCCTTTGCTGGAAACCCCATCAAATCTGGACCAATTTGTGTAATATAAATAATACTTTAGTCAGACCAAAAATAAATTGTGGGCTCCTGTCTCTAATGCCATTCACCACTCCAGATTCTGCACAAAATAAAGGTGGGCAAAAAGTTTAAAATGTGTAATCTGGGTCTACACTATCTGTCTTGAACAAGAAGAGCAGATCAGCTCAACCAGTTCTATTCAGGGCCTCTCAATTAACCTGATTAGTTCAGCACACTGCTCTCATGAATGACACCTTATCTTGAAAATGAAGGGAAAACTTCCTCCCTTATGGAGAGAGAGGAGTCCCCTGAAGCCAGAAAGATGCAGCCTATCAGTGATTAGCTTCCCACTCGCCTTTCCCTTTCCTAGCATACAGGTCACTGAGACCAGAAGAGGCAATGCCTGATTGGATTTTGTGTCCTAGGGACAGACTGTGTTGGATCTCATCTGCCCAGGTGGCCTAGGAGAACGCTGGGAAAGGGTGCCCCTTAGGCAACTGCTCGCCTCTTCTTTCAGAGCCAACCAGGCAAATGATGGGATTGCTGGGAGCAGGCAGCAATTCGTTAACCCTTCAATCACTGAAGCAGCTCTTGAATAGAATACCTGCGTGTGAAAGGTAGAAAGCTCTCCAGCCTTCTGCAAGGCGGTGGCTTGTTTAAAGGTGTTATACTTGGGAATTGTTCTGTGTCGGACAGACTACTGGGACAGAAGGGTGTTTCCATGGTGAAAAAAAGTATCCATGAAATTCCCTTATTTCCCCCAGAACAATCTCAGATTTTTTTTAAAAAATTGTACCACTTGCAGGAACACAAATATTAGTAGCATAAGCAATGAGAAGTCCTAAAGACCCATGAAAGCTTACGCTCCAAAAATCTGTTAGTCTAAAAGGTGGCACAGGACTTCTCATTGCTTTTGCGTATATAGACTAACATGGCTACCCCGCTGAAACTAATAGCATGTTACCCTTTCTAGCATGGATGGATGAGAACACATCCAATGCTGGATGAATACACTCCAACAGTTAATAATAACCAGGAAAAATAGCAAAGTCAGATAGTAACAACATCTGAAACATACATTTACAAAGCCCAAATGCCTTTAAAGATATTAGCACTCCAAGCATTAGAAACCCTGGATGATGTGACAGGCATTACCAGCCCAGTTTTAGAAATCCCTGATTGGTTTCAAGGTATTTGTGTTCTATTGTACTAATGCTCTGGGGCCGCCTCTACACTAGCAAGTTCTTTTCAAAGATTTTTCAAAAGAAGGGAGGGGATCTTTCAAAAGATCCCGAGGAACTTCTACACACAAAGAGCATTCTTTCGAAAGTAAATTGAAAGAATGCAGCTCTCCTTTTGAAATCGCTCCTCCCCTCCTGTTTCAGGAAGAATGTCTTCTTTTGAAAGAGTGCCCTTCTTTCGAAAGAGGAGTCCTCATGGTGCTGCAAAAATCTTTTGAAAGAACCGGTGCTTTGTGGACACTCTCTGTCGAAAGAGCAGATTGATCTTTCAATGCAACTTTCTGTGTGTGGACTAAAGGGGTTTTTCAGAAGATATCTGCTGGAAGAACTTCTTTCAAAGGATCCCTTTCGTGCAGAGGAAGCCTGGGAGTTTCTGACAAATTAAGCTGCAGCTGACATAATGAAGCCCTCTTTTGAAACAAGAATTTCTCATACCGGAAGGTGTACAAGATACAACAATTCCTGTATGCGTACCTGGATTTTTATTTAGGGAGTTTTTCTTCTACACCCAAGCATGGTTTATTAGGTTTTCAGAGGGTTATAAAGCCTATTCAGTTCAGCTTCAGGAGCCGCTCTGGTCAAATAGCTCAAATTAGCCAAGATGTCTGGCCTGTGTAGCTGGTGAGCTTGCTGGGGCAGAAAATGCCTGTACGATGTGACTGTAAAATGTCTGGCACAATGGCGCCTGGGACAAGCCCAGCCTAACAGAACAGTTGAACGGCACTCTCAGGAAACACCCTACCAGTGGTTTCCACACCACACAGCTGCCTGCTGCTCCACTCCTTGAGGATGTGAATGACCCACAGAGCCACTCATGTCCCACAATGGAGCTAAAGGGAGCCTGAGGGGGACTCTTAATAAGAAAGCAAATTCTGCTGAGAGGCTTTTAAAATTTAAGGGGCTCCAGATCATGAAGTTCTCAGCCCCAAGGTTGTGACCCTCAAAGATGATCACAAAGAGACGTCAACGAGTCTGGACGACCCTGACATCTCCACATGGCTAAGAATGGCCAAGGATCTCAGCTAGATGGAAGAAGGGCACCAAAGAGGTTGTAAAAGTCTCTGCTCTAGCCCAAAAGGCATCTAGCACTGGATTGCATCTCCACATCCGCTCTTGCTCAGGCCTGCCTAGAAGAAGCAATGGATTTTTCCAAGGTACACAGAGGGGCATGCCATGTATCTGGGATTAGGACCTGTCCCTTACAAGACTGGAGCATGCTGGGAAGAATCCTTACACCAGCTCTTCATAGTTCCAAGTTTGGCTAATGTTCTTCTTCCTTTAGAGCAAAGAACTTTATCATGACAATGGAGTACATTTTGCCCCTTCTTGTGACACCCTTCTTCAAAATGCAGACTAGGTAACATGTTTCTTAACATCCACTTATCAAAGTGACTTAGCGTCTGGGATTGTCAGCCAATGGTTATGTAATGAAAGTCTAACTAGAAAATTATATTCATAAAGATTACAAAAACCATGACAATCCAAATGGACAGAAGCGGATGGCTATCCCAATCACAAAACCTAGAAGGCTGCCTACACAGTGATGGCGAAAATTACTGAAGGTGATTTTTGAATGTCATCTGACATTAAAACAATAGTTTGATCAATTCTTTTACAGTCCTTGTGATTTTTTTTTATCCCAGTGAAGTTGCTGACTATCCCCTATACGAAAAGGGAAATACATTATCAGACACTGAGGAGTGATATTTAATTTCTTTAAATTCATTTCAGGTGAAAGCCACCACCCCACCCCACCCCATGAAGAGGGCCAACAGCTTGCTATCATGGACTTTCTTTTGTGCAAGGAGACATTTTTTTTCTTTTTTTTAAAAACAAAGGCAAGCATCTGAGCATATAGCAGACGGAACAACCCTATGGGCTGAAACTGACATTTTATAACATCATTTAGAATGTCTGGGGGAGAGGGGCAGTCAGTCAATTAAATCTGATTGTACGGGAAGATTTTACGATCTTTCCAACGACACCTTGTATCCTTAAAAACAAAATCTCGCCTCGCTCCCAGGCACGGAAAGGGTTAAAGAAAACAATAAAAGGACAAGTGTACCGGGTAGGATTTACTGGCATTTACTTTTAATCTACGGTCCTTTGCTCTATGGCTTATCAGCCCCATGTCAGTCCTTTTTCCTCCTTTATATTTCACGAGGAGACCCACATGCTGCTACTGAGAGACAGAGCCCAAGTATCTGGAAGCTTTTTGTCAGGTAAAAAGAGAAGAAAAAGGCAAGGCACCAGAGGAAAAGCAAAGCTAAGAGGCATCTATTAGATGTCACTAGGCTTTTGTGTTCATGTCAATGATTCAGGATTAGAGTATTTGAAATAATCTTATTGAGAGGAATCAAAAGCCCCACAGAGTGAGAGCCTGCTCGGTAGCATATGGCAGAGCAGTGGACAATATCTTATTAAAGATGTGTTAGCTAACACTATTACTTTTTATATTATATTACAAAACTATTGTGTCTGATCTGGTTAGCTCGATGGTCTAGTTGCAGTATGCCATGTTGGAGGTGATTGAGTTGTTATAAAGCCTTATAGATTTGCCAGCTTGTCTGCTTAAAACATTACATTTTATTTTATTTCTGTTCCTTTCCCTGCCCTGGATTGCTGGAAAGGGAGCCTGGCGCTTCCCCATCAAAAGAAAAAAAGTCCAAAAGTGTACTGAGGACCACTGTTCCTGCTATAGCTGTGGGGCAGGTTACACTGATCAGCCACCATGACTTCCACCCCCTTCCGCGTTAGTTTCACTGCATTTCAAATCTGCGCTCCTAATAAAAGAGGATGTGGAATACGCAGAATTCATGGATTGCTTCTGCTGTATCTTTTAAAAAAAGAGACTCTGTTTTACCACTTTAAGGTAATTAAAATTACCTGTGATAGATGAATACTGTAAGTCTAAACTTTTATTTTCTGGAGGACAAAGGCTTGTAACTGGAGAAATAGTCCTTGTTAGATTTATCTTAATCAGCCTTTACCTGTACAGGCAGCTAGAAACTAAGGACAAAACGGTACTGTTCGTAGTATTTCAATGACTGCAGTGAAAATCTGTATATCTGGGTCACTTTTGTACTGTCCAGGATATAATTTCAGGGTAATGAAATTAAATATTTTAATCATTTCTTCATATAAAAGCACAAATGAAAGCCACAGAAATGTTGATTTCATATTTCAAAATTCTACTTTAAAAGTAGCATAGAAAACTATTCATGCCACTTTTAAAGAGTCTACAGCACTGTCCAGAGCAAAAAAGCAAACACTCATTTGATACAGTAATATATTCTGATCACAAACTACCTCTGCAAAGTTGCTAATGTGATACACTGGAAACTTTGTGTGGCTCTTCTGTATTTTTCCAGAACTGTTACAGAAGAAAAACTGATACTAGAGGAAAAGAGAAAAAAAAAAAAAACTTACCATATTTATCATTTCAACTATGTGCACATGTTGCTGTTGCTGACACTTGGCAAAACGCATTTCCATGATCTATACAGAAACTACTACTTACTGTTATTGAAGATAAAACACAGCAAAAAGCATGTTATATCAAAACAAAAAGGCAGTCCAGTAGCACTTTAAAGACTAACAAAATAATTTACTAGGTGGTGAGCTTTTGTGGGACAGACCCACTTCTTCAGGCCATAGCCATACCGGATCAGACTCAATATAATTATCAATATTATCAATATTGAGTCTGTTCTGGTGTGGCTATGGTCTGAAGAAGTGGGTCTGTCCCACGAAAGCTCACCACCTAATAAATTATTTTGTTAGTCTTTAAAGTGCTACTGGACTGCCTTTTTGTTTTGATAGAATATAGACTAACACAGCTATCTCTCTGTTGTATTAAAGTGATATCGCTCCAATACATTGAAGGGTATTTGAATGTATCATACTTATCTTTGCAGGCATGGCCAATAAAATGCAGATTCACAAACAACAAGCAGACCTGTGGCTCCTCAGAAACTAACAAATGTATTGGGTCATATATTTGCTAGTCTCTATGGTACCACAGGACTGCTTATTTGTGGTGCTACAGACTACCCCTCTGAAAAACACACAGACTGTCATTCATTTATTGGAATACGGGGCACTCCTGCAAACCTTCAGCGTTAGAGGGTCAGCTAGCACACTGAAAATTACTCACTTGCATAAGTACTTGCAGAGCTGTGCTCTTGGTTACATTCTTCTGCATAAAAAGCTGCCTGAGACACAGGCTGCATATTTCATATTCAAACAATTTTAGCCAATCTCCAAACAAACACATTTTCATCCCCCCTCTCATTCCTTGCAATCATATAGGTATTCCCACTGCAACAGCAAGTGTTAGAATAAATCAGGGGATGGAGAAAGGATGGTAAATTTATTCTCAGCGGCAACTGTTTAGATAACACATCATCTCTGAATTTATTTCCCCCAAAACTCTTTGAAAAAAGAAGAGAAAGTCATGCTGACTTGTACGGACTCTGGAAAGTCCCTGGGCTGAACACATTCTCGCTGCTCCACAACATACCATCAGGTAGCCGTAAGTGTTAGGAAATCCACAGGTGAGAAGAGCACATTTGCACTTGTGAGTGGCAACAAAGGAAAGGCCCCAGTAGAGGCAGGTTCTGAGTTCCTCCTGAGCGGAGTTCCCTTCAGGGAGAAAGCTGAGCGTGCTCTGCACTTTGAAGGAGACCTGTAGCACCAAGCACCACCAGCCAAAATTTTTGCAGAAGTCCTATAACTTTGAGCACCCAATTTTCCACACCCCAGGCAGCTCCCAGTGATGTCACTTGGATTGGGGCAAACCTAGGAAAAGTTAGGCCAAAGATCTCCTAAAAACTGCCAAAAAAAGGAGGAGATGCCCAAAATTAGTGTGCTCCCTTCTGAAAACACTGGCCCCTAATGAACCAGGCTGGGATTTTCAAGTTGTCCTAAGAGAAAATCCCAGTGAAATTAAATCCAAGTTGGGGGATGCCTAGCTCCACTGAGTTCCTTTGAAAATCCAACTCTTAATTCTTAAACCATATGAAGGCAAAACGTCTCTTCAAGACCAAGACCATCTAGCTACCAGAAACTGGACGACAACTCCTCTGATCCTTGACTGAGGTCTCTGGACAGTATTGTGATAGAAAATAAATAGACAGCAGGGATAGCATCTGAACGAAATAAAGTCCACAACACGAACTGCAGATTCAAAAGGCATTCCTGAGAGAATCAAGTAAGTGTGACCTGTTTTCAGAGAAACCCCAAAATAACATAAAACTCACAGAGAAACCCCCAAACATAAAACCAACTGGAAATTCAGAACTGGGTTTCAAGGAGGTTCACAAACCGCTTGAGCAAAGCTGAGAGCATTTTAGCATTTTGCACCATAATTTTAAAAGCATATGAAATTCTTTTGGGTTTCCCAGTCAGAAAAAACTACAAGTCGTTTGGTTTCACCCAATTTCTGCTTTGAGATTTTGGGTTTGTGCACAGTTGAAAGACAAAGTGGAACTCAGGAGTGTGGGTAGGAAAGGGTTGGAGTGAGACACAAACTCACATGGGCTGAAACCAAAGAAATACTTGCACAAACCCCAGGGAAATTCTCCTGCAATTCTGTTTTACTGGAAGCAGAACTGACATCACATCAGGGTTCATTTATCTGGCAATTAGGAGTCCAGCTGGAGCCTATTGGCTGAGGGAGTCAGACATTTGCATTTGACACTGCTAAGTGACAAGTCTGTCCTGACTGGAGCTTTCGTTTCTGTTACGAAGATTCGAGACTTGTTTGGTCATCTAATGTACATGGAAAAAGAAAACCACTTCAGGTAATGCTTTGCAGATGTGCCCATCCTAATCAAATCCTATAGAGTGGTGTTGGGTCCTTTTCCTTTTGAAAAAGGAAATAATGACCTGAAAGCAAATCACATTCACTGACCTGGGCTCAATTCTTTCGCTTTGGAGAGTGTGTGTGGAAGCATTCTTGCATTTACTCTACATACACAAGAGTAGCAGAACTGTACTGGCGCCAGGGGCTATATTGCTCAGCCTGCTGGTACAGACAAGTGACTACTTTTGTAACACTTTACATTCCCCTTGCCACAGTCTTCCTTTTATCAATGATGATCACTGACTTTCACTCTTCAGTTCCTACAATGTACCCCATTATGGATTACAATCCTAGAATACTAGGGCTGGAAGAGACCTCAGAAGGTCATCGAGTCCAGCCTCCTGCCCCAAGCAGGAACAACCCCTAACTAAACTCTTGTGAAACCAACATGGCTTCTTAGCTTATTCTACACTTGCATTAATAGGGACTCTCTTGCAGGGAATATCCCCCCAAACAGGCAACATTGCCATGGAAGTCACTGTTCCTTCAGAGGCAGGGCAGGCTGGAGACGCTGCACACGTTACACAGACCTCCAAAAAGACCCCTAACAGAGACTGTCGTCATGCTCCCATCTCTCCCCGACACATGTCAGATTGTGAGACAGCACAGAGGGATGGCCCATAGTAACAGGGCTATCGCCTTCATTCCTCTCCTGGCAGTATGTAGAAAACAGGCCAATACAGAGCACGCATTACAGTTGGTCAAGACAGCTTTAAAACACAGTCTTGAAGGCAACGCTTGTGGCTTAGTTCAGTTCAGTTCAGTGCCCTGCTGGCAACCGAGCCAGGTGTGCCCACAGAGCCCATTGACGCGCACCTGTTTGTATCTATGAACAGGTCACAGGGACAGACAACCCATCTCAGGCTGTTTCCAAGGTCACTTGTAGAATCCTGGTCATACCTCTTATACCATGCTGGAGTTGTGCCACATTATCTTAGACCCATGCGGGCACTGAGCTATTCCCCTGCATCCAGACACCTCCGTCGGCTACTTCCTTGGTAGCAAAACACCTACACCAGATGCTACCTCTCCTCAATGACAGAGGAGCTTCAATAAGCCACCTAACTTTGCAGCACTTCAGAAGCTACTGATAAATACACTCCTGGCCACCTCTGCACTAGGCCTGCACAGCATATTTGGGTGGGCACCAGGGTATAGTTGGTGCTATTTTCCTGCATGGGACTTCTGTATTTCCCCTGCAAGGCACCTTTGGTATGTAAGAGGATGATCAGGCCCATAAAATTCAATCCACTACACAATGACTTTTAAAACGGAGGCAGTGAAAGTCATTCACGCCACTTTTCATGTCACTGCACTATGAAATTCTATCCGCAAATATAAACGTTTTCAGGTTAGAGACTGAAAGATTTCAAAAATGCTGTGAAAGAGTCCTTTCCCGAGGCAGCCCAGTGACTGGGGGCATCCCAGGCAGAGAAGCAAAAAGAATTTGATCAATCTGATAACCTGTATTGACAACAACTCCAACTGGGCCAAAATATGTAAGCAAATGTCATTTACTCCTCAAAAGTTGGTTCCATTTCAGTGAGAGGAAAGATGGAAGGTATGTGCAGAATTTCAAAGTTTTCACTAAGTACAGAAAATTCCCTCATGATTACTTGTCTGACCTCCAGCACAAATCACAATGGAGCCCAACAACTTACAAGTTGAACTAGACTGCATCTTCTAGAAAGACACCGGTCCTGAAATTTACCTAACTTGTGCTTATTTTTTTTTAAACGCAACACTATCCATTTTTAGACCATCGCCATCACACTGACAAACCGGGACATCTAGAAATGGTGGGACCAGAAATTACCAAACAGGCAGTGTCATGAATTGACAACCCCCCACTAGAGGTACAGATAGATCTGCAGACAGAACAGGCCTCTTTATGCCAAAGTTTGTCAGACACCTGCTGGAGATCGTTGTTTCAATTTGTATTTATCTCAGCCAGCAGGACTGCTGTTTACTAAATCTACCCATAAAAGGTAAAGAAAAGCACAGCAAGCATTGACAGCTCAATTGAATATTAAGATCTGCAGTGGGCAGCAGCTTTTAAAAATCATCGGCTCGGGTGTCAAGATCTGGAGGCAGCTTTCCCAAATGAAGAACTAATATAAAGTTCCACTTTCCATCCTGCGTGACTTTGGTCATTATCTTTTCAGATTCTGACAAAGCAAACTTAATTAGGGAACTCTCTCATTAGTCTTTCAGAAAAATTAGCACAGCTTATGCTAATTACTCCTGTAAAATTTAATAAACTCATTGAAATGGGCATAGTGTAACGAGTTTTTATTTATTGACCTGAGATAAGTATAAGGAAAAAAGGTTAGGACACCGGGATATCTGGTGGGGTAATAAAACTACAATTTATTCAATTTCTGCACAGGAATTGTACTGCAAACCTTTTAAATTCAAATATGAGTTACAATTTGAATGTTAAATCAATCCAGAATTTAATGTAATGACAGGAAGTGTTACCTTTTTATTTTATGTAGGATTACCATACAGCCCAGGTACTGCTTCACTTGTAAGAGGAATCATTGTGCATTTGTGCTGTGATAATAATACTCGTTTTACAATTAGGTCTCCAGCTCTGTTTGGACGCATGTAAAAAAGGTTAGTGATCAAGCATATGGGGTACTCTAAAAAGACAATGCCACACACACTGTTTTTTCCGCATGAGCTTCCTTGAGATGACTGGTCTATAAGACGACTAGATTTATACCTCTCTTCAGAGAAGAAAGTGGAAGGCTAGATTGCCTATGGTCACTTTCATAGCTATATCGCATGCTGTGATTATAGATTAAAATATAAAGTAATTTTTAGGCTGTTCACACAAGGACCTATTAAATTTTTAATCCCATTTCTAAATAAATAAAAAGATACAGTCAGTATTTCCCAAATATCTAGTAAAAAAAAAATTAACTTTTAGGTTGACTGTGGAAGTTAACTAAGTATCCACAAAGACTGCTCTAGCTGTAGCCCACAAATGGCTTTCCTGAATAACCAGTAAAGAGGGCAGCATTTTTCATGGAAGTATGTCTAAAAAACGGAGAGTTTAGGTAATGATTCTGTGTTAAATTTAGATTAAATTCAAAGAGAAAGCTTTACCAGACTGCAAGGCAGGTGGGAGCGTTTAAGTCCAAATGTCAGATGAATTCTGCACATTCACATGCAAATAAAAATAGCTAAATACAGTTGTGCGTATCAGTTGACACAACAGCTTCAGATTTTACACATCCAGAAGTGACGAGCACAACTCAACACGTGTTCTTTTGCCAACTTTGTTACAACAATTTGGAAAAAGTATTCCTCTGAAGTTAGAGAGGCTCCCTGGCGACAGAGGTCTTTATACTTTTCAAACCAAAAGGAAAAAAAAATGAATAGGATAAGTATCACAAGAAACATCACTAAAGCCACTAACTGTACAAAGCACTAACTTATTTGGCCTAAATTTTCTGAACTCGCAACGGCCAAGAAAAGGTTTTAAATACCCTACTGGGACAGATGCACAGCGGCAACGATAGAAGCCACACTAATGTGATCCAGGTAACACAATCCTATTTCAAAAACAGAGGGAAGGCTAATTACAGCACTGCTGAGTCAAATTTCTTATCCCATTGCAACCCGCAGGAACAGGTCAAAATCAAATGTTATTCAAACCACAGTCATATCAACCTTCTGTATCAAAGTCACAATTTAAAACCAAGTGAAGAACTTAAAAGCTTAACCCATTCACAAACCAAAGGGGGCTCGTTGCAGGTGACGAGGTAAGATTTATATTATAATCTAAACAGTATTCAACTTGTTTTTTAAACCTGGTGTTCAAAATTGCTAGCCTCGTATCAGTTTAAGTAAATACTGCTAAAAATCGATCACAACTAGGAGGTTGAATCTTTTTTTTCCCCCCATAAAATAGTTTGTTGGTCTTTTTCATTAACGCCAATGAAAATCTGTACTGTTCACAGTTTAAATGAATTGCAACTAATAGCTCTGCAAATTGGACTGTTAAGCAAAATATATCTGCAAACCAGCTATTGGCATCTTAATATTTCATTTTGCAGAGCTGTGAAAAATGAATGAGAATTTTGTAGCTATCATGTGGCTCAAAATGCCACTTTAATATTCTATTTTAAACTGTTCCACTCTGCAGCCTACTTACAGATCTCTCTGCAGAAATGTGTTTTCATGTGCGTTTTTACTTCCCATGGTGTTACCTAATTCCAATTTTAAGCTAAAGGCTGTACAGTTAAAACATATATCTTTTAAATGAGCTCGGGACTAGATACGGTCTTCTCTAAGCTGCTAAAGCATGCAATTGCTTAACAAATCTCAAAACAAGAGATAAACCAGAAAGACCGACTAAGCACAATAACGCCAAGTGGTCCCTCTCGGTAACGTCCTCTTTTATAGAATTCTGTTTTTCTGCGGCACAGAACAGATCTGGCTCTCTTGCTTTTTCATATAAATGGACACTCCAGCAAAGAAGGTATTTTGAACTTAACAGAGCAAGCATTAACAGACAATGAGGCAAAGAACAACTACAGTCTATACTGTGCATTTCCTGCATGTATGTTCGTTTCCCTTCAGGGTCCCTGGATTCACCGATTACTGCATGGTATTGCTTTCCCTGTTTGATGACAGACAGCTTCAGTCCTTCGTGGCTATTTAACTCTCACAAAGTAATGCCACATAATAAGCTGTTTATCATCCATGTTTCTGTACAATGAATTTCAATAATTAAAATATAAAATGACTACTGTTCAGCAACAGCTTTGCATAATTTGCAAACAGACTGCAACTTGCTCAGACCAACTCAAACACATTTATCGTTCTACAGTGATTTACTTGGTCATTAGTAATACGGATCTGTTTAAAAGCACAATCATTAAGATGGGTAAAATAAACTAACCCACTGTCAATACAATCAACCTAGCACTCCAACCAAAGGCAACAACTAGAGAAAATCTCAGTTTGCAGATTTTTTAAACTGTTCTTATGCATAAATAAAAACCTTAAACTATAGGTGGATTGCATCCAACAGGATCACTGTGGCTAAAAGTGATAATGATTCAAACATATTTCAAATAAAAGTTAAATATTTATCAGCGCCCAACCACATTCCATAAATCATAAACTATTATTTCATTCCGGAAGCTTCCCTCGCACAGCATGTGAATTGAGCCACAGAAAGTCAGCAAGAAAAATATCCCCATTATGAACATGGATCAGAAACCAAAAAACCCAAGCGCATTCCAAAGGGCAGGTCTCACAGTTACATTCCATATGGCTCTTCCATGGGAATCACAACTGCACAGTGCAACGAATTTGGTATCAACAACAAAATTTCAGCCACATACACCCATCCCCTTTCCCATTAGCAACACAGGGCAGGTGTTTCATTATAATGAGGCATAAAATTAAATTGAAGGAAACAATAGCGGTCCTTACCTGTCAATTATCACTGGATCTGATGGAGTCTCATTTCTGTTGCCACAGCTTTTCTTGTCACAACACCGGCTACAGAGCAAAAGTGAGAGGATTTAGTGCAACCATTACACTGTAAAATCATCATTACGAACACAGGCGGTTCAAATTGCAAGCTAGAGTTACCATTCTGTCCCTGTCTGGAAAGCAGTCAAAGTTAGTGGGTCACATATGGGTTAATTACTACGTTTAACTTCTTGCACAGCTGCTTAATAACAGCAAACAGAAAGAGAAAGGGATTTTGCCCACTTTCACAAACAATAGTTCAGGGATTACTTCAAATGGGGAGTGCGGTCTCCCCCTTTTCACTGGGCCAATACGCGCCCATCAAGACCAATAACAAAAGTGGGCTATTTTTTCCAGTGCACATAATTTTAACATCTGGGTTGGGTGCTCACACTATGTGCTCATATTATATTATTGGTTTCCACGGGAAGTAGAAACTCCCAGCACAATATTTTCCCCTCTTAAAATACTCTTGTTAGCTGGGAAGCTAAAAAACAGGAACTCCGTCGGCTGCTGTTTTTTATGCCGGAGTGTATCTGTTCCTCTACGTTTTCGGAGACTTTTAACGATTGCTAATAGTGCTACGGAAAGCACAATGCTGCCGGCGGGTGCCCTGTATCAGGTCAGATACAAAGTGGGCATGTGAAATGGAAGCTCCCTCTGCAAAGCCCTGCTCCATTGCTGACCTTGAGACTTGGATTCTTTTGAACTAGGAGGGCTCATTGTTTCCAAAGACAGTTAAGTTGTTGTTTGTGATGATTGCTCCTCAGAAGTTATTGTCTATTAAGAGCCCGGCTCATTAAAATAGCACACTTAATCTCTAATATAATATATACCCATTTCTGCTTAGGGTGGAAACTAGTTAGAGCGGGTCCTGGACTTGGGATCCAAATCTCAAAGCTTTTGCTGTCATGACAATCCCATGGAACCCATCAGGTTCTTACCCACTTCCTTCCTTTCCCTAGTGGGCGGATATATATCTTCTGCTACCAAGGATCCCTTCCCTTGCATCTCCATCCCTGTGACTCCCCTTAACAAAGGAAACCCCCACTGAAGTAAAAGAACACAGCCCCAGGCTGTCAGGGCACATTGCCTGTGCAACCGGAGCCCCAGGACCATCCCACTCCTGGGCTTCCCTCACTCCTCAGTCCTATCATACATCTCTACCATGACCTCTGCGGCACCACCGTTACCATGTCATAAGATGGCCCTGGCAAGGGCTGGAAATCTGTGCACAGATCTGGGGGCAGGGTCCCCTATGTTACCCCCTAGTTTCCACCTTTGCCAGAGAGTCTGGGCCCTCTGCATTTGGCAGACTTACTGACTGTGGAATGACCCTAACATTGGAGGATTTGTGTTATACAGGGGCCAATAACCACGACTCCAGCTCCCAGGTCTATTTTTCCCACTTGCTATCTGGTCACCCTAATTGACTAAGGCCAAGAAGTCTCACCATATACAAAAATATTCATATTCATTGTAAGTGTCAGCTTTGCTCAGAGTGGGACTAAATAAAATTGATAACCATAACTGTAATTTATTTTGTATTTCAACATTCCAGACTAGAGTACTGGTAGGAATTACTGCTACTCTTACTTCTTCAGAGAGGGACTATTTTGTTCCTACAGAAGGTGGAAGAACACCAGTGCAGGAAGCAGTCACTGGAAATGCCACACTATATAAATAGCTCTTCCTGGACTATGACAAAGGTTCTCTTATGCTGCAGAACAATAGAGCAAATAATACGCAGAAACCCACCAAGTCTAGTGAGACAACCACTAGCCACACTAAAAACAACAACAAAATGGCTTTACAAACCCAGCCTGTTGAAATATGGTTTTCCAAAAGGAAAAAAAAAAAAAAAGCTTCTACAGGGGAAAACAAAACAAAACAAAAAAACAATGCTTTTCGTTGCCAACACGTCAAGGCAACTATTCAGGATTAAAACTTTCCAAAGGTAATGCACGTGCTGAGTGTTCGGTTCTGTGCAAGTCACCTTGTTTAGGACAGCCAAAAGATGTTCCATTTTGCGGTACACCCCTGGTGCTGATTCACCAACTAAACTAAAAGCTTTGACACAAAAAAAATATATACCAGAATTTAGGAAGGAATCAAATATGCGCCTTCGGTCAGGGGGACTCCCCCCACCCCCAGCTGCACAGGCTCCCCCTTTTTATTTTGTGCTTACAAAAGGGAACTGAGTTAGAATGTGTGCAATAGTGAAATTGACCCAAAAACGTAAGTAATAACCACTAATATTTTAAATGATTAAATTTTAATGAGAAGCATAGTTGGCACAAGTTAAGACACTGTGATTCCTGTGACTAATGTGAAACAGGGCCAGATTCTGGCATTCTAGCGTTGCCATTTAGAAGAACCTTCTCCCATGAGTCACCCCCTCACTCCAAAAGCATTACTTCAACAGAAAGCTGGCACTGAGCATGAGGGTATCAAAAGCTGGCCCCGTGCAGCCAGAATCTGCCACTTACGCTGTTCAAGACCCCAACCCTGGAAGCTTGGCCCCACACGTGCAGAAGCCAGTGTCCAAGTGTGACCCAACTGGGGTCTGTCCATGTGAAAAAAGGTTCTTGGATCAGAGCCAAACTAGTGGTGGGACAGATCCCTTGAAGGGACCCCTGAGAAGAATAAGCCAAGGTGGAGCAAAGAGGCATAACTTATAATGGGGAGGGTTAACACATGCTAAGGCTAAAGGGGAAATGAGTTCATTCTGTTTCCTTGCAGGGGAGCTCACCTTCAAAATTCTGGGTAACGTGGCCTTGCTTCTTGAGTGGCCGCTGAATAGGGCTTCCTAAACCACAAAGTACCACTAAACAGGAGTCATGGTGGAGGTGCAGGCAGCAAATGCAGCTTCTGAGCCCTTTTCCTTGGAGCTTTATGAAATACAAGGAAGGGCTAAAATGTTGCTTTCAAGAGGGTTTTTCCCAGCTTGTTTTTACATTAGAAATTCAAGCTCTGTCCATCCTGGTTTTTCTATGGACAACTGAATAATTAAGACACGCCAGAAAGCCTCAATTTGAAACCTCATACACTAACATGAGAAGGGATGTTTTTTAACCAGTCTGAGTCAAATGCTTTAGGTTTCGTTAACAGCTAATTAACACCTGGGATGGCAACTGTCTCTGCTAAATATGCACCTCCCTCATCCTTTCAGCTAAGAACCACGAAAGCCCCCAATGCTCTACTCTGAGTCCTCCAAGAAATACTCTGGCAAAAACAGCAAGTGTAAGAACACAAGAACAGCCACGCTGGGTCAGACCAAAGGTTCGTCTAACCTAGTATCCTGTCTTCCGACAGTGGCCAATGCCAGGTGTCCAGAGGAATGTACAGAACACTGGTAATCATCAAATCATCTATCCCCTGTTGCCCATTCCCAGCTCCTGACAAAGGCTAGGGACACCATCCCTGACCATCCTGGCTAATAGCCTTGATGGACCTGTCCTCCACGAATTTATCTAGCTCTTGTTTGAGCTCTGTTAAAGTCCTGGTCTTCACAGCATCCTCCGGCGAGAAGTTCCACAGGTTGAAGATGAGACTTGACATTCTTGATACTTCTACGGTTAGGTACAAAAGAAAAGGGGACTTTTTAAAAGAATTTTCCATAGACCAAAAGGAAGGTAGAGAAAGGGCACGATCCCAATTTTTCCTTGGCTGAGGGTCACTTTTGAAGCATGCTTTGCTTATGAAGCACCAAAAAGAAACACTCTGTACATGGGTTCATTCCCTCCCCACACACACACACAACCCGCTGACCCCTCCTGGAGGTCCATAGGGGACTCAGGCCAGACTGCCAGCAGGTTCATCCCGGTACCGCTGGCAAACTTGTGCACACTGTCAGATCACACATCAGGCAGGGCACTTGTGCTCATGCTGAAGCTAGCAGCCAGGAGCCCGAGCTGGATGGCCACATCTTGCCCCGACTTAACATACATTGAAAAAAGGCTCCCAACCAAAAAACAGACCTGGACACAGGCAGAAGAGAGAGCCGGCTACAGCACCCTTCTTATCCACCACTTCCTGTTCCCTTTGCTCCTTCTCCCTCATCTCAGCTGGCGGCTGCTCTCATCACATCCAGACCAGCCTCCTTCTCGCCAATCGCTCCCCTCCTCACCTCCTGCAATCCTTCCCGCCCTCTTCACATCACTACCACCTCGGTTCTCTCTCCCTCGAGCTGTTGGCCAACGCTGTCTCTGCTGCTTGGCCTGCCTTGTGTGGATGGAAAGGGAAGGGAGCAGCCCCCCAGGAGCCTTCTCCCCTTGATGCACATGGGAAGGTCACTTGGAATCACAGTCCCTGTCCTTGGGAGCGCCAGAACTAGTCCTTCTACGTTCTTAGGGGACACCCATCTCCTAAAGAGCATGGGGAGAAAGCAGAGTCTTATCTTCATTTCCTATTTTGCAACTCAGCATGGAAAGAGCGTGTGGGGAGGCAGCAGCAGTCTACACAGTTAGGCTGGGTACTTCCAGCACAGCCCTGGCACGCAGACGAGTTCTCAAAGCACAGTCCTGCTCTCTGGCTCTTCTGGAGCTGGCCAGCACCCGCTGTTCAAGGCTGTCTGCACATCCAGCACTAAGACTTTGCACTAGAGAGCCCTGAACAGGTCTTGTCACCAGCGTGCAAACTGCAACCCGAACAGCGCGGTTTTATGGATAATTACTAACGGTGCAGGCAGATGTTCGGCAGTTAGCCCGGTGCAGTCAAATCACAAGCACTGTGTTAGCCAGCGTGGAGTGCCTCTGTCAGTGTAGAGGAAGGATTTCCTAAGTTTAAAAATTTAAGACCTAAAAAGTCTCCTGTGAAACCCTGCCATGGGTCTCCAGGAGGGTGGGTATCTTTAGATCTGCACCTTAGTCCACCGCCCCGTGAGCGAACCGAAAAACTGGTAGTAGTAGAAGGGTCTTGTCTTCCATGTGAACTTGCCACTAGTGGGAGACGGAGACGCTCTTTGGCAGTGGGTTTCACAGACACATAGTGTTGAGACTTGGGGCTAATGGGTTCGATTCCAGGTTCCAATGCAGCAGGGGAGGGTTTTCTACCAAGAGCACAGGCCAGACCATCCCTCTTCTCTTAGTCTGGAACCCAGCCCCAGCGTGGCCCCTGGCAGCCAGAAAGCACAATTGCAGGTGAAATCCCACTCAGCCCATGTGTTCTCAGTCCCCAGACTCTGGAGGGTCACACCCACCCATTCCCCTGTCCATGGCCCCTCACTGCCCTAGCCCAAAACAGACCCAGGAGGGGGAACACAGCTCTGGAGGCATGGGATGGATGAAGACAGTGGCAAGGGAGACAGGCTGGAGGGTGGACCTGGGGCCAGAGCTTCAGCCAGCCTGAGGTGGGAAGCCAGAAGCTGGACCCACCACCAGACGGGGCTCCACTCTCGGCCTTGTACCTTTCTTTAGCCTTAGGGCAGGAATGGGGCCTCAGTCAGCAGCCAAATGTGGGGAAAGGTCCTGGCACATGGGGAGCCAGGAGCCTGGGAGCTAGCTGGCAGCCACACAAGAGCAGAGCTGGGGTAGGGGGGCTGGGTCATGTTCAGGTCCTGCCGAGCCCCCCCCCGCCACCAAAACTGTCCTCCATGCCCGCTGGGGATGCACCTCACCCTTTGGGGACCTCTGCTCTGGAGGCTGGAGTTTGCACCGTCTGAGCTGTGAGGGGCTGGCGCATACTCCGAGCAGATGGCAGCTTCTGCCATTTTGATGCCAGACTTCAGCAAGTCTCTACTGAACATGCACAAAGTGCGATGCTGAAGATTCTGTTCACTTGGCCAAATACGGGTGAATTTTTATGGGGGTGGCACAAGGCAGCGGTCTGACAGCAAGGCCACATTGGTGCCTCATTTCAACTCCCTGCTCCAAAGCATGGAGATGGGGAAGTTTCTCAGCACAACAGCGGTCATTTTTTTAAACCAGGACAAAATAGTGTCTTGCCCCTTGGAAGTGACAGAGCCATTGTTGTTTAAATTTTCCCAGAAATACAGCCTTGCCTATTTACCATGCATAGGAAATTTCAGCGTGAGGGACTTAATTCGGCACAGTTGCAATCAACTGAAAGCAAGGTTTTACAAAGGAAAGTGTCGGGCAGTTGCAACCAGCCACATCCCTACCTGCGCTGACTATAATAATGATTTCCATGGAGTCAGTGAATTCTTCTCAACTATTAGCATGTCAGCCAAAAGAACAGCCTTATTTTGTAATCTGCAAAGAACAATGAAATCCCTACACACACACACACACGAAAGGTAATTCGCTCACTCTGTTCTGCAACAATTAAGGGCCTGTACATTTGAATTCTTTGTCTTATCCACCCCATAGCTTTAGCACACTATAAATACACAGCTTTTGTCACATGAACGCAAAGTTTTATTGCACAGTTAGTTGTGATAGAAAGCACCACAGAAAGTTGTTTAGGAAGTAAATATCTAAAACAAGCTATTTTAAAATACAGAGCCCTCACTATTTCATGTCTGAAATGAAGAAATTTCATCTTAGGGAAAGCAAGCTGTCTTTCACACCATATGGCTAATGGTAGTGAATAGCAATTAGCTGAGCTGATTAATGGGGAACAGACTCTAATTTTATGCTTATAATTGAGGCTGCATTTGCACCCCCAGTGCAAATTCAGCACATCCCAACTTCCACTTACAACAGGCAAGAAATCAAGGGAAACAGAATGGTTAGGAAGATTTTTTTTTCACTCCCCAGTCTCCTAAAGAGCATCAGATTTGCAATTTAAAAGAGTGTTGGCAACACAATAGATGATAGATTTGAGTAATAGGGTCAAGCAGCCTGGTAAACAAACAGCACCCCTTGCGAATCTCAGGCTGCCAGGGAAATCCTAATCTCTAACATTTGCAGTATGAAACATGAAGTTAGTTTCTTGCTATCAGGCATGGAATATTTGCCTGCAAGGGTCTGGGATTTTTTTCTCCCCCACACTTTATATTTTTGAAAAACACAGAGAGCAATTAGCTGTAAAGAAAAACAAGCATAATAAAGAGCTTGAGCCAGTGAATTTTCAGAACAAGTATAAACTGCATTTGAATGTCATACTTTTCAGCATTCCAAAAATGGAATAAATTTTATCTCAGTCAAAGTATATTGACATGAGTGTAAATCTTAGATGTTGACAGGTGTTGGTCTGTTGGCTGAAATTTAAAAAAAAAAGCACACCTAGAAAAATTAATGCAATAAAGTCTCTTCAATTCCTACGGTTTCAAAAAGAGACAAGGAGGGTGAGGAAATATCTTTTATTGGAGCACCTTCCGTGGGTGAAAGAGACAAGCTTTCAAGCCACCCAGGGCTCTTATGGTCTTTCAAAGAGCGTTAAGCAAGATTTCAGCTGGCACTGGCTCTGCTGAAAATGAAGCCGCACTCTACTGGGTTTAGAATGAGGATTTGCTTTTGCTCCAGTGGAAGTTACGAGGAGTTGTACTTTTGCCTTCGAGAGCAGCATGGTCAGGCCTTCCCTGTCAAATGATTATTACTGGTATTGTGGTACCCCCCAGAGGCCCATATCAGGTGCGCAGATATATAGGCAGACGTGTTGACACTGACCCTCTAAACACGCCTCCAGATGTTTAATTTCAATCAAGTGACCAGCGCTTGCTGTTGTTCTCAGACTACTTATGTGCAAAAAGTTAAGTATATTCCACTCAGGAGCCTTATTCAGCGTGTCTAGTTCATTGCTGGGTTCCTGGGCAGCAAGCCATGCAAACAGACCCATGTATTTTAGGGTGATCCCTGAGCTGCTGACAGGACTCTGCTCTTGTTTGTAAGCAAGGAAGAGGCTGGGAGTTCTTAGCATAGCGAAATCCCGACAGCAGTCAGACACAGCAGCACCCAGCGCCTCTTGCAGACCTTAGTTCACACTAATCATGCCAGCCTGCCACTGATCATCTCAAACGGCTTTGCCAAATGGGTTTTTTAGTGAAAATATATTGCAAGCCAAGGAGCCAAAGCACTGCAGGTCACCCAACAGGCAGCTGAATCAACACTCTCCTGTGCACAGGGCTCCCACCCACACCCTGGCCATGCAAGGGGTTTAGTCCATTGCGCCTGTGTGGAACAGCAAGGCAAGAGCAGCACTGCCTCTCAGGAGAGCCGTGGGGAGGATGAAGCCAGGGGCTCCACAACAGTGCAGATCCAAGGGTCAAACCCACCCAAGAGGTAAGCTCTGGAGTTGCTGAATCTTCCTGGAGATTTGTCCATAAACACTCACATTCACAGGCCAGGCTTAGTCACTCAGAAGTAGGTATCAGGGACTTGGGCCCAAACTGCTACTTTTTAGTAAACATTTTTTAAAAGATACCATTCGTGCAAGCACTAAGCATGCATTTTTCCCCAAATTCAAGTGACTTCTCCTAACACTGAGTTCATGCCAAGATTCCCTGCATCTCCCTGGAGAATTCAATCTTTTCTGTATTACTGTATCTACTGTTTAACTCCTGCGCTCTTCAAGCAGGCAAAATACCCCCTAACTTCCCTGGGACTGCAGGGTTGGGGTTAAGAGCACGTTCTAAGGACTCTGTGAAAAGATCCCCTTAGAAATAAGAAAGAGAAAACAGGAGTTCAGTGTTCTTACCAGCTGGAAGAGAGACAGAGCCATCCACCAACTGCAAAAATGGCCACATTAGGGAGGGTAAAGGCTTGGCTCTGCCACATTTAAAGGGAGAGCCCCAAAAAGGCATGGGGGGTGGGTGGGAAGGAGAGAGATCCTCCAAAAGACAGCAGAGCCGCACTAGGGCTAATTAGGAAATCACCCAGAAAAGAAGGTGTCCCCACCTTGTGTTTTGCTATCACCAGTTGCACAGAGAGCTTACTAACTCTGTAACTCAGACTGACAAGCGCAGCCCCAGTAAAGACAAACTGCAAGGAAGGTTTACGTTAAGTGGAAGAAGAGAGAGCTGTAAATTCCAAGTCTGAACCCGGCAGAATTAAAGCCATCTGGACCATCAACAGAATGCTTTGTCATTTTATTAGTGCAGTTATGGTTGTGAGGGTAAATAATTACAGCAAGCAAGATTACAATTTATTTTATTATTTTTGGTGAGAAAACATATTCTGGGCCCATTAATGCTAAGGTGTCTAAATGCAAACCAGTGGCAGACTGCTAAGGACAAACCTCTATAAATAATTTAAAACTGATCTGATGACTGAGACTTTGCTGCTAATTACATGAGCTGAACTCTGTTATTTTGAGATTGTTTAATGCAAGAACGATACATTTAAGTCCTAAAATAGCTCCAGGTCCAACCTAGATTTTGAGAGACAGATTCATCTTCTCTTTGCTAATTAACTGGAAACAGAGTTTTTCTTACCTGCACATTATTTCATGTGTGAGAAGAACTCTGCACATTTCTGGGTTCTTGTCTTGGCCTTCATACACTATCGCCTAGAAAGAAAACACATTTTTAGCTACACACCAAACTGAATCTGGAATAAATAAAATCTACCACGATAACGGAACGCTTAACTATTGTTGCGGGCTAGACAGCTTGCTTAAACAGCCAGCCTCACTGTACAGGCCGCTTCAAGCTCTGTAGTTGGAGAACTCACTCAGTTTCTTCAACCAATGCATTATGCACATCTTCAGAGTCGTGTGTAGGATGGGCTTTTTTAGTAGTCAAGACAACCACAATTTTCCTTTCAATTCAGCATAAAGTGCAGTCCTAATAGCATCAAAACCCAGAAGGCCTTATAGCTTACTTCACAGCCTATTCTTCAGGCAAAAAACAGCTTGGGTATTTTTAATTCCAAAAGCAAGGCTGTTGTATTGACTGTGCACTTTACTACTAGCTACCAAAAAAGTAAGGGTCTGATGGATTCTCCACTCCTGCCCACAGTGCTCGGTTGATTTACAGAGGTATAAATGAGATGAGACTCAGGCCCACTGAAATCGAAGAACACTGGGGAGTGGGCGAGGATAAAACAAAGAGGCAGGGATGCATGGATCTTAGCTGACAGAGGAGGAAAATCCTCCTTATTTGCCAAAAAGCCGGGAATACGACACATCCACATCTAAAATAGGACCTACCTCTGCAGTATTCCCAACAATGGTTTAAAGGGTGTATTGTAAATGGACTGGCATTACCGGCCAGCCTAAGGGAATAAAGCTGCTCACAGCTGATTCAGAAAGTGTTCCTACCTGCTTAAGCAGTCTTAGGTAAGCCCAGAGCAGCAGCATAGCTGCATTTGCTGCTGGTAGCAGGAAAAGGTGATATATGACTATTGTTTTGCCCTAGAACACATCTAAAGTAGGTCAGGGCCATATCACAACGTCACCCTCACCCGGCACGGCCCTGTACATTTCTGTCAGTGCCCCAAGCACTGCTCCCCTGTGAGGGAAGCCCCCGAGAGTTCACAGAAGTGCTAGGTAACATTTTCAAAAGCATCCATGTGACTTCCGATCGGATTTAGGCTCTTAAGTCACTTAGGTGGAAAGATTTTTGGAAAGATTTCACCCCAAGTCCCAAAGACCTACACCCAGACAGGTCTGCCCTTCCCTGGCACTCAGAGAAGACATACTATGCTCTGTAGCTCTGAGTGGGTGAGAAGCAGCAATCCCCGGGAAAGGAAATGAGAGAGCAGCAGAGATGGGCAGCAGCAGGGCACCAACACCTTGCGATGTGGGAGCTGAAGAATACAATGGAGGGAGCGCCCAGCTTGGCTTAGGGCAGCCTAAGAGCCACAGGGTTTGCGGTACAGTTTATCAGGCCTGGCAGTGTTGTCTAGGGCACAAGACTCGGGGTGAGGAGACCTGTGCCCTCCCCCGTTTTGTCAGTTTCAAAAAGCAAAGCTCACTGGGGCAGTGACCGTACGTGTTTGTACAAGGCCTAGCCCCTGAGACTGTCAAGTCAGCTGTGGCCTGTAAGCAGAACCACAATCCACATAACGCAGTAAGATCCCAGGGGGCTTTGCTGCTTTGAAAGTTCATCCCTTCTGCCTCCACCACAAGCTACCAAACACCCTCCCAGGGAGGGGAGTGTTAGAAGGAAATTCTGTGAGGTGGACAGCACGGAGTCCACAGCAGCTTTCCCCAGTGACCCCGCTGGAAGATTTAAAATGCCCTTAGGAAAAGTTTTCCCATTCCTTGGTAGCCTTTCCTTTTATTATTGCACTCTAGCATAGGATAACCCAGGGAACCTTCACATCATTCATTAGTTGATTCAGCTACTAAAGCCGCCTCTCTGATGCTTGGAGGGGGAAGAGGTTTGCTTAGCACAGAAAGGGTTCCCATACATTTGTGATCCAGTAAAACCCTAAGTCCAGAAAATACAACTGAGCTACATATGATGAAATGCCTAAAACCAGGAAGAAAACAACGTTCGTACATAAGAGTCTCTTATAGAACAAGATAAAATTAAAATGAAAATACAGAAATCAATAAGTAACAAATTAAGACAACTTAATATGATAACAAGAGATGATGATAGACTAGTTTGCATTCAGCAATATCTCCCATTGAAATCAATAAGTGCTTTTCCTACATAGAGTCATGAATCTTACATACCAGAAGCTGATTTTTAAACAGTGTTAAAGCAATAATATTTATTAACAATACGCAGTATAATATGATTTAGCAATGCCACCAATAATATCAGGGATTGGGCTGTTAGCCTTGTACAGGATGCAGGCTAATTTTCAGTGCTTTGTGTATGCCCTTGAAGCAAACACCAGTATGCTTTTGTTTTTTGGATAAAACGGAAAACATAAGGTACTAGATTTCCCACCTCTCTCTTGAAAGTCAGTCTAGAGCAGTGTTTCTTACACAGCGTTCCACAGAACACTGGTGTTCCGTAAACACCTACAGGTGTGTCACGAGCATTTGGGAAAATACACGGGTGGTCTACATCTTCCGTTATTAAAACCAGATACGTTACTTCTTCGTTGGTCTGATACATGATTGAATTACTTTATTTTGGTTTTGCTGCCCTTTTTTTAAAGAAAATTTTCATAGGTGTTCCGGATAAAAATATTACTGTTTGGTGCTCCATAGTCTCGAAAAGTTTAACACTGGTCTAGTGGGTGTGGTGTTTCATGAGGGGTCTCTGATCCCATCCCTCTTTGATCAGTGAACTCTGGTCAAGGCAGCTGCTGTTGCTGACATTCAGCTCTGAGCACCTCAGTGTGGTCCCACGAGTCCCGCCCTCCTGTAAGAGGCTGAGAGAGTTCAGCACCCACTGAAGAGTCACCCAGCACTTGGCAGGATTGGGCCCTTTGTTTCAGATCAGCCTGCAGGGCAGCAGCAGGGGGCATGTAAGATGCACTGGACTTGTCAAGATTTGACACTGTTCTGTGGTATAGAGCAAACCCAGAGATGGTGGCAATCACTCGGCTGGGAGGGTAGATTATACTCCCGATCAAACCAGGAGGGCTTTTCAAAAAGACATTCCCGTTAAACAATTATAATAAAAGGCTGTGGAGAAACTCTGTGCCCACTAGGCCACAGAATACCCCTATTTTTATTGTGTGTGTTGAGAGGGAACCGGGGGGAGATTCTTCATCTGGACAGAAAAAGGAAATCAAACAAATCATTCCGACAATCTCTCGTGGGCTTAGCCCGGACGTTGACTGCTAACCTGGGAGAAAGCAAACGTTACCCCCAAATCAAGTCACAGGCTGGAAAACTCCCAAACTGCTCCTGCTGCCCTTAGCAGAGCCACATGCCACCTGAAATCAATGGCGGTGCCATTTCTTACCATGCCGAGTTCCCCACTGCATTGTGTGTAATTATCCTTGGCACATTATGACCCAGTGAGAAGTTTGCCTGAGCAATGACTGCAGGCTTGGGCTCTCTATGTTTAAGCCCTGCTATTATAAAATAGGGTTTGCCTAATATGAGCCAATCTTGTGCCCGCCAAAGTCAATGAGAGCAAGATTAGGTCAGCCAGAAACTACAAATGAGAAAAAGTCAATTTAATTTATTTTCCTTTTCTTCCTCTCCCTTCTTTCTTCCTGCCACTATGCTTACTTAACCTCCAGGTGCCCACTTAAATAACCTCACTAAATAGGAATAATAAGCACACAGAGTCAACAGCATGGTACCTAATCACCTTGTCTGTTGTGTTTATCGTCAGTGATCCTCTGCTTGGGTGCATGATGTTCTTAAGCCCTCCAGCACATTAAAGGTTAGGTTTTTGCTTTGTTTGCACTTAACTATGGTAAGTGAAGTGATACATATTTGTAACTTCACAAAATAACCTACACGCATCTCTAGATCTCAATCTTCTCCTTGCTTGCAAGTACATGAGATTAATCAGAAAGTTAGTTTCCTACCAGGTTGTCCCAAACTCGCCCTGCTCTAGTATATTTCCCAATTTCTTTGCGCAAAAGGGAGTACGAATACAACTCTTCGTTTGCATGAAGTGCAAATGCAGCAGCCTGACAAGATAAAATGATCATCCAATTTATCCATTGGTGTTGTCGTTACTCTACGAAGGCTCAAACTGTGCTGTTATAAAATAATTATTTCTACAATTTGTTTTGGAAAGGAAACAGGAACTGCTAAAGTTTCAGATCTTTACATCTGCCACAAGCACAGATTACTTTACAGGAAGAAGCTAAAATGGTGCTGCCTGTGAAAAAACTCAGTTTTGAGTTAAATAAAGGCATTCGTTTGCCAAAACTATTTTCATTTTCCAGTATTTTTAAGATTAATTTGTGAAGACTGAGCTTTGGAGCGGGGATTTGTACCAGGATTCTGCCGAGCTCTGGCATAGTCGTAATTGGGCCGAACAGCTATCACGTTAAACAAAGAGTTCAAGTGAAAGTTAGGTGTACAAAGTTAGATCACAGGGACAGGGGATGGGGTGGGGCGAACGTGGGGCTAAAAATAAGGTTGCAAATACACCCCAGAAACACATGACAAAAGAACGCCAAAGGAAACACACTACATATTTTGTTATTCCGTTTTGTTAACTTCAGTTTTTGTATTTTTAACTCAATTTATTTCATACTATGGGAAAATTCTTTAGAAGAGGGTTCGTCTTACCTGTAAGTGACCATATGTTAAAATGTTTGCCTCAAAAATTTATTTTCCATTTTGGAAAACCTGACTCCCATAAGTAATCCTCCTACAAGAAGTCCTATGAGTAAGAACCACTCATGCAAAAGAGTTTGCAAGATTGGCCCCATCCCATAGTAGTGCCAAATACAGATTTCAATTAAATGAAACTGACTATGATGCCCTATCAGCTGTAAAACACTTGTTTCCAGAATATGAAAATTACTAAACTAGCCACTTTCCAGTCATTCCTAGACTTCAACTTTTCAGTGATGCCAAATAGGTGAAAAAGGGAAATAGCAAACTAAGGGGCTGATCCTCATTGAAGACAATGGCAGTTTTCGCCTAAGTAAAGGCTGCAGGATGGAGCCATGAAATAAGTGGTGAATAAAGTTGAAAGATACAGAGCCAGATTCTGCTGTCAGCTGCTCCAGGGTAATCCAAATTTACACCAATAGAACCGAGGGCAAAATGTGGCTCCCAGTGTCAGTTTACCAGTCAAGCAGGCCTGTTTTCAGAAGCGGATTAGAAGCAATCCTAAAGGAATGAGATCATGTTGAGTCTATTTGGTTATGTCATTGCTGTGATTTACAAACGAGAGAGAAAGAGTGAGCGAGCGAGCGTGCATCAAAAGCCATGCACTGCTAAATGCTTCATTTATGTTTCACAATAAAATGTCTCATTAGTTGAAATAAAGAAGAGTGAAAAACATTCAAGTTTTAAAAAGAAGATCTTCTTATACACAGGTCCGAAAAGAATCTTTGATGATCGGTGCAGAGATAAAGTTTTATATTTGAGGCTGGAGATAAACATGGAGCTATATCTCTGCAAATATCAGCAGGATCAGCATAGATCCTTTTTAGGCCCATCTTTAAACAAATCCTCTTTTTAAGATCCTCTTCATACACACACACACACACACAGACACACACAAACACCTGCATTTATGTATAGAGGACTGGTAGAATCCTGACCCCGTTTAAATCAATGGCAGTTTTGCAATCGACTTTAGTAGGGCCATGATTTCACCCCAGAAAAAGTTATAGCTATCTCACCTATATATAAAATGCTGTCAGCTATAACAGTGCAATAAATTATTTTGACTTGGAATGATTGATTAACCATTAATGACCTAATCCTGCACTCCTTACCTAGGCAAAATTCCCAATGATTCCAATGGGGATTTAGCCAGCGTACGTAATGCAGCATTGGGACCCAAAGAGGGGGGAGGTAACTCTTTCTTTAAAGCTCTAACCAGAATTCACTAATATCTAATTATTTTATCCAATCTCTCCATCTCCGATATGCCAGTCAGCTTTGTAACTTATTCATACGAATTAAATACATTTCTCTCGTCTGATATGTTCATTTTTAATGGCTTCCAAACATTCACATGGAAACAGCTCTAGCGTGAATATCCCAGAACAAATGGCTGTATATTACACAGGAGGCAGCAGTTGGGTTGCCAGACTGGGAATGCAGTAGGCCATCTGGCTCGAGCCGTCTCTCCAAAGCCCTCAGCTTTGTTTTCTCCCCCAGACTCCAAACAACACATTTTCCACTGTGATGAGTTTACATTTGCCCAAACACAGGTCCTGATTGTGCATTCAAATTCCAAATTTCTTCATTCCTTTCTGTACAAGAAAATTAAAATCACCTGCGCTTTTGACATGTTACCAAAGGAGCAAGAAAGCTGCTAAAATCTGGCACAATGTAAACTTCCCTGTCAGTGGGTGCCGGTTTGTTTCATGGTTTTGCTGAATATCTGACACTCTTTTGAGCCTTTTCTGCACGTATTGATATTTCTTTACACAAATATGTGACTGCCAATGAAGAATCTGGAGAGGGCACTGACTGAGGAGCTGATCGAACATCTGCGTGCCCGGTGGGATAAAATAGGGCAATCCACAGAAAAATGCACTTGGAACTAGAGTTGAAAGTACTTGGGAAAAAATCAAAACATAAACAAACTGAGTAAGGCTGAATGAAGGATTTTGACTCAGTAGGACTCTGGGTATCACACGACTTGCAGTATCCAGGACTCCTTAGCCTTATTTCTATTCACCAGATCATTATGTAGATGAATAGATGAAATGATGGGAAGAGGAGAGGGAAGGTATTTGTTATTTAGCTCCTACATATTTCCTTTATTAATGAAATATTCAAACTTAATACAAACTCAGCTGAAGAACTAGATAGATAGATAGATCCTTAGCCTTGTCTGCAAGCACCTGTTTTATTGGCGTGGGTACATTTTACATATTGCAGACAAGTTCAGAATACATCATTGTTACAGCCAGACCTACTGCAGTAGGAGCTGCTAGTTTACTGAAAGCAGCAGCTACAAAGTTTGGGACCCTACAGGACTCTGAATGCGGTAGGAATCTCATAGTGATGTCAAATGAGGTACTAAGATAATGTAAAAGAAAACTGAATTAAGACAATATTAGCATTTAATGCTTTTACCCTTCAAAAATAATCTCCCTATACAATTAATCCATACAATTATTTATATTTAGTGTTTGCAATGTAGAAATTATTGTTACAGTTTATAAACATAGCAAGGCACTTCAAAGCAGTGAAATAAGCATGCCATACCACTGCTTCCTCGTTGTAACTACCAAAGGCCAAGCATTAGCCTGGAAAGAACAGGATAATGCACATTTTGAGCCCAATTTTGGTCTCCTTGCTCCAGTAAAACTGCCACTCTGGTTTGAGATGTGCAAGACAGACAGTTCAGAGGCTGCTCTGCACACATACGCAATGGGCCTGATCCACTTCACGCTGAAGTCAATATCAAAATTCTCAATGAGTTCAATGCTAGAAGGATCTGGCCCCATGTCCCTTATGCTATCATAGAAGACAGAAGATACATTCACACCCTATCACATGTGAATTACTGTGTTCTGGGCATGACAGGGCTTTCCTTTGCTTGTTTGTCTGTGGGCTGGACACTCAGCCGCTCAAGAGATACGGATATGGCCTGATCTGTTTAGACTGTGAACTCTAAGGGTATGCCTGCACTCCAGCTGGGAGCAAGCTCCCCAGAATCATGTTAGCAGGTCTTGCCCTAAAGCACACTACAATTGGCAGCGTAGTATCCGTTGCAGAGATTTGAGCTAGTCACCTGAGGTTAGACTTAAGGGATTGGGCCGGCTTGGAAACAGAACTCCTGTCTGAGCTGCAGTGTCCACCCAGCTATTTATAGTCTGCTAGTACAAGACCCCTGCTGTCCAGCTCACTCCCAACTCATACGGAAGCACCATATCTCTTCTCCTGTGTGCTTACGGCACCTAGCCTCAGGGGGCCCTATTTCAGTAGGTGGTATCTGTATGCTACAAGAATACAGAATCATCATTTATCCAAAGCGTTTGCTACAATTACGAGAAACATGTTAGAGAGCGAGAGATCACAGGTTTGATTTACTGAACCTTAAAAAAATCCTTCACCATTCACAGGGATACAAAATGTGCAAAGTACAGCTGCAACATCAGGCATGTGCATTATCAAAGTCCACATCAATTCTCTAAAATTTTACAAAAATCTGAGGCTAGCTTATTATAGATCCTGGAGACCTAACCTACTCAAAGCTTTGCTTCTGCGGGACTTTTCAATGGTCACCAGAAACCCCAGAGAAGCTATAATTTCAGTCCGAACACTCATAATTACAAAATCTCTCTCTCTCTCTCTCTCTCTCTCTCTCTCTCTCTCTCTCTCTCTCTCTCTCTCTCTCTCTCTCTCTCTCTCTCTGTGTGTTTGCGCACATCCAGGAGCACCCATGAAAACATGCATGTTCCTGTCACAGCTTCAGTTTAAAGTAATGGTTTCATTATCCAATTTGTTCTGCGCCTGCTGGATCAGAATACTACACCTCGGAGTAGGCTGACAAAATATTTAACTTTCATTAAAAATGGGAGAAATTTCAGACCGACTTTGCAACATTTAGTAACAGCTTGATGGTTTGAAAGTTGATGGTGAATCTGTGGCTAAACTATAAATGATATCGTCACATTTGAGTAAATCCGTGTTGTATGCTGTACTTTGCTGTCTAATGAGTATTTTACTGACTGCAATAAAAGCCACCAAACCTCTGAACAAATGCACTCAGAATAAACAAGCAGATTTACGGTTCAGAAATAAATAGTAGGACAATTATGACCTGATCATTCCCAACTTTTGTTAAAAAATGATAAATATGTCTTCAACTAAAAGGAAAACAGACAAGTTTCCCCTACAAATACCTAGTAGGAAAACAAATTAGTTTTCCCTTTATTTCACTATTTTCTTACTCTGAATTCAAGCAAATATTTTAAACACTCTTTTCATCAACTCTACTGTGCTTTTCCAAACAAAATAATATCTAAAACTAGTGCAAAATATCTAGTTTAAGACTAATTAAAAGCAGACTATTTTCCTTAAATTTTAAATATGTTTTGCATCTGCATGATATGTTTTACAAATAAACTGCCTCTCTTTTCTCTCTTTCCAGAAAGACTCTCCGATGACTTGATCATAATGAGAGAGCAAGAGGTCAAACAGCCTTAGGATGGACTCTTCATACGCAAGATGCCTTTGTTAAGAAAATAATATTTTGAATCCATTGCTCTGCATAAATTAAAAGATCTATTTTCAACTGAGTTGCATAGAAGGGGGGAAATAGCTTTGCATTTCTGTAACTATATGAATGGTGTTTAAAGGTGATATTCATTGATAATACTTTTTGCATGGTCTATCATGCAATATATGGGATCCAAAACAACTAAAAAATTAGCTGATGTATCAGAAAGGATTTTCGTACTTTAAACATGAACTAACCAATATGCGCCTGAAAAAATATGTGACACAGGAAATACTTTTCAAGATGTATTGTTATAGAATATGCTGCTGCTGTTTTAATTCATACAGTCCCTTGTTTATATTTCAGAAGTGTATATTTATCACAGATCAGTTGAATAGTTGAATTCTATATTATAATTACTCTAAGTTTCCTCTTTTTTAAAGAAAAATAAGGACAGCTTTCAATGGCAGGAAAAGATGTTTTGTGAACATCAAAACCAATTTTCTAAAACAAACTCAGCACATGGAACTTTATAGTTTGGTGTCAAAAAAGAACCAGACTACAAGCTAGGGGAAGACTGTCTCAGCATATGACAACAATTTGAACATACCGGAACTGGATTTTTTTTTCTTTCTCTGCAAGATATTTAATATTTTAATTTGCTTTTGTAAACAAAGCATTTTTTTCTTATAGAAATTGAATGGGGAGGGGGGAAAATCCACTAAATAGATTAAAAAGATGCAAATTCCAGGCTGTTTTAAGGTATTAAAATGGCAATTTATTATCACACATAAATGCTCTTTAAAATTAGCAGAATAAAATACTAGATTCTTTAGAATCCTAATGGGTTTGGAAAAACAATATCTGATTTTTTTTTCAAAAAAAAAAAAACGTTTCACAAAAATCCTGGCTGTACCTATACACACAAATACAATTCTGTGGTTTTGCATGTATATGCACACTTCGTTCCTGGCGAGGAAACGAAATGCCATGTTTAAAATTAGTTTCAATCTTTTTTCCCCCAAGCTGGCTGTACTACAACTAAAAACTACACTTCTCTTCCACTGTAACGTATGAAAATAATTTCTTCTGCACCTATATTGTGCGTGGCTATTTACACAATGAAAATCACTCGAGATTTAATCGCTGGTCCTTTAAAACAACTAACAAAATAGCTGCAAAGAAACAAAGGCTGGATACTTGCTGCGGTGCCCGGCTGGTGGGTTGTGCTTATGTTTGTTTGTTTATTTCTAGTCACTCTCACCATTCGAGCAAAAATCCCAGGCTCTGCAAGCCTTCCGCGAAGGCGGCCCGGCACCGCTTCATTTTTAAAACTGCTCCTCATTAGAACGGCCGATTTTGTTGGCAGTCGGGGAGCGCGCGGGGACTTGCCCATTCAAAGCGCGGCTGGTTCTGCACCTGGGAACCCGCGGCGCGGGTGGACGCCCAAACCTGGGGCCGAGGCGCTTTTTCGGAACGAGACGCCCCTCTCCCTCCCAGCCCGCCCTGCCGGCGGAGGAGCCGCGGTTTGCATTCCCGGCCGGGGAGCTGCGCCTCCTGCCTCCCGCGCCGGGCTCTGGTGGCTTTGATGGCATTGTTTGGTATTGTCCGCGGCCCGGGGAGGCTGCAGCGCGGCGCGGGGACCTTTGCTCTGGATGAATTGCAGCGCCTGCCGCGCGGTGCCCGGGAGCGATGGGGGCTCGAGGAGGGCTGATACTGGGGGCGGCGATGCAGGAGGGCTGCCGGGGAGCCAGGGCGAGGCCGGGGGGCTGGCTGGGTGGCCGGGCGGCTCCCCCAGGGGCGGGAAAGGGCCCTGCAGCGAGCGCAGCTTGACGAGCTGCAAATGCTCCGCCACGCCCCCACCCCGAGCGGTCCCCGGGGCAGCAGCCGCTGCAGCGCCCCAGCCCGGCGCGGGAGCCGCAGCCTGGCACGCGCGCCCCCGGGGCCGAGCGGCGCTGAACACTCACTTGTTTGGTCATGGAGTCGATGAGGCGGACGTAGAAATCCTGCTCGGTTCTTATCCCTGAAACACAGCGGGGCGGGGGGGTCGTCGCTGAAGGTTGTTGGATTTGCATGAGCGGGGGGGAGGGGGCTGCGCCCGGTTTGGCCCCGGCCCGCCCGGGGAAGGGTCCCAGCCCAGCTCCCTGCGCCCGACCCCCGCGCCGAGGGGGGGACAAGTCCGCCCGCCGGGCAGAGACGTCCCCGGGCAAGCGGCGGCGGCGCCTCGTGGTGCATTGCCTGGCGGGGGGTGGGGCGGGCAGGGTGACCCGAGGAACCGGCGCTCAGCGGGGACAAGCGGCGCGGGGCAGAACGGAGCTCGCTTGCAGAGCTGGGGGCTCCCGTGGGGGGCAGAGGCCGGGCCAGCGGGGGGCTCCCGGGGGGGGGGCAGAGCTCACCATTGCTGTAGAGGAGCTGCAGCCGGTAATGGATCCCGTTGTTGGTCTTTTCGCTGTTGGCTTCCTGCGGTGGAGGGACACCCAGAGCCCGCGTTACCACGCGCCCCCAGCGGGCTGTGCACCCCCTCCCGCGCCCCCTCGCAGCGCCTTCGGCCGGGGCGCTTGGGGGCAGCAAAGGCAGCCCGCGGGCCGGCGTGGGGGGACCCCCGAATGGGCTTTGGGGCGCGCGTGTAGGCGAGTTGGCAGCGGCCAGTGTCCGCCGAAGGGAAGGGACGGGCAGCGAGTCTGCCAGGATCGGGGAGGGGGATCTGGAAGGCGCCCACGCTCCGCGCACGTGTTGGGGACACAAGGATCGGGGCCCCCGAAAGGGGGTCGCTGCTCAGAGCCTCGGCTAGGCCTGCCCCGTCCCCGGAGGACTAGCCGGGAGCTGCTCTGCGGTGGGGCAGAGGGGTCCGTGCCGGGCGCAGAGGGGAGCAGCCGCTCCTGGGAGCCACTTACTTTCTCCTTCTCCACGAAGCCCACGAAGGCGGTGCGCTCGATCTCCACCGGCTGGCCCTGCCGGTCGTACAGCGCCAGCACGAAGTGGAAGAAGTTGGACTTCCTCAGGTTGGAGGGCGGCTGCTTCTCAAAGTGAGCCCGGGCCAGGCCCACCCCGCTGCGGCCAGAGAGACCGGGTTAGACAGCCCCGGGCAGCACCCCCGGCCCCCTCCCCAAGGCAGCTCCCCGCGAGCGCGGCGCCTGTCCCCAGCCAGGATAGCTCCGGGGGCTGGGCAGGCGGATCTCCCCCGTCCTGTTCTGCCCCGGGGGGAGGCGTCCCTTCGGCAGCGGGTCTGCGGGCGGGGAGATCCCGGCTGGAGCCCCCCGGCCCCGCGCTGCTCGGTCTGCGCGCGGAGGACGAGCCCCCAAAGCAAAGGAGCAGCCGGGGGGAGCGAAGTTCATCGCTGCTCCGTGATGCCCCGAGCCGGGCGTGCGAGGGTCACCGGCTCTCTCACCTGCCCCCCGGGATGCTGCACATCCCCCGCCTGCGCGCGGCGCACAGCGGAGCGCCCCGGAGCGGAGCCCTCGCCCTTGTTAGCGCAGCGCCCAAACTGGGCTCGGAGCTGTCAGTGGCTCGACCTGCTCCGGCAGCAACCGCCGCCTTTTGATTCCCGGGAAACCTCCCGGGGCAAGAACCTCCAACATCTCCCCGCAGAACTTTCCCTTCCTCGGAGGCGGCGGGCGGCGCGGCGCGGGGCTGTGAAACACCCCAGAAGCTGCTGCCGGCCGGGCCGGGCTGCGCGGTCCGAGCGCCCTGGGTGGCGGCGGGGCGCAGCGGAGAACTGCACAGCTCCGGGATGCAGCTTTGCAAACCCACCGCGGCGCAGGTCCGGCTACAGCCGAGCCCGGACAGAGCTTTGCTCGCCGGCCCGCGGGGCAGAGGGGACGTGGGTCTTTGCAACAGCCGCCGCCCGGGGGGCAGAAGCGTCGCGGGGCAGGCCAGGGAGACGCGCCCGCCCGGCTTCCTTTGCAGAAGGCGGCACCGGGCGGGGAACAGCCGAACGCCGCCTCGGGGCACGGTCCGCCCGCGGGAGCCTCCGCCAGCCGCCAGGGCCAGCCCCGAAGTCTACCTCGGCCGCCGCGAGCAGCGCCCCCGGCTTCCTGCGAGACCGCCCGGCGCTGGCCGGAGCCCAACGGGGCCCCGCGACGCCCGGCTCCGGCGGGGGCAAACTCGCCGCCTCCTGCCCAAGCGAAGGCGCCGGGAGCCGCGCGCCCGGTCCCTACCTCTGGGCGGCCGTGTTCGCGTCCAGGACGCCGGCTCCCTGCATCCAGGTCCGGACCGCGTTCATGCCCGCGCCCAGGGGCTCCTCCTTCATGCTGCCGCCGCTGCGCTGGATGCTCTCCTGGATCCCAAACATGAAGCCCCCCGCTCGGCGCCCGCTGCTCAGCGCAGAGAAAGCCCCGCGCGCGAGGCGACGGCCGGGCGGCTCCGGGCGCGGGGGCTGGCTCGCTCTCGGCGGCTCTCCGGGGTCCAGGCGGAGCCGGGCACGCACATTGACCAGGCAGGCGGAGGCCGGCTCCCGCGTGGGGCTCTCCCCGCGGAGCGAGGGGCGGAAGGAGCCGGCTGGCGGTTCACGGAACAATAGGCGCGACCGGCGCTGCCGCAGCCTCGGCTACACCAAGTGTCATTTTCCAGGGACAAGGGAGGCGAGCGGGTCCCCCCCCTCCTCTCTCCCGCGCCCCCCAGCCCGGGTCGCCCCCTCCGGCCGCCGCCCCTCGCAGCGCTGGGAAGAGAGAGAGGGGTCGCAGCCCGGGCGGCTGGAGAGTCTCTCGCCTCCCCCCACCCCCCTCCCGCCCGGCCCGGCCCGGCTCGGCTCGGCTCACGCAGGAGTGAGTTGCGGGCTCTCCCTGCGGAATCCACTTTGACTGTCCCCGCAGCGCGCCAGGAGCGCCCCAGCCCCAGCGGGCAGGGGGCGGGGTCTGGCCGCCCGGTCCCGCCCCCTCCTTTGCATCGCCGCCCCGCCCCCCTCCCCGCCTGCCAATGGCCGGGGGGCGCTGGGAGACGCCCCCTCGTTAGCATCTCCCCGCCCCCTCCCGGAGCGCGCGGCCGGGGCGGCGGGGAAAGTTGCACGCGGCGGGCGCTGCGGCGATTCCAAACCCGCCGGCGGCTCCGCGACCCGGGGCGCCCGGCACGTGCACAGGCAAACTCGGACCCGCCGCCGGCCCGGCCCGACCCGACCCGGCGCACGTGCGCCCGGCCGGAGGGGCCGCTGGGGTGCAGCGGGCCCCGGGGGTCCCAGGGCGCCTCTCCGCAGCGGGAGGCCGGGCCGGGCCGGATCGGGTCTGCCGGAGCCGGTGTGCAGAGCCGGGTTTAGTTTGCAGCTGTCAGCCCGGGCAGCGGGGCGGGGGGTGCCGGCAGGTTATCCCGCCCCGCTGCCCGCGGCCAGGCTGGCGTTAGCGGCCCGTGTGCCGGGGAGTCCCGAGGCGCGGGAAGGGTCCCCCCGGTGCTGGGCAGCCTGGGAGGCGCCCCGCGGCTTGGGAGCCTGAGCCCGGCAGAGGGGGCGGCTCTCGGGCCGCTCCTGTTGCCGCTGAGTTGGGGGGGCTGCAAAGGAGCCGGGTCCGGCGCAGCCCAGTCCCGGGCTCCGGCGTGAGATGCGTCCTCCCGGGGCTGGCGGGGCGGGGACAGACTAACGCGGGGCCCTCGGGCAGCCCCTTTCCCGGGGCGCGGTGATCTCCTCCGGGGGGACGCGGCTGTGCTCGGGGGCGCACCGGCCGGGCGGCAGGGGCTCGCCCGCTCTCGGTGCGTGGCTTCCCCGGGGACGCCACGCACCACCCCCGCGCTGCGGCTGCTGGAGTCGGGCCACCCCAACAGCGGCATCAGCTCGGGCCCCGCGGACTGGCCCTCGGGGGGCTCGCCTCGCCCCCGCCCTGTCTGCAAGGGCTGCCCGGCAGCGCCGCCCCCCAGGCTGTCTGGGGGCCCCGGCTTGGGAGCGGCGCTGGAGCGGGCGGGCGGCAGCGCTCCCACGGGGCACGAGCCGGAGCCGGAGCCCGGCGCTCTGCGGACGGGCACCAGAGATCAGCTGCGTGTGGCGAGGCCCCACTCCCGGGAGGGAGGGTCAGCGACACTTCCCGAGCGCCCGGGGCAGCCGTCCAGGCCGGGGGGCCGCCCACAGGTTTAAAGAGCCGCCGGATCGGGGCCAGTACGTGACAGCGCCAGAGACTAGATCGGCACGCCTCTGTGTGTGTGTGTGTGTGTATTTCCACACACCCTGCCTATGGCTCAGTGTGTGTGTGTGTATTTCCACATACCCTGCCTATGGCTCAGAGTGTGTGTGTTTCCACGCTCCCTGCCTATGGCTCAGTGTGTGTGGATTTTTACGCACCCTGGTTAAGACTCAGTGCACGTGGCTGCACATTGTGTGTGGGTAGTGTTTGTGTCTATTTCCACACACCCCGTCTATGGCTCAGTGCACGGGCTCTGTAGTGTGTGTGTGTGTGTGTGTTTGCACACACCCGCCTGTGGCTCAGTGCACGGGCTCTGTATTGTGTGTGTGTGTGTGTGTGTGTGTGTTTCCACACACCCGCCTGTGGCTCCGGGCCGCGGCCCTGCAGCGCACGTGGCAGACACCGGCCGCCCGGGTACGCGCCCTCGGCCTTAGCCGGCGCACGCTCTCGCTGGGGTGTAAGCGACGCGCCGTCTCCCCGGGCGGGTGCAAGCGGCTGCCTTCCCGCCGCCGGGGCGCTGCTGGGCTGGTCCCGTGGCGCGTGGGACGTGCCCCAGGCAGGAGCCGAGCGCGGCGGAGCGGCGTGTGCATCGCGGCCCCTGCCCGACGCCGCCACCCGGGGGGGGCTTTGCCATCCCAGGCCGCTTGCGCGCGGCCAGCGCCCCGCTCCCTGCCCGGCGGGGACCTGCCCCCGGCGGGAGATTGGACGCACCGCCAGGAGCTCGGGCTGATTTTACCCCCCAGCTCCGCGCAGGGGACCCGGGGCGGCCGCCTCGCCTGCGTGGGCCTTTCACTCCCGCCACCACCCCGCACACGGGCTGCTCACCTGCGGCCGTGCCTGGGCGGGCTGGGGAGGCCGCGCTCCCGGGGCTGGCCAGGCCTCTCCAGCGCGGGGCAGGCAGCAGGGAGCCCAACTGGCCCGGGCTTGTTAGCCAGGAACGCTCCCAGCTACCCTGGGCCCCCTTCCCAGCCCCGCCGCGCTCCTGACCGTGCGCCAGCGGGCCAGGAGTAACCCGCTTGGCATGAGATGGGAGTGTGTCCTCTCCCGGCAACTTCCCCAGCTGTGTGCATGGAGGGGAAGGTGCATTGGTCCCTTGCTCTTTTGCTGCAGAGTGGAGCAGGCAGCGCTCGCCTGCAAGCTGCAGTTACTTGCAACGGCGCTCCCCGCGCCATGCAACATAAAGCACAGCGACTTGGCAGCCTGCCATGTGCTTCCCACCTTGCAAAGCCAGGGCAACCTGCAGGCCTGGCCTGTGGATCTTACCCAATTCTACTTCAAGGCCACCGTAGCAAGGGGCGGGGAGGATGTGACAGTGTTTCTAGGGCGGGTGCTGAGAGCCACTGAACCAAACTAGGCAACCACTGCAAGCAAAGGGCTGGTGCAGCTCCGCCACCAGCCCAGCACCTCTGTAGACGGCAAAAGGGCTGCAGGGTCTGGTGTTCCCGCTTGGTTCTGATTACGTGGACAGCAGTGTCCTTGGGGAAAGAAGGCCTGGACCTGCATGGGCAGCAGTCATTGGTACAAAGCCAGCTGTGCCTGCTTGACTTCTGCAGGGGTCCCCCTCCGCGGCCCTGACCGCAGATAGCCACCGATCGTTTTCGCAGATGCAGATTTTGGTCCATGCTGGACTCTTGATCTGAGGAACAGAGAAGGAAGCGTAAGGCTATGTCCAGATGTCCCCACTTTATAGGAACAACCCCTCCGCTCGGTGCTTTGTCTTAACTAGCTGCCTGTTATCCCCATCTCACTAGCTATCCAGTCACCCCATCCACACGGCAACGGAAAACCTTTGTCAGCTGCCTCAGGCTCATGGGGCTTGGGCTGAGGGTTGGCTAGGTGCACTGCAGCCATTCTGGCTCTGGCAGAGCCAGGTATGGTGTCTGATTGTACCATAGACCTACCTAAATAAGTCTGGTGGGAGTCTGGGCTGAAGCTGAGGCCCTGAGAAGCGGGGCGGTCCAGTTTTCTATGACTGGAAACAGAGAGGCCCTGGCAGGCTGAAACTGGAGGTCCCCCCACCCAGGATTCCAGTGGCAAGCAGCAGGCCTGCTTGCCTCTGTTTCTAGCTGGGGCCAAGTCCTCTCCTGGCATCTTATCTCCCAGGCTTGCAAGCCTCTTTCCTGGGAACCCCAGCTGCCAGCCAGCCACAGGGACTTCCAGGCCTCTTGTCTCCTCCTGCCGGATGTAGGGCAGGTTGGAACCTGGGACCTCCAGCCGAGAGGTGTGGCTTTGGCTAGCGAGGCGCTGGGGCCAGGACAGGCCCTGCTCTTGCCCAGCCTTGGTGGGGGAGGAAGGTGATCACACCATTTTCTCAGCCAAGCTGGTGCCTTATGCCAAGGTGGGCCTGAGGAGCAGGGCAGCTGCAGGCAGAACATGTCTGTGGATGAAAGAGCAGACAGGAGTGAGCTTCTGAGGCACGTTGCATTGGTAGCCCCATAGAGAATATGTTTCTGAATGAAAAGAAAGTCAGGGGGCTGCAGCTTCACTCTAAGGAACTTCCACCGGAGGAATCAGCCAGCCATCAAACCAAGCCATCCTGGTGCTGACGATGCTTCTTTGCTGCTCCCATTCCCATGGGACTCAGCGCCCATCAAAATCAGCTGCTCTCCTTTCATTTCCTGCTGCTTTATCAACACTTCTCTGAGTTCTCCAGATGAGAAACTTGAGGTGTTTCCATTCCCGGTGCCAGAGGAGACCTGGGAGTGGGGGTCTGCCCTCTCCCCTGGATTAGAAAGCAGGTGCTGGGGGGCAGTGGTGTTAGGAATGAGGCAAGGTCAGGGTGACTGGGCCCAGGCCTCGCTGCCTGAGAACAGGATGGAAGTGGTGGCTGGGTAGACTCTGGCCAATGGGGAATGCGCATTCAGGGCCCAGCTCTGTCCAGGGTGTGATGTTGCAGCCCAAACATGTGTCGCGGGTGATGTGCTGTCGGGGAGAGGAGCTGCCCCACCCCCGAAGGCGACAGTGGTCAGGGTAGGGAGGGGATTATGGGGAGGGAGTCTGGCCTGGACGAGTGGCGCTGGACGAGTTGTGGGGTGTGTCTGGTTTTGAACATCTGGGTGACTAGCCTGGAGGGCTGGGGTTGACTCATCTGGTTCTGAATTGAGCTGGGGGCTTTTAGGGGCTGTCTGCCTCCCTTGCATGGAGGGGTCAGGGGAAGGTTATAGGGTCTGTCTGCCTGGCCCTGTATGGATTGGTGGGGAAGGTTATAGGGTCTGTTCGCATAGCCTGGTAGAAGAAGTGGGAGGTTGTAGGGTCTGCTTGGCGGGGGCAGGTAGGGCTGAGACTGAGCCCAGCAACCCGCTTTGCACTCAGGGCAGCATGTCCTCCCACCCGGAACCACGTGGGGATCACAGATCTTACTGCCAGGGCTTAACGCTGCCTCTGGCTCTCATGTGGGGCAGGGGCACTCCTGAATCTGACTGGAGCGGAATAAGCATGTGGCTGGGCAAATCCTGTGCTGTGAAAGAGACAGACTCGGTGGCCACGCCATGGGCCCTGCACTCCACCCCAGATCAGCGGTCAGAGGCCATGGCACACCCAGTGCCTCAGGAGAGAGGGGAGGGGACACTCACCAAATGGAGGGGCCCGAACCTGCCTGTCACTTCCCTCTGGTCCAAGGTAGGAGGGACTCCAGTCACAGCTGGGTAGCACCAGGCATTACACCCGATAGCCTCAACCTTCCCCAAATAGCAACAGTCACCTGGAGAGCAGGTTTATCATCTGAATCCCCACCCAGCTCATTTAACCTAATGGCGCTCAACCTTTTCAGGCAGCTGGGCCCCTTTGAGGAAGCCAGTTTGTTTTGTGCGCCCTCAAGTTTCACCCGGTCAGACATAAAAGTACAAAAGTGTCACGGCTGGCTAGTACTGGACGAAGTTCGACTTTCTGCTTTCTCCCATGCAATTCGAAAATACGTCCCTGGAGTATAAACGTTGCACTTTTATGCAGATCTCCGTAGGACGTTTTAGTGAGTTCCAACTCTGCTAATGCTTTTTATGTAGCCCATTGTAAAAGTAGGCAACTCATAGAATCGTAGAATCACAGGGCTGGAAGGGACCTCAGGAGGTCATCGAGTCCAGCCCCCTGCTTCAAGCAGGATCAACCCCAACTAAGTCATCCCAGCCAGGACCTTGTCAAGCCGGGACTTAAAAACCTCTAGGGACGGAGAATCCACCACCTCTCTAGGCAACACATTCCAGTGCTTCACCTCCTGCTACCTCCTGGTGAAGTAGTTTTTCCCAATATCCAACCTACTCCTCTCCTTCTGTAACTTCAGACCATTGCTCCTTGTTCAGCCATCTGACACCACTGATACCTACATGAGCTGATGTACCCCCTGGAGGATCTCTGGGTACCCCTCTGCCAGGTATCACAACAAACGGGGGCTGGCAGCTGCCTCAACCCATTGTGCAGAGCAGAGGGGCAGGAATTGGGGGGGGGTGCAGTGGCAACCCTGGCTGGATGTGGTTTCCATCGCAGGGCTTACAGTTTGGTTCAGGGCCGCTCACCACCTTCACCATGTGCAGGCTTCCAAAATTAAATGGCCATCAATTCCCACACCCCCCCTCTCTGACACTATTGCTGAGATGGAGGGTGTTCCAAGAATTGGGACCAGCAGGGGGAAACATTGCCTGGTGCTGAGCAGAGGTGTTTGTGGATAAAAGCGGCACCCCCCACCACCACTAAAACCCCACTAGCTGCGCCCAGCAAAGGGACACTTAAATACACACTTAAATGCTTTGGTAAATTAGGACAGATTTAAGCACGTGCTTAAAATTAAGCCTGTGATTTGCTGAATCAGAGATATAAAGAGGAAACTTTCTAAACAAGAGTCTGAGGCTTTTAGAAGCCTACATCTCATTGAATGTCAATGTGATTTAGGTTCCTAAATCACATAAGGCACTTTTGAAAGTTCCCCTCCCCAAACTACAGGTCCCCACCTCAGAGAATTTACACTCTAAATGGACAATAATCCCTATGAGAGGGGCAGTGTCTGAGAACATACAGTGTAACTGATAGATTTGTGCAGGCACCTGGACCCTTATGAAGAGCCTCGTGCTCATCCTGACGCATCCAAAGGTGCTTCACAAATCACAATAAGTATTGTTTCCTCTACCATGGAAATTCAGGCACTGCAGGAGTGAAATGAAGCAATTGTTTACCAGCACACAGCAAGAACACTCACAAATTGAACCCAGCTGGATTTTGGCCAGGAGATTAAAACTAACACCACTAGGCTTAGAATCATAGAATACTTTAGAACGGGAAGGACCAAGCACCATCTAGACCATCCCTGACAGGTGTGCATCTAGCCTGCTCTTAAATATCTCCAGTGATGGAGATTCCTCAACCTCTCTAGGCATTTTATTCCAGTGTTTAATCACCTGGTCAGGAAATTTTTCCTTACGTCCAACCTAAGCTTCCCTTGCAGCATTTAAGCCTGCTGCTTCTTGTCCAATCAACAAAGATAAAGGAGAATAATTTTTCCTCTCTCTTCCTTGTAACACCCTTTTAGGTACTCGAAAGCTCTCATGTCCCCAGTCAGTCTTTTCTTTTCCAGACTAAACAAACCCAGTTGTTTCAATCTTCATAGAATCATGGAATCCCAGGGCTGGAAGGGACCTCAGGAGGTCATCGAGTCCAGCCTCCTGCCCAAAGCAGGATTTACCCCAACTGTGTCATCCCAGCCAGGACCTTGTCAAGCTGCAACTTACAAACCTCTCAGCGGGGAGAATCCACCACTTCTATAGGCAATGTATTCCAGTGCTTCACCACCCTCCTGGTGAAGTAGTTTTTCCTCACATCCAACCTACACCTCTCCTTCTTTAACTTCAGACCATTACTCCTTGTTCTGCTATCTGACAGCACTGAGAACAGTTTCTCACCATCCTCTTTTCCCTAATAGGTCATGCTTTCTAAACCAATGACCTATTTCTAATCATTTCAGTTGCTTTCTCTGGACCTTCCAATTTCTTCACGTCTTTCCTGGAATTGTGGTGCCAGAGCTGGACGGAATACTCCAGCTGAGGCCTAATCAGCTTTTGTTAATACACCCAAGAATGACGTTTGCTTTTTTTGCAACAGTGTCACACTGTTAACTCATATTTAGCTTGTGGTCCACTATGACCCCCCTAGATCCTCTTCTGCAGTACTCCTTCCTAGCAAGTCAGTTCCCACTGTGTATGTGTGCCACTGATTGTTCTTTCCTAAGTGGAGGACTTTTTATTTGTCCTTATTGAACTTCATCTTATTTATCAGATCATTTCTCCAGTTTGTCCAGATACTTGTGAATTCTGACCCTATCCTCTAAAGCACTTGCAACCCCTCCCAGCT
This sequence comes from Carettochelys insculpta, assembly GCF_033958435.1. Lineage (NCBI taxonomy): Eukaryota > Metazoa > Chordata > Testudines > Carettochelyidae > Carettochelys > Carettochelys insculpta. Next base: position 38,007,763 of record NC_134151.1, read on the forward strand.
TGGTATCATCCACAACCTTTATACGTGTAGTCTCTATGTCATTATCTGCATTTTTATGAAGGTATTGAACAGAACTGGTCCCAAAACTGACCCTTGAGGAGTCCCATTTCAGTATGACTGTGAACCACTGAATACTACTGTCTGAGAATGCTTACCCAAGCAGTTATGTACCCGCCATCTACCTTGTATTTCCCTAGTTTATTGATAAGAAGGTCATGCGAGACTATACCAAATGCTATACTTCAGTCTTGGTATACAACGTCTACCACTTTCTCCAGACCCAGAAGGCTTGTTATCCCACCAAAGAAAGCTATCAGGTTGGTTTGACATGATTTGTTCTTCGTAAATCCATGCTGGCTGCTACTTATCACTTTGTTATTTTCCAGATGTTTGCAGATGGATTCCTTAATTATTTGCTCCAGTATCTTTGCTGGAACAGAAGTTAAGCTGACTGCTCTGTTATTGCTCTTATTTTCCTTTTTATAGCGGGACAGTATATTTGACTTTTTCTAGTCTTCTGGAATCTCTCCTGTTTTCCACGACTTTTAATAGATGATAGCTAACATCTCAGATACCTCCTCAGTCAGCTCCCTTAATATTCTAGGGTGCATTTCATCAGGCCCTGGTGACTGAAGACATCTAATTTTTCTAACTAATTTTTAACTTTTTCCTGTTTTAATTTCTGAACCTACCTCCTTTTCTCTAGTTTTAAAAGTTCAGAGTTTTTCATGACATCACACAATTGTGAACAATACAGTAATCCCTCAAGGTACGCAAGGGCTGCTTTCTACACAACCCTCGCGTACCTTGAATTTCGTGTAAGTTGGGGAGGGCTTGGGGGTGTGGGTTGAGGCCCTGGGAGGAGGTGGGGGGTAAGCCTGGGGTGGGTTAGGGTGGGGGGTGGGAGGGAGGGTGCAGCTGAGCCAGGGTGTGCAGGGGTTGAGCCCGGCCACAAAGTTGGAGCTGGGGTCTCAGGGGTGGTGGGTAGGGGGGTTGGAATTGGAGCCCCACATGTGTGCACACCAGGAGTTGAGAGCCCTGCATACCGGGGTGTGTAAATTGGGGCTGCAGGGGGTTGGGGGCATTGAACGAGTTGAACTGGGGTGTGGGGATTGAGGGGGCAGAACCTCATCAGCCTGCAGCGGCTGACAGCCCAGTGTGTGCTGGTGGGGGGTGAGCTGGGGATGGGGGGAATTGAGCCAGGCAGAGGGGAATTGAATGGGGGTGAACCAAGGCAGGGGTGGGTTGAGCTGGCAGAGGGAATAGAGCCCCCGTGTGCACCAACGGCGGCTGACAGCTGGAGCCCCAAGTGCCGGGGGGCTGGGGGCTGAGCTGGGACTGCAGGAAGGAGGGATTGAGCCGGGCAGGAGGGCTGAACAGGAGGTGCGTTGGGATGGCTGGTTGGAGCCCCACACAGCGCACCGGGGGCTGGGAGCTGGAGCCCCAGGCATGGGTTGAAGCCGGAGCCCCGTGCATGGGGAGGGTGAGCTGGGGCTGTGCGGGGGTGGGGGGTGTCGAACTGGGTGGGGGAGGGGTTGAACAGGGGTGCCCTGGGGTGGGGTGGGGTGCTTGAGCAGGGGGCAGGTTGGACCCCCAAGCGCGCTGAGCCAGATGCACAGGGGGGTGAGCTGGGGCCACACGGAGGTTGTAGGGGTTGGGTCAGGGTCCGCAGGGGTTGGGGCCGGGTGTGGGGGGGCAGACTGAAGCCAGGGTTGGGGCACAGGGTTTGGAGCTGGGTACATGGAGGGGAAGGGAGCCCCAGGCATGCGGCTGGAGCCCCCTGCTGGCGGAGGTGAGCTGGGGCATGTGCGGGGGGTGAGCTGGGGCCACAGGGGTGGGGGACTATAGGGTGTTGAGCTGGCGGGGGGGCGGTTAATGGGGGTAAAAGCCTTCCCCTACCTTCCCAGAGTGGTGCCTGCATGAACGGGGGGTCAGCTGCATAAGAGCGGGGTCGCGTACTCTGGATTCACGTCCTCTGAGCCCTGACTGTATTCAGCTGAATCCTTTCGCCACACGAAATGTTACAAGAGAAATGCCTTAGAAGGGCTGCAGCAAAGTGGCTCTTCTAACCTCCTAGCTGCTGACCTGACGCACTGTGAGTGGGACTATTTGACTGGTTGGCTTCTATCATCACAAACGTCTTTCGTGCATTTACGCTGCTGTTCCCAAAGGGAACGTTGATACTTCTTCAGGATTATTGCTTCAAATTATTCTGTAAAGAAGGAGGAAATTAAGTACAACAATTTCTGTTAAAATAACACGACAGTCAGAATCAAAGCAGCTTTACAGAATGCCTTTCACTCTGGCCCGCTGTCCCCCGGGGCACAGGTGAACCAGGAATTGTCTTTTCAGTCTGTTTGGCCAGCACCTGATACAATGGTGTTCTAAGCCAGGATTGAGGCTCCTGGGTGTAAATTAATTATTATGAAGAATCAGGGTTGGTTGTCAGCTCACCTGACACTGGTGGGGTGGATCAGGTCGTACTCAGCGGTTGCACAGGATGCTGTTTGCAGGGACCAGGATCAGACCCTTAGTGCAAATCCAGCCACTAGATCTGCAACGGGATTTTGCATGGCACAGGGGCCTGCAAATCCAATTAAAGAATCAGCACCTTATTGTTTCAGTCTTTGTCTCTATTTACGTACTGTTTAAAGCAGCAGGTACAAAGTAGGATGACTCAGAGAGCCTCTGATCTCCATTAATTAGCGCAAAGGTCCCAGAACATACAAGTAGTGCACTACCAAGATAGTTGTTCCCTGGCAAAAGAAAATAAAATACACACCCTCACAATTCATCATATTCACACCATACCGGGATGATTCCCTGCCCCCCGACCCCTTTTGGAGTTGGTTCAGGTGTTGATGACACATTTAAAAAAGGGAAGTTTACTGAGTTGAACAGTAGCTTAAGTTCTTAAAGATGGTACTCCACTCTAGGATGCATGTGCACCTGTAAAGCAGTGTCTGTTGGCCCATGCAGCAAGGATCTAGGGTGTAGGTATTTTGACCTAGTGGTCGCAGCTGGGCGGAGGTCTGCCCTCCAGGGACAGGAGACACCAGGCCAAAGTCAGAGCAATCGCAGGGCCAGGTCCTATATAAGAGTCCAGGTCAGTCAGGCTGGAATCAGAGACTGGTAATCAGGAGACAAGGCAAAACCTGAAATTACAGCAGACTAGTTTGTGCGGTCAGCCAGACAGCTTCCTGGGGCAGCCCTTGGGGTTAAGTGGGGGCACTTGGCCAGTCAGAGGCTGACAGGGTACTGTCACGTGGGGTCTTTTGAGCAGTACTTCCTGTGGCACCTGAATGCTGCACGACTCCCTGGCTGGACCTCCTAGTGACTCTGTGAGAACAGCAGGCACCAGGTCCTTGCATGCACCTGTAGAGACCAACTCATGCTCCCATCCAGGGACACATATGGAGGTTCATAACTGCCATCATTCAATTCCCTCTCAGCTGTAAAGCCAGCATCTCTGCAGCAGAGGGCGGGAGGTGGAGCTCCGAGAAGGACAAAAGAAGAACTATTGTACAAGCAGGTAACAGCTCCTTCTTCTCCAAGCACATCCCCATGGGTCTGGCTCCACTACAGAGTTGTTCCAGAATAACTGACCTCAGAGTTGTTATTCCAAAATAAGATATTCCAGAATAACACGTTTACACTACAGGAAAACTCCAAAATAAGCAACAAAATAGTGTCTATAGAGCCTATTTTGGATTAGAGCCCCCTGGAAGTACTGCTTCTGAAATCCTGTGTCTACACAGCAGCTTTATTTCCAAATAAACTATTCTGGAACACCTGATTTCGAAATAACCCCTACTCCTTGCCTACACAGCCCCTATTTCAAAATATCTATTTTGAAATAGGCACTATTCCTCAGACAATGAGGTTCACCAAATTTGAAATAAGCTCTCTGCTATTCTGAAATTATTTCAGAACTGTGGTTGTGTTGCATAGATGCTCAGAAAGGTTATTTTGAAATGGCAGCCACTATTACAAAATAACTTGGCGGTGTAGACACACCCTATGGGTGCTCCATCATAAGAGATTCTCACTCAATGTGGAGATGGGTGCGAAGGAGGAAGATCGGAGGTTTGCATCACTGAGTGTCATGTCAGTCCTGGGAACAGGTAAATTGGTGTGTGGATGAAGGACCAAGTTGCAGTCCTGCTGGTTGCTATTACAGGAACATCCCTCAGGAAGGCTCTAGACGGTGGCTAAAGCTCTAGAAGAGCTGTCACTCTAGGAGGGGATTGTATTCTGACAGCATCTTCCCACGTCAAGATGCAATCTGAGAGCCACTCGGATGGTCTGTGCTTGGAAACAGGGTGTGTGAAAAGTCCTGCCAGTCTTTGGTCTGTCTCACTGGAAGGAAAGACCCCTTCTGACATCTCGCATGAGTTGTCGAGAGGTCTCAGCCTGTGAGGGGCGCAGTACTAGCCACTGTTGGGGGTCTCTTTCTAGCTGGTGGTGCCGTGTACAACCGGTCTGCATCTTGTCCCAGGAGGTTGTCTGCCACTATGGAGGGGGAGCAGAGAAAAGTCTTCAAGAATATTCATGTCCCCAAGGTGTAGGCTAGTGCTGGTTTGGCTTTGGCAGATCCTTGTCAGAGCAGGGACTCAGAGGTGGCATGATGGTACAGTACTGAGGTAGGGCTCTGTCCCGAGAATCAGACATCTCATCCCCTCGACTAAATAGAGGGGAGGAGGCTCAGGCTTTGGTGATGGTGCTGAAAATTCAATGTCCAACCAAGGCTCAGTTTGCAGCTGTCAGAGCAGCACTGGGGTATGTTTCTGCCTTCGGAGGGGAGACTCCAGTGTGTCCAAAGCAAGAAGGTCCTTTGGGCAAAAGGATCTGGAGAGTGGCAGGGGGCTCTGATAGCATAGGGTCACAGCTGGAGCTGGTGCTGGGAACATGGGTTGGTGCTGAGGAGAAGTAGGAGTGTGGGGTCCCAGAGAGGCTGGCAGAGCAGCTTCTCCAACCTTGGAGCTGCAGAAGGGCGGTGGTTTCAGAGTGTGGGGAACAGCTCTGCGTACATCATGGGGCGGAGAGGGCTCCCACGGTCCTGAGGCAGTAGCTGCTCTGTGCACACACAACTCCTTATGCAGTACTGCCTTCTTGGCGTCAAAATCAGGGGCACTGCTGATGCAAGGTCTCCAAGGAGTGAGACAGAGGGGGTGACCTCCTCCCCTTCTTTGGGGGCAGAGGGTTCTCTGTCTCAGAAGTCACTGTCTTCAGGGCTGCAGCTTAGGTCCCTTGCTACCAAAGCGGTCTGAGACCTTGACCCCAATCTCAACGCAGGGGAAACAGACCCCTCACGAATAGGGAGATGTCTGCTGAGAGGAACATCAATTAGCCGTTTTGTCTTTCCTAGACCTTCCTTGAACTTGGACGGGACGTGGGTGTCTCTGAGACACAGGAGACAGCTCAAATATTTGTTGCGAAAGATCTGAGCTTAAATCCTGGCTCTTCCCATCATCTGGCATACAAAGCAGTAACCCTAAGGGCCTGACTGGGGACGGAAAGCACATCTGCGCATCAATTAAATCAAAACAAACAACGTAGATAACTAAAGGGTGGGGGCACGGTCCCCGAGACAATGCGAGAAGCTGCAGAACAGCAGACACCAAGTTCTGCTCTTGTGGTTGAGAAGGAACTGAGTGACGGTGGGTCCACACCTCCCACTAGGCCCACGAGACGCCGCACAGGGCTGGGACACCACTTTCCACCGTCCGGTCAAGACTATGCAGGGTGTGGGCACACCCCCCTCTCCAAGAAGAACTTTTAATTTTCCATTTGAAGCAGCACATAGGGAAAAGGGTCGTGATTTGAATAGGGAACAGAAGAATGCTGCCTGGCTGGGGTCCAGAAAGGTAAAGAGTCCACATTTTCTTTCTGCAGAGGATGAATAAAGCAACCAATGGGACATGATGGGTCTAACTTCATTTACTACCTCCATAGCCCTGATCCTGCAAAGTCTTATGCCTGTGCTTAATTTTGCGCACTGTGAACGGTTCCTTTGCGGCGTCTCTCTAGAAAGTGAAGCAAGTTTCCCAAGTGGCTGCAGAATGGAGGTGAGTTGGCCCCTTTTCCAAAACATGACTATGATAAAAACTGACCCCCGTTTTACTCATTTCTCAAGGATTTTATGTTTTGCAGCTGGTTTCAGAGCATGTTTCAGAACGGCCTCCATTTAGGTACTCAGGATCATTAGCCTCACATGGAAAACATGTCATATCTGGCAACAGAGTTCTAATATTTGGGTCCGGTTATTTTATCTATATAAAAAAAGACTACCCTCCCTCCCCTGTTGTTATTTCCCTCTGGATTGGGGCTGCCAGTAGAAACTGGTACCCATCTTTTAGAATTTCCTAAACTAAAATTTTGTTCCTGATTAAGAACAACTTATAAAAAGTGAATGCCAAATGTCCCTCCTTCAAAAATTCTTTATTAATATCCAGGCAGGAAGATCTTCTATTTGCCTGAGTTCAAAATTATTTCACAAAAACCCCCACCTGTGCTAATTGTGACTAATAAATTAGCAATTCGAAGAATTATTATAATAAAGAAAATATTTGCTCTTATGCATGAAGGTCAAGCTAAAACCGGAGCTTGTTTCAGTGGTGTGTTTCTTGCGTAGCTTTCAACCCTGTGCCTAGGGAAAAAAGCAAAAGAACCGGCAGCCATAATTGAAGCTGGGCAGTTTGTTGATTAGTGCCCAGTGGGATTTGAATAGAACTTGTGTAATTGTAAGAAGCCCCTTGTGTTATACTGAGCAGAAATCCTGACTTCTCACACTATTATTTCTATCATATGAATCCTTATCTATAGGAAACTCCTACGTAAGGGTTTTTGGTGGCATATAACTGATGCTTTCTCACGCAAGTACAGTAACAACATTCATTATTTGGCTTTTGGGAGGGAAGGGATGGGTGAGTCTTTGAAATTGAAAGAAAAATCTGGATTTCTAGCCCCTCTCTATCCAATGCAAAATTAACTCCTATTTTTACTGACTCTACCTGAGGTCACCACATCAGGATGGTTCCATACAGTTGGAGGAATGCTTGGGAACCCAACTAACTTGGCATTTTGTTAGAAGAATCATAGGTTTTTTGTTTTTGGTTTTTTTTGCATTGAAATTGTTCCGGTAATTCCAGCAGTCGTTGCCAATTGAGAAACAAAAATGAGAAAACAAGAAAGGAATTCTGCTTCAGTGAACCTTCTGCATTTTCAGCGCTGCCACAGATGTTTTCAAGACAGGAAAGGAAGGCTGAATGGGTTTGGGATTTGCAAAACTATGGCGCCATCGAGTGGTCACCTGTGATGGCGCATCTACTGATTTGGATTTTGTAGATACGGATGGATAGGCATTCTGTTGTCCTTCCTGGAATATGTTGGTGCCGAATGCAGAACAAGTTTCTTTAAGATCATCTTCATGAAGGAAGTGAAGGAAGGAAATGCCCTCTAAATAGTTCTTCAGACAGTCTGCCTTTGATGACTGAGGGCCTTTCAGAGGTCTATAGCAGCCTTCAGCTACCGGACAGGGTAGTACAAATAGGATGGGGAGAAGCTGTTCTCAGTCCTGGTGGATGGCAGAACAAAGAGCAATGGCCTCAAGTTGGAATGGGAGAGGTCTAAGTTGGATATTAGGAAAAACTATTTCTCCAGGTGGGTGGTGAAGCGCTGGAATGCATTACCTAGAGAGGTGGTGGAATCTCCATCCCTAGAAGTTTTAAGTCCCAGTTCGACAAAGCCCTGGCCGGGCTGATTTAGTTGGAATTGGTCCTGCTTTGAGCAGGGCGTTGGACTTGATGACCTTCTCAGGTCTCTTCCAGCCCTATGAGTCTATTAAATGGCCTGGCTAGCAACCTAAGTGTAACACTGGCTCTGCATCAGGACCAATTTCATCATCGATGCAGATATGTTTCCCTGGGAAAACCTTGGTGTTGGTACAGCAGTGCCAGCGCTGAGGTTGGTGAAAAAGGAACTGAGCTTCTGCGAGGGCTGAAATCAATGCCCAGATGCTAACAACCCCCTCACCCCCTAAGAGGCAGCCCTGGGCAAACGGCTGACTAAGGAGGTCTGACAGAAGCAGGGAACAACTCAAACAGGCACAGAATTTGCTAGAAGTTGAACAAAGAGAACGTAGGATGGGCAACATTTGACTGCAGATCTGCACCCAGCACTATCCACTTGTTCTTGGACCACTTTAACACCTCAGGGAGAACAGCATCCCTACACCTAGTCTTTAACCTTTGGCAGCACAAGAGGACTCTGGACAGCAAGCTTAACCCAGACTGGCAGCACCAGAGTAATCAACCACAGGATGGATCACTCTGAAGATCTAAGGCCAGACAGACTAATTTTGCAGCTGCTTTATCATGTGGGATCGAGGCGGCTGCACCACAGGAAAGCTCAGGCCCCTGAATGCTGTGTAATGAACTACTTACTAACGGGGCCAGCACATACCTCCTGCAGCTTCTGGACAGAGCTCTCCTGAAATGAACCTGGCCATGGCATTTCTGCATCCATTGTGAGCAATGCCTGGCCCTGGGAATTGTCCTCAGCTTACTCTGCCCCCTAGTGGTGGGGGTTCCCTGGGAGCTGAGGAAAGGTATCCAGGGCAGACCTGCCTGGCCTGTTGCCCACCACAGGAATCCACAACAATGCCCCTCACCAAATACTCCTCACCATTTCTTTGTCCACCCTGTAAGCACCCACTCTGTGGGGGCCGTGTCTGCAGCCTGGTTTTAATGGAGTCGCATCAGCAACAGCCGGAAAAGCACAAAAAAACCCCAAGGCAGAAGGGGCTGAAAGCGATGCAGCACAAAACGCTCAAAACCCATCTCTCTTATACTGAGTAGTGAGTACGGAAATAGACCTAAGAAAGTCCCAGGACACCTCACAGCTCAGGGATGAGAGCTAAATATGGACCTGCAGGATCAGCTTCAGAACAGAAAATCTGTCCTTCTTGGTATGCCAAAACACTAGCTTCCCTGCCAAGCACTTCAGGGCAAGGATTGTCTCTCTGCTGCTTGCTAGGGGGCCTCTATTTAAGCCTACTGGGAGCTACTGTAATAAATATATGTAGTTTTAAAAATAGACTTTTTTTTTTTTGATTTAAAGAGAAGGCACCAGTTGGCGCTTTGGCCAGATTGTTTCTAATCCTAGAAGTGTCTGCTGCTAGTTACGATTCTTGGGAATTCTGTGCTGAAGCAAACACCTGTTTGCTCTTTGGAAATCTGCTTGTAAAGCAGTAAGTACAGAAAATAAAATACTTCATATGTGAGAACTTGAAATTTGACCATAAAATAAAATTGGTTACTGAAATAGTGCAATAACTTTCCCTAATGTGCTTCACCTGCAAAGGCAGTTGTATTTCCACAGAGTGAAACTTTTCTTTAGCAAGTCCAGGCCCAGTTCTGCACCACGTGCCAAGAGGAGTTTTACTCGGACAAACGGACCTACTAATTTCACAGAGACTAACAATGGAGCTGTGTGAGGGACTTGTTCAGCTGAGGGGTGATTGCAGGATGGGGCCCAGGTTGTGCCAACTGCTTTAGCAACTATTCATTTGCATTGGAATAGTACCTTGAAGCCTTAGGACTTTACACAAGCATCTCTATGAACATAGATCAAAAAGATGGCATTGTACAATCTATAGTCTAAGTAACATCATTAGCAATACCATGAACTTTGAACACATTAGACCACAATTAAGATTTTTGCTGCACCCGGACAGCTGTTTCTGGGCTGCCTTTCCTCCTCTGTAATTTAGTGGCACTGTAAGCATCCCATATGTAGCAAGATGATTAGAAGACAGCTGAAGTACCGACTCTCAAACACAGGTACGCCCCTAAAAGTTTTATCTTGGGGAAATAAAAAAAAAAAAAAAAAAAGTGTCTCAGTTTAACAGGCTGTCATTCCTCATTTTCGTGTTCTTATCAGAACAAACTTCCCAACACGCAGGACCTCTGAGAAATTAATTTCCATCTAAAAACAAACAAAGCTGAAATAGTTTATGAAGAAACCCCTCTTTCAAGGACATTTCCTTTTCAGTTGCACAATGCAGCTCTTAGCAGGGAAAATAAATAAAACTTAATCCCCTCTGCATTCCAGCTGTGACTTTTCCCCAAGCTGGCTGTGAAGACTAGTTTTTTGTTTTGTTTTGTTTTGTTTTTTGTTTTAAGTGTGCTAGAGTCAACTAAATTCTATTTAATTTACAAATAAAAATTATCCATATGGGACAGGTCTCCCCTAGTAAGATCAGTTCTTTTGCTATATTACACCCCTGTAAATGAACTATTTAAACAATACTCCTGTCTCAAACATGTTGTCGCTCTTTGTGCAAATTTAAGGAACTTCTGGTGTTCGGCTGTCTGTAGCTACAGACCTGCAGCTGAAAGAGAGAACATGAAGGGTGAGAAACATCGGCACCCTTGGAAGTTACTACTGTTGGCAAAAACTACACTCACGACTTGTAACATTTTAGAGGATGCTACTTTTCCTCTCTGTCAAGGTATGGCTACACAGCAGAGTTATTCGAGATAACTTTGCTAGCATCTATATGGAACATAACCACTATTTCAATTAAAAAATCATTTCAAAATAGCAGTTGGCTTATTTCAAATGAGGGAAACCACCTTCCATGATGAATAGCACTTATTTTGAAATATTTATTTCAAAATAGGGGCTGTGTAGAGAGGGAACAGAGCCTGTTTTGAAATAAGCCATAGTGTGGCCAATGGCTCTATTTTGAAATAGGCTCTATTGCATGTAGACGCTATTGCAAAATAGCCAAGTGCTATTTCAAAATGCACTGTGTGTGGCAGCCATATTTCTAAATAAGCTTTACCAGAATAACTCTTCCAGAATAGTTTATTTGGAAATAACGCTGCTGTGTAGACATACCCTTCGTTGCTCATTAGTCAAGACATGTTCTTTTTTTTCTTTTTTTCCCCACCCAATATCCCTGTTTAAGTAGAATGGCTCTTCTGGCTTTTTATGGCTACAGGCATGCTCTGTTTATTATAGTCCTCTAGTTCACTGAGAACTCTATTGAATTTAAAGGAACGGCTCCTAAAGACAGACTTACTAGCTCACAGCCCCTGATTGCTTCAAAATGGTCATTTTCAAAAGCCTAATAAGAACAGTTTCAAGCTGCACTGTGAGTTTCCTGAATGTTTACAGTGAAATCACTGCCGGGTTCTTTAGCACAAACAGCTGGGCTTTGCATGGCCTGGAAGTGTTTGAGTCTTCTCTCCACAAGACATTTGCATCCATCTCACACCAGCTGACCACGATCAACAAAGGCAAAGTCCTTAGCACTGGCATCCTGAGCTGAAGCAGTGCAATAAAACATTAGGGCTACAAACTAACCAGCCGTAGGCCTGGTCACGACCAGGAAGTCTGGCTTTTCTGGCATGCTAGTTACTACAGTAGGGTCTCGCCATTCGCAAGTGCCACATTTGCAAATTCAATTATTCATGAGTGGCATCGCGTGCCCTGGGCTCTGGGGGTGGGAGCACCCATGCTGTGGCTTCCCGAGGCTTTGAGCCTGTCCCCCATTCACGAGAATCAACATTCGCAAAGGTTCTGAGCATTGAACCCTCGCAAACGTTGAGATCCTACTGCATTACCTCAAATGTGATTATGCACATGGGGGCTGTGTCTACGCTACCCCTCCCTTTCAGAAGGGGCATGTAAATGCAGCAGATCAGAAATGCTAATGAGGTGCAGCTATGAATATTCAGCACCTCGTTTGCATAACAGCTGCCGCTCACCGCATCATAAGTGCTGCTTTCGAAATGCAAAGGAGGAAGGGCACTTTCGATAGTGGGGCTTCCTCTAGAAGGAACCCCACCCACACAGCTAGTTTGCACGTCAAAAGAAGCGCTTTGGAGACAGAGTGGCTGCTGTTATGCAAATGAGGCACTGAATATTCATATCAGTGCCTCAGTGTTTTGATCCACTGCATTTACATGCCTCTTCCAAAAGGGAGGGGCAGTACAGGAGCAGCCAAGGGTCAAGTGTCCACTCAGACCAGCCAGTTACGTCAGAAAGGATTAAAGGGAGGTGGCCAACCTTTGTTCATGGCAATTTTTTTAGATGACCTGGGGGGGGGCTGAACACAAAATAGCTCCAAATCCGCCCTCCCTACCCCCTCCCTCACCGGCAGGTTTAACCCCTCTCAGCCCCAACCTGTCCCCCCCCACTTACCTCAGACAGGACCTCCACACACTACCACTGCTGCAACCATGCTGGGCTGTCACCACCTCAGTGCGGCTGTGTGGCTCCCGCCATCCCTCCTACCCACTTCCCCACATACAGGGTGTGCAGCTCCCTGCCCGGCCATGCTGAAATAATGGGACCCTAGTTAATTGGTTTAATGGCTGGATCTCCTGTCAGCCATTAAACCCATTAACTTTAGTTCCAATATTTCAGTGTGGCAGGGCAGGGAGCTGGAGGAGGAGTCAGTGTTGGCAGCCTTTAGAGCCACACGCTGCTGACCCCTTTGCCTCACAGCTGGCTTTCAAAACGGCGCTGCTGCTGGCTCCATGGGCGGGCTGCAAAGGCTCTGCAGGCCGGACTTTGGCTCACGAACCACGGGTTGGTCACCCCTTCATTAAAGCTTCTCCAGACAAGGTGCGAAGTTGTGGGTTTTATTAGACACCATTGAAACATTTTCAAACATAACCCATTTCCTTGCTCTAGGTAAGACCAGAGGCTCAAGTGTTGCATAGAGCCGAGCATCTTCCCTTCAGGTCACCATGTGGGAGGAACATAGTGAGGTGTTGAACCTCTTGTTCCACCAGTGAGGCCACTGGGCCAGAGAAAGCCATTTTGGAATGGACAGAAGTCAGTCTGTTGACACCTAGTGGGGCACGTGTTTGATAAGATGCCTGGGTGGAAAAAACACAATTTTGGGGTGGTCAACTTCCAGGGGACTTGATTTTCTGTGGGTGAGTGCTCAGCATTGTCTGATAGTCACCTTTAAGGGTGAACCAGATTTTTACAGATGGGACACAAAACAGTACTCCTCCCCCACCCATCAACTGCAATTGCTTTACAACTGTAATGGGAAAACATCTCTGGGAGAGCTACCACCAGTGTGTACACTTCTCTGTGTACAAGGGAAGGGATTTTTGACTGTCTTTTAACACAGTTTAGCATCTGGAAAAAGAACCAGCCCCCACGTGACAATCAGAGACCAGACACCATGAGTGGAGAGCAGGTTTAAACCCTGAAAATAAGCAGAGACCCATAGCAAGCACTTGCTGATTACCAACATATTTGACTTGTATTCTACTAGACTAGGGCATCAAAATTGAAATTCAGTTTTAAGATCCACTTTTCACTATGCCCACTTAAGGCATTTCTCTTTGCTCTAACAAAACAAAAACCCCACCCTCTCCTGAGTGGGCCGTTTCATTCTGCTTTCCTTTCACTCAATCCACTTAGGTTGCAAGCAGGAGAAATGTTGAAAACCACTGGTTCTGTAGATTCACAAGGTTAATGGACAGTGATTTGGTTTTGGTCTTGATATTGAGATTGATTTTCTTTTGAGAGCTTTGACAGTGTAAATTCTGGACCACAAGAAAGCCAAGTTCCTTCGACTTAAGTCTGTTCAGACAACTTGGAAAAAAATGCAAGTTCTCTGTTTAAGGGATCTTCAAGTGTTTGATGCCCCAAGTTTGCTCTGCATTATAATCTGACAGGGTGCACCCTTCAGATTCTAAATATTAATAAAACAAATCCCACTCTTCTCAGCAGCAGAGTGTAGTAGATGGAGCACAGACCTAGGAAACAGATATTGGCTTTATTCCCCAATCTGCCACTGTGACCCTGGGCATGTCACTTCACTCCCCTGTGCCAACATCTCCCTTTCTATCTTTTTTCTTGTTTAGCTCAAGGTCACAGCTGTCTATTGATTTGCACATTGGGCCCTTTGATTTTGGTCAGCGCCTCCAGGTGCTACCGTAACACAAAATCATCATCTAAGAAAATGCAGTTTAAAGAGACGTGACCTTGTACTGCTGCTGAAGTTGCAGATTGCATCAGCAAAGGAAGCTGATGAGATGAAAATGTTCAAGTCTTGCCAGGCAGATTTCACCCATCTCGCCAATTGCATTTGTTACTGTCCTGAATTTAACTGCACAAAGCTTGGAGCATGGGGGAGAAGAAAGAGGCAAGCAATCCTTCATCCCTCCCCAATGGTGTTGGGTATTTTTTTTTGGGGGGGGGGGGGGGAGGGCAGGGGGTGTAGTATTCAGCTTGTTCAGCACATGGTCCAGGAACATTTCCTCCAGGTATAAAAACCTGGAAACCATGATGAACTTTGTTGTAGTTCACAATGTTTTAATGTTTTTATGATCTCACCAATGTCCCAAGAGTTTTTGTGCTTCGATCTTTCCTTCTCTGCTCTTTTCTCAGGTCATCTTGTTTCTTTGTTGCTTCCTGTCTGCCAGATCAAATCTACCGCCTTCCTAGACACCCAGGACTCTGTCTTATCTGCCACACCTTCCCCTCCAGTGTTTTGCTCCCTGTTCATCAGTGAAGTGGCTATACCTCATAGAGCAGAAGCTCTTCACATGACAGCCTCAAGAGCTTTGCATGGCATCTCCTGGCATGAGTGACTCCCTGGATTTTGGAATACTTGGGTCTGGCTGAACACGTCCTACAAAATGAGAGGAAGTTCGTGTTTTGTGATTCTGATCAATGCCCTGTTATGATCCTAGGCAGAGCCCATCCACAACCACTACAGCTCCAATAACTTAGCAGTGGGTGTGGGGAAGCTTTTATCTAAATATGTGCAAGTGAAACACCTGGAACTGTACCAGTGCGGTGGCTGTTTTGGGAGAGCTTAGACTATCAGGGAGAGCAAGGATGGAGGACAGTTAGAGCCCAGTCTGCCACTAACATGCTAACTGATAACAGAAAAAATAAAGTGACAAAAGTCAGTTAAAGTTTCTCCCTGATTTTCAACTGAATTTTACTTATTCATAAACCAAAGAGACATCAAGATTGAAGCAGCATATAGTGAACGTTACTGTCATACACAAGGGGATATGGCAGGACATTAAAAACGGAAGATACTGAAGTAGGCACCTGTGTTGAGATGTTCAACTCTCAGGTGAGAGCCCAGGCTGAGGCGTGCGCTTCGGAGGCCAGCAGTCCAGCTGCCCGATTAGAAGCGGGATGCTTAGTTTAGGGGTTGGGAAAAGAGAGCGCCCAAGCCACTGGTTTGTACTCATGCCACTCAGTTAAGGCACCAGTCACAGTGACAGGCTTTCTGAACTAGAATTGGGACTGGCTAGACGGGCACCAGAACCCATGCCTGGGGTGGGCCTGGATGTAAGTGTCTGCTGAGCTCAGAAGGGGATGCAAGCACACACACATTTCCCTCAAGTTCCCCTTCAGCTTAGGAATCACAGACCCAAATGTAAAAATTGTCAAATGGAATTTATTACGACATTCAGCTATGTCTGTCAGTCTACATCCAACTGTACTGCTAAAATTGAAATCATATCACAGTTCACGTTAAGAACACCAGTTTTGGGAAAACACCTCAGAGCCAAGCCTAGTGTATAAATAAGTGACTAGTTTCTTTTCATATCAAAATTCACATAAAAAAATTCCTTCCCCTGCTTCCCCCCAACCCCGTCCCTACTTCTAGTGAAGCCATGATGGATGTAAAAATTTAACATGGACACACGTGTGTCAAATAAAGGTGCAAGGTCTATTAACAGCTTTAAAAGTGGCATTTGCGGTGTTTGATCATACACGTCTGTACTCATTCCCAAAAGTGCAAACATTGCCAGAGTTTAACACTGTTTTAATTCAAAAATTAAACGTTACACAGGATCAAACAGTATTGCAAGGCCGCTATCTGTGCCCTAAAGCTCATCCCACTTTCTCCTGCACTTTGTAGTGGAGGCAAAGTGTTCATTAGAGCTTTAGTTTACTTCACATGGCCCCTACTGTGCATAATAGATTAACAAAAGTTTCATATACATCAAAATATTGAAGACTCTGTCATAAAAGTCAAGAGTCTCTATAGATTACATGAATGCAAAAAGTAACTGCCCCACCAAAAATGCCCAAGCATACACGCCATGTATTAGAATGCTTCCATCTCCCAAAACAATCAATGCTGCTAAATCTTTGATTTTGTCAGTAATCCTGACTGCGCGCCAGTCCTCCATGCAGAAAAGGAGTCAAAGCACTCTAACATCTCTCGCTGGTACCGTGGGGGACAGGTGAGTTTGGTTCTCTCTCCCCACCCCGAACACAAGCTAATTGTTCAGTCTCTTTCACACCTCACATCCCCTATTTCTCCTTCCTTCCCTTCACTCACCCCCTAAAAATACTATGTCTGTTTTGTTTGCTTCCAGTTTCTCCCTTCCTCACAATTCAGAGGCAATCTGTTGAATCTCATCAGAGCTGCTGGTACACAGTAGCCCAGGATATTATAAATACATTTTCACTAACATTAATTCCTAAACTTTTTCCCCGACTGTGGGAGGGTAAGTTCTCTCTGCTGAGTCAGGCACGCATCTCTGCCCCGGGTCTGTTCCTAGATCTTCTGCCACTTCAAAACTGGATTGAAAGTCTCAGGTTCGGAGTGAGAACCTCCTCCTGGATTCCTGCTGGTTCACCCAGCTGGCTGGTTTCCAAAGTGTCACAGTCCAGACTCGGAGAATCATTCTCGGGGTCAGGAGTGCACTCCTGCTTATCTGGCCCTCCAACGGCCTGCCCACTACTGTCACAAGGGCTCTCGTTTCCATTTCTTGCCTCCTGGTGCTCAACACCAAGAGGTCCAGTTGCTTCTTGGTGAAGAGTATTTTGCTCTGCTCCAGGGTTTGGCTGGTGAGCTGGCTCTGGTCCCAGTCCTGGTGCCTGCGAGGGGTTTTTCAGTTGGCAGTGGCACAAGGGACATGTCTCTTGCACGTACAGCCATTTCTTAAGACAACCAGAATGAAAGAAGTGGCTGCATGGTGTGATCACAGCAGATTTCATGTCCTGAAAGTAACGTAAAACAAGATATCACACAACAGCTGAACACCCGGCCCTGTTAGAACCACTCTATATATGCCATCATGCCTCAGATTTACCTTGAGACACAGTCTACAGCAAGAAGGGTAAATTTTTCTACATACGCACCAGGTACCACGGAACCGTCAACAGGCACATAAAACCAGGAAGTTTCCAGAGGAAAACGTAGTAGAACTCAGGTACCCAGCAGAGCCATGAAGCTGAATGACAAAACAACTGCAACCCCATGGAATTTAGCCCCACCCTGACTAAAAGCTAGCACCACGGAATTGTTATTTACAGCTATTTGTGGAGTACAGGTTACAAAGTACTAATTGGAGAGACAAGCCCAGTGGCTAAGTCCATGTGTAACCACCATGGTGTGAGAGCAGTTGTGCTTAAAAGAAACCATAGGGTTTTTGTACGCAGAGCAAGCTTTTGGTGTAAACAAGCATTTCAGATCATGGACATGGAGTCTGAAGCCAACCCAATCTTCATAAAATCCTGTTGGATTCATCCCCGGGTTACTCTTTCACTTCCGTTCATAACAAACATGATTTTCCCAGGGAGGAAAGCAGCACATTTTCACCCCACCTCACTTTCTGAT
The DNA here is from genome assembly GCF_033958435.1 of Carettochelys insculpta. Taxonomy (NCBI): domain Eukaryota; kingdom Metazoa; phylum Chordata; order Testudines; family Carettochelyidae; genus Carettochelys; species Carettochelys insculpta. The sequence goes on from NC_134151.1 coordinate 38,025,398, forward strand.
AGCATTTCCAGTATTAACTTCTAATTTCCTTCCTTTTGTTGGTTTCAGGTAAACTCTTAGTCTTACAATAATTAGGTTTCTTTTTCTTTTAGAAAGAGTGTTTTAAATTAAGCAAGAATGGGAATTAACAGTCCAGGGAGGTTGCAATGTTTGTATGAAACAATACAATACATTGACTAGTTGAGCACATAGTGTCTTACAGGAGGGGTAAGCGAAATCTCCCCAGTAAAGGTCAGTTTGATTTTACTACCGGCCCAGCTCACTGGAAACGTTTATGAATCTCAGACACTTTCCAGAGCATGACACTTGTTTTTAAATCTCTCTTCAGTTTCGACTAAAGCAACAGAAAAAGAGCTGGTTCTGGCATGCTTCAGTTCCCTAGCTTCCATACGAGTTTGTCCTAGGTTTCCAGTGCAATGACTATCCTCAATTTTGCACTAAGCCAAATTACATATAGAACTCAGTGGGGACTGGAACTGAAACATAACCGAAGCCATGGCACTGGTCACACCAACCGAGACTAGAACTCCAGACTACCCAAAGGCATGTTAATAAGAGTCACTCCCCTACAACTTCTCCTACTTGAATTGCATACCTGGTAGCAGATGGCACAAATATCATTGTGCTGCTCCAGCTGCTCCTCTGTGGCAGTGGGCAGTGATTTGATCTTATTCACAGCATCCCTGCGGAGAAGAAAACTTTTCCACCCTAGCTGGGCACGGAGCCACACATTGTAATAGGAGTGGATGAAGATGATCATTGAGCCCATCACAGTCCACTCCCCAAAGATGGTCTCCGAGACGCCGTATGCCACAACGCAGAGAGCCACGAGGAATTCCAGTAGCCGGTACGTGCCGTTTACATAGTAAATCACATCATCCATATTTTCCACCGGCTCTTTCCTGAACTCTTCTACCATAAACAAAACGTAAATGAAAAGTGTTCCAAGCACCTGAAACCACATGGAATTACAGCTTTAGTGTTCAGGTCGCGACGATAAGCAGCTGTGGGGCCCAGCCCTATAGTCTGAGGCGGTAGCGGGGCTGGCCTCTCCCTGGCGGTCATGAGCCGGTGAGCGGCACCTGGACCCTTCTCCCTGCAGAGTTGGGCGCCGGTGCTGAGGGGAGCCCACCTTGCTGAGTACAGGTTCTTCCCTAGAACAGAGTCAAGGAGGCCTGAGATGACAGTACTGGCAAAGGCTCCTGTGCAGCCTGCAGGGCCTCCAGCATGGAGGGTACTGGGACGTGACTTAGAATTCCACTTGCGTTTAGGTGGCCAGGAGGGTGAGGGTGCATGCTCCTGTCTGCCTGAGTCTGGCCCCCTCAAGCTCAACGGAGACTGGGAACCACCTGTCACAGGTCTGCGCTCGTCCACTGCCTTTCTCCCTGAGGTGGGGGTGAGTGATCCCTTGTGTTCCTCCTTGGATTCCTTGCTGGTGCTGGGGAAGGGGTGTAGTACCAACTAGTGGGTGGTATTGGCTGGGACACCATAAGGAAGCCCTCAGTGCCCACTCCAATCCATGCATGGGTGCCAGGGTTAGGGCTGACTCCAGTAGGAGCATGCAAAGTCGAATGTCCTGCTGTGTCTTAAGCTTAAAGGACTTGCAAATTTTGCACCTGTCACTGAGGTGAGCCTCACCAAGACGATGCAGGTAGCTCCTACATGGGTCGCTGATTGGGACAGACCCTTTGCACAGATCACAAGGTTTAAGCCCCAGTCCAGGTCCCTGAGGGGACCAGATATTCTAAATACACTGCGGGTAAACTTAAATACAAAGAATACAAACAATGGGGAGAAGCAACAGCCAAGGCTGGAGCAGAGCTGTTGTGATGCACCATCATGGGCAGCAAGAAGGGACTGAGGGTAGAGGGTGTGCCCAGTGCCTCTTATACCGTGCCAGCGAGGCACCACTCCAGGCTTATTAGAGGTGGCTTCTTGCACTGGTACATGTGGAGAGCACGCACACCTCTTGTGGAAGGGCCATCAGCAAGTACTCATGAACCTCCAGTACATGCCAGAAGGGCTTAACTGGGCCAGTTTGCACCAGTACGTGCCATGCTCTTTACAACTTCCCACTCCTCTAGCATGCAGTACATTTCATGCAGACAAGCCCCTAAAAAGAGTAATATGTACATATACATGGACTGCAAGAAAAGCCATTAAAGGACAAGATTCCAGGAGTTTTTTGAATTGTGAATTCACACCCCCGCCCCCCGCACAAGCAAGTATGCATGCACGTTGTGGACACCATTTTCAGATCGCCTCTCTCATGGAAGTTTCCTAAAATGATGCAACATATGTGCAGTTTGGAAGCTTATTATTGTAACCAGCATGCCCTTGCATGACAGCACCATTTACTATAAATATTTTAGTTCCCTGTGTTCTCAGCCCAGCACTAGAGTACTCTAGCCGCAGGTAGAGATAAATAAAAGATTTTACATCCCAGCTTCTGCACTCTCAAACTCTCCCCAGCATTGTTCTGGTCATATCCCATTACCGTCGGGAGACAAATATAAATGACTGCCATGAGGCGAGCGTGCCTTACCTGGAGGGAGGTGAGAATACTGCTAGAGATAATGATCAGCAGCCAGAAATCCATGTGGAAAAACTGACATATCATGTAGGCCATGTATGCTGGGAACACTAGTAAGAACAGGCACAGGCTGACCGCACGGAAATGTTTCCACAAGCTCCTGCAGAAACAATACAGTCGTTGGGATTCAGACAACTGGAACCCTCTCACTAAGGTAACAGTGGCTTATGTATCTGCTGAAGGCTTTTACATTAAGAATTCTTATCTACCTGAAGTACAGGATAATTCACAGCACAGAAAGACAGTTATTCTAATATATCAGAGAGGTAGCCGTGTTAGTCTGTATCCTTGAGAACAAGTAGTCCTCTGGCACCTTATAGACTGTCAGATATTTTGGAGCATAAGCTTTCGTGGGCAAAGACCCGCTCCATCAGATGCATGAGTGGGCATAGGGGAGGAGTGTTCCAGGGGAATATCTAAAGAGTGGGGTCCCAGTAAAACAGAGGGTCACAGCTGACAAGGTCTATTCAGTCAGGGTGGAAACGGACCCTTAGTCGTGTGTATCAGGAGAGGAGAAAGAAAAGTCAGATCAGTCAGGGGGGAGGTGGCCCACTGCTAGATTCTAATGTGGAGGTGTGAACTTCCAAAGCAGAGACACTGCTTTTGTAAGGGGCCAGCCACTCCCAGTCTCTGCCTACTCCTTGCTGATGGAGTCAAATATGCAAATGAATTGCAACTCAGAGATTTCTCTCTCCATTTGATTTTTGAAATTTTTTGTTGTAGGACTGCTACTTTCAAATCTGTTACTGAGTGTCCAGGCAGACTGAAGTGTTCTGTTGCCATTCCTGAGGTCTGATTTATGTCCATTTATTCTTTTATGTAGAGACCGTCCCATTTGGCCAATGTAAATTGCAGTGGGGCATTGCTGGCACATAATGGCATATGTTATATTAGTAGATGAGCCGCGAAAGGAGCCCGTGTTGGTGTGGTTGATGTTAGGTCCTGTGAAGATCTCATTGGTGTAGATATGTGAGCAGAGTTGGCAGGGAGGTTTGTTGCAGGGAATGGTTCCAGGTTTAGAGTTACTGTGTTGTGGTCTATAGTTGCTGGTGAGAATTTGTTGAAGGGTGGCAGGCTGTCTGTAGGCGAGGACAGGCCGGCCTCCCAAGGTATGGGAGAGTGAAGGATCATTGTCCAGGATGGGTTGCAGATCCCTGATGATGCGTTGGAGGGGTGTTAGCTGGGGGCTGTATGTGATGGCCAGTGGTGTTCTCTTGTTTTCCTTGTGAGGCTGGTCTTGTAGCAGGTGGTTTCTGGGTACCTGTCTGGCTCTGTCAATCTGTTTCTTCAGATTGTAAGGCTGGCCCCTTACAAAGCAGTCTCTGCTTTGAAAGTTCATACCTCCTCTTTCGAATCTGCCAACGGGCCACATCACCCTGACTGATCTGACTTGCTCTCTCTCCCCTCCTGATGTATGTTACTGATAATAGGATACTTCCACCCTGACTGAACAGACCTTGTCAGCTCTGGCCCTCCCTTTTACTGGGACCCCACTCTTTAAATACTCCTCTGAACTATCCCCCCGCCCCCAGCCCACTCATGCATCTCACGAAGTGGGTCTTTGCCCACGAAAGCTTGTGCTCCAAAATATCTGTTAGTCTATAAGATGAAACAGGACTTTTTGTTGTTCGAGTTATTCTAATGGACGCTTAGTATTCTTCTGCCCTGTGCCATTCTTAGCATCATGTGGGAAGTCTCCCTCCAGAGTGAAAGAAAGGCAAAAAAGGTAAAAAACTACAAGTACGTTACATAGGTCTTGCCACAGAGGATCAGGTCAGTAGTTACACCAGTTGACTCATGTCTCTGAGACGATTGTTTCAGACAAAAATCCAGGAAATCCTTTTAAAAAAAGCTGTGGAATAATCTGCTCGGAGGCAAACATGCTATGAGGCACAAAGGCTTTGTAAGGTTATTTTACAGGCTGGCATAACCATCTAAGTTCCCCCTTAAAACTGTCTCAGACCCTTTGCTAGGCTTTACAATAGCCTGTGGAACTCTCTGCCACATGACGACACTACACTGTGCAAAAGAACTTCCTTTTACCCATGTTAAGTCTGTTGCTCTTCAGGATTAATAGGGGTCACCTTGTTTTTAATCAAACACGGTGAAAAGTATTTATTGTTTACATATTTTTTTAAAACAACATCTTTTCCAAGGCTCTAGTCTTAATAAAATGTATCACGCAAGTTAAACCTCAGCCACCCTGAGAAGTGTTTCACAGAAACTCAGCCATACAGCCCATCCACCTACTTCCTCAGTAATCAAAGAAGCATACCCTCTGCCTTCTCTGAAAATGCTTATGACCAGGTGTCTTTTGCAGTATACTCCAAAAGGCACCAAATTCAGTGAGAATTTTCTATACCTCTATCATATCCCCTTTTAACTAATTTCTCCCTTATACAATGCTAACCTTTTCACTTGCACCCCAGCTGGAAATCCTTCCAATGCCTCTAGTTATTACTTGCTATACTGCTCAGCATTTCTCTCTGATGTATTTTATAACAATTCAGTCCCAGAAATAAGAGGGACTGAAACTGACAAATTTTAGCAAAAGGGAAGAAAGAGAGGGGAACTACGTTAGCTGGACTGCAACAAAGGGTTAGAAGAAAAAAATCCCAATGTACTGAATTCTGTAAATATGTTTGTTATTTCTGGGGTTGTGGTGAGCAGCTCTCTTCCCAGCCCATTAGCTCAGAACTCCCTAAAAATTTAGCTTTGGCACTGGAACACACAGTTACCGTTTGCTGCTCCCAGTGACTGATTAAGAGAACCGGATACTCCTCTCTTGGCTCTACTCCCTTTGCTTTTATTAGTATACTGACCGTTCACATAGTGCAGAGAAACTGTTGACCACAAACAACCTCTCAGCCAAACAGACTCACTGGATATAAATAAACTTCCTCTTTTTTTTTTTTTTTTTTTTATTAAAAACAACTCTTACAGGTTATGTAAGGAGAAGAGACACATGCATTTAACATAGGAAACAGTTTCGTGCCAGAATACCAAAGACAAATAAAGCTCCTCAAAATACACAAAGAAATCAAAAGGTAACAAAAAAGCCCAGCAGATCAAAACACCCACAAGAAACCTGTGAGACTCCATTTGTCCACTCCTTAGATTCTGTCCAGATATTTCCCATTCCAGGCCTATAATCTCTGCCCAAGGGCTGAAGTTCCGGAAGTTATTCTAGGGATTATTACAGTAAAAGCCCCATTATCTGGAATTCAGGAAACCAGAAAGCTCCATTACCTGGCATTTCTGATTATCTCCCAACACAAGTCTTCAATGTAGTAACCAGGACTACCTGTACTGCGCAGGAAATTATTTAATCACACATAAGGCACTCTACTTTTATGCAAAAACAGCAGCAGACAAGCAAGGAAGTTGGTATCAGGGATTTATTCAAAAAGGCATCTTCCAGGGCGCGTCAGAGCCATTGCAGATTCAGCCCAATTTCTTACACCTTCTACATCTACAATAATAATTCATGTTGATACTTATGACCCTGAGGCACTGCAAGATCCTGCTTTCTGAACCACCAAAATTAAATTATGGTCAGCTAGTTCTAGCAGTGATTTTAGCTTTATCAAACTGGGGCTACACCATGCATCACCCACAGTGATATGCAGCATCACAAGATAACCTACTGTGTCGAGAACTTTACCTACTTGTACCAAAGTGCTTCAAGAAACTGACCACTCTGCAGTGCAGTGCCACCACTGGATTGGTGAGCACCTGTACAATGTTTTATACTTTACCAATGAATTACCAGGCTTCGAAGGATTAGAGTACAATATAATGAGTAAAGTGTAACTTAGTAAACTGGACTCTTCGATTAACTGACACTCCCCCTTTCCCTGACATGTCGGATAACAGAGCTTTTACTGTACTTCACTGGGGGCATGTGACCCCCAGTAACTTTCCTTCAGAAGGAGGAAATATGCTGCAAAGCATCACTGTGCTGGCGTACACCACTGTGCATGTGAGAGAGAGAAAAATTGAGAAAGGGAAGGGAGCGAGGAGAAGAAATGAGAGGGTCTGCATACTAACCTATTTTATTGTTTAGTCTTCAAGAACATGGACCACCACAAACTTACCTGTTTGTAGCCCGCAAGGCTATTAGGCCATACATTAGGGTGCTCACCTCTACAAAACTTTTAAATAGCTTTCAGTTTGCAAAGTGCATCTCTTACTTGTCCCTTGAAGCTCCCAGTGCCAGAACAATGGGGTCAGCAATCTCCAACATGGACTGAAGGATGGATGCTACCACAATGAAGAGAATAATACTAAGCAGAAATGCCCGATGGACAACCTGAAGCTCGATTAATCCAGTCTGCACTGCCAAGATCAGGAGAGTGACTCCTTCCGTCATCCCCCTGCAAGTTGGTGGGAAAAAGTGAAAATACAATGCAGAACATTAATTGTTTCGCTTCAACTTAAAAGAAAAGCCTGGCATGCATGAAATCAACAGTTTGTCCTAGCCCCTTGTTTCTGATTCAATCTTAAGATTTCTTTCTGCCTTCTACTACCTCAGGGAATTAACATGGATACATTTCTTTCAAAAACACTGCTTATGCATCTCGGTAGCTTGCAGCAGCTTCACTGACTCTTTCTGTTTAATGAATGCAGTGGTGCTGTATCCATGCTTGTCCTAAGATATTAGAGATGCAAGTTGGGGAGGTGGACCAACTTCTTTTGGTGAGAGACAAGCTTTCGCACTTACACAGAGCTGTTCTTCAGGTCTGAGCCTAAAGAACAACAACTCGGGACAAGGAATTTCTTCACCTGCCTTCTCTCTCTTTTCCTTTAATACATTCCTGTCTGGAGCGCTACCACTTGGGCAGCTTTTGAAAGCTGTGCATTCAGAGTTCCATATGCAGCACAACTTCCAATGTCGCTATCACAAACTCTAGAGTAAGGAGTCCCCTGAATGTCCCACATTTGCTCTTTTGGTTCTGATGTCAAAAGTGAATTTAGTATTCCTAATGAGCAGACTCTGACAGCGCTGTCTGGCAGCAGTTACGGCACAGCATACTCCACACATGGCTGCTTTCTCCCCTACGCAGTACTTCTGCCCCATTCCTGGGAAGTGTTGCTCCAAGTCCCACTTATTTATCTCAGAACCCAGAGTGCAAACATGTCCTTTGCTTGTGGCTTGAACCACGATCTGGCCTCCAGGTGAAAGCCAACATTACTAACCCACTGGGCCACCAGCGAACTCCCCATTTTATATCAGACAGTGGTGACAAGCATCAGAGAAACAAGTTGCCAATATCCTTTGGCAATTTCCCACCATAACTTCTAACTAGTCTCAGGAGGGGCAACCACGGGAGTCTGTAGCGTCACAAAACACCGAACAAGCAGTCCTGTAGCACCTTAAAAATGAACAATTTCATTTATTACATAATGGCCGTGTCTGCACTAGCCAAAAACTTTGAAATGGCCATGCAAATGGCCATTTCGAAGTTTACTAATGAAGCGCTAAAATACATTTTCAGTGCCTCATTAGCATGCGGGCAGTCACGGCACTTCGAAATTGACGCGGCTCATCCAGACGGGGCTCCTTTTCAAAAGTCCCCTTATTCCTATGAGCAGATGGGAATAAGGGGACTTCGAAGTAGCCGGGGTCCTTTCGAAAAGGAGCCCCGTCAATTTCGAAGTGCCACGGCCGCCTGCATGCTAATAAGGCGCTGAATATGTACTTTAGCGCTTCATTAGTAAACTTCGAAATGGCCATTTCGAAGTTTTTGGCTAGTGTAGACGTAGCCAATAAGTTTTAATGCGTAATTAGGTCTTACCATGAAAGCTCATTAGCTAATAAATAAGATGGTTAGTTTTTAGATTGCTATAGGAGAACAACTCTTAATTAGTCAGTGTAAATCTTCTCCAGAAGATTAGCTTGGTTTCACATGTACTAACATGGACAGGAGGGGAAGAGAAAAGTGAGGGAGAAGTTAATTAGTAAGTTAAATTATAACTATGTAACCATTTGTTTTTTCTTAAATATTTGAGGATTCTTCCAGTCACTCATTTGAATGAAAATACTGAAAAAACCCCAAATCCCAGCAGCATGGCATGTATGTATGGTAGAACTGCATGACTGCCATTCTAAGACTCATGGTAGATATTTCTATCTCAAAACTTTTAAAATAGAGCATTTTGACTAATAAGTAAGAAGCCAATCAGAATTCCTATGCATTTTAAGGGCTTGAGAATGCTAACGGTTTAACAAATGCCACGCTCAGTTCTATGATGCTAGGAATCTGCTGTTGAGCACTTACCTGTTCATAGCAGGGTCATTCATGAACGCTCGGTAGCCCTGCAAGTAAAACTTGCAGAGAGTCAAAACTCCCAAAGCAACAAAGGAGACTGTGAACACCAATCCCAGGAGCGAATATGGAGTGCTGCAACATTCTGCAATGCTGGGGGAAAACAGCTTAATTAATATGAAGATTTCTTCAATTAAGAGTCTGAACCAGTTTGAAGTCACACCTGGATTTGCTGAAACATAACGTGAGGTGCACCACAAGTACATACATGTTCTTTTACTGACACCAAGTTACATGACAGTACAGCCAGCTATTTTCTCCTCACATATCAAAGATTCACTGTTACTCAGTCACAGATGCGTAGTTATGTGCAGTGCCTTTTCTGCAAAAGAGGGAGCCAGTACTCAGCCAGCTCCCTGTCAGTCTCATGACTGGGGTTGCTGAGGTGCTGGAACTTAGTACCGGCACCAAAAAAGCATTAGTTATAAGTAATGGCATGTGGTTGCCCATTGCTCAGACTGCACTTCTGAAGAGCCCCACATGGCGGGGCTGTCTTGCTTGTACTTTAACAACGACCACCACATTCTCAGGCATGGAAATGTAATGCATGCATTTCAATTTGGTTACCACAAGGGGAGGCAAACTTACTCCTGATCAATTGCATTGGTCAGTCCCGATCCACAGCAATATTGCCAGGATATCAGAACGGAAGTTACTATAAACTGCTCATATAAATGGTTATTAAAATGGCTAGTAAACTGCAAAGTTCTCCATAGTTACGGGCTGTAAAGTGATGTGAAATCTTGACGTTCATCATCACTGCTGACCCACAAAAGAGGTCTGGTACAAACTTCAAACACACACTACCAAAAAGATACACTGTCTTCAAACACTTCTCTGAGAGAGCAGAGGGCAGGCTCTCTCAGGCCTGCTTCAGTCCTGACATGGTACTACAATGAAGTCAAAAGGTGAATCCTCAGCTGCAGCAAGAGCTGAGTACAGCCAAGTTTGAGACATGTAATGGAGCTGTTTCAGTTCACACACCCTGGAGCTGGTTGTCTGTGGTCCTGGTTCTGCGGTCTAGAGCAGTCTCAGTGTTTCTCCTGAGTACAAACACCCTGTAACAGGAATCACACTGCTCAAAATCAGCAGAATGCAGTGTACAATACCACCTCCAACATCCAATGGGAGCAGAGCTGGAAAGCAGTGACGAAGTGCAGCTTTGTGCTTGAATAGTAACGGAGAGGTAGCCGTGTTAGTCTGTACTCTCAATAAAACAAAGCAGCAGAAATGTAGCACTTTAAAGACTAACAAAATGATTTATTCATTATGCTTTGTGCTTGCTTACTCTAAGGCCAGGGAATCCTGAGCTACTCAACTCAGGGCCACATTCGTGGACCTTGGGTTCCTTCACGACAGTCTGTTCCCAAATAAATTATTAGGATGCCACATTGCAGCATTCTAATTCACTAATGGAGCAAGTAGAAGCACAAAGTTCTAAGAATGAACCCATCAGAGATACTGAAAAGAACAAAAGGAAACAGATGCACCGGTACATTTAGTCCATTTCCAATGTTTTTTCCATGGCACCAGAAAGACAACACCAAGCAATGCAGGTCATTTCTTCTTCAAGCATCTGTGTCATATAACAGCTCATGCTGTATTATGTATCATTCTACTTATTCATCAGCAATCCAACATTAAGCTGAAATATTCCTCCACCCCTGTTTGATAGGGTATGAAAGACTTTTGTATCTTAATCAGCTGTCCACTAGAAACTTTAAGGGATAGGTCTCTGGAAGGGATGACTATTCTCCCACAACTGTTCCTGGGCTGGTTTGCCCCTCTCTGTCGGACACGTGTGATGTTTAATATGAAAGGCTGCTGCTATGCATGGTATTTTGAATAACTTCAGGGGGTTTATTTCAAAGTTGTCAGGAATGAAGGAACCATAGTTAAGGAGAAGTCTGATGCTGCACAGCTGACCTAACTCCACAAGACAGAACTTTAACACCTCTACAAAGGAGGCTACTGTCCTTTGTAATGAAGTTTAAGTGGAGATATTTTATCACTGAAAGGACTCAGAGGAGCTTAAAAACTGCAAAGGACTGACTGGAATGCTTCCAGATTTACCCTTATGCCCGCAGGTGAGAGCTTATAACTGCCTGGAAGATTTGGATACTTGCCATCTTCAATGAAGGCTGTGTCCTGTTATTTATTGTCTGATGGGTATTTGTGGAACTTTGACATTGCTCTTAAATGCACTCAGATTGCTCTTACTTGAATCCTGGAGCTTTACAGCTCTAGGAAAGAATTCATTACCGCTAATAAATGGCACATGTTCACAGAGCGCTCTCTTCCCAGAGAGAAGCACTTTTTCAATTTTACTAAGCAGTCTTCTGGCTGACTGGACAATCTTTATCGTCTTGTTGAGCACATATTGCAACTTCCCAGAGCTCTCTCTCTCTCTTCAGAGGAAACACAAGTGGTAAAGCAGCACTTCCTTACCATACAAAAGCATCTTTGGCCAACAAAATACAGGTACAAAAATCTCCTGGTTGTGTGTGTTGCTCCTGGGCAGGTAAAATGACGAGAGAGATGCCCAAACACACATTGGGAAGGATACCTTGAGGAATCATGTCTAGAGTGATGAAAATGAGTCTATAGAAGACAGGGTGGTGCTTTCATGTCTGGGGCTGCACAGAGGAAGTCTACCAAGTACTATTTTGCATCTTGCTCGATGTAAGAGTGTAAACAGCTTACTACCTACTAATATCTTGCTCGACTCTGCTATATTAACAAGATACAGGTATATTGGAGATACTTAGCTGGTAAGTTGTACCTGATGTGGATGGACTGGTACATGATCACTCTCATTCTTGCCCATTTATTTTGTGGCACAACTCCAGAATCTAACACTAGAACTGGAAGTGGTTTAGTTAGACTGCACTAAGTAAACCTGTGCATTAGCTTTAAAATAACCTCAGTAACTGGAATACTGATGGCTCATGCCTGCAAAACCCAACACTGATATTTACACTGAGAGAATTAATCTGGCATTAGTGATCTTTCTTTTGGAGATCTTGTGCATGCTAGCAACAACCACAAGATTTACCAAATGCATGAAGCACATCAAAGTTCCCCTGAAACTGATCTGAAGAACAGAGTCTGTCCCACGAAAGCTCATCAACAAATAAATCATTTTGTTAGTCTTTAAAGTGCTACATTTCTGCCGGTTTCTTTTGTTGGAGTACAGACTAACATGGCTACCTGCCTGTTAAAGTTCCCCTGTTGTCGCATACAAACCTCTGCTCTCCAACTGTAGCCAGACAGAGCATGCACATTACTAAAGCACAGACTTCTGTATTAGACTCAGAGCTCCCCACGGTGCCTAAGTGACTCAGTGATGTGGGAGCTACTGGGTTCTCCCGGCAAGGAAGAGCCATTTCATCATCCCCCAATTCCTCACCTTCCTGCTGTCAAGTGACTCTCTGATCTCTGCCCCTCGTAAGTAGCATCACATTTTCCAGTTCTTCACAAAAAGGGAAAAAAAAAATCTGACTTCCTATGCTGCGATTTCTTCAACTCAATCATAGAACTTAGAGATGGAAGAGACCCGAGAGGTCATGCAGTCCACATCCCTGCCAACTGCTACAGTACAGTACAGTACAGCCAGGCAGAGTCAATATTCTGCCTTGTGCAAAATCAAAACTTCAGCAGAGGTGTAAAATAAAGTTGGGGGGCATTAACTGACAACTAATCACCTCTGCTAATGTTGTAATGCAACACAGGACTGGTGGCATTACTCCTCTTATTATGTAACGTGTACATGCCCCCAGCAGCTCTCTCTTAAGTGGACTCTGAAATCAGAGCGCTTGGGCAGTGTGGTGGACACAGGTTACTCCACAGACAAAAGCTTTACAGAGTTAGGAGATGCTGACTACGTGTGGCTTGCATGGTTTAACAGAAAGTCAAGGAAGTCCCAAATACAGCAGAAGGGTGAAGGGAAAAACTGGGTGAGTCATAATCTAGTGAGGGAAAAACCAGAGAGAATGAAACAGGTTTCTTATGGTTCTTCTAGGTCTCAGACAGATGAATGCCAACAACAGAAGACAAAGAGGTATGAAATTTTCCAAGCATCATAAGCACTGCGAATGTCGATGAAATCGCCAGTAAGAATGTGGGCTGCTAAACAGACACACCCACCAAAAGAAACCCGACAGCAGAAATCATTTGTTTCTGGCCCTGAAAACTAGTTTCAAGAGGAATCCAACTGGGGAACAGAGTAAAACTGAGATTTTGAGAATCATCGGAAAGGAAACCCAAGTGTCTCCTTCTCAAGGAAAATACTTTTTCCCCTTGTTTTCCTTCTGATTCTGCTGATATCAGCGTGGCTGGAATTCCCCAGCGTTGCTGTTCATTGTTAAACTTTCACTTACAGCATGGGCTTGATTAATTTCAGAACGTGTTGCTGCCACAGCTGAAAATACAGCATCAAGGACACAAGAGATATCGACTCCACAACACAAGCCTACGAACAAGTACCAGCGGAGGTATGAGTTAACCAGCCTGAACTGGTGATAGGCTAGATTACTGATTCAAACCTTTTGAAGCCCTATGAAAACTTCTGGAGTACTGAGTCTACACTAGCTTGCTCATCACTGTAATATATTGTATTTGCTGGGAGCTTTTCCACAATTCTGTTAATACCCCTCTGTAGTCAGCTGCTGTGAAGCAAAAGGCTTATCTGAACTAGATGCATGGTGGCTTTGTGATACGGACAAAATCCTTACTAGGGACTAGAATAAAGACAGCTGATTTAAACTTTTCATTTGTGGCAGCCAGCACCTTATTTCAGGAATATAAACAATGCATGTAACAAAACAGCTTATTGTGAACACTGGTTAATTACCTTGTCAGAAAGAGGAAGAGAAGCCTCTCTCTCGAAGCAGGCTGATCTCGTGTGCTGAAGTAAGAGTAGATTTGAAGAGCAAATAAGACAAGCCAGAACACCATGAATAGAACGGGGACCACCAGCTGGTTCCACAAAGACATCCCCAATGCCAGGAGACCATACACCTCCACTACCTAGGCAAGGCAAAGACAAGACCAGTTTGTTGTATTTGTTCACATCCTGTATTTTTACAGGAGATAATAGGAAAAAACAACCCAAAAACATTCATTTGTACTTCAAACTGAGAGTCGGATTCCCATGGCACATGTGAGTCACCTACAAGGATTTTGTGACTTAATACTTCTTTAACCTTTGGTTAAAGGCAGGTGCTTAGCATCTCAGACACTTATTACACAGTACTTGGTCCTGCTATTGGGGCAGGGGGCTGGACTCGGTGGCCTCTCGAGGTCCCTTCCAGTCCTAGTATTCTATGATTCTATTACAGCAAAAACTAAATACCCAAACATTGGCACAGCTGGAACACAAGGCAGAGACAGTCTGGACAGTAATTCACTTGAAGTTTATCAGAGAGATAGCCATGTCAGTCTGGAGCTTCGAGAACAACAAGTAGTCCTGTGGGAACTTACAGACGAACAGGTATTTTGGAGCATAAGCTTTCGTGGGCAAAGACCCGTCTCATGCCTCTGATGAAGCAGGTCTTTGCCCACGAAAGCTTATGCTCCAAAATACCTGTTCGTCTATAAGGTGCCACAAGACTTCTTGTTATTCTTGAAGTTTATGTTAGAACTAGTGACTATGGAGCAATTTTCAGGAAGCTGAATATCCGTTTGGAATGCTGATATCACCTTAGAAGTGACGTGGAAATTATTCATTGCTAATGCTTCCACCAATGGCTTTATTTTAAATCAAAATGACTGTTTCTCACAGCCAAAACAAGAATCACACAATGGCTATGGAGTAATCACTAAGAAACACTTATTTTAAGAGAAGATAGAGAAGCAAAACGTGTACTGTACAAGTACTGGCATTCTACGGTGAAAGAGCTGCAGATCCTTGTGAACACTGGCAAATGTCAGAACACGATAGTAACGTCCTGTAAATGTAACTTCTTGCATAGCTGGCTTAACAAGAAACATATTGGTTTGGGGGCCCAGAAGCAACCCCTGCTCAGGCACTGCAAAGGAGCTGCAATGGCCTCGTGGCACAAGTCCAGCATAAGCAATCATACACAGAGGGGTGCCCCTCTAGTAGTGAGCAGTATGGGGGGGTTCTGAGAAGCTCTGCCACTTGTAGGCAGCCCTTGAAGTTGCTCTAAATTTATATCAGACGCCAAAGTCCAGAATCCAGGATGCAGAAGGTGACAAAAAGCTGCTTTGGCCCATCTTCCCCCAGGCTTCGTCTCCCAAGCTGCTGGGTTCAGAAGTTTAACTAAAAATTGGGCCTGAATACAGCAGAGCCCCAAGTGATGTGAAGGTTGAGTTCCTGGGCAACCTCGCACAACTCACATTTCGCACAAGTTGGGAGGAGCTGGGAGCCAGGCAGCAGCTCACGCACTGGCCACTTCCCTGGCTCCTAGAGTGCTGGGGAGCCAGGAAGCAGGCAGCAGGTTTCCCAGCTCCACAAACACTCCTGGCGGCTGGGAAACTGACTAGAACAGCAGCGCTGGCCAGTTTCCCGTCTCCTGTGAGTGGGGGCAGCTACAGCCCAGCTCTGGGCTGCTGGCTGCTCACAGGAGAGGGGAAACTGGGGCCAGTTTCACCACCCCGTCCCCCCGACTTTAGTTGTTTTAATAGGGAATAGGGTCTAGATTTCCACAATAGTGAGGTCCTTAAAAGGGCGATTTTCTTGGTGTTCCCCCCATCTTCCTTTTAA
Source organism: Carettochelys insculpta (assembly GCF_033958435.1). Classification (NCBI taxonomy): domain Eukaryota; kingdom Metazoa; phylum Chordata; order Testudines; family Carettochelyidae; genus Carettochelys; species Carettochelys insculpta. Next base: position 38,041,047 of record NC_134151.1, read on the forward strand.
ACCACATTATAATCATAATACACAGCCCAACAAGGTTACAACTATCCCCATATGCTGAGGATGGCATAAGTAATTTGCCTCAGAAGCAGCTCATCTCCTCCCTACAAAAAACCAAAAAAAACCAAAAAAAACCCAAAAGTCATTAACATTTCTCCTAATTCCAGTTCTCTCTAACATACATTGCACATTACTATTCTCAGCCATAGCTGCTTATTATTCTAGCAGCATGCTGTTAATACTCCCAAATTGTTCCATAGCCACGCATGACGAGTTATGCCCTTGATTTGCATAGTGAATTGGTGAAAACATAGCCTGAGCAACGCTCCTTGAAGAGTTTGTACTTCAACACTTTTTCTCAAGGCCAAAACAGTCCTGCAATGACTAGTAAACACAGATTTGAAAGACCCTGGGAATCAGTGAGCCCTCAAGAGCCCTCTCCCCCACATATACCCACTTAATTTCAAATCTTTACAGTGATCACAGAAACAAACAATCAGGACACTTACAGTGACTGATAAAAGTCTGAAGAAGAACAGACAAAAATGAACATTCAAACAGCTATCCCTTTGAGCTTGCACATGGTATTAAAGCAACCTCAAGATATGGAAGCGTTCCTAATGCAAGTGCCAAGAAAGAAAGAAGTGTTGAGGGTACATTTATGATGTCACTGTATGTCAAGTGTAGCTTATCAAAACAATTTAAAGTTTAGTGTGAGTTTATTGGTAAGTTACATTAAAATGGATATTTGGGGGCAATTCTTCATGATGTACAGAAATAACACGAAAAATCTCTCCCCCTCTTCCAAAAAAACACCATTGCTGACTTATGCTGTTGGTTCGGTGTTATCAACACAGAAAAGTGTCAAATGTGGACTTACCTTCCTCCATGACTAGGGATCTTAGATTATCTTAAATGACACTTAAATGAATGGCACTGAATCTGACAGTAATATCTTGGGAACCAAATGTATGTTTGGTACCAAGGTTAAATAGGTGGTAAGAAAGAACAAAAATTTCCAAGTTTCAGATGGGCCTTGTCTGCACTAGGGAATTTTACCAAAAAACTTCCCATCAGTGATACTACACTGGGGGACAGCACTGATGGGAATCCCATTGGAGAGCAGGGATCTGGCACATTTCAGAGGTTTCACCATGGGCCATTCTGACCTGCCTCGAGCAGAGAGTTAGGCAACATGGCAGCGAGAACAGCCGTGGCTACAGGATGTTCATCCACATTAGCTGCCTTACCATTTTCACCAGATCTGATGCTCAGGCAGCAATAGCAACAGTAGGATGTTTGCAGGACAAGCTGTTAGCCTAGACAAAGCCATAAAGATTTCCAAGGCAAGATAAAAATCAGGATATTAAAGAAAAACAGAAAATTCCTTTCCACAGAAACCTTTTAGGCCTTCATTATATAAAAGAGCAGAAAAAACAGAGCCACGGGCCCATTTTTTCCCCCCTTTTCCAAGTTACTTTTAAAACACTTTCTGCTCAATAAAAGTTTCCAGAACGGGTGTCGAACCAGACACCTAATTCTGGGCAGTTTCCAACGCAAGGTCATGTAGGTCACAGTGCCTTACACACAGATCTCATTTTCAGAAACAGTGAGGTGGGATGGATTGTTTTCATTGGAGAGGCAGCCCATCTTCATATTCTGCATAGAAACTGCAACCTCAGTCAATTCTCTCTGGATACAAGAAACTTTATTATTCCCAGTCACTTTGCATTTTGCTGGGCCAACACACAATCTGGGACTTATGTCAAGCAGAACTGGAGCACTCTCTTGGGACTGGTGTTCATTCCTGTCACTCTCTGCAGCCAAAGAAAATATAACAACCCCATTATCAAGCTACAAACTGGACCTGTAGCACAGCTGGGGTTTGTACAGTGGGGCTGGTTGAAAAAATTGACGAGTTACTCTGCCCGACAAAAGCCAGGAAATTCCTTGTTAGAAATGTCAGAAAGCTTCCCCTGTGTTCTCAGTAAGCCAGTTTTGAAGTCTCCGTCAATTGACTTGCCTAGCTGACATTAATGAAAGTTACACACATCAGTGAGAAAAATGGAGTGAATTTCTAAACAGATGCTTATGTGTACACAAAGTTGCTAATGCATTTTAATATTCCAGAAGTGTAAGTTATTCACAGTTTATTTTGGGTGTTGTGTTTTTCTGTTGGATCTCTCATTTCCAGTTCAAGATAAGCTATCCTTACAAACTGCCACTTTTCTACATAGGGCATTATTATCTAACCCAGAATTACTGCAATTGTTTTAGTGGGTGCAATTTGCTTTCCAAGAGCCACTTTTTTTTTCAGATTTAGGAATTACGAAGTCCATCTGGGTTTTAGCCGATTAAAAACAGGGAATAACCAAACTGGAGGTCTAGCAAGCCAGGCAATTTTTGTGACCAGCCATTATCAGCATCCAAGTCATTGCGCTATCTGCTAGCCCATGCTTTTGTACTGGGACTTTACATAAGGGGAAGTGGACGTTGCAGAGGCCAGCAAAACATGGAGCGATAGGGAAGCATAATTAGCACCCAAAACTGAAAGACATTTTGCGACAATGGCTTTTTCAGGCCACAGTAGATAAAACAATACCACAACTGGAGCCCATGAGCCTGTTACGACCTGTGTACATCCTACCTGGACAAGCTCTCGGTATGCAGATTTCGCAAGATTATATGGTACTAGAAGATTCGATGCCAGAAAATAGAGCACTTCCAAGCCTGTGAAAATCATGGCAAATTTGTTGATGATAACAATGGTTTCCAGGGGGACGAGGCAGAGCCGGGCCAGCAGAGGGAGCATGTGAGCGGAAAAGAGCCAGATCTGCTTGGTTTTCATGACGCAGGAGCACAGTGTGCACACCACCAGCTGGCCTGAAAACAGGACAAAATCTTTTATAGCAAGCAGTTCTCCTCCTCCACGGTAAATGCATCTTAACTTAACTGCCCAGTACAGCATCGAGCGGTGACCAGCACTGCCATGGCACTTCTGCTAACCACAGCACACCTGATACGAGACCAGACCCTTTGGAGGTTTACACACGATGTTACCCATGCGGCGCAGGAAGGTGTTACAGCAGAGGAAAGGGTGCTGATGCACCGACTATGGATTCTATCTGCTAGCGCAAGGAACAACCTTGAAACAAGCCCTACAAACACTGGGTGAACGATGTCTTCATCCCCTCCCGTTAGCTGTGAGTTTCTGAAGCCCAACTGTGCCGTCATTTCTGCCTAAGAGAGGAGGAAGAGAAGGTGTGGATGGGGGCCACACCCAGAGACAACCTTCCTGTGCCTCAGGCTACGTCTACAAGATAAACTCGAGCTTAAGGCAGTAAGCTCGACTGTACCAAGTGACTGTCTTCACTGTAAATGCCATTAGCTCGATATAGGGAGCACTAATATTGATATCATAACATCACCAGAACCGGGTGGGTATAGTGTCAAGTTCAAATTTAAGAGTCTGAATGAAAGCTAGTGTGGAAGCGCAACGTCTCTGAACCAAATTCATGAGCCTCCACAGGCTGACTAGTACCGCTGCACCTGCCTCCCAGCTCCCCACCCCTTGAGGGAGCCGGGAAACTGACCAGTAAAGCAGCTGGCTCCCTGCTGCACCTGGCCCCTGAGAGCCGGGCAGCAGTGCTGGTCAGTTTCCCAGCTCCCCCAAGCTGCAGGGATGCAGGAAGAAGGCAGCAAGGAGAGCGCTGACAGTGGTGGTGGGGGTGCAGCAGGACCTGGGAGTAGGGAGCAGAATGCAGGGCTGTGAGAACTGTGGGATAGGTTCCCACAATGCGTTGCTGCAACAGTCGATGTTTGGCTGTCCTAGTGTGGCACGACAAACTCGACTGTGTGGACTTTATGGGAAGTGAGGATACTCAAAAATCAAATTAAAAAAACCCAGAGTTCTAAAATGAAATGGATCTGGTAGTGCAGATGTAGCCTCAGTCTAACTGCAGAGCCAAAAGCAGTGGCAGCTGGCTGGACGCCCAGCTCTGAAAGTAGCACCAGCAGTCCAGCAGTAAGGGGTGGACTGGACTATTCATTACTATGTAAAATATGTGCTTTTTCCCTCACTAAAGCTTCTCTCCTGCTCCCTCCCCCCCCAAAACAACATGCTGTGCCCCCCTGCAGTTTGAGAGCCTCTGGTCTAGAGAGTACCTCGCCCTGTCTCAGTGCAGAGGACTGGCCTAGACAATCTACCGAGGTCCCTTCAGTACTACATTTCTGCGATTCTATGGTCTGCACACACCCCTCTCAAGCTGCACTTTGTGTTATAACCTTTCAGTCTATTTCACAGGAACATAAATGCCACATTTCCATCAACTAAACCTAAGAAATTTTCCTGGTCACATTACCTCACATCCTTAAGGTTCTGGGAGAATCCCTTTCCCTTTATCCCCTTCAGGGGAAAACAGTGAAGACCCCTGAATCCCTGCGTCCTCATTTCCTGCTCTCTGCCACGGACCAGTCTCAGCCTTTGTCCCCAGGACATCACACTTATTAGCAAGTGGGAGAACATCTTTGTAGGAGCCCTGGTTAAAACACTGGTAGCACATCACTTGCACACTAACAGTTTTCTGTTACTCAGCTGCTTGTACAGTTGGCTGTGCTCCAGTTACTGTGATTCACGGTAACTAAGGCAACCCAGCCTTACAGACAAAAGAATACCAAAACTGGCACCAATACTTTTGAGGAATCTAGGCACGACGTAATTAGCTAACATGAAATTTTGCCACAGCATCAATTTAGCACCCATAAACTCCACCTACATGAGCATTTTTCCTGTAAAGTTTGTTAGTCAGGAGCAGTGCTCCTTGGAAGCTGAGCACAGTAAACCCCCAATATGTGCAATGTTGACTTGCCCTTAACCTTCCGTTAATGTGAGTCAAGCGCAAGTTGAAATTCTGGGGTTCCCAGGGGCTGGGGGGATAGCACAGCTCCTCTGCCAGCAACCTGCTCCAGCCCAGAGAAGACAGGTGGAGAGACAGCGGCACTGCCGTGGCTTCTCCCCAGTTCCCCCAGACAGCCACAGCTGTCTGCCTGCCCAGCTCCCCCTGCTGGGGAAAGCCAAGGAGAAACTGTGCCTGGCTCCCAAAGCCTCAGGGAGCAGGGAAACTGACCAGCACTCGTCAGTTTCCTGGCTCCTGCCAACCAAGGGGAGCTGGAAGCCAGGCTGCCCCCTGGTTCCTGGCTCCCCACCACTCTGGGAGCCAGGAAACTGACCAGCACTGCTGCACTGTTCAGTTTCCCGGCTTCCTGCCCAACTTGTGCAAAACTGGAGTTCCGCGAGGGTGCGCAGGAGCTCAATTCTGGTGCGACTCAAGGACCTACTGCATTTGTGCAGCTGCTAAGGAGAGATTCAAATGCCATCCAGCCGGTGAGCAGACACTCCCCCCACAGCGTGGCTTTTACTTCCACTGTGGTGCACATAAAAATTTATTCTGCACCTCCCTGGGAAAAAGTCTGTACATGGATGGAAAAGATTAGAGGGGACCAGGAATGTGAAACAACCTTGCCAACGTAAGTTTTACAGACAGAAGTCCTATTGTGGGCAGCACTATGCCTGCGGGAGACACCCTCCTCCTAACATGGCTACCGCTACTTGTTAAGGGTTGCTTTAATTATGGCAGCAGGAGAAAGTGGCTATATGGAAGACCCTCCTGCAGTTCAGCTGCAGCAGTACAACTGTGCTGCTCTAAGTTCTGTAGGGTAGATGTACGTTCTCCTATAAACAGTGTCACTGGATCTCTCATCATTTCGAAGGACAGGACCACAGCTCAAAGTCTCATTTGACGGACAACAGCACAACCTCATTCCCTTACTAATCAACACAGCTGATCGCTTTCTTTGATAGGATAACAAGCCTTGTGGATAAAGAGGGAGCCGTGGATATGGTACAACTGGACTTTAGTAAAGCATTTGAATTGCATGACATTCTCAGCAGCAAACTAGGGAAATACAACCTAAATGGGGATACTATCAGGTTGGGTGCATAACTGGCTGGAAAACCATCCACAAAGAGTAGTTATTAATGGTTCACAGTCAGGCTGGATGGGACTAACAAGTGGGGTTCCATAGGGGTCAGTTTGGGAGCCAGGTCTGTTCAGTATCTTCATCAATGACTTAGCTAATGGCATAGAGAGAATACATTTATCAAGTCTGCAGATGACTGCAATCCAGGAGGAGATGCAACTGCGTTGGAAGATAGTTGCCAGAATTCAAAGTGATCTATGCAAACTGAAGAAATAGTCTGAGGAAAATGGTATTAAGTTCAATAAGGACCAGTTCAAAGTACTTCACTTCGGGAAGAACAATCAATAAGTTTCACATGTACAAAATGGGAAGTGACCCCCCAGGATGGAGTACTGTATAAAGGAGTCAAAGGGGACCACAAGCTGAGTATGAGTTAACAGGGTGATGGTGTTGCAAAAAAAAGGAAACATGATTCCGGGATATAGTAACAGGAGCATTGTGAGCAATAAGTAATTCTTCCGCTCTACTCTGAGCTGAGTAGGCCTCTGTTTGTGTCCATTGTTGTGTTCAGTCGCGGGCACCACATTTTAGGAAAGATGTGGAGAAAATGGAGAGGGTGGTCCAGAAAAGAGTAAATAGAACAGTTAAAGAGCTAGAAATATGACCTCTGAGAGAAGATTAAAAGAACTAGGTTTATTTAGTTTCAAAAAGAGAAGACTGAGAGGGGACATGATAGCAGCTTTCAAGTGCCTAACAGGGTGTTACAAGGAAAAAGGGAGAAAAATTATTCCCCTTGGCCTCTGATGATAAGACAAGAAACAATGGGCTTAAATTACAGCAAGGGAGGTTTAGGTTGGACATTAGGAAAAATTTCCTCTCAGGGGGGCTGAGCACAAAAATAAATTACCTAGGGTAGTTGTAGACTCTCCATCACTGGAAATGTTTAAGAACAGGTTAGATAACTATCTCACAGGGATGACACAGATGGTGCTTGATCTTGCCGTGAGGAGGAGGAGACTGCACCTGATGATCCCTACAGGTCCCTTCCAGCTCTAGTATTCTACGATTCCATAACATGCTAAGCACGTGCCAAGTCAACGTCATGTTGACTGCCTGGCAATACCTGGCAGTCCCTTCTTTTACTTTTGCGATGTGAACACTGACTGAAAGTTACTCGTTGCCAGATGATTTTGCCTGTCACCTGATTAAATAAACCAAGTACTTTATCTTAAGGCTCCGATCTGGACTCCCCAGTCTGTGTTGTGTTGTTTGTCAAGCCCTTCCGAGATAATCTGTAAAGATCCCTGAATGGAGTCTTTATGAAAAGGTACGCCCCATTGCACGCTAGCAAGACTACGTTGGTGAAAGATACCTGCAGACACAGAAAAAAATTGGAAAGACTGTTGGGTTACCTTGGTGAGGTGGTATTATGTGATTAAAACCACTGACAATGTAAGCTAGCGATATAGTTAGTCACAAGAAAGAAACTTGTTCTGAAGGTCACACAGAGAAGAAGAGTGTGTCGTAACAAACCTAATAACCCTCAACTAATCCACTCCCCTGCCTGCATTCTGAAAGCTGCAAACCAGGGGCTGAGGATGCGGCAGAGTAGTGCTTAGGCACCCTGTTTCATGCAGACTTTTAAAGCTCTTCTTCAGGGAAGGAGAAGGGCAGCTGTCTCCTATGGAGCATCTGAGCTCCAAAAGCACAAAACCAATTTTCCCCTCCCAAGACTTCACAATTTGAGCAGCCTGAATCATCTAGCTCATGACCTAATGGAAGACTTGTTGCAAACAAGCTAGCATGGTAAACTTTTCCTCCTAATCATTTCTAATACAGGAGCGTCTGTGTTTTATTTTCTCCTTCTACCCACCAAAAAAGGCTGATGCTAACAAAACTCTCCCTTTCTTCCACATTAAGCCATTATGGTTTTTAAACAGTGATTAAAATAAATACATATTACTGGGGTTGCGTTGTAAGAAGATTCACATCATGGGCAGCAGAGTTTCCAAAGCCACTTAGCTTTTGAACTTTTCCACCTAACGTTCCCAAAGCATGGCACGTTTAGACAACGGGAAAGCCTAAAATGATAGAATTTGCAACTCTGAGGCATATATCAGAGAGGTAGCTGTGTTAGTCTGTAGCTTCAAGAACAACAAGAGTCTTGTGGCACCTTATGGACTAACAAATAAGTACTGCTGATACTGGTCCATTTCCACCTTGCTGAATAGACTGTCAGCTCTGGCCCTCCCTCTTACTGGGATCCCACTCTTTAAATACCCTTCTGAAACCACCCCCTCACTCATGCATCTGATGAAGCGGGTCTTTGCCCACGAAAGCTTATGCTCCAAAATATCTGTTAGTCTATAAGGTGCCACAAGACTTCTTGTTCTCCTAAGGTGTATATGTTGGTAGTCCTAGCAACGGTCAGACAGACACAGACGTGTGGGAGGAAATAGCTCCTGAAATCCCATTTTCAAACACTGCAGACTTGTTTTTACCAGTCAAAGTTTATCATGAGAAAAATTATAAAGTCAGTTCTGGAAAAAGGGGCCTACATATATGCAAATTACTTCTGCTGTTATGAGTAACACTTTTGCAACAGATCGCTCCAAAGCCAACTAGTCAAACTCAGTTAATCTCGGCTTTTCAGTCAAAACTGGATTTTTGTCACGTGGAAATAACTACAGTAAACCCTCAATTTAATGGATTGACAGGGAAGGGGGGTGTCAAATATGAGGTCAGAAGAACATGTGGCGGCTCCAGAGTGGGAGGTGGCAGCTCCTCTGGGCCATGGCAGAGGTAAATCCCTTAATTTTTGGGGGAGTTGGGGGGAATTTGGATTTTACAGACCCCAGCGCACTTTGGGAACAATGTGGTTGTCCATTGTTCCCGAAGTCTGTTAAATCAGGGTCCACTCTATTGTATATTCGAAGAGCCCAGTAATGTTATCTGCATCCTTGTAGGGCCACCTACACAAACTTCTGCACCGTAGAAGACATTTCAGCCTCCAGGCATGTCGACTTCCTGGGCTGTCTGTAATGGGAATCACGTTTTCGCTTCCCTTGGGCTGTTGAGAATGAAAGCTTTGTTCTACACTTTTAAAGACAGATGTATCGTGCACACGTTTGTTAATACTTGGATTTTTATGCCTTTTATATGAGAAACTCAGATTCATTAGAATTACATTGCTCACATAGCCCAGTAACTAAATCAGAGAAAGTGAGTCAGAGAGCTAGTCTATCAATAAAGACAGTAAAGGGAAAATTAATTTTAGGATGCGAAACTGTAAGGGTGGCAACTACAGGCATGTTGAGTTTTATGAACTGAAGTCTTGAAGACAACACAGACAGCACTCTCACTGAACCAAGGGACCTTTTCCCTGCTACAGGACTCTCAGATCCTTCCCCCAGCACGTTCCAGGAGAACCAGAGACAGAAGTAAAATATCCATCATTCACTGCACCAGCATTCTCAGTTCATCAGCTCTTTTAAATGAGCTGTTATTTGCTAGGCAAAACTTTTCACCCACACTAATCACATCTATGCATTTAAAATCCTTCTGTAGGTAAACATAAAAAATACTCTGTGCCTCCAGTGACTGACAGCACATTTTTGCTGCTTCAAGAGGAGTCAGAAGGCCATAGCACAGGTTAACATGCCAAAATTTGTCTTTACCACAACTAAGTAGGTTCATTTTGTTACACAAAAAGAGCAAGTGAAAGTAAAACTTTAACAATCAAGGAAACTGGGCACAGTGAATGTTTTAATTTAAAAGCAAAGTTGCAGCCCAAGGGAATGTGTTTATTAGTGAAGTTGTAGTAAATGAGCCTCCCAAAGATGGAACTACATCAAAAGACAGCATAGACCCAGTTGTCTCCATGGAAAAGAATGTGTCCTCTCTTACTGCTGAAAAAACTATAAATAGTAAGATGTTTAGGCCCAAGACATTTTTTAAAAAGTGCATGCAGAAGAAATTGGGAAAGGAATTAACAATGCCTGCCATCCCTTAGATATTTAAGGTGCACTTACCTATTAAGGCAGTCATGAAACGATTCATGGAGAGAGGTTCTAAATACATTGGCCCTTCATAGCCCGACTCCAGCTCACTCTTAACATAATCCCTAAGGAAAAAAACCCCAAAAGATTAAGACCAATCTAAGCCAGCCTGAAAGGTATTTTCTTCTTCATAAAACATGCACCTTTACTGCACACACTGTATTTAACAGACTGAAGTTACAAGGGAGATTTGGGGGAATAAGGACTATTTCACTTTTCAGCGATGTCTGTTTAAATATTTCCTTTCTGTCCATCACAGGTTGTGTCCTACTGGCTCCATTTCAAACAGCTTTATAACTGGAAGGATGAGAAAAAACATCCTTCCAATTCATCTGTGGGTGAAACTGCTGTCAGCTCTTTCTACTGAACGCTCATTTGTACCACTTTAAAAACTGACTCTTTAAATGTGAAAGTGTCAAATCATATTTGACTGCAAAAGGTCTACTCATGCTTAAAATTTGGGATCCAGCTTCAATACCTTGCTGAATCACAGCCTAAATGAACAAAACTACACGGACCACTCAAAATTCATATTGTAACAAGCAGGGCTCAGTTAAATCAGCGACAGTAGTTTTAACTTGGACATGCAACTCATCAATGGCATGTAATCCAAAGGTACCTAGTAAGACGGGCAGGTCAACAAAACATTTTACAAGAACTTCTTTACTTGAATCTATTATGTATAATGCAATAGTTCTCCTTGGTTCCTTTGCCTTATGATTCTCCTCTCCTATGGTATTCCAGCACTGCTGGTTTGGAGTGAAACATTCCATAAGATGTCATATATGGCTGCCTTCAAGAACTCCGACAAGTTGTTTTCATCACCTGCACAAGTAAATCACTTCCTTGTGTGGTGAATTGCAATTTCCTCAACAGCAATGAGAAGTCCCGTGGCACCTTAGAGACTAAATAGCATATTGGAGCATAAGCTTTGGTGGGCAAAGACGCGTTTCATCAGATGCATCTGACGAAGAGGTTCTTTGCCCACCAAGGATTATGCTCCAATAAATGTGTTAGTTATAAGGTGCTACAGGACTTCTTGTTTTTGTAGACACAGAGTAACACGGCTACCCCTCTGATACTTAATTTCCTCAGTTTAATATATGAAAAGCCAAGCGCTCCCTGCTTTAACCAATAAGAATGTGTTGCCACTGACTGAAGTATGCATGCAAGGAGACAGCAGCTTAAGATATCAGAAGTATGTGCTTCAAGACCAACAGAGCATTTAGGAAAAACAGAATCGAAGTTCTAGGAAAGCAGCCAGGTTTTGTTCTTCGCATACCACCTAGAAGGTGAACTCCTTTTCCACCCCTGCACTCCTGCCTCTGCATCTCATCTGATTTCGCTCCTCATTTTTGCTTTTTGATTCTATGGTTCATAGAAAACCATGGGGAAGCTGAACACCCCGGTCAGAGAGAGAATCTTGGTACAGTCTTTTGGGACTTAGGCACAATCTCTGATCTGGTCCATTTTCCCGCTGGTAGGGTGGGCTGCCTGCCATAGGCCCATTTTCGGGCTCCAAACCTGCTGAGGATGGTGAGGGACTGAGGTCTGCATTGCATCCTGCCCAGCATACCCAGTCTCTCCTACCCTGCCAGGTGGCCAAGATGACGCCTCCCAGAAAATGCACACTTTGCCCCCCGCCCCCTCCACACACAGCTGAGCTCCATAGCAATGGGGGCTGGTGTTTTTGTGGGGAGACAGGACAGTAAACCCTCCTTTTTGCCTCTGCTGCCAGTGACTGACAGGTCTGGCCCCACCCAGGCTGAAGTACTCATGGTAACAGATCTACAGAACTTTGCAGGAAGAACACAAACATTCAGCACCTCCAAATAAAAAGATATATTGGAACAACGTAGTAGGCGCTCTAGTCAAAGCAAAAGCAATATAACTGGTATCCCCATATCAACTGAAAGTCCTTCCCTACCATTCAACATAGAAAACCATGTGATTTAGTGCTAGTTATCCAATACATTCACTGCTGTAGACCAACCATACTTTGGGGTTCAAGCCTGTGCCAGTTAAACATGGAGAAACACTCTCTATATTCTTACTTGATAAACAAGTATCAGAGGGGCAGCAGTGTTAGTCTGTGTCTGCAAAAACAACAAGTCCTGTGGCACCCTACAGACTAACAGATTTATTGGAGCATAAGCTTTTGTGGGCAAAGACCCAATTTGTCAGATGTAGCTTTGCTCATGAAAGCTACTGCTCCAATAAATCTGTTAGTCAAAAAGGTACCACAGGATTCTCTTTGTTTTTACTTGATAAGTTACCTTTATCTACCATAAGCAATTCATCTCATATGCAAAAACACCCTAAAATTCAGAAATTAATCTCATCTAGTGAAACAAACACTTTAAATCTGTGACAGCCCTGCTTGCTCAACACAGGTTTTCAAGTATTATAATAGCGCCAAGTATGCTGAAATGGGCCTCTTCAGATGGTAACCTGCAACCAAAATGCAGGAGGATGGAGGCAAAATCTAGGGGATTGATTCTAGAAGGAAAACTTGTCCTTTTCCTCCCAACACCAACCATAACCAGTTCCCTTTCTCTTCTTCCAGTGGCGGTACTGGCGTTTGACAGGGTGTCTGTGTTGATCACCTCTTCGAGTCCTCAAAATGTCTCTTGGGTGGATTCTGATTCCTCCACAGTATATCTTAGGTCTTTGCCTGGCCCTGTCATGGATCTCAATATTATGGTCAATGCCAGGTCTCTTGCTCCTCCATTCACTCCAGTTCTGGCTCTGGACTTGGGAGCTGTCCTTGAAGGAGTGATGTTTTCCCTCCAGAATCCCTCTTCAGTTTTGGAGCTATGTTTGAACTCTGTCTAGCTGCATGAGCCTATGTCCCCTTTATCTGTGGGAACAGATCCCGGCTTTGTCCCCTGGGGTTTTAAGCGTTGAAAACTTCATCACCACCAAGGTAGCTGGTGATGAAGAGGTCAATGCCCGCTCTAGTGTAGGTCTCTCGTTTTCAGCTACTGAAACCTGGGGTATGATCTGCCCTTGAAGGAGGATGGTTCGATGTTGATTTATCTGGCTATGTCCCTGTAGTGGTCCTCACATCTGGTTTTGAAACGACCCACGTGGACTTCTCTAATTAATGTTGTGTGAGCTGAGCATCCCTGGATTTGCAGGCTCTGCAAGAAAAAAAAAACTTGCACCACACAGACCACGTGTAGCTCTCCAACGGCAGAATATGCACGGGCAATTATTAGGGTTACCATGTTTGACCTTTCGGGAGCGTATCTGCGTCAGTATCTACCAATTCCTGTTGCAGGAACACACTATACATATTATAACCATTAATACAATGTGAATTGGTAAATACTGATACAGATACACTCCCTCTCAGGGGTGTCCTCTTTTTTATATGGTAACCCTACGATTACCCCATATAAGAATCATGTGAAGGGAAGATGGGCAGGGTTTGGAATTCACCATGTGACATGGCGGTTAATGCAAGTTGCTCCTCCCCAATCAACACTCAAGACCACCACTGAGTAGGGGACAGGATTTTTGGGAACGTTCTTTCATTGAACGTGATAAGATGTCTTAACAAATTTAGCTGGAAAAACACAAATGTACACGTCTCTGAAAAGAGTAGCTGGTCAGACATTCCCTGGGTTATGCTGACCACTGTGGTGGTAAGAGGGAACTGAGGAAAGACTGCACCCTTTTGTTGCCCTGTGAGAGTACACAAAGGGGCACAGAGTGCATGCACAGCCAGGAGAGACACCGCTATTGCAGAAACACTCTTCTTGCACGCATGTGTACACCTGCAGTGAATCCACACTGACAGGCTCAAAGAAGATCTGATGGTTTCGTTTTTCTACTGGCTAAACTGCAACAATATTTGAAGGAAGATAATTTATATCATGAGGAGGTAACAGATCTGTAAAGGACTAAATCACAGCATTGTAGCACATTTTTAGTAAGTATTTACAGATTGGCAGAATCCTAATTTTATTCAAAATTAGCAAAACATCAAAAGCAGTGATTTTCTTATTAAATTAGCAGCACAAGCAGAATGATCTTCTGGCAGAGACATTCTGAAGAAACCATGAACAGCTGCAGAGTGTCACAAAGATGCTGATAGGACTGAGTGCGTGCACTTAATTTCGGTCAATTAGAGCTTTATAAAGCTGCAGCTTTTACTTCTCAATTCTACTGGGACAGGGTAAAAACAATTATTTTCTTACTAAATGAAAAGTCTCATATGATTTGTGTTAGAAACTAGGATATAAATATAAAGCTATGAAGAGATTTTCAGATTTCCTTCTGATGGGCATGCAGCTCTAGAGCCAAGCTAGGTTGGAAAGTTAAAAAAAGGAAGCCACTCACAACTGACTTAGGAATAACCTATATTTCTACACAGAGACAATTCAGATAGCACTTACATTTGACTTATATTTGTATGTCCTCACACATGCAAGAAAGGGTCTTCCATTTTTCACAAAGATGCTTTGTAGTCAAGTGTCATAACATACAGCGGCTATCTGAACTAAGTGGGTCATGCCACGATCACTTACTTTAGCCGATCTGGCTCCTCAGTGCCAAACAAGCTCACCAGAACACACCTCTAGGATTCATGTCTTAGGCCATATTAAAACAGATGAAGTTGCATGTAACATCGTTCACATTAATGTATTCCCTCCTCACTGGAGCCCCATAATTCTCAGTGCTGCCAGTTGTGGGATAGAACCACAGCAAAAGTAAGAATTATACAGGGTTCCTTTCTTTAATATAAGCACCAACTTCCAGCACTATTCATAATTTCCAGTGAAAGACTATAACAGCATGCTTTGTGTGAGAGGCTGATGTAACTGTGTATAAAATAGAGGAATATCTATTTTCCGTGAGGGGGCACATGAATCTGCCTCTCAGTATAACTTGCACAAGAACACAAAAACAGCCAGAGTGAGTCAGACCAATGGTCCATATAGTCTAGTATTCTGTTGTCCAACAATGGCCAATGTCTGAGGCTTCAAAGGTAATGAACAGAACAGGTCATCACTGGGTGACCCATTTCCCCTCATCTACTATGAGCTTCTGGCAGTCAGAAGCTAGTAACACTCAGAGCATGTGGCCTCACCCCTGGCTATCCTGGCTGAAGGCCACTGATGGGCCTATTCTTCAAATCAGCTCATTTTTTTTCAACCTCATTATAATTTTAGCCTTTACAACATTCCCTGGAAAGGAGTTCCAAAGGTTGACTATGTTGTATGAAGAGATACATCCTTTTGTTTTTAACCTTCTGCCTATCCGATTCATTGGGACCGTGTCTACACTGGACCCCCTAGAGGAACAAGGGTTCTTCCAGAAGTGGGGGGTTTCCTTCTGAAGGAACCCCATCTACGCGGTAGCTTTGGCTTTCAGAAAAGGCTCTTCTGGAACAGAGAGCTCATGGGAATGTGCAAATGGGGCTTGAGATATTTAAATCCATGCCTCATTTGAATGTCCCGCTTAGCTCATTAGCATGCCCCTTACAGAAGGGCAGGCCCGCGTAGACACGACCTAGGTGACCTGTAACTCATGTTATAGGAATGGATAAACAACAACACTTCCTTATTCACTGTCTTCACACCAGTCACTATTCTATAGACCTCTATCATACCCCTACACCTTAGTCATCTCTTTTGCAAGCTGAAAAGTCTTGTACCACTTCATATCAAAGCTGCTCCATATTCTTGCTCCTCTGTAACTTTTCCAATTCTAAGGTAGCTTTTTTGAGATGAGGTGACCACAACTGCATCCAGTACTCAAGGGTACACCAAAGATTTATACAGAGGCATTATAGTAATTTTTTGTCTTATTATCTATTCTCGATTTTATTATTGCTGTTATTTCATGGACATCCAGGATTTACCATGATGGTGACTGTTCTCATTAATCACATTCATATGTTTTATACGCTGTCAGAGCACAAAGTATCACCAAATGCTTTACAAAACAATATTGAATCAACCCTGAATACCCTTCTTCACATCACCCCATTTTACAGATGGGGAAGTGGAGTCACTGAGAAGTTACATGAGTTGCCCAAGGTCACACAAAAAGAGTAGATATCTGAAACCAGAGCCAGGAATAAAACCCAGACGTTATGACTCAGTCTGTTGCCTTTACCAAAAATTATTCCTGGAGTGGAAGAGCAGCTTTGGAAACAGAAGTTGTTCAGTGATTCAAAAATTCCAAAAGGCTGCACATAGTCAAGTCAGCTGATGTTAAGTAAATCCTGCTGTTTCCCATTTTAACTTGGTTGCAAACCACACTGGTTGCAATTCCCTAGTCTTACTTCCTCACCCATCTTAAACAGCATGACAGTTAATGAACTGCACTACATGCAATACCAAGTTATCAAAATAGGATTTGCTTTTAATTTGGGTTAAATATATTCAGCAACACCAAAAGACTAAATGAAAGATTTAATTTGGTTGGCTGTATCATCTCAGACCTCTCACTTTACATTTTAGCCTCAAACATATCCGGAGTGCTTATTTGTTACTGTAAGATTTATAAACAGAACTACTAATTTCTTACAATAGAATAAAAATATGAATACTCCAGTATTAATAATAGCTTTCAACACTATTACTCTACATTTGTCGCTCTCTCTATGGCTCTTTAGTCTAGGTTTTCTCCCTTATGGAGGCATCAGCAATTTGAAGGGAACAAAAAGTCTTGTTCTGGTGAAACAGAGATGTAGGCACTCGCTCTTCTTGGTCCAACAGAAATTATGTCCATCACTAACCCAATACATTTTCATATTAGAAGGGGGAGAAAACTGCTATAATAGCTAGGGAAGACTGATGAGGGATTTTAAAGTGAAGAGTCTATGGATCTGACAACTCCCACTGAAGTCAATGGAAAAAGATCAGGCCCTATACGTATTTTAACAAAAAAAAAAAAGAGAGGAAAAAAAAAAAATCAATGTCAAGCCTGTAACTTGTTTTCAGCATAAGGAAAGACAGGATATATTCCAGACAGCTAAAAAGACCCCCCTCTTCATGGCTACTACTGGCAAACTCGTAATTAAACTATTTTTCAAATTTGAAAACCAAGTCATGTGAAAATTGTCACACATTCTTACCTGGAGATCTGGTGCCCTGCATACAGCAGAAGTGCAGTCAAAAAGTACAGGTAGAGCTGAACCAGGTGTTGTCTAGGTAAGGTTAGGAGCACAACACTTAAGATGTAACCTGAAGCAGAAATAATAAGTTGAAAGGAAAGATCTGAAGCTTTTTAAACTCTTATGTTACTCCCACTTTTAGAAGTTAACAAAGCTGCTATCACTGTTACTGATTTTTTTTTTTTTTTTTTTTTTTTTTTTAAATCATGCCCGTGGACATAAGAGAGGAAAAACATGATACATTGATACTACTCCATTTACTGCTGTCAAGTTGCATCTCCGTATAACAGTGGTGAAAGTGAGCCATGACATTTCAGCAAAAGTCAAAGTCACCGCAAAACATGAAAACAAAGACAAGAGAAAGACTTCTGTCTCCAGGTTTCCTTCCTCCCATGGGCATACAATTAAGTGTAGACAAATTTCAGCACTGGCATAAAGAAGATGCCTTCATTGTAGGGAATACATATCAGTAAATACATCCAAGTTCACAAAATCATCAAGATACAACAATGTAAATACCCTTAAGCATTACAACAAGAAGTCCCGTGGCACCTTATAGACTAACAAATATTTTGGAGCATAAGCTTTCATGGGCAAAGACCTGCTTCATCAAATGCATAAACATTACATACACTTTTCAAATTCAGGCAAATTGTCTCTTGGTGCCATTTCAAACAAGGGCAAGTTCCAATGGAGCAAATTACATCGTTCTTTACCTCTGCGTGAGGTGTCCACTACAGCTGCTTCAATGGCTGTCTTTCATTTGTGTGACTTGAGGAAAATTCCCAGAGAATATACATCTTTATGGTTCAAGAATATACCCTGAATATTCGAGTGAATAGCTCAAAGCAAGAAACAAGAAGTCGGGTCTTCCTTTAACACCTCTTTCCATCAGGATGCCTAAATAAAGCAGATGTGGCAAAGACCACTTCTCCAGGGATTTGGTGATAACTACCTAATGTCTGGCATGCCCTGGTATTTCTCCAAAAGAGACTGTAGGGACAGAAAGCAGGAGTCCTATGCATGCTATATGGTATTCTGTTTGTCCTTTGTTTTCAGCTCTCTGTCACAGAGTGCAACATAGTGATCCTAATTTCAGAGGTTAATAACTTAACTGACAGGGACTAGAATCCATTCAGCAAGGATTTCCAAGCAGCCAAGATCAAAACATCCCCAGGAGGGCCCATCACAGATATACAGTAAATGCAATTTGTTCTAAAATATCATCACTCTACTTCACAAATTGCCTAACTGGTCACAACCTTTTAAAACTAGAGTAGATTATCCTGTTTTGAGCGTCGTAAAATAGTTCTCAATATAAAACAGTGCTGAGATTCTTGAAGGAGCTCAAAAACAACTAATGTCTTATGTCCCAATATCTAACAGAGAATAACCCCCAAACTAAGGCAAATATTTTTGGCGAAATATTCCAATTCACCTCAATGACCAGCTACTCAGTATTTCTTCTCCCCCATCCCCAGTGATTTCTCTCTACAAAGCTCTATTCACTGAAAAAGCAGCTGGCAGTCAGCCAAAACAAAACAAACCAAACAAAAGAAAAAAAAAAAAGTGTCACACCACAAAATAGCTAAATAATCAATAGTCCATTCAAGCATGTGAAAACTTCCTTTTCCCATGTAATGGTAGACAGATAAAACTTATTCACTTTTTTTTTTCAGCCTATATATGTAAATTGGAACTTGTAACAGCAGTTTATTACATTTTTCTTTATTTTGAGCTTTACGTTCAAATAAATGAAGCATTTGATGGTGCCTGAGGCCTGGCACTGAAACCACTTGTGCTTTGTATGAGCTATATACTTCTAATTAATAAAGCAAACAAATGTTCTTCTGTTTATTTCTTGGCTGAACAGAAAACAATCACATTTTGTCAAACACATGAACTGCAACCACAAGGACTGCTGGGCAACATCATTATTTAAGGAAGAACCCCATGCACTTAACTGTCATGTGTCACCCAAAGAACTAGCTGGAAGAAGGGTCCAACTATTTGGCACGCCTGGCTTACGCCCCACAGATCCAGCAGCAAGTTTTTGCTCTCTTTGGGATACACAAAACTAAGACAATGTGCAGTTTTGCACCCAGTATCAAGGTCAAAGAGGGGCACATCAGGTTACCAAAATTCCATCACCCACTTCAAAACACAGGTGTGCAGGTGATTTCAGCTGGAAATTTTATCCTTGTAAAAGCTGTTCACCTCTGCCAGTTGAGCAGGTGTCTGCTAAAAGTGCCTTGTGGTACCTATTTTATTACTTATTCAGTACTGAACAATCCAATCCAAACAAAAACAAGAAACAAGCATTCCTGTTCTCAAATCCTCCCTCGACTTGAGGTGACAAAAAGGTGCCAAAGCTCTCTAGTCTGGTTTGATTAATTCCTCCAACTCAGAATTTAGAGTTAGTGCTTTCTGTGGTGCTGCCCAATTAAGCTACAACCATGTCATTCCAAGATCAATATCCCACTTCTCCAAGTCTCACCTGAAAAACCCTCCCCTTCCACGTGAGCCCATGATTCGCCGTAAACCCCACATGCGTCTCCCTTCACCTGTGGGCGCAATCTTTCTGTGCTGTCACTACTTCAAGAATTTCTACTTTATCCTTTACCATTTTCACATTTCAATTTAAGAGCTGGAAACACGGCACAGAGTATGAAAGTCACCATATCACAAGTTTAGGGCTATAGCTGAACAGGGCTATAACGAACCCCTGTTGTGCCAGGATTTTGGAGAACATACTGTGCTTATTCCTTCCTTTGTGATCACATATCCAAATTAACAGTGGGGAAAAAAGACCCACAGACACCTCAATGAGGAGAAAAAAAAATTCAAGTGCAAATAAAAGAACAGACCACGAAAGGAGTTTGGAGACTCTTGGTTTAGAGGCCATAAACGACAACAGTCCTCTCAATACACTGAAACTGCTAAGCAAACCAGCAGACGTGAGATTGCTGCAGCAACTTTAGTGACGAATGCTGTAGCTCATAGATTCAGGCCAGAATTTGGACATTAACTCCTTATTTTTAAAGTGGGAAAAATATCCTGTACTTTCCTTTCATTATTTACAATTTTATTTTGGGACTTGAAAATTGGATATTTAAAAACCCATTGCATAACAATAGCCACATTTTTGCAGTAGAGGCCTCACTCCCAGAACCATGCCAACATCATCACCATTTGTGAATGGTGACACCTCTGACATACCAAAAAAACCACGAACATTTACTTGCAGACTGGCTTGTTATAATGCCAAATCATCAGGGCTATATTTCATTCCCTTGTCTTCAGAATACAAGTGCTAAACTTATGATGCAGAGGACACTCCGCTGCAAATAAAAATTAAAGGAGGTTAGACTGGTGATTAAAAGTACTGGATGTTGCCTTCTTAACAACAGACCCCAGTTTAAGAAATGCTACTTTACAATGTGTATCAACTGCATCTTCACTTTACAGAACATGATATTTATGAACCTCACAAATTTCCTCTCTTTTGGCATGGTTACATTTCAAATATATTTTGCCAATTTCCAAAAGTCATTTGAAACCATGGAAGGGTTTAAGTAGTGAATGGACACTTGCCCATAAGAGTCAGTTAAGGAGTTCCTAATCTTTCTCGTTTAAAACCAGAGCAGTGTATCTTAGTGGCTGGTTCTGCAGAGACATATCAAAGAATCATCGCCTCCATAAAAAAACCAGCAGCTCTTCATATTGGTTGGGAGGATGAGAGGAGTCCATATTTTACAGGACTAGGAAGTAACTGCACTGCAGCTTGGATTCGTTTCAGGAAATGCGTTTCCCAGGCCTAGCATATCTCTGCCCCTTATCTCACAGAGGAACTGATACTGTCCCACAACATCCTGTGACATTGAGTGATAGTACTGTGAACCACAGGACATGCATGCAATACAGCATGTCTTGCAACTGAGGCAAATGCAGACACAGAGGCTGTGTCTACCCTTGCATTCCTCTTCCGAAAGAGAATGCAAATGAAGGAAATCGAAAATGCAAATGAGGCACTGATTTACATATCGCGTGCTTCATTTGCAAAATCTCTTTTCAGAAAGATTCTTTCGAAGGAAACAAAGCAGTGTAGATGAAGTGCTTTCAAAAATAAACCCCACCTTCAAAAGAACCCTTCTTTCTGAAACAAAATAGCAAGAAGGGTTCTTTCGAGGACGGGGTTTATTTTCGAAAGAGCCCCATCTACACAGCTTTTTTCTTTTGAGAGAATCTCTTCTGTAAAAGCGATTATGCAAGTGAAGCACAAGATATGTAAATCAATTCCTCATTTGCACCCCTCTTTTGAAAGAGGAATTCAAGTGTAGAGTAGACACCCAGAGTGACAGCAAACAAGGACAACTCAACTGGTGGTCTGTAGCGAACACTTGTGTTATGCTAAAAGAAGAGGACTAACTCACAAAAACCTGATGCAAGAGTAGACTGCAGAGAAGTCAGTCTCGTTGTCAGAGACTTACGCAGCTTAGTCTGTTTATTTTATCCAGGATAAGGTCAAGAGGTGACTATCTATCTGAGGAAAAGGTTTCTCAAGCTCCTTTTATTCTAGCAGAAAATATGAAAATGGTTAGAAGATGACAAGACAAACTTCAGTTTAAAAATAAGGCACAAATATTTAACAGTGATGTAATGCACCACTGGTACAATGTACTTTGGGATGTGGCAGATCGTCTTATCATTTGAAGTCTTTATAGGTAGACTGGATGTCTTTCTAAAAGATCTAAATGGTCTGAGGTAAACAGGATGAAGTTTAATAAGGACAAATGCAAAGTGCTCCACTTAGGAAGGAACAATCAGTGTCACACATACAGAATGGGGACAGACTGTCTAGGAATGACTACAGCAGAAAGGGATCTCGGGGTTAGTGTGGACCACAAGCTAAATATGAGTCAACAGTGTGATGCTGTTGCAAAAAAAGCAAACATGATTCTGGGATGCATTAACAGGTGTGTTGTGAACAAGACACGAGAAGTCATTCTTCCGCTCTCCCCTGCACTGGTTAGGCCTCAGCTGGAGTACTGTGTCCAGTTCTGGGCACCGCAGTTCAAAAAAGATGTGGAGAAACTAGAGAGGGTCCAGAAAAGAGCGACAAGAATGATTAAGGTCTAGAGAATGTGACCTATGAAGAAAGGCTGAAAGAATTGGGCTTGTTTAGTTTGGAAAAGAGAAGATTGAGGGGAGACATGATAGTGGTTTTCAGGTATCTAAAAGGGTGTCATAAGGAGGAAGGAGAAAACTTGTTCTTCTTGGCCTCTGAGGATAGAACAAGAGGCAACGGGCTTAAACTGCAGCAAGGGAGGTTTGGGCTGGACATTAGGAAAAAGTTCCTAACTGTCAGGGTGGTCAAACAGTGGAATAAGTTGCCAAGGGAGGTTGTGGAATCTCCATCACTGGAGATATTTAAGAACAGGTTAGATAGATGTCTGTCAGGGATGGTTTAGACAGTACTTGGTCCTGCCACTGGGGGAGGGGGCTGGACTCGATGGCCTCTCAAGGTCCCTTCCAGTCCTAGTGTTCTATGATTCTATGATCTGCTACAGCTCAAATCAGAAGTTATGGGCTTGATGCAGAAATTTACTGGGTGAGCCTCTACAGATGGTGCCATGCAGGAAAGTCATACTGGCGACTCAGTGATTTCTTCTAGCCTTAACATCTCTGCATTTATTCCATTAACTGAACTCATTGAAAAACAATAGAAATAAACCATTCTCCTCTTATTTCTCCTTGAAACTCCAGCTGGACCACCATGAACAAGTCCTTACCAGGGATTTTCCTAACTGATGGACACAAATCTATCCCCTTCTGATTTTCTAACAGAGAAAGCTGAAAACTACGTGCAACGTCACATAGCATCTCCACTGCTGAGCAAGAAAATCTCCGACACTAGAAATAGCCTGGAGGCACAATTCATGAAAAATTCTCAAAGCTGAAATAACCCACGCTTCCAGCCACTAAGACTAGATATTGCCAAAATCCATATTGGTAGTCTCTACCAGCCAGCAAACAACAGTAGGAACAGGGGGTAGCTTTTTATGCATGCTCCTGTGTTAACTAATACTTCAAAGCCTGCGCATGCGGGATTTTAAAATTTAACACACTTACAGGGAGCCAAGATCTTTGTAAACAATACCAAAGAATGTCTTCAAAAAGAATCTAGGCAAGAGTTCAGTAGAGTAGAGAACCACAAATCAGCTCACTTATGACCAAAGTAATATTTTGGCAGATGGCCACAAATCTAGAATCAATGTACTTTATCTTTAAAAATATCAGGGCAGGCTGCCCAATCAAATATAATTAACCTGAAACATTTGCGCAGCTCGAGCTAGTACGTACACGTTTTTCTCTCTTGGTATCATCAGTTGCTTTGCACAATGCAGAAAATAGTCTGACAAATGACACATGAGCCTGCAGATATGCAAAACAAATCATCAATTTCATAAATCGGGGGTGGTAAAGTTTTTTGGGTCAGGGGCCACTGACCCCAGGGAAAAAAAAAAAAAAAAGAATCATAAAAATAAGAAAAAAATCCTGCAAACCCCCCACCCTCACCCATGTGGCCCATCTGAGACAGCTCACTTGCCTCATGCTTTAACACCATGGGCAGAGGGTGGAGAATAGGGGACAAGATCTCCTGTAAGGACAGATTAACTCTTCTGGGGGCCCAAGGTGGGACCAAAAACGTTCAGTGTGCTGGAGGAGGCTGCTGGGAAGCAGATGTGGGGTAGTCTGGGTGATGGAGGGTACTTACCATTGTGTGCTGCCCCCTCCCGCAGCTGGTGGAAGGACAGCATGCAGAAATTCTCCTTAAGAGGAATTCCAGCCAATCAGAGCAACAGTGGGGCAGTACCTGGGAAAGGAAGGGAGAAAAGCCTATCCGGGCATCGGTACACTGCCATTTCCCCAGCTGGTGGAAGGGGAGGAGCACCATAAACTGAGCCATTAGCTTAGCACAGTTGTCACTTCCATGATGGTCAATTGGCTCATTATTGAAAGAATCAAGTGGCAAGTACCCTAATTATGCAAGGGAACAATTACTACTACAAAATGAATTGCACATCTCTGATATTGCAGGGATCTTAACAAAACATGATTAAGATAATCAAAAGTAATAGAATATAGAGATTTCTTTGGTTTCTAAAGCGGTCACACATTAAGCTTTCAAGAAGCAAGTAAGAGCTAAATTTTGCATTTAAGTTTTAAGTAGCAGTTTGGACAACCATGTTGATTCTGACCTTGTTGGATGATTCAGAAACTATGTTATCGGTATGCAATTAAAGTATTATAGGTCTGCTCATTTTACAGAATTACACCAAGATAATATTTTGAAAAAGTGCATTTAAAATGAACATACAGCTTGAAGTGCACCGACAGCGGGGAACTCAATATATGCAATGATTCTGTTAACTGGGTATTTAAATTAACACATGTTGCTGCATTCTGGAAATGAACTCCAACTGTCACAATAGCCATGAAAACGCTAAAGGGTTACAAACATTCAAACTCTCATTTTAAAGAGCGTGTCTTTGTTATGAAGGTGTTAAAAGCATCAAGTATCAGCAATGTAAATGCCTAAACCTCATGATGGCAATCACTCGTTGCCAAGTATGATCCTCTTCCATGGCACTTGTGGATCCTCAGGCGGCTGATGACGCCTGTCCTTGAACCACAAGTTCTACTGCAGTGAGGACAGAAGTGTCCAGGTACAGCAGGAGGCTGCTGACCATGACCGGAAGCCCGTCTCTCCTTCCTCTTGTGCCTCTTACCCTGCATTTTGAACTTGCTGAGGAGGACATCACCACGCACTACATCCCTCTGGTTTGAGCGACCCTGGGCGAGTGTCTCCCAAATGGTGCCAGTATCGCACTTCTTTAAATTATCTTTCAGCCAGCCCTTATAACGCTTCTGTTGTTCTCTCATGTTACAGTACTCTTCCTTCAGTGGAGGGAAGAGGACCGGAGAGGTGATGGTTTGGCATCAGGACAACGTGACTAGTCCAGCGGAGTTGCCGATAGATGATCGTCGCTTTGATACTGGTGCTCTTCACCTCTTCCAGAACACTAGTGTTGGTGCATCAAATCTCCCATTTAATCTTCAACATCTTGCGAAGGCAGCACTGGTGATGCTTTGAGGACTTGCAAGTGATGGCTGTAGGCCAGAAGGGTACTTTTATTGCTGGTTTCGTATTTCTCATGGAATAACTGCCACAAGCTTTGGGGGGCATCTGTCCTATTGCTTGGTAGAGTGAGAATACTGAATTCAGGACAATTGTAACCCATGGAAGCAAGGTGACAAGAATATCTGCAAATTAGTTCTGTCATTCGCTTCTGCAAACCCTGCCTGAACTTGAAAGCAAAGATACCTAAATAAATGTACATTTGCTTCTCTCACCCTTTACATGTTGGGAGAAATTCTGTCCGGAGTGGATTAATTCCACTTCCCCTCTCAGCCCGGTGCTGGGGAGAGAATAAATTGCACAAGCGGTAGACATTGCTCAGAGGAGGCAGATAAGTCTGGACAGTAAATTCACATTAGCCTAGGCATAAGGAGGTGAAAAATGGCACAGCAGCATCTGATAACAGCAAGTTCAGAAGCCTTCTCATCCCTCAGCCCTCTACACAAATGTAGTATGTGCAGTATTGACTCTTCATTCACCTAATACAGTAAACTCTGTCTTAAACAGCACTCCATCATCTGAAACGCTCAAATAAACAGCATTTTAACCAAAAGTAATGTTAGTTATTTTTTCCATACAGTGAAAGTAAATACAAATAAACATAGGAAAATACAGTAGATGTTTACAGTGTACAATACTACTATTGGTAAATAAAGTACTCTGCATACATTTTTGTTTGTTCTTAATATCTAATTTTTTTTTTTTTTAAGTGTTAATCAGTGTACTCTACTATCCAGAATATCTGAATATCCAGCAAACTCCTGTTCCTAGGGCTGCCGGATATGAAAGAGTTTACTATACTACTGGCTGAGTGATTAAGGTATTAATGACAGTTCGGGAAGGTGCCATTACATGATGTTACTTTGCCACAAATCTATATATTCCTCTTGTCTAACAACTTAAAAACTCTTATCACTGACTGCATCTATTCCAGGACTTAAGATCTGGACAACTAAGAAGTGACCTTTGGATAGAACGAAATCATTCCCTGATCCACTATGAAGAAAGCAAGTTCACCCGTAAGAAAATAAACAGGAGCTACGTAATGCAATTTGTGAGTAGGCTATTTTAGTGCAATAATGACCATAATTCAGAATCACACCGATTACAGATTAGGGCGCTAGACAGTGTTTGCTGTAAGCCACGCATTTGGGTCGTGACCCAGGGGAGAATCAAATGCCACACAGCTGATTAGCAGAATGCCCACAGCCTCCAGCATGTGTTCTATAGGTGATGTACATCCACACATGCCTGAGCGTGCATAAAATTTATTCAGCAGATGGCTGGAAGAAGTTAGTGGGAACATTGGCTCCAGACAATAGCTATTCTCTTATCTCAGCAAATTACCTATTTGCTAGTCAGCATGCTACAGGTTTTCTATCACATCTCAGATGGGTCTGTATTAGGAGGTTCTACGGTCAATTTTAAAAAAAACTCTCTGCCTACACCCCAGCACTCAATAAGTCGATTCTAATTGGCTGTAATGCTGAGTTCCGTACTGCTGACTTCCCAATGAACTTATTTGAAAAAACTGAATTTGCAATGTTGAGCTAAAACCATGTAGATTAATCAGGGTTAAAAAAAATCAATTTTACTAGTCACGGAAACTGTCCCACAATGCCCCTCAAGGTGTCCTTCAGGTGAGCAGGAAGTAGGAAGCCCAGCATTTTGAATCAATTTATTTATGTTTAGCATGGCGATCGCCTCTAGCTACTTTACTCAGCACCAGCACAGAGCCATCAGGAGAGCCAGGGTCTCAGTTCATCTTGTGGGCTAGCTCCTGCCGCAACACAGCATATGGCGGCCTGCTGGTAAGGACCAGAGAGCAGTGCACGAGACAGTGCGGTGTCATGTCCTGCATGGGGTGAAGGCTTCTTCCCTGCACAGAATATAGCAGGAAAGGTAAATTTTTTTTTTCAGCACCTCACCATGTGATTAACCCTCCCCTGGAGCCATGCAGCAGGCCAGCCCCTGCCCCCGCCCCACCACACCATGTGGCGGCTAGGCTGTGGGGGTCATGCTTGTGTGAGAGGTCACGAAACCTTTTTTCTGCAAATCACATTTGTACAGGGGCAGCCCCCCTGCCCCACCCCACAGAGGTGCCATAAAGTTGGGAGTCTATCCCCCACCCAACCATACCATATGGCTCCAAGCACACCATACCATGAAGACTCCAAAGGCGGGAAAGATTTCTCGGGGGCTGGCTGTTGCCAGGGGTGGTGTTTGGTGCCTCATGCTAACAGGAGCTTCTCTAGAGCCCCTGACTCCAGAGGTTTGTGGGGCCGTCCCTGGCCAAAGCTGCCTTGTGGGCTCCCCCCTCTGCCATCTTCCCAAAGTGTGTGGTTTGGGGAAGCTACAAGGTCTCTGTGGTTTCCTCTTCATTGTATTTCACAAGAGGAAAACAGAGACCTGGAGAACAGACACCGTAATTTATGGGACAGACAGCTCCCTGACTTGGAATCCCAGGGCTGGAAGGGAACTCAGGAGGTCATCTAGTACAGCCCCCTGCTTCAAGCAGTAGCAACCCCAACTAAGTCATCCCAGCCAGGACCTTGTCAAGCCGGGACTTCAAAACCTCTAGGGATGGAGAATCCACCACCTCTCTAGGCAACACATTCCAGTGCTTCACCACCCTCCTGGTGAAGTAGTTTTCCTAATATCCAACCTACAACTCTCCTTCTGTAATTTCAGACCATTACTCCTTGTTCTGCCATCTGACACCACTGAGAACAGTTTCTCACCATCCTCTTTAGAGCTCCCCTTCAGGAAGTTGAAGGCTGCTATTAAATCACCCCTCAGTCTTGTCTTCTGTAAGCTAAACAAGCCCAAATCCCTCAGCCTCTCCTCATAGGTCATTGCTGCCCAGCCCCACTGAAGGCAAGAGAATTTCCAGGTTCCTGAAATGTTCAGGGACAATTGTAGCCTGAGCACCTTTCCCAATCGTTTTGTCTCCTGTACAGATTTCTCAAGGTGTTCTTTCCTCAGGGGACCACTGAGGTTCCTGTTAGCATGGCACACATACCTGGAGAACAGACACCCTAGTAGGTGGGATTGACAGCTAGCTCCCTGCCCAGTGAAAGGTGTTCTTCCCCCAGGGGACCACTGATTTTTCAACAAGGGAAGAGAGCCTTACCACTAGACAGAGAGGCTCTCTGTCTTCCCTCTTCTTCTTCTCAGTGATGCTAACCACTGCACACTAATGCTCTCTGGGATTTCCCAGTTCTCCTTATCTCCTTCTGAAAACTGGCCATTTGGCTCCAAAAGGAGGGGAATGAGGGCAATGCACTCTGGGAAGATGACAGTGGATGCTATCAGGGCACATTTGGTTAAAAGGTGAGAGAGTCAGACGACTAAAAGAATATCTCACTGGGTAAAGAGACTTCTGAAAAATGGCCATTTGTTTCGAGGGCAATGCAGTGTGTGAAGATGAAACCACACTCCCACAGCCACTTGCAGGGAATTTTCTCTCCTGTAATGCAGCCGCAAAAAAACTCAGAATGCAATGAGGTTCAGAGAACTGTGGGATAAGTTCTCACAATGCACTTTGGCAACAGTCGAACTTTGGCAATTAGTGTGGGCTGAGAAAGGAACACCTTGAGAAATCTGTACAGGAGCCAAAAGGATTGGGAAAGGTGCTCAGGCTACAATTGTCCCTGAACGTTTCAGGAAACCTGGAAATTCTCTTGCCTTCAGTGGGGCTGGGCAGCAATGACCTATGAGGAGAGGCTGAAGGATTTGGGCTTATTTAGCTTACAGAAGAGGAGACTGAGGGGTGATTTAATAGCAGCCTTCAACTTCCTGAAGGGGAGCTCTAAATTAGATGCACTAAGTTGATTCTGTGGGCAGGTGCAGACACTCAATGTCAACTTTATAAAATCCAGTGGTACAGATTCGGCTGATAAATTCAACCATATTTCTTAGTGTAGAAACAGGGTCAGTTTGTGGAGGCTGCTGCTATGTCTTTAATCAAGAAAGAGCAAACAGAAGTAAGTAGCTAACAACTCAGTCACAGGAAGATAAACTTGCTGATTCTGACAGGAACATCTAGTGCTGTTGGAAACAGCTGGCTGATGTGAGTTAAGCCTGTGTTAGCAAATCGCTTCAACTTAGCACAGTTTTGCTCCCAGTAAGACTACTGTAACTTAGTTAAAATAAATAGTCTTTTAAAATGTACAGTAAAAACCTTTTAAATCAAATTATGGCCTGAGAAGAAAAAGAAACTTTGGGAAGAAACTTAATTGAAGCCTCTTCTAAAAGGCCTATTTCTTAGCACAGGTTTGTGTTCTGTTAATATACAGGTGCCCTCGAGAACCCAGAATAGTTAAGTACTTTGCAAACAGGTTCACCATATTCTGCCGCTCCAGCAACTGAAGTTACACAGTCTCCCAACAGGTACAGTAATGTACTTTTATGGGAGGGGATGAGTACCAATAAGCCATTGACCAAAGCTCTACTGAGACTTGCAGTGACCCCGTATATGACAGGCGTGTGGTGGAGGGGTGGCAGACTGGGTTCCACAAGCCTCCACTGTACTACAGTCTTGTATTAGAAAATGTTACTTCAGTGTTCCTTACATATATGTGCAGTACATGTTAAACCTTTACCAAATGATTTTACTTTTCCTGATTTTACACAAAGGAATGACAATGACCTGGGGCAAGCCAGATAAGTTTGCCAGAAAGGGAAAAAAAAAGTCTTAATAGAGTGATCAATACTTTTCTTTCCAGCAAATCACGTGTATAAAGGCCTAACCGTTAAAAGAGCGTATGATGGATTACACGTGACTGTAAACACACGTTACAGGGGCAAGCAGTGGATGTGGTATATCTTGACTTTAAAAAGACTTTTGATATGGCCTAGCATGGCCCTCTCATAAACAAAACAGGGAAATACAACCTAGATGAAGCAGTAACAACATGAAGACAACAATTTAAATGTGAAAGTATTGCTTGACTATTACTGTTGTAAGATGCAAGAAGGATGAAGTAAAGACAAAAAGGGGAAGAAAAGCAAGATGCCATCATTTTAGTGTTTAAACAGGCAAGCTGTAATACTGTACAAATTACCATGGAGAAAAACTGTTTCAAAGATATCATCAAGTATATTTCTCAAAAAATTAATTCTCTCTAAGATCAGTTTGTAATATAAAAGCAATTACAAACTAAAACACTTGAAAATATTCATTGCACATGAATGTTTATTTGCACGAGCGTCACCATTTGCATTTTAAATGTACAGACTGTAACCTGTTCGTAAGATGGGGACTGTCTGAATGCCTGGTTGCAACTTGATTTAGTTGTAAGTCAATAATACCCTGACACTGTAATCCCTCATGTACCTTGAATTTCGCGTAATTCGGGGAGGGCTTGGGTTGGGGCCCGGGGGGGGGTTAAGCCTGGGGACAGTTAGAGTGATGGGGTGGTGGGAGGGTGCAAATGAGCTGGGGCTTGCAGAGGGCTGGACCCAGGCAGCAGGGGATTGGAGAGGGGGTTGAGCCCGGCCAGGGGGTTGGAGCTGGGTTGAAGCTGGAGCCCTGGGTGCTGGTGAGAGTGAGTTGGGGCTGTGGGGGATTGGGAGCATTGAACAGGATGAATCAGGGCAGGGGGAGTTAGCTGAGGTGGGCTTTACAGCCTCATGCACCTGCAGCAGCTGACAGCTGGAGCCCCACGAGCGCTGGTGGCTGACAGCCCAGCATATGCTGGGGAGGTGTCAGCTGGGGACGGGGCAGGGATTGAACGGGGGCGGCAGTAGGTTGAGTTGGCAGGGGGGATAGAGCCCCTGCACACGCCAGCACTGACTGACAGCTGGAGCCCCAAGCACGGGTGGCGGGGAGGGTGAGCTGGGCCCATGGGAGGGATGGGTTGAGCCAGGTTGGGAGGTTGAATGGGGGGTGTGCTGGGGTGGAGTGGCTGAGTGGAGGGGGGTTGGAGCCCTGCTGGGGTCGGAGAGCCGGAGCCCCATGCATGGGGGAGATGAGCTGGGGCCATGGGGGACTGAGCTAGGCGGGGGAAGGGTTGAACAAGGGTGCACTGGGGCAGGGTGCTTGAGCGGGGGGCGGGGGGGGGGCAGGCTGGAGCCCCACGGGTGCTGAGCCAGCTGTGCGGTAGGGGTGTGATCTGGGGCCACACAGGGATTGGGGTTATTTGGTCCAGGTACCCAGAGGTTGGAGGGGAGCCCCTGGTATGTGGCTGGAGCCTCCAGCTTGTGGGAGGTGAACCGGAGGTTGGTCGTAAGTCACTGTGTTCATAAGTTGGGGATTGCCTATGGCTATTTTAGGCATTGTCAAGAAGGCACTACCCCATTACTCCCACCCCAATGCACACCATCCCCCTCCACCAAAAGAAACCACTAGTAATAATCTTTTCACAGTAAAAAGAACAAGTGTATTCCTACAATTTTCCACAAGCTTCAAGCAGAGGGCCACTTAACCTGTTTTTATTTGTAATCGGGCAAAAATTTAGTAGATAAAATCACTTTCCTACACTTCCAGAGCCAGGATTAAAAACGTAGTTACACTATTCCAAAAACACAGGCCTTCAACGACCTCAAGTTGAGGTATCATTTCCCATAACTGGCTGTAGCTGCAGGTTCTCCTTATCTTCTGGAGGGCAAGGACTATACACCACCATCACAAACATAGCAAGTTAAGTTATATCTTAATATGCTTCCACCCCAAAGTCATCATCTGAGGTTCACAGGAGTTCAAATGCACAAGGGGGAACCAATCTGTAATTGATGTGCATACTGTAGCCCATCACACATGCAACTGCTTCAGCGCTGGTCCTAGAATCACGGTCCTTTCTCCCAAAAACAGGCTCTGACATTTGAGCTAGAACTACGGACCAGGCTTCTAGCTCCAGTTCCCTGAGTTGTGAACAGTTCGTCTAGACATTCCATCTGAAGCTCATGGATTCGTTACACACTCCAGCCTACTGCCAATGCTTGTCCTACTTTGAAGGCTTAAGACTTGAACTACAGCACAGATACAGCCCTTTACTGAGACCCCCTCTTTAAATCCTCCTCAAACCCCACCCCCACCTCATGCATTGACCACATAGGGGTCTTTGCCCACGAAAGCTTATGCTCCAAAATATCTGTCAGTCTATAAGGTGCCACAGGACTTCTTGTTGTTTCAGCACATGTATAGCACTTTCAGCTAAAGTAACAGTTCGAAAGCTGGCTTTTGTCAAGCTGCAGTTCAGATTCCCTTGTTCATCTGTCAGATGCACAGCAGTACCTGATAAAAACCATCACCATTCTGATACTCTGCTCTTCCAACTATGTTCGTAGCATTTCACCCAAAGCAGTTCATATGTGGTATCCACCATAAATCATTCTAAGGCTATGTAATAACCCTCTTTCTAATAATTCACTAGGAGATTCTAGAAAGGAACTTGTGTACCGTGAGGATTAACAGCACCATTTTACTCATTAAACCAAAAGAGACGTTACAACCAAAATATACTATTCATACAACAAGAAAAAATACTGATTGGAAACTACATTATCTCTACAATGTTTTCATACTTACCCACATAATGCATGTTGAGGGCCAAGTACTTATACTGGAAAAGAGGATTATTGTTGAGGCTACTTCTTTGGATCTGCTGGAAGAAGGAGCTGACATCCCATCTGTACAAGACATCCAAGAGCATGATGCTTGGGACCCTCAGGGCCACATTTAGCACTGCCTCCAACTTCTCCTTTGCAGCCATTCTGTTCCTTTTCAATGACCCTGCAGCAGACTGTAAATAGCACAAGACAGACAAAAGTAATCACTCTCACTGTACAGCCAACTATTAGGCTTCATGAATGTATGAGTAGAGAACACTGCGGGCAATATATCAGTGAATGAATTAACTGACTTAAGTTCAAAAATCCAGACAGCATAACTTTTGATTTTTGCTACATTAAGATGAGTTTTTCTACCTATTTCCCACAAGGACTTATTGTACTTTCGGGGGTGGGGGGGGCGGTGTTTGGAAAATGCTCTTGCACTTTCAGAGCATGTTGTGAAAACCCATTAGTAAACATACTCGCATTTAAGAGCCAACAAATTGCAGAAAACAACCTAGAAGACCTCCTTCCAATTAACTTGAAATCTTTCCCTATCGCCGGCTCAGATAAAGCTGCTTTTGAAATGCGTGCCAAGTTAAAAGTAGTTCTTTAACGTGTAGTTCTTTAAAGTGTTAGGCATTAACAAATTAAGCTGTTTTGGAGACAGCTTTTATAATAATGTTTTTGACGGTTCTGAAGCCATGTTGGTCCCCAGATATTAGAAACACAAGGGGAGTGAGAGAGCATCTTTTATTGAACCAACTTATGCTGGTGAGAAAGAAGCTTTCAAGCTACAATGAACTCTTCCTCAGGTCTGGAAAAGGTAACCACGGCAGCAGCACCACTGGAGCACTTGGATGAAGACACTGTTATGGCAAGAACCCAACTTGTGAATCCACCTCCCCAAGAGGCAGTAGCAAGGTAGGAGAGGGAGGCCCCCATGTTGACACAGTGCTGTCTACACTACGGCTGAGATCAGTAACTGCTTCACTCAAGTGCCTAAGCAATGTAGTTATTCAGTGGTTCTCAAGACGTGGCCAAGCTAGCACAGAGCTGCAGCCCATGTGATATCCACAGGGCCAGAGGTGGCACTGGATGTGGTGCCCATGTGCAGCCCACAGTGGTGAAAAGGTCAAGTTATACCAACATTAAGTTAGCAGCGTGGGGCAATACAAGAAGAGCTGCAGGGCCAGAGCAAGAGCAGATCTTTGCTAGAGCTGGAGAAGAGTAGATGGTGTGCTGGGCTGGCTGCTGGGACTTGGCTCTGAGATGAGGGTGAAGAATGTACTGGAGCCATGGAGAAGCAGCCTGGTGAATTACAGCAACGAAGTGGTCATTTAAAGGGACAATGCAAACAAACCATCCATAGTGACTCTTGGCGAGGACCTGGCATAAAGCAACCTCCAATAGCCACTGGGGGAAGTGACCTGGAGAGTAGGGTACCCCAGAGGGAAGAACTCAACTATAGTGACCCAGCTTATGCAGAACATACCTGCTTTCTCAAATGGCGAGTACTAAATGGGACCATGAATATTTATGTTAATTGGAACAATTTGGACAAGCTTGCTTTCCCCTTCCAAATTCACAACCTAAACTTAGGAGTTTAAGAAAAGTGAACAGTACAGTAGAACTTCGGAGTTACAAACACCAGTATGAACTGACCAGTCGACCACGCCTCCAATTTAGAGCTGAAGTACGCAAGCAAGCAGAAGCAGAGACCAAAAATAAAAAAAGCAAATATGGTATGATACTGTGTTAAACGTAAACTCCTACAATATAAAGAGAAAGTTGCATTTTTCTTCCACATAGCAGTTTTGAAGCTGTATTAAGTCCATAATCAGTTGCAACCTTCTGAAAGAGCCATATTGTTTTGTTCTGCATTACGAATATTTCAGTTAGAACGACCTCCATTCTTGAGGTCTTCATAACACTGAGGTTGTTCTGTATTTGTCTCTTGTTTAACTCTACAGATTAAAATTTCTAAACCTAGTTTTAAAGAGCAACTTTGACAACCATAACATGGTGCAACTGACCAGTAACATTTTACAGAAAGTTGCTGCACTGAAAAAATCATAAATGTCACTGAACAACGAGAGATATGGAGATAATCTATTTTAATTTTCTATTGGTGAAAGATACGAGACTGCATATTACATAAACAAAACATCCAGTATTTGAGACATTTGCTTAAGTAATGTCCCCTAGAGCACTGGTTTTCAACACTAGCGTGCTGTGAGAACTGTTAAAGTGTGCCAGGAAATTTCATCAATTTCCCCTCACTGTGGCTCTCTGCAAAGCTGCAGAGGGGTGGAGGAGGAACTGAGGACCTCACACCAGATAGGGCTCAAGCAACAAGGCTGCCTGAGTCCCAGCTGGTGTCGGGTTCATTAACTGCCCTCCACCGATAGCTCTTTGCAGAGCCACCATAAGGGAAAATGCCGAACCCACAGGACCCTGTTTCACACCAGGAGGCAGCTGAAATGCTGAATGAGCTGGTGGGGAGCCAAACCCCACTTCCTGATGTGGCATGGGGGAGGGAAGGAGCCTGTTGTAGCTAAGACACGGTTTGAATGCTGTGTCCTGGCTCCAATGACAGGTGGTAGGGATAGCTCAGTGGTTTGAACACTGGCCTGCTAAATCCAGGTTGAGAGTTCAATCTTTCAGGTGGCCATTTAGGGATGTGGGGGAAATACATTTAAAAAAAATAAGGGATGACACAGTTCCTGCTGTTAGTGTGGGCAACTAGGCTGGATGACCTCTGAAGGTCCCTTCCAGTTCTTTGAGATAGGCATATGTCCAAATGGGCAGATCACAGGGGAGCTTGCTTTCAATGATTACTCATTTACTCAGCATCCCTAGCATGGCATTGACCAGATTTTGAAAATGTGTCTGTGCTCACTATTTAAGGCAGCGTCATCTGTGGTGGATTTGAAACCTGAATGCATTTGATCTTTGTTTCGGTTGTTGCATGCATTGCTATGTTGCAAACCTCTCTACTAAGACCGTAACCAAAGTAAATGTGATGTTTATAAGCAATCGATTCCACTGAAAAAAGTGAGTGTGCAAGGGAATTGGTTGTCTCACTGAAGTGTACCATGTTACTGAAAAGGCTGGGGACTGCTGCCTTAGAGATCTCCAAGTGTTAACACCTAAAATGCAACTGCAGCAAAGATTTAATATGATGTGTTCTTGTAAACAGTAGTAGTAGTAGTACATCTTGGCTGACTTCAATGCAAGAGTTGGAGCTGATTGGGCCTCATGGCCTTCCTGCTTAGGACACGTCGGTGTGGGCAAAATGAATGACAATGGACAGCGTCTCCTTGAACTGTGCACGTACCACAATCTGTGCATCACAAACACGTTCTTCCGAACGAAGCCACAGCACAGAGTGTCGTGGAGACACCCACACTCGAAGCACTGGCATCAACTAGACGTGGTCATCACTAGGTGTAATAACCTCAGAAACGTCCTTCTGACACGCAGCTATCACAGTGCTGACTGTGATACAGATCACTCGCTAGTTTGCTCCAAGCTCAAGCTGAGACCCAAGAAGCTGCACCGCTCTAAACCTGCTGGAAGGCCCCGCATTGACGCCAGAAAGACGGCAAACTCGGAGAAAGCTGAAAAGTTCAGAGAGACCCTCCAGGAAAATCTGCGCAGCGGCCCTGGGGGCGCCGATGCGACATCCTAATGGCAACATCTGAGGGATACAGTTTACAACACGGCCTTGTCGGTGTTTGGAAGAAGAGCTAGAAACACGAACTACTGGTTCGAAGCTAACTCCAATGAGATGATTCCAGTCATTGAAAAGAAGCGCGCTGCACTCCTGGAGTACAAACGCTCACTGAGCCAGAGTACCCAGCAAGCACTTTGAGAGGCCAGAAGAACAGTACAGCAGACAGCCAGGAGCTGTGCCAACAACCACGGGCTCCAGCTATGCAGCAGCATCCAGACCTGTGACGACTTTGGCAATCTCAGAGGAATGTACGAGGGTATGAGGAAGGCATTAGGACTCACCCAGAAAAAGATGGCACCTCTGAAATCCAAATCTGGTGAAGTCATTGCTGACAAAGCCAAACAGATGGAGCGCTGGGTTGAGCACTACTCCGAGCTGTACTCACGCGAGAACGTTGGGGTTGACGCAGCCCTCGATGCCGTCGAGCTCCTACCAGTAATGGACGAACTGGATCAAGAACCGACTGTGGATGAACTGAAGACAGCCATCGACAGCATTGCAGCAGGAAAGGCCCCTGGTCAGGATGGTATACCACCAGAGGTAACTCAAGTGTGCCGCGGACACACTCCTGGAACCCCCACATGAGCTACTGTGCCTGTGCTGGAAAGAGGGTGAGGTTCCACAGGATAAGCGCGACGCTAACATTGTAACGTTGTATAAGAACAAAGGAGACAGAAGCGACTGCAACAACTACCGTGGAATCTCCCTCCTAAGCGTCACTGGTAAACTGTTCGCTCGCGTCATCCTCAGCAGACTCCAGAAGATTGCTGAGAGGGTGTACCCCGAATCGCAGTGCGGATTCCACGCAGAGAGGTCTACCATTGACATGGTCTTCTCTCTAAGGCAGCTGCAGGAGAAGTGCAGGGAGCAGAGAAAGCCACTCTACCTAGCCGTCATCGACCTGACCAAGGCCTTTGACTTGGTCAGCAGGGATGGTCTGTTCAAACTGCTCCACAAGATAGGCTGTCCTCCACGGTTACTCAAGATGATCCAGTCATTCCACGAAGACATGAGAGAAACCATCCAATATGACGGCACATTATCGGATGCTTTCAGAATCAGGAGCGGCGTCAAACAAGGATGCGTGCTTGCTCCGACATTGTTCGGGATCTTCTTCGCACTCCTCCTGAAGCATGCCTTTGGATCTTCAACAGAGGGCATCTTGCTGCACACAAGATCTGATGGGAAACTGTTTAACCTTGCAAGGCTGAAAGCTAAGTCTAAGGTGCGAGAAGTCCTCATCAGAGACATGCTGTTCGCAGACGATGGTGCTGTAGTGTCTCACAGAGAAGACCAGCTTCAAAAACTGCTGGATCAGTTCTCCAAAGCGTGCAAGGACTTTGGGCTTACCATCAGCCTAAAGAAGACAAACGTACTCGGTCAGGATGTTGCTGAATCCCCATCAATCAGCATTGACAACGATATGTCAGAGGTCATCCACGAGTTCGTTTACCTCGGGTCCACCATCACTGACACCCTGTCATTGGACGCAGCTAAGAGCAAGCATGCTAAAAACAGCTGTCTGTTGTGGCACTAGTGGACACTCCAGCTAACCATAAGAACACGCCTTACATCCTAGGTTTGAGTTCTGGTGCCTACCTGGCACATCCAGCTGTTTTTAGCTGGAGCCCAAGTTGACTAATTTAAGGCAAAACATTTTGAAAAACAATGCCCCTGCCTGCATGACAAGTGCAGGTCACGCCAATTTCAGAACTGATAAAATACTGTTGGAAAAGTTCCCAGCAAACTTGTGATTAAAAACTGACAAAGGGCTGACATATTTTCCTTTGAATAGGAGGCTCATTTCAAAGGCTCCAGGCACATTTTTCATCATTTATACCGAGATAGTTGAATTGGTGTTAAATCTGTGTGTATGTACTCACCTGTTTAAATCTGGCTTGCATTAGCTTGCGTCAATAAACTAACAATACAAACTAAATCAAAGTAACCAATTTAAACCAACAAACGAATCCATGCACCCAAAATTTACACTACAGTTAAAACTCCCAAGACCCAGTAGGACTATGGATCATACAGGACCAGAGAGTCCTGAGGCTGAGAGGAGGTGCTAGCCAGACCAGCAGCAAGAGCCCAGGGCAAGGGCAGCCATGGCTGGTCTGGCTGCAAGGGAAGTGGCGGGGGGAAGAGTAGGCTGAGGAGAGGGACTAGCAACAGCCAGGGAGTCCAGGCCAGGAGCAGCTGCAGGGAACAGTGGCTCAGGCTGGTAAGCTGGCAGCTTATTACTGGGGCTGCATGAGAAGAAGCTGCACCCCTCGGAAACTGAAGCCGTGACTGCAGTTGAGACTGCGCGGGAAGCCACGTCCCCAGGAAGCCACGGCTGGGGCTGCGCGGCAAGCTGTGGCTGAAGAGGGGTGCCTAGGAAGAAGGGTTTGGGAAGCTGCTGGCAGGGAGCCCAACAGCAGGGGCTGAGGCCGAGGCCAGCAGTGGGGCAGAACTGATCACCCTTGTTCGGGATGGCTCAGGTTTCAAGGGTGCCAAACCAGGGAGGTCAAACCTGTTTTTTAATTAAGCACATTTAAACTAACTTGGTACACTTTCTCCATGCACACAAGCCTTAAATGCAACAGTTAATTAGTAGTTAAAGGAACACACTAAAGGTGGAATGTTTTAACAACACATTTTGCTGGCTTAACTGATCCCTTGGAAAACAATGGTTTAAAAAAAAAAACAAAAAAAAAAAACCACACCACTGATTTCAGTGAAAACTATTAGTTCAGCTTCTAGGCTACGTCTACACTAGGACATAACGTCGAAGTAGCCTATTTCAAAGTAAGAACTTCGAAATAGGCTACTTCGATAATAATCATCTACACATCCTCCAGGGCTGGCAACGTCGACGTTCAACATCGAAGTAGCCCCAGAGAACATCAAAAAGAGCCGCCCCGGAAGGAAACGCGGAGCATCCCCACACACAAGCCCCTCTTTCGAAATAAGGGGCCAGGAAAGCCCACGGACTGGGTCACAGAGCACACTAGCCCTTCCGGGGCAGCTGCAAGCCGCTCCCTTAAAGGGCCCCTCCCAGACACACTTGGCCTGCACTGCACGAGCACCCCTGCGTTGGTGATACAAGCCTCGCAGACCTCGAGCCCGCAGACACGGACATCCAGCAGCAGCTGGAAGCCCTACAAGCCGCCTGCCGCGGAGCAGCCGCCCAGCAGCTTCTGGAATGGGAGCCCTCCCCAGGAGCACCAGGAGACACCCCCAACCATCGGGCCCTCCTCACCCTCGCCCACCAGGTGCCCCGCCAACTCTGGAGCTACCCGTCCAGCACCGAGTGGTGGGAGCACCTGGTTATGGGGTAATGGAATGATGACCAGTGCCTGTGGAACTTCCGCATGAGCCGGCAGACCTTCATGGGGTGAGCCACTGGCAGAGCTCCCACACTCAGGCACCATGACACCAGGATGCAGCGCACCCTCCCCGTCGAGAAGAGGAATAGCTGTCTGGAAGCTGGCCACTCCAGACAGCTACTGCTCCGTGGGACAGCGGTTTGGCGTGGGGAAGGCCACAGTCGGAGCTGTCCTCATGGAGGTAAGGAGGCCTGGGGCTGAACCCCCTGCTGGGGAGGAGGGCCTGGGTGAGTGGGGCCTGGGAAGGGGGTCACACTCTGCAAACCCTCACAGGCACTATGTTCCCTCCCCACAGGTGGTGCGTGCACTCAATGCCCTGCTGCTGAAGAGGGTTGTCCGAGTTGAGGACCTGGATGCAGCCATGGGACTCCCCAACTGCTTTGGATCCCTTGACGGGACCCACATCCCCATCCGCGACCCAGACTACAGTGGTGGCCGCTACGTCAACAGGAAGGGCTACCACTCTGTGGTCCTGCAGGCCATGGTCGACAGCCGTGGCCACTTCCAGGACATCTACGTGGGCTGGCCCGGCTCTACGCACGACGCCCGCGTTTTCCGCAATTCGGGACTACGCTGCCGACTACAGGCGGGGACCTACATCTCCCAGAGGGAGATCCCTCTGGGGGATACCACCACCGTACCCCTCTGCCTTGTGGCAGATGCGGCATACCCCCTCCAGCCCTGGCTTATGCGGCCCTATACAGGTCACCTCTCTGATAGCCAGGAGCGCTACAACGCCTGACTCAACCATGCCCAACAAGTGGTCGAGCGAGCCTTCGGGCGCCTCAAAGGCCGCTGGCGTAGCCTCCTGGCACGCCTAGACCTGGGCCTCCCAAACATCCCCCAGGTTGTGGGGGCCTGCTGCACACTCCACAACCTGGTGGAAAGCAAGGGGGAGGCCTTCGTGCAGGGCTGGGCACAGGAGGCCCCAACAGCCTACCCCCAGCCAGCCGCCACCCCAAGCCGCCAGGCCCACCAGGATGGGGTCCGGGTCCGGGAGGCCCTAAGGGAGTACTTTGACCAGCGGGCCCAGTGAGCGACGCCCCGGCCATCCCTGCACCCTGCCCCAGCACCCACACCTCACCCTCACCAAAAGCACACGGGACACAGTTTTATTTTTCCAAAAACCTATCATTATTTACAAGACCAAAAATGTCTCCTCTTTTCGGCAAATAGTATTAGCAAATATAAAACAGATTCAATGAAAATAACTATATACAATTGGGGACATCTCTAAAAACTATTACGGGGGGGGTAAACTACAAATAACTATATACAGGAGTGAGGACAACTATGTACGGGGGGAGACGTGGGCATGCCACACATCGGCCCATCGTTCTGGGGCAGGGGTGGAAGGGCGCGAGCCCCGCCGTGCTCGGCTGGCCGGTCACCCTCTCAGCTGGGGTCCCCCGCGAGGCCAGCTGGAGGCCAAGAGCACAGGGAGGTATG
Source organism: Carettochelys insculpta (assembly GCF_033958435.1). Lineage (NCBI taxonomy): Eukaryota > Metazoa > Chordata > Testudines > Carettochelyidae > Carettochelys > Carettochelys insculpta. Next base: position 38,082,529 of record NC_134151.1, read on the forward strand.
GCCGCGGCGGGTCCTCGGCCCCAGGTGGCTCCTGCTCCGAGGAGCTGATGGGTGGGGCAGCAGGCGGGACAGCAGGCAGGACAGCAGCAGGCAGGACAGCAGGGAGGGCAGCACGGAGGACATCAGGGGGAGGCAGACGGGCCACCAGCTCCTCAAACGTATTGGCCACCCAGTTGAATGTGGCCATGAATTCCCGACAGGCCTCCCGGTGCCAGGCGGCCTCCCGCTCCTCGAATTGGAGCCTCCGCTCCATGAGGTCCGCCTGGCGCCGGAGGGCCACAGGCACCTCCGGGTCATAGGTGGTGGTGGTGCGGCGGTGGGCCCATACTGGGGCAGGTGGTGACCCCGGGAGTTGGTGCTCCGGTGGTCTGGGAGGGCTGTCAGGGACCACAGATGGTGCGGCTGCAGAAATAGGGGGAAAGGGAGGCCGTGAGTACCCAGCCTTGACCCATGGCCCACCCCCCCATCCCCCCAAGGGCCTGGGTCCCCCCCCCCATCCATCCCCCAATGGTGCGTGCAGTGATCCTGTGGGTGGCCCCCTCCAGTGGTCCGCCCCCTCCCCTCCCACTAGGGGTGGGGCACGGCACTGTCCATGGGTGGAGGTGCTGCTGGGCACTGGTGGCTGTGGCACCGTCCCTGTGCTGTGGATTGCCCGGGCCATGTCAGGCTGGGGTGTTGTGGGGGGCCCCCGGTCAAGTGGTGCCCTCGCCACATGCTCAGGGGGTCTGTGCCCTGTGGGGTACGTACCTGACGGTGCACTGCCAGGCTCCAGAGATGCCCATGCAGCAGCCACCCGGCTGGACCTGCGAGACAGGATGTCCAGCATGAGCTCCCCGTCCTCGCTGGACCACTCGGTGGCTGGGGTGGAGGGTCCCGGCTCTAGCCGTGGGGGGAGAGGGGGGCAGGGCTGGCCTCTGGACCTGACCCTGTCTCCGAGGCCGGCTGGGGCTCGTCAGCCATGGTGTCAAGGTGGCTGGGGGGGAGGAGGTGCCCCGGAGGCCCAGGATAGCCCTGAGCTCCCAGTAATAGGGGCAAGCGGCGGGGGCAGCCCTAGACCGGCTGGCCGAGTCCCGGGCCCAGGCGTAACCCTGCCACAACACCTTGACTTTACTCCTGATGTGGTCAGGAGTGCGGGCAGGGTGACCCCGGGCAGCCAGGCCTTCGGCCAGCCGGGCGAACACCTCTGCATTCCGCCGCTTGCTCCCCATGACGTGCTGCGCCTCCTCCTCCCCCCAGAGCCCCAGCAGGTCTTGGAGTTCAGGGTCAGTCCAGGAGAGGCCCCGCTTCCTACCCTGCTGGCTGGAGGCCTAGGAGCCCTGGGATGGCCCGGAGGGGGAGCTCCGGGGGCGCTCTGGAGGCTGGCTGGCTGCCATGGTGTCCATCTGGCTGTGCAGGGATACCTTGTGGCGGGGCTGCTGCGTGCACGCCGTCAGCTTCCTGCTACAGGGTTTCCAGGTCCCTGCGGCTTTAAGAGCCGCTGAGTGCAGAGATCATAGAGCCCCGCAGGGGCTGGACAGAGCGTCTCAACCCCTCAGCTGATTGCCGCCATGGAGGACCCCGCGATTTTGAAGTAGCGGGATGCGGATCGTCTACACACACACCCTACTTCAACGTTCAGCGTCGAAGTAGGGCGCTATTCCCATCTTTTGATGGGAATAGCGATTTCGACGTCTCGCCGCTTAACTTCGATTTGAACATCGAAATAGCACACGGCGTGTGTAGATGCGACGCGTGCTATTTTGACATTGTGCTGGCTACTTCAAAGTAGCCGGCCAGTGTAGACGTAGCCCTAGTGTTTGAAGGCCCCATCCTGCAACTTGCTTTGCATTCTAGTCTCCCACTGGTTTCGATGGTCAGAAAAAACACTCTCGGAACCTCACAAACATGTCTTGAAATCAGCAAGAAACTGAAAAGGGATGTAGGTCCAAATTCTGCTCCCATCTGTGAAATTCTACTGGTTTTGGATATGGGGTGCAAGACCAGGATTTGGTTCCTAGCCTCCATTTACACTGGGGATTTAAAAAAACAAAAAAAAGCCCTTATTTTATAAGAATATTGCTATGCAAAGCTTTGATGTTTTATTTAAAACAGAACACGTAGTTGCATCAGAGTCTGTTTTGACTTAAAAAACAAACAAACAAACAAAAACTATTAAAAGGTTCAATGTCAAGGCTAAAAGTAGACCCACCAGCTGTGCTCTCAGTGTGTGCACATCTCAAGGCCCCTCTTATGCACATCTGCTCTGTTTCTGGGAACAAGAGGAGATTTGAAATATAAAACAATTCTGAACTTTTCAGTGAGCTGGATTCTTGTAAAACTGGCACCAGGCTGTAATACAGAAGCAGCGGCCAGAAAGGAAGGACAACGTTCCGTGCCAGATGCGTGCACACACATGCCTATATAAATCCTGTGCTGGTATGAGTCCACACAAAGAAGTCTATACTTTAGCTGAGGACTGACGTATGACCCACAAGAACAGTTCTGTCTCTGGAGCTTTGATTAAACTCTTTCCCCCCCCGCACAACAAGTCTGTGGCAGTGACCAGCAAGGTAAGTGTATAAGAAATGTAAGAAGTCCTGGGGCACCTTATAGACTAACAGACATCTTGGAGCACAAGCTTTCATGGGCAAAGACCCGCTCTGACAGATGCGCGAGTTGGGCGGGAGGGGGGATTCTGATGAGTATTTAAAAGGGGTGGCCCAATAAAATGGAGGGCCGGAATTGACAAGGTCTATTCAGTCAGGGTGGAAATGGTCCATTATGGGTAGTGTATATCAGGAGAGGGGAAAGAACAAGTCAGATCAATCAGAGGGGATGTGGCCCACTATTAGAATGTAATGTCGTAGCGTGAACTTCCAGGGCAGAGAAACTGCTTTTGTAAAGGGCCAGCCACGCCCAGTCTCTGTTTAATCCTTGGTTGATGGAGACCAATTTGCAAATGAATTGCAGCTCAAATTTCTCTCTCCATTTTTGAAAATTTTTGTTTTAGGACTGCTACTTTCAAATCTGTTACTGAGTGTCCAGGGAGACTGATGTGTTCTCCTACAGGTTTCTGTCTGTTACCGTTCCTAGTGTTCAATTTATGTACATTTATTCTTTTACGTAGAGACTGTCCAGTTTGGCCAATGTAAATTGTAAATGTATACTATTAATAATGGGCCATTTCCACCCTGACTGAATAGACTCTGTCAGCCCTGGCCCTCCCTTTTACTGGAAACCACCTCTTTAAATACTCGTCTGGACACCCCGCCCCCACGCATCTGATGAAGCAGGTCTTTGCCCACGAAAGCTTATGCTCCAAAATACCTGTTAGTCTTTAAGGTGCCACAGGACTTCTTGTTGTTCTCAAAGATACAGACTTAACACAGCTACCTCTCTGACATGAGAGCCACGTAATTTTCAAATGAGGGTACATTCTTGTCTTGCCAACAAACAACAGCTCATTAATATTTCTGCAGAGAGGGGCTGGGTATGGTGCAGCTTTGCCAATAACTACACCACTTTAGCAGCAAATGAAAAATTAGTAGTGTGCATTTTAATATGATAATTAGGGACTTGTCAGCACTTCCACTAAGAGCCAGTGTTTATGGTACAATACAGGACCTCAGAAATTTCAAATCATATCAAGACCGAATCTCAAGTTTTACAAGGAATTGGAACCTCAAGCAGACATGGCATCATTGCTATTCGATAAGAACGGCCATACTGGGTCAGACCAAAGGTCCATCTAGCCCAGCATCCTGTCTGATGACAGTAGCCAATGCCTGGTGCCCCAGAGGAGGTGAACCAAACACAATGATCAAGGGATTTGTCTGCTGCCATCCATCTCCCGCCTTCAACAAAAGGCTCGGCACCATACCTTACCCCTTGCTAATAGCCATCTATGGACCTAACCTCCTAATATTTACTGAGCTCTTTTTAAACTCTCAGAGTCCTGGCCTTCACAGCATCCTTGATCAAGAAGTTACTGAGAAGACAGTATTTTCTCCTATGTGATGAAGTACAATGAACTGTTATAGCACTGACAAGATCAAGTGATCTTGCGAACAGGAGAAGGCAGGCTATTTTCACCTACGAGGCAAACGAATTGTTAAATGAAAGCAAAACATTCAGGGTCCAACAACCAACCCAAAATTAAAGACAAATGTGAATTGAAGCCATCAGCAGCAGCTACCACCACTGGCACAGCTCCCGTTGGTGTCCAATGCCTCCCTCACTACTTCCTTCCATTCTTCCCACATCCAATGCGGAGCGGCTTGGTTGGTGCGGAGCGAGTCTGCAGAAGTCTACTCTATCATCTAACCATTCTCTGTAGGGTCTGCCTCTCCTATTCAAACCACCCGTTCTGCTGAATACTAGGGTCTTGATTTTTTATTCGTCACTCATTCTGAAGATAAGCCCAAACAGCTGCAACTTCCTTTGTACAACCTTCTGCAGTAGCTTCCCTTTTGCCTGTTTCTTCCTATATAATTCCATGCTGGTGACCTTCTACATCCATCCTATTCTCAGGATCTTTCTGTAACAACTCCTCTCGAATGTCAATATCCTTCTTTTCGACTCTTTGGTTATAACACGTCTCACATCTGTACAACATGCTGCTGAATACACACCTTTTCAAGATGCTCAGCTTCATTCCTAAGCTAATTGCTTTGCATTTCTAGATCTTATCCATCTCCTTCAAACTCGTTCTTGCTTTTGCTATTCTACTCGTCATTTCCTTCTTACAGTCTAGATCATATGTTATGTTGCTCCCCGGATACGTGAACCTCTCTGCCTTCTCAAATTCAATCCCATCTACACTGATCTTCCTTCCTATTTCCTTACCTCCAAATACCATTGTTTTATCAATTTTCATAATCAGTCTGTACCACTTCCCGCTACCCTTCCTCATTTACAACCTGCACCATTCTTGCTAGATTCTCGTCATCTTCCTCAAAGACAACTATCTCATCCATGAGCCTCAAGTTGGTGATTCTCCTCCCATGCACAGACATCCCTTCTTCCTCTTCCTTGATCTCATCCATCACTCTCTGTGGGGGCATGAAGAAGATACCCGGCGATATCAGATCTCCTTGTCTCGTACCTCTACTCACTCTAAACCAACCTCCCATCTCTCCACATGAAGCTTTCCGAGGTTCCATACCAGTCCCAAGCCCAGATAAAGGAGGATGGTTGATCAGATAAGTGTCAATGCACTGATTAGAGAGATAGCCATGTTAGTCTGTATCTTCAAGAACAACCAAAAGTCCTGTGGCATCATATAGACTAAGAGAACTGTTAGTTCAATTAGTCTATGAGGTGCCACAGGACGACTTCTTGTTCTCGATGCACTGATTGGGAAACAACAGTACGAATAAAATCTGATGCCAGTACAACTAACTGATAAAAGGTCCCGGCTCAGACATCACCCAAATAAACAAGGTCCACAGCACCAATGGAGTGATCAGGGTTGGGTCAATAAGTAGGCTAACGAAAGAAAGCCATCATGGTTAATTACTTAATTCAAGCTATATACAGGCACTACAAAATGCCTGCTTTTCTGCCAAAGGGTGTCAGCAGAGTGGATCATCCCAACATATTATGGGACGAGTGAAAGTTAGTGTGTATTTACCTTACTAGCATAATCAGCAAAGTGGTGAGCCCAGTGCCCAGAGAGAGGGGTTTACTATAATCTTGAAATGTAGAGGTTTCACGTTCCCAACTTCAATTAACTCCTGGAGGCATATGGGAAAATTCCACATATAAGGAGATCAGAATCAATTTTATAGTTATAGATGGGAAAGATTTAATTAATTTATTCCACAAATTCTATCATTAACCCACTACATACTGTTACGTAAACACACACACTGTAGAAATAGAAAGGATGACTTTTTTGCCCCTTTCTATTCCTACAGTGTCAATCAAAGCACCCAATTGTTTCACAGCTGCTGTACTCTTTAAAGGCAGCCTGTAAAAACATGATATGTCTCTTACCTCTTCTTCAGACACAAACAGGAAAAGCCTGTCTCCCAAGAAGCCTGAATTCTGGTAAAAGTTTGTTGAAAACAGGGATCAAAAAATCAACACTGAACCCAATCAGCTAGGGACTGAAAGAAATACAGAACTTTTGGTTTACTTGGGTTTGAACTGGTGATTTATACAGGAAGAGTGGCTGCCTGTTTTGTGAATTACACAAAGTTAGGTGGTGGTTTTGGTTCAGTTCTTTGAAGACAAGGAGAACCCATCTCTAACAATATTATAACAAATTGTGTCTGTTAGACCACTGCCACAGAAATGCCAAAGAGTGAAATGATATGGAGACTGTAACACCCTTAAATCCCATATACCTCTATGTTGCCTAACCCCCAGGGTCCCAAACTGGTGGGTGCACACCCCCCCCCGGGAGGGCATGAAGAAATTCCAGGTGGAGCACAAGGTGACCCAGCTCCCCGCATCAATACCCCCCAACCCAAGAAAGAGCTCAAACTGACATTACCTCCTGCAAACATGGAGGTAGCACCACACTCCCACAGCACGGGCGGGCGGGCGGGGGGGGGAAGAAGGAGAGTGCTGCAGCTGCATGCCAGAGTGGGCATCTCAGGAAGCACATGAACTGCTTCCCCTCCCCAAACTGCTCTAACTACTACCCTGCTCTTCTTTCCCCATGGCAGCTGTGTGCCTCTGGCTTTGCTCTGTGAGCATGTGCTCTAGGCATTCTTGTCCCCCTGAGGAGGCACTAGAGGATAGCTACCTCGATTTTCCTTGAACACAATGATATAAAAATAGTTAGGTGGACTCCCAAATGCAGAGAAAGAAAGCTTCTGTCTAAGCACAAGCCAGCTGGCTAAGGTGACCAAGATTCTGACTGGTTAGACCAGTGGTTCCCAAATTTCTCAGCGTCAGGCTCCTTTTTGATTTTTGAGAAACTGGCATAAGCAAGATAAACATCTGCCCACTATATTTTGGACCCAGGAAGAATATCTATTATTGTGTATCTTAAAAGTGGTTACAGTCCTAATACACAAAATCTCTCTAAAAGACCACTGTTTCCTCATTCCATCAGGCATTACATCACTGCTAGTGAATTTAGGGATTAATAAACATAAAGCTGCTTGCATGTCTTTGAAAATGTTAATCCTGGCATGTCAAAATGCATAGTAGTCCACTGACTAAAACTAAGGCATAGCTGCAGCTTCTCCCTTTCTAGACAGTTGATTATTTAAGACATCTGTCATGGGCAACCACAATAGTGAGTTGTGCAGCATCTTACCAATTAGAAAAATGCATTTCTAATGAAAGATTTTTCTCCCCCTACACTACAAATCAAAAGATACAAAAATCAGAATAATTTTCTATTTTTTCCAGGCTGAAACTTAAGGGATACATTATATTACATTAAAAAAAGTGAACTGAGGCCTAACAAAGGCTTAATTTAAAACAAAAAAAATCTAAGCACAGTAGTCCAAAAGACAAACTGGTAGAGAAGATTTTTGTATTAAAATTAAAGAAGAGCGCTACTGAGGTGACGCACACATATTACTGAGACCATGAAGGGCCTAATTTTTGTTTTTATAAACAGAAGCGAAAATTTCCCATGAAAACATCACAATGCAATCAAACTGCTCATAGTTATGTCAAAGACCTATTTACCTGGCAATCAAGCGCACATATTACTATAATCAAAACAGGTTCGGGGTTTTTTGGTAAGCAAAGCAAATTTTGCTGTGTGCATTAATTCTTAAATTTTAAAAACACCTCCCTTGCCACTAACATGTTGTGCACATGCACAACTTCCTTCCCCTTGCAAAAGGCTGTCGGTGTTGTTACATCTGCAAGGTAAGCGTGATTCTGATAACCCTCCATTTGTCAAAAGCACAAACCCCACATGGGACCATACTCCACGGCACACAAAAGTAACGCACACAAAACCATGTCAGGCCCCTTACTGCAAAAAGTGGAAGACTGAATAAAGGTAAAGAGATATTAGTGACAAAGGCAGAGAAACTTAACCCGACCGCGAGAGCGCCTGTCTCTTACGTAAGCATTGTCACACGCTTTAAAAATAACTGGGCCTCTCCACTTCCACTTTCAGGGCTGGATTTCACAGAGTCTGGCGTCGAGGCCGTTTCTCACCCCGGGCCACTCGCAGCGGCTGCCCTGCAGGGAGCCTCAGAGCCACCCACAGCCCTGCCTCCTCCGCGGAGGGCTGCAAGAGCAGAATGCAAACAGAGACCCGGGAACCAGAGCACCGCAGCCGCCACCGCTCATCCTCTGGGCTCCCCGTCACGACTGCAGCACCAGCTCATCCTCTGGGCTCCCAGGCTCCCTCTGGCAACCAACCCGCCCGCCCCCCTGCCGGCGCCTTCCCAGCCAGGCGCCGTTGCCTGCAGGCCGCGGGCTGACTGCAGAGCGGGCGCTCCCATTAATCTTCGGTGCTGCTGCAAAGCCCCTCGCGCCTCCCCCGGGCCCCGCCGAGCTCAGCCGCGTTTGAACTCCAGTAACCCCGGCGCTGCGCGGCGCGGCGCGGCGCGGCAGGCAGGGAATTCCCCACCACCACCACCACCCCACCCCGGCGGGGTGCGAGAGCGGGGACCGGGGCGAGATTCCAGGGCACCGCGGGGAGTGTGGGGGAGGAGTCCGGGGGCCCCTCAAAGGGGGTACGCGCGCAGGCGGCGGCCCGGGGGCGATCGGGGGTATTGTGGACAGGGCGGAGGTTCAGGGCGCCGGGGGGGGGGGCAGCGCAGAAGGGATTAAGGGAGGGGCGGGGTGTTTAGGGAGCCCCGCCAGGGCAGGGGGGGTTCTGCCCCCCGGGGAGTGCGGGGGCGACTGGGGGCTCCCGGGCGCCCCTCGGGGGGGGGGGAGGGATCTGGGCGGAGAGAGGATCCGGGTGTGGGATGGGGGCGGGGGCAGGGTCCGCACCCGGGAGGGCGCAGGGGTAGATCCCGGGGGCCCCTCAGGGAATCTGGGCGGGGGACTCCGTGGGCCCCGGTGGGTGGAACGGAATGAGGGGGGGACCCCTCGGAGAGGGACTTCGGGTTCCGGAGGGTTTGGGGGCGGAGGGGCCCTCGGAGAGGGACTCGCGGGGCCGCGCCGGTACCTGGGCCGATAAAGTCTCCTCCCCGGGCGAGCGGATCTCAGGGCCGCGGCTCCGTGCCCGGCCTGCGCTCGCTCAGCGGGGGCGGCGGCACCATCCTCCCGGCGCGGCTCGGGGCGCCCAGACCGACCGAGCGCCAGGCCCTGCTGCGCCCGGCTCCGGCCCCGCCCCCGTGCGGACAGCGCATGCGCCTGGCCCCGCCTCGCGAGAGAGCGTCCCCTGCCGGCGGGCCCCGTCCGCCTTTGCGTGCGACCCTGCGGCCCTCGGAGCTCTGCTCCCCTTTTGCACCCCCGGCACGGCGGGGCACGGGGCTCTGCCCCTCGCGTTGTATGCAACCCCCCGGCCCTCGGAGCTCTGCCCCCCCTCGGTATGCAACTCCCCACCTTTAGGGGTTTTGCCCCCCTTGGTATGCAACACCCCCGGCAGTGTGGGGCACGGAGCTCTGCCCTCCCCTTTGTATGCAACCCCCCGGCCCTCGGAGCTCTGCCCCCCCCCTCGGTATGCAACTCCCCACCTTTAGGGGTTTTGCCCCCCTTGGTATGCAACACCCCCGGCAGTGTGGGGCACGGAGCTCTGCCCTCCCCTTTGTATGCAACCCCCCGGCCCTCGGAGCTCTGGCCCCTTCTTTGTATGTTAAACCCTCCCCCGCCACTACGGGGCACGGGGCTCCCCTTCTTTTCATGCAACCTTTCCCCCGGCCTTCGGGGCCAGGGGATCTGCTTTTCCTCCGTATGGAATACCCCCCCCCCCCCCCCCGCAATACACACGCTAGTCACGTCAGTGAACGGCACTCCCAGGCCAACTGCTTGTATGCAAGCACCCGCTCCCCGGTAGCTCAGGGCATGCAACCTGCCCCAGGCACATCAGTGCACAAACTTCCTCCTACTCCTCTTGGTATAATTGCTCCAACAACAACCACCTTGTTGTCTGCAAGATGCCCCGAGCGTCTTTATCCCCTGGATATGCATTTTCCTCCTCTACATTTCCTCCATTTCTACAGTGAGTGGGGAGAGGATATTTTAACATCTCAGTTGCTTCACGTGTCTGGAGATAGCCTGTGCTTGCCAAACAGAAACTGTCTGAGCATTGCAGCTGCCTGGATAAGTAGATAAGGGCTGTACTGTACAGCTATCACCTTACCAAGCATCGAAATGCAGCCACCTCTGGAGTGGAACACAGCTGCTGTTTAGCAGCAAAGAGCTACAATTTAGGACAGGAAGTGAAAATATTGCAGTTGAAGGAAATTATAGGGAGAATTAGGGGCACAGGATTATCTGGTTTGTTTGGGTTTTTTTTCCCTCTAGTTCCCCTTACAGGAAAATCAAACCTCTGAAAAGAATTCAGTTCTCCAAGAAGGAACTTGGCTAAGACACAGGTGCCACCACCTCTTTTTCAAAGGCACCGCAAACTCTTCAATACCCATAAAAAAGGATACAACATGTTTCAAGTCTCATCCAGGTAGCGCAAAATCCTTCACTGCAAGAGGGAAAGACTAAAAATATGTTGTGATCAATTCCAACCGAGGGAGTCTCCCTTTAACTACAGTGAGAGATCCCCAGGTTTGTCTAGTGTATATTGTAAATGTTGACAGCTATGCAGTTTGTTACCATTTCTCTTCTCCAAAAAGTCCCCCAAATCAGAGACTTGATTTAAATTATGAATGATTACTTTTAAAAAAAAAAAATGCTAGTAGCTCCTGGCCAAGTCTCCATTCTGCATGTTTAGGATTTGAAAGATTCAACAGAAAATCAAACTTCAACATCTGGTAAAATTCAGGAGTATGTTCTCCAGAAGAGTTTGTCTGTAGACACCCATACATTTGGATTTTTAAATTTTAGTCAGTGGAACCCTTTTGTAAAGCACACAGTGATTTAGCAATTAAAATGTAAGAACTTATTTTAAGAGACAAGGTAGGTGATGTATCTTATTGGACAAACTGGACAAGTTTTTGTGCTTACCGTGCCTAATCTCTCTCTCTTATCCTGGAACCAACATGGCTATCACAATGTAAAAAGTTGTTAAATCTTTTTTTCAATAGCCTCATTTGTTGCAGGACCTGCTAAGAAATAACTGACCTTTTGTTGTGATGCTTTGTCATCTTTTTCAACTAGAGAGAATATTTTGTGTCACAATCAGTTCTCTCATACCACAGCCCTGAATGGCAGAAAGTACTGTTTAAGGACCTAGTCCCACAGCCCTTATGGATGTAAACAGTCTGATAGAAGTGTTCATGAGTAAGGAGTGCAGAATTGGAGTCTAAATATGTGTTGTGCGTGGTAAAGCAAGAGTTACAACCATTTGTCCTTATGGTTTATTTAGTTGCAAAGTTCCATTGTCTGAGGCATTTCAAATTAAGCTTTGCACAAGCACTAGAAGTATTCAGAAGGTGAAAACCCTGTTGTGTCCAGGGAATGGACTGTCCAGCATAACAGTTTTTCTTCCCATGTCTAACTTAAATGAGGACTGGAGGACTTCCCACAGAGGCATACATTCTACAAAGGTGAAGGGTTAGCCCTGAAGCCATCCAGCACTACTGAGAGCAGATATTCAAAGAAAGAGCTCAGTCTGCATTCTTTGAAAATTACCCTTGTCTGAGTGCCCCAAACCTTCTTCAAAACACTCAAAAGGAGACAGTATGAAAATCCCCTTATTATTTTCTTTCTATACATACAGCTTGTTTCTGTTTCTGGGAGATTCAGACTACATTTATTGAAATCAGTGGCAAAGCTCCCATTGGCTTTATGGTGCAGTATCAGGACCTGAGTCGCACTCCATACAATCAGCAGTACTCCTGCTGGGAGACATGAAAACAGCATCCTACAGAGAGAGAACCATCCTATCACTCACAATGACAGAGATAATGAAACAGTGACAGTCATTTCCAGGAAATATTTTGAGAATTCCTTTTTTTTTTATATAGTTCTATTCTTATTTGGTAAGTAAGTATTTGTATAATAAGGATATTATAACAATGTATGGCATTTCAAACCTCATTTTTTGTTTAGTCTATGATCTCTGGTGTTTTTTTCATTCTGAAAAATGTTTTAGTTCAGAAAGGCACAAGCTTCTAATGGGTAGACCAGGTACATGGCTTTGCAACTGCTCCACTGTCATACTTTTTAAAACACTTCTATTTCACTTGTCTGTGATTTCAAAGGCCTTTTATGATTTCACGTTCTTGTAGCTATGAATTCAATATCACTTACCCCTCATTAGTAACACAGGGAAACAATTTGGATTCCAAACTTTTAGCAATCAGCAGAAACAGAGCTGCTACATCTCAGAAACAAAAGTTCTGTTGAGGTCCAAAAAACTGCCTGCACAGAGGCACCTCATTAAAACTTTAAAAAAAAAACTTCTCATAGCTCAGAGATAACGTGAAAGCTGGTAACAATGGCTGGAAAAGTGCCAACACCTCAAATCAGACACAGAAACGTTCCCTTTGAGGGGTTTTCAAGAAAACAGAAATACTGACATGGAAGAAAACGCAACATGGAAAATGACTGGTGCTTTTGTATTTTAGGCTGCCATGCAATTATTGCAAGAAACATTTATATAGTATTTTAACATGTACATATATAAATTAAAGTTCATCGTTGTATTAGGTTCAGGGACATAATGAAGTATAATTACTATAAACATAAAGTGCGTCAAAAGAACAAGCAGTGAAAAGTTAGTTCATACATTGTGACAGTCTAATTACATGAACACACACTATTTTCTCCACAGGCCCCCTGCCTCATTCAGAGTACAGGATCCACTGTGCTCACTTAACCAGCAACTGTTCAACTATTTTTATCCTCATTGTTTTTAGTGGGTGGCACCAGGACTTATTTACTGCACAATATCCAAACTTGGCTCTGTATCCAGAATTAAGTAGTCAAGGGCCTATGGAGGAAGCGTGGGGTCTGGTATGGAACTCGGATGCAGAAGGGAACTCAGAGAGGGGACTGGGTTGCACACTAGGATGTGGGTTGTGAGACAGAGTTTGATTGGAGGAGTGGATAGTGACCTGGGATGGGTTATTGGGGTGCAGGGCTCAGGAGGTGGTATGTGTACCAGAGAGGATTCTGGTGTGGATGAGGGAAAAAGGTGCAGGATTTGAGAAGGAGCTGTGGCCTTGCAGGGGAGGTGAGTGCAGAGGGTCAGGTGGGTGACCTGGTGCAGAGGATTGGGGTGTAGGGTCTGGAAGGGGATAAGAGTGCAGGAGAGGATTCTGGCATGGGAGAAGGGAGTGGGAGAGCAGGTACAGGGTCTGGGAGGGAATGCAGTGCCAGAAGTAGGCTGTGGCCAGGAGGCACCTACCTAAGCAGCTCCTGGCCAGCAGCACTCTGAGGCTGTTTTCCTTTCCCACCAGCAGCCCAAGTCCACTTGCTGTTCTATGTACTCTCTGTGCTGGGGCAGGGGGTGAGGGCTTCCCATGCTGTTTCCACCCTCAGCAAATTCTCTCAGCTCCTATTGGCCAGAAACCAGCCAATGGGAGCTGGGAAATTGTGCTGCACTGCCCCCCTCCACCACCAACAAAATCTCCCAGCTTCTATTGGCTGGACCCCCAATCCTTTTAATCTGGCCTGTAGCCCACCCCCATGGCTGTGGAGGGGGCGGAGCTTTAGGTTCCGCCCCTCCACCCAGAAACTTCTCTCAGCTCCCATTGGCTGGAAACTGGCCAATGGTAACTGAGAGATTTTGCCTGCGCAGAGAGGGCTGCAGCATGATTTCTCTGCCTTCCTTGGCCAATTTCAGACCAATAGGAGCTGAGAGAAATTACTGGGCATGTGAGCACCACCCAAAGCTCTGCCCCCTCCACTGTGGTAGAGGTAAACGGGGGGCCCAGATGAAAAAGCTTACAGGGCCGGACCCAGTCTGTGGGCTGTATATTGCCTGCCCCGTACTAAAGCCAGTAAGAGTGGCAGAAGCTTACAGTGAGTGTTGTTACCTTTGCTTTCAAACGCATTCTCTTCACAGTCTAGGATTTTTTGTTAATAGTTAACATTCCTGACAGCAGCCCTCTAATATTTCCATTCTGTTTTTAATGGCCATTTTAAAGGATTCTTTCGTCTTTTTTTTTTTTCAAAATAGAACTACATACTGCAATTGCTCTGAGTTTGAGCCTGCTCTCTAAGATGCAATATGCACAGCTCTTTAAGAAGTCAGCCACTGGGCTTCAGCACGTATGCACCGGAACACATTTTCCCAGATGCTCAGCATTGCATGCCACGAACATGAGCTGCTGGAATGGAGCCAGAATGAACTGGCTGATGTGTTAACATTTCTTTTATTTCATTCTGGAGCACACAACACAGGATATCAGGAGAGGCAGGAAGAAAGGCTTCCTTTAAACATTTCCATGTGTTTTTCTTCCTGGTTTCCAGCCATTAACCCATTCTGCATCCACCTTACAAACTCTAATTAATTGTGGTCTTATACTAGTCACTTAACTGGCTCTGGGCCAAATTTAGAATTGCATCCACTTATACCAGGGTTGAATTTGGTTCTGTAGGCCTCAGTTTCCCCAGCTAGGAGACTATCAATATCAGAGGGGTGTTGCGAGTGTCCTAAAAAAAGTTGTACAGAGCCCAGTACAAAGATGGCCTGCTCCCTGACTACGGTTTCTAGTCATTATCATAGTACCAATCATAATTAAAGCAAAAATTTTGCATCACATCCCAGAAACAAGTATATTGTATAAACACTGGGGCCTAAAATGACCTCATCTTTGTTCCGCTAACCAAATGCAAAATGTAATTTTTTTTTATTTTTGTTAGACTTTTAAGAATGATCAAAATTTTCAGAGATAAGGAAACTACCAACCTATGTGGCATTTTCCTACTTGACATCTTTAAAGAGAGAGGAAATGGGAACCAGGCCTTGTATGGGTGTGAGGGAAGGCAGTGTTCTATCTCAAAGTGTGACTTTAACTGCCAGATAAAATTCTGGAAGATTTCTAGCATTCCCTTTAATGGTACATGTGAACAGAAAATGATTGCGTGTGATGAAAATATAATTTCAAGGAAATATCTTTTTGTCTGCGATATAAACTGCTTGTTGTATCTGGAACTGCAAACTTCCAATGAGAGCTAAACTTGATATGAATATTAGTACAATAAACTCCTCCTTTTATAAGGCTGCTTATGGGAGCTGAAGTATTTATGTGCTGGAAGTGAATACCTATTTCAGAACTCAAAATACGTACCCAGACAGGAAAAAATATTATGCATTCCCCATCAGGGAAGAAAAGACTGACCAGAAAAGCAAATTCCTGTGCAGGTTTTATTTTGGTCACATTTTCTAACTGCTAGGATTTAACATACTAGAGATGCATTTTAAAGCTATAGCTGCCATTTTGGGGAGGAAGCAGCTTACACTTGCTGCTTTTCAGTCTCTCTTAAAATTATGTATTTTTGTAAACTCCCGTATCACATATAGTTTCATTAATGAGGATCACCTCAGAGGAAGGCATAAGAAACTGCATTACAGGTAATTATGAAACACATTTTGTACATGGAAAATTTCTTCCTAAACACTGCCAACTAGAGGCTGTCTCACATTTATATCTCTTCTACATCTCTGATGTAATTCCGGCTATTCTTGCTGGCCATATAAGTAACTAATCTGCTTCTCTCTCAGCTACCTAATGTACTTGTGTATCTACAGACAAGAATCTAGAAACAGCTATGGCATGATAGGCAGGTCACATTACTTAATTCAAAGCCAGGTTTACTACCTGCAACAGACACAATTTACTTTCAAATTCAATTAAAACTGCAAGCTGAAACACACTGGAACAGAACAGAACATCTGGCAAATAGCTCTCCAAACGGAGAATACGGTTTGCTAGTAATTTAGAGTGAGTTTATTGCAGCATAGTTTGTTTCTATGTACCTTATATAAGGGTACAAATGAAACTCTACTTCTGCCAGCCTGAAATGATGAGTTAATAACTGGTTGCTTGTAGCTCTACAATTGGCTAGTCTAACTGCCACAACTCCTCGCCAACAATTATCGAACCTCCACTGACAGCCCTGGCAGCTTACCCCGTCCCCACTGCTCCAACACACACACACACAACACTAATGGGGCCGAGATACCAATTACTCCCACTTTACAGTCTCAGCCCTCTGAGGCCAAGACACCCCCTTCACATGCGTGAGCCACGGCCCGCAAGTATGCAGCCTCCGCTTGCCCAACAGCCGTGGCAACCGGCCCAAGAGCGTGCAACCCCCGAACACACAATCTGTAGTCTACAAAACCATCCCCCCACCGCTCTACCGCAGAGCCCTCTTCCCTGGCACCAACGCGGGCCTCCCTCCGTCTGCCCTAAGCACCCCCTGGATTCCCGTCAGAGCAGCCTCCCTAGACCTCCTCCTTCTGCCCTGCAGTACCCCGCCCCAGCCCCGCCTTCACTCCTCCAGGGCCCGCTCCCCCTGCCCGTCAGAGGCCCCTCCGCAGGGGCGAGCCCAGCCATCCCTCCCCCTCCAGAGTCCATGCACGTGCAGCGTGACGTTCCCCGCCCGCTCCAATGGCGCCCAGCGCACGCCCGCCCCTGAGACAGTCACCCCGGGCTCAGGCCGCCCCCGGCAGCGCCGTCGCGTCCAGGGCGCGCGCGCGCAGCCGACGCCACATCCGGGTTCCGGACGGGCGGCCAACATCCGGGACTTCTGCTTCCGAGTCGCGCGGAGGCGGCGAGTTCCGTTTCCAGTGCGGCTGCTGCCGGGAAAGTGCCGGTTCCGTTACTCGGGGTGAGTGAGGGGCGAGCAGCGGGGCTGCTGCCACCCCTCCGCGGGGGGCTCCTTCCTCACGGGCGGGGGGGGGGCAGTAGGGGTCTCCTCAGCGCTGGCCCCCCGCTCGCTGGGCTTTGGCCTCGCGCCTCGGAGTGCGGCCCTGCGGCGTGCCGGGGCGCGCGGGCGTGACAGCGCGAGCTGCGCTGCGGCCCCGGGGGCGTGCGGGACAAGAGCTGTGAGCCCCGACCGTTACGGGGTGGGGGGCGCCTGGGCCAGGGTGAGCAGAGGCGGGGGATACCTTCGCGTGCAGCGAGGCGAGAGTTGGTCGCTCCGGATCACCACCTCCCCCGCCCTCCGTAAGGGTGTGAACAACTTGGACAAGGTGCAGCGGAGGGTGATGGAAATCGTCTGCAAGCGCTGGGAGGGCGGTAAGGTGATAGGAAACAGCCAGCACGGGTTTGCAAAGAACAAATCTTGTCAAACTAGTCTGATGGCCGCCTTCGGTAGGATAACGAGCCTCGCGGACAGGGGAGGAGCGGTGGATGTGGTCTACCTAGACTTCAGTAAAGCATTTGATACGGTTTCCCATGATATTCTTATCAAAAAAACTAGGCAAATACAGTTTAGATGAGGCTACTGTAAGGTGGGTGTGTAATTGGCTGGATAACCCTACCCAGAGAGTAGTTCTTAATGGTTCTCAACCCTACTGGAAAAGTATAACAAGTGGGGTTCCGCAGGGGTCTGTGTTAGGATGGGTTCTGTTCAATGTCTTCGTCAATGATTTAGATATTGGCATAGAAAGTACTCTTATTAAGTTTGCAGATGATACGACGCTGGGAGGGGTTGCAACTGCTTTGGAGGACAGGGTCATAATTCAAAATGATCTGGATAAATTGGAGAAATGGTCTGAGGTAAACAGGATGAAGTTTAATAAGGACAAATGCAAAGTGCTCCACTTCGGAAGGAACAATCAGTTTCACACACACAGAATGGGGAGAGACTGTCTAGGAATGACTACAGCAGAAAGGGATCTAGGGATTATGGTGGACCACAAGCTAAATATGAGTCAACGGTGTGATGCTCTTGCGAAAAAAGCAAACATGATTCTGGGATGCATTAACAGGTGTGTTGTGAACAAGGCACGAGAAGTCATTCTTCCGCTCTACTCTGCACTGGTTAGGCCTCAGCTGGAGTATTGTGTCCAGTTCTGGGCAGCGCAGTTCAAAAAAGATGTGGAGAAACTAAAGAGGGTCCAGAAAAGAGTGACAAGAATGATTAAAGGTCCAGAGAATGTGACCTATGAAGAAAGGCTGAAAGAATTGGGCTTGTTTAGTTTGGAAAAGAGAAGATTGAGGGGAGACATGATAGTGGTTTTCAGGTATCTAAAAGGGAGTCACAAGGAGGAAGGAGAAAACTTGTTCTTCTTGGCCTCTGAGGATAGAACAAGAGGCAACGGGCTTAAACTGCAGTCAGGGAGGTTTAGGTTGGACATTAGGAAAAAGTTCCTAACTGTCAGGGTGGTCAAACAGTGGAATAAATTCTCAAGGGAGGTTGTGGAATCTCCATTGCTGGAGATATTTAAGAACAGGTTAGATAGTACTTGGTCCTGTCATTGGGGCAGGGGGCTGGACTTGATGGCCTCTCGAGGTCCCTTCCAGTCCTAGTGTTCTATGATTCTATGAAGGGGCTGGGTCACATGATTTAAGAAGAGCGGTTGACAGAGCTGAGCTTATTCAGTCTACAGAATTGAAGAATGTGGGACGATTTGATAGCAGACTTCAACTGCCCAAAGGGGGGTTACAAAGAGGCTGGAGAGAGACTGTTCTCAATGGTGGCAGATGACAGAACAAGGAGCGATAGCCTCCAGAAGTTGCGTGGGAGGTGTGGGTTCAACATCAGGAGAATTTGCGTCACTAAGAGTCTGGTGAAGCATTAGAGAGGGAGCCGTGTTAGTCTGTATCTTCAAGAACAACAAGAAGTCCTGTGGCACCTTATAGACTAACAGATATTTTTGAGCATAACCTTTTGTGGACAAAGACCTCTTCGTGGTCTTTGCCCATGAAAGTTTATGCTCTAAAATATCTGTTAGTCTATAAGGTGCCACAGGACTTCTTGTTGTTGGTGAAGCATTGGCATAAGTTGCCTGGGGAGGAGGTGGAATCTCTGTCCGTAGAGGTTTTTAGTCCAGGGTTGACAAAGCCCAGGCTGGGATGTTCTAGTTGTGGTCAGCCCTGTTTTGAGCTAGTTGACTTCTTGAAGTCTTTTCCATCCCTAATCTTTTATGAGAGTCGTTAACCAGCATTTTAGAAACTCTTATCTGTCCTTGGGAGATATACATGTTTGCAGTTAGAAAAAATGAAAAGTGGTCACAAGACTTGGCTGTAGGAGACTACTTGTTGTAACAACTGGCCACTATTACTTTAGTAGGGCATCTTGTTTTGTACCCGATTTCTGAATATTGATCTGAGCTGTGACATTTCCTTTGTGCCCTAGTATACAGCTGTTGTGAGTGAAGTGAAAGGGAGACTGTCATGAATGAGTGCATTGAAGGGGTTTAATCTCTTCCTGATGTAACTTGAGCTCAGGTGAGCCAGTGGGAGTGGAGTGAGTTTTTTTTTAACTGAGAACAATTGCAGTTTAATGGATCTTTTGTCTGCTGGGGAGGCAGAGAGAGGAGAGAAGGAGAAGGATGTCTCCCAGGCAATTGAAATGAATCCCATAATTATCTATGCTGCCTCAAAATCAGCCATTGAGATGTAAGTAAAAGGGAAATGTGTAGTTAAACACAATCAGATTATGGTTATTTTGAATTTGGTTAGACTGGCTATCTCTGTTTTCTTGTTGCCTTGCTCTCTGTTTTTTTTTTCACCTCCCCTTTTGAATCCCAGGAAAATATTTTCTTTGCATGCAATCCCATGATTTCTTTTCTCATGTTTTGTGAACAAATTACTGTTTTTAAGCAACTGTTCTGATACCTGTGTCCTGACAAGGGTCTGTGAGTGTGTGCGCCTTGGGCTAGAAGGCCAGCTACTAAATTACATGTATTTGTTCTAAGCTGTCTCCAGAGGGAGGGTTAAGAACTTGGGGGTGCTCTAAAGGGAAGAATAACCCAGGAAGATGCACCTGAGACCAAGGGGTTTTTGTTTTATCTGGTTGGTAGCAGCATACTGTCCAAGGGATCTGTGACTTTGGGAAGTTTTAATGTATTTTGTGGGCCCCCACTTTCTGCACTTGAAGTGCCGGGGGGGGATGGATACCTGACAGAGACTATGGGTACCAGTGAAGAAGTCCATTATGAGTTTGACCAACAGAACTTTTGCAACTGTGCAATATGCAAAGAGCTTTACATCCCCCAACCAGCTGAATTTCCAACTGGAGGCACTCTTCTTGATAGTGAATAAGGTGGTTAATCTGTTTGCATCTACTAGCAGAGCTGAGTGTTTGGGACAATGACATATCCTCTCTCTCTCTCACTCACTCACTCATTTTGCAGACAAGAGACTTCGGAATTGGACAGCACTGTCAGTCTCAGTGGGCAGGGGGACAAGCAAAGCATCTAAGATCAAGGTCCCACCAGTGTTATTTACTGCAGTTCTTGGGGTGCTGGGTGCCATGCAGACTGCAGTCTGAATTAGAACCTTATTCCTCTCAGCTAGTGAAGGCCAATGAGAGGATGCTGGGGCCACTTCTGGAAGACATGATGCTAGCTGCTTCTAAATAAATTACTAAACCTTTTCACAATAAAAATCTCTTGATGCTGCAGTCTTCTCATTATACTTTAGTAGCTCCGTACTTTATTCTCTATGTTTAAAACTTGTAACTGCTGCAGGTCATACAAAGTGAACAAAAATAAGCAACCTAAGTAATACTGAAGTTGTTAAATACTGTAAGCACTTAGTATAAATCCATTTGTCTTCCAGTGCAATGCTGTTCTATGTTTTCTTTCTCCCTCTGTGTGTGTGTGTGCGTACGTGCCTGTGTATAATATACTTTTTTTTTTTTTTTAAATGACCATGTCTGTCCCTTCCCTTCTTGCAGATATTGCTGGCAGTAATTCTGAACATATGCTTCAAGGATGTCTCTCTCTCTCATTATAAAATGGGGTGGACAGGAATATTCTATAACCTCATTATCAGAAGATGATACAGTGTTAGATCTTAAACAATCTCTCAAAGGCCTTACAGGAGTGTTACCAGAGCGTCAAAAGCTGCTTGGACTTAAAATGAAAGGTATTTTTGTTTGTGGAGATGCCTAACTCGTCAAAGAAAAAAACGTGCTTTTATGTATCCAAGGTGTATGTACAATGAAGCTCTTCTTCCTCACACTAATGGCTATGGATTTGGATGGGTGTGTTCACAGGGATGTCACATGTCACTGGAGGTAGCTTAGCATTAGTACATCATGCCTGTTTTTAAATGACTGTTGTGAAACTTCTGCAAATTAAAATATTTTTGTTTTTTGTTTTTTTAAGTAAACTGCAAATACAATAGGAATTTTATGCGTAGTACCTGCGTAATTAGGCCCCTGTCTTAACTGGCGATTCAAAGCATTGTTGTAGTATATTTTTTTTATTTCAATTTGGCATTACTCTATATCAATACAGGCTTATAATAGTGTATCCTTGAACATCTTAGTAACAATAGCAAACTGAAGCTCCAGTGGCATAGCATGTAATATAGGTCTCATCTTAGACCAAGTAAAGTCCCACTGTGCCAGTGAGAAAACAATAATCTGCTTGTATTGTAGGCAAACCTGCAGACAATGATGTTAAGCTCGGAGCTCTCAAACTGAAACCAAATACTAAAATCATGATGATGGGAACTCGTGAAGAGAGTTTGGTAAACATTTTCTTTTTGTCCATTTGTTTTTATAAAACTGTAAACTCCACCTGGTCATATATTTCCTAATAATGACTGGCTGAAATTCTAATCTTCACAAGGCAAGTTATGGTGAAAATAGTGGCACCATATCAACTTTGCTACTCCCGCCTTGTATGTAAAACGAGCTTACCTGTAATAGATTTGCACACTATAATTGCTGTAGTGGTAATTTTTAAGTTTAAGTCCTGTTATGTACTTTTTGCATCTACTAAAAGGTTCACTAATTGTGCCACTGTTAAAATGAAAAGCATATAGCGAAAGCAGTTTTATCTCTCTTCCTGTAATGTATTGTAACAAAACCCTGCAACCTCGTGTGTTTGTTTTTAATTTTGCTCTGTTTTTTTCCTGTCCCTCCAGGAAGATGTCCTCGGACCACCTCCTGACAATGATGATGTTGTTAATGATTTTGATATTGAGGAGGAGGTTGTTGAAGTAGAAAATAGGTGCGTTATGGCTTTAAGAAAAGGTATCAGTGTTGCTGAATATTTAATACTTACATGCTAACTATAACTGTTTGTACTCTTGTATTAGGGAAGAAAACCTATTAAAAATTTCCCGCAGAGTTAAAGAGTACAAAGTGGAAATTCTGAATCCTCCTAGGGAAGGGAAAAAGCTGTTGGTACTTGATGTTGATTACACCCTGTTTGGTGAGTTATGGAACTTTGTTTTTTTAAGATGTTAGTGTAGTCACTAGTTGTTGACTGCTGCTTTTCTGTCCATTTGTTTTGTCACTTTTCTCAGAGTTTCTGCTGTGATCCATTCTTTGATGCCTTGTCCTCTTTCCAAAAGTTTTATCACAGGTTTCTTTCCAGGCCGTTTTGATGTGTTCCCAAATTTGTTCCACAGTAGCATCTTTCAGGATGTCGGAGTTGCATATCTGTTGGACAGCTCCACGAGGAAACTGGCTCTTGTCTCTAAATCCTTCAGCTGCTCTGTATGGAATCTCAGTCCCAGCTTGATCATTTTTGTGGTGCGCCTCTTGAGCTTGAACTTGAATTTTACTGTGACCAAATGATGATCTGAACCTACATCTGCTCCTCTTCTAGTGTGGACATCCTGTGTCAACCTTCTGAAAGAACTGATGATACAGATGGGATCAATTTGGTTTTCTGACTGGTGGTCCAGTGAAACCCAAGTGACCTTTTGGATCCTTTGGTGATAGCTGGTAGTGTTTTTTTTTTTCCACACAGATCAGTTGAAGGAGCATAAGTCACTGAAGCCCTCTCCATTTTCATTCATGTTGCCTAGGCCACCTTTTCCCATGGTCTGTTCTCTGTCTGTATTTGTTTCCAATTTTTGCATTGAAGTTGCCCATCAAAATCAACATATCCTTCTTTGCTTTCTCATTTGCCACACTTTGTAGTTTCTCATAGAAGTCTGTTTTACATTCCTCAGCTGCTTCATTGGTCGGTGCATAACATTGCACAATTAGTACCTTTTGCACTTTGGTGTAGAAGCTGTCTCTGATTGATGCATGATGATACTGCTGTCTACTCCATTGAAGTACCAGATGTCTCTCTTGATAAAATAAAGCCCACACCTGTGTGTGGTGCACCCTCTTCACGTCCTGAACCGTTGAAGGTTTCACCTGTTGCCAGGCGTGGCTGCCCAGATTGTGTCCATGTTGTCTCATACAAACCCAAAACTGCAAGCTTGTACTGCTTCAGTCTGCTGCAGTCTGTGCTGTCTTCCCCACTTGATACATGGTTTGAACATACCACGTTCCAAACAGGGTGGTCGTCCTTGGTGAGAGAAGAGTAATCAGTGGGGCAGCTTCTTTTTGGCTTTCTGAAGACTTGTCTAGTTATAGGTTTCTTTGTAGGTGTTTCTGTAACTTATTTTAGTGATAGCGTTCTTAAACCTGCGCCAACACCTTTTACCTTGGGGAGAGGTGATCCAAGTTTGTCTGGTCTTTACCCTTTGACCTGTCCAGTTTGGATGACCCTGTAGCTCCTGCTGGCATAGCTGTCAGGGTCCTTGACACGCACAAGCCACCTCACCATGACAAGGAATGGACCATGAGGTAGAGACAAGTGAAGGAATGAAAGGACAGAAAAGCAGCACTCTGAGCTTCCACCTTGGCTGCTCTTGTTGAGACTATTCAGAAGCCAACAAAGATGTTAAAAAGGTTTAAAATGGGACAAGAAGAAATCTGTGGAAAACCTTGCACAACAAGCTGAAAAAGCTGCAGGGCAGAGAAACTTGAAAGAGCTCTGTAACATCACACAGAAGCTAGCTGGGTCGTGGTGGTCAGTGGATCAGCCAGTACAGGATAAGGAGGGGCATGTGTTAACAAATTGAAGTGAACAGCTCAGTGGATGGAAGGAACACTTTGAAGAGCTACTGAAACACCCTGCCCACATAGAACCTCCCAAGCTACCACCTGCAAATATACTGCTGCAAATTAACAGCAGCAGAAGAAATTAGAAAAGCCATTACCCATCTGAAAAGGAGAAAAACAAGCTGGGTCAGACAACATCCCTGCAGAAGCAATCAAGGCAGGTAGTGAGACATCAGTCAACATGATGTATAATCTATTTGGGACACTGAAGAGATCCTCCAAGACTTGTCAAGCTTCCAAAGAGAGACAACCTGAAAGAATGCAAGAACTTGGAGGGACGTCACGTTACTGTCTATTCTAGGAAACGTGTTCAACAGGATTCTATTGGAGAGGAGGAAGACAGAAATTGTTAGGCTGCTCAGGAAAGAAGAGGCTGGCTTCTGAAACGAGAGGTCTTGTATTCCCCAAATAGCAACTCTCAGAGTGATCGTAGAACAGTCACTCTGGTGGAACTCTCCCCTGTACATAACCTTCATAGATGTTTTCAAAAAGCCTTTGACAGCATCGATAGACAGTTTGTGGAAACTGCTGCAACAGCATGGCACCCCATCCAAAATTATTAACTTGATTCATGCAACATACGAACCCTCGACATGCTAAATTGTTCACAAGGATGTCTTGACAGAATCCTTCAGCATACTGTCGAGTGCGACAAGGGTGTTCATTGTCACCTTTCCAGTACTCGATCACAAAGGACTGGATTATGAATAGGACAACAGATGGCCTTCAACAAGGCATTCAGTGGACACATCAAACAGCTAGAGGACATTGATGATGTTACCCTCCTTTCACACCAACATGAAAGTATGAAAGAAAATATTACGACACTAGACAAAACTGCTTCAGTGACTGGACTGAGCATTAACAAGGGAAAGACCAAGACAATGAGGATCAACCAGTCCAACAACACCACCATCACACTGGGAGAGGATTGACCTAGAAGATGTGAAGCAATTTACCTACTTGGGGAGTGTTATGGAGGAACAGACCAGGATATCAGTGCCAGGATGGGGAAAGCAACAGTTGCATTCAAGTCTCTCCATCCCGTATGGAGTTCACCAAATAATATCTGCAGAGGTGAAACTGTGAATCTTAAGCACAAATGTGAAGTGTGCTCTTGTATGGATGCAAGACCTGGCCTGCTAGAAAGTCTTCAGATCACAAGCTACAGACATTCATAAACAGATGCCTGAGGTGCATCACTCACCTCAAATGGCAAGACTTCATCACAAATGAGGAGCTTTGGAACAGGGCAGGACAAGAACCACTTGATGTTCAAATCAAGAGAAGAGAGTGGGGATGGCTAGGCCACACTCTCGGAAAACCATCATCCAGCATAGTCCATTCAAGCTCTCAAGGAAAACGTAAAAGAGGAAGACCTCAGACAACGTGCAGAAGGTCTGCTGAGCTTGAAGGACAACAACTGGGGTATTCTTGTAGTCAGCTAGAAATTTTGTCCCAAGACAGAGTGAAGTGGGGGAGACTTGTAGGTGACCTATGTTCCACACAGAGTATGCGAGTGGTGGTGTAGTAGTAGTAGTAGTAGTCTCTAAGTTACTGTGGTAGCCTTTGATAGGTATTTTTCCCCTTGCAAGTCACATTTTAATAATTTCTGCTGGTATTATAATGCTAGCTTGTACTCTTGTTTTTGTATTGCATTGTTACTATTCTTGAAATATCCTTACGCTTTATCAATATTGGATACGGTTGATTTAAAGCAGCAATACATAAATGTTACGTATGGATGCAGAGAGAAGTTGAATGTTAAGTTTATGCTTTCTTCCTTTTGTATGTTGTCTTAAGTCATTGAGGTGGTAGTGAAGGGGAAAAGACTTAAAATTTTAACTTATAACTTTAAAATTAAGGTCAATCAGTATGTGACAAGGGAAGAGGCGATTAGTTCAGTGTTTATTCTAATGGAGGTTTGAAACACCCATCCATAATACATTGCACATGAAAACTACAAAAACGGTTTCTCTGAAAGATCAGCATTTTTTTTATGACTTCACAAACTGTACTGGAATATGGGGCATTAAGGAATTTACTCCAAACCTCAACCGACCGCCTTTCTGTCTCCAACCTCCCAAAATTTTGTACAGTAATCCCTGGAAATGTGCGATTTCAAGTTGCGCTTAACTCTCATATTAACGCGAGTTAAGTGCAACTCCAAAATCCTGCGGGTGGCCACCAGCTTACCCAGATGGCCCCCAACCCCCTGCAGCCCTAACACACAGCCCCAGCGCACTGCCAGGCTCAACCCTCCCCAGCTGCTCCCTTCCCCCACCCCATACAAAACCCCCAGGACTTAGTTTTCAAGAGGTGCTCCAGGTTCTCCTGCTGCTTCCTCAGCTGCAGAACACGCAGTTTACCAGGGAAGAAAGCCGCCCTTCAACTTATGTAAAATTCGAGTTATGCAAGAGTGCATGGGAATGCAACCCTCGCATAACTCGAGGGACTACTGTACATGTATAATGTGTGTAATCTGGCATCAGAATTCAAGCTTCTGTATTAATAAGGAGAGTTTCACAGGAAGCTATTTTCTTGATCACAATGGATGTGTTTGTCCGTAAGAATAAATAAGGCACATACATGATCACTAATATTGCCTTTTCAAAGAAGGGAAGAAAAATGGTTTATGGTTAACTGGACTCTGTCTGGGTGAACCTATGTTAAATTTTTGGTTCTGCCACAGACTTCCTAAGAGGCTTCGGCAAGAGAGAGTCTTTCCGATTTAGTTCGCGATGTGTGAATAGTACTTCCGTGTACAGTACGGTTTAGGAGAATATATTAATTGTTTATTGTCGTATTGGGTTGCTTCATTGATAGGGCCCCTACAGGAATCAGACTGAACAAAAAAAATGCTAAACTAATAATGCACTGTTTTTCTTCTCAGACCATAGGTCATGTGCAGAAACTGGGGTAGAGTTAATGAGGCCATACCTTCATGAATTCCTGACATCGGCATATGAAGATTATGATATTGTAATTTGGTGTAAGTTCTTGACTGTACCAAGTGAAGATCCTGTAAATTGTTTGGGGTCTAAAAGGCTGCAATAGAGATGTTGAATGTCATTGCAGCTTTTGCTCTGTATTGTAGAACTTGATGTAATACCTTAATATTGGCTGTATTGTATTTAGTCCCTGAGTGAGTAGTTAATTCATGCTTGGTGGTGACTCATAATTTTTTTTTAAAGATGGTAGATCTCATGTAGCTAAGCACCATATACTGCCCTTGCAAATAAGTGAATGTGGTGAGGAAATTAACAAGGTATACAATTTATGTTAAAAACAAAAAGCAGTCAAGTAGCACTTTAAAGACTAGCAAAATAGTTTCTTAGGTGAGCTTTCGTGGGACAGACCCACTTCTTCCGACCATAGCCAGACCAGAACAGACTCAATATTTAAGACACAGAGAACCAAAAACGGTAAGCAAGGAGGACAAATCAGAAAAAGATAATCAAGGTGAGCAAATCAGAGAGTGGAGGGGTGGGGGGGAAGATCAAGAATTAGATTGAGTTAAGTATGCAGACGAGCCGCTATAGTGACTCAAAGTTCACATCACGATTTAAACCATGTGTTAATGTTCCAAATTTGAATATACATGTCAGTTCGTCCACTTCCCTTTCTACAAAGGAGCGATAATTTCTTTTCAGTAACACACATACCTTGAGGTCGTTGACAGAATGCCCCATTCCATTAAAATGTTGACTAACTGGTTTGGTTTGTGGATCTGGAGTGTTTTGATGTCTGTTTTGTGCCCGTTGACCCTTTGTCTAAGGGAGTTAGGAGTCTGTCCAATATACAAAGCATCTGGGCATTGTTGGCACATGATGGCACACATACCTTTAGGTCATTAATAGAATGCCCCATTCCATTAAAATGTTGACTAACTGGTTTGTGGATCTGGAGTGTTTTGATGTCTGTTTTATGCCCATTAACCCTTTGTCTAAGGGTGTTAGAAGTCTGTCCCATATCCAAAGCATCTGGGCATTGTTGGCTCATGATGGCATATATGATGGTAGTAGAGGAGCATGAGAAAGTGCCCATGATTCTGTGAGTAACCTGGTTAGGTCCAGTGATGGTATTTTAGTGTATAGACTATATACTATATAGTGTATAGACTAGCACGGCTTCCTCTCTTACAATTTATGTTGAATATGAACTTGTATGGATGAATAAGTAATTGAAGGGATTAAGCTGTACATTTAAATATTCATGTGTTGCTTGATGTTGTTCACATATTCCAAACCAGACAACAGGTAAAGAATACCTGGGATCAGAAAGGGGCAGAAAATAAGCAAAACTGTTACCATTTTTATGGGAAGGTCACTAATCTGCCTGAACACACTTGTTGGTTTCCTGTGTTCTAGCAGGTTGACGCCTGTCTCTAGCAGAGCTACAGTTTCTAATTTTTTTAAAATCTAGTTTTAATCATTGCAGTGAAAGGGTTAATTTAGTTTAGATATCTAAGATCTAATCTGTGATGTATTTTCAAACTAAGGAATTTGTTTTCCATATACTGTATTTAGTTGCAACTGACTTGAGGATAATGATGGAGGGGGAAAATGTAATGATGGAAGTTTAATTTGTACCAAGCTGGCAAATGTGATAGCTCACACTGAAACTTTACCTTGCACCGTTTCATCGTGATAAAGTGTTCTTTTCCCTTTGTTTTAGCTGCAACTAATATGAAGTGGATTGAAGCTAAAATGAAAGTAAGTGATGTCTGGAAATATCATTTGTTTCTCATACGCTGTCAGTATTTGGTAGATATAAGTTTGTAACCCCTAATCAGACTTTGTTCAGCAGCTTATCTAGCAATACTAGCAGTTACAAACTGTGGAAGGGGAGATCAGAAGCTGCTCAGGTTTTCCAAATGTTTAGGCAAGAGTTTTAAAATTGAAGGTATTGCTAATTTTAGAATTGCATATAAAGCTTTGCTGCAGTAAGAGGTAAATTTGCACAGCTTAAATATAATAAGCCAAAGGGTGCAAGAGTATAGATTATGCCTGTGGATTTTGCTCTGTCGTCCTGGAGATTAGCAGGAGGGATCCCCCCTCATTTTTTCTTTGCAGCTTCCTCAGCTTCGGAGAGATATAATTCCCCCCCTCCCCCGCCCCGTGACTCCCAGGGTGCATCTACAATAGCATGTTCTTTTGGACGTACTGCATGATGGGGTCAAATTTAGCTACGACAGATCAGGAAAGGGATCTTGGAGTTATAGTGGATAGTTCTCTGAAGACATCCACGCAGTGTGCAGCGGCAGTTAGTAAGGCAAATAGGATGTTAGGAATTATTAAAAAAGGGATCGATAATAAGACAAAAGATATCATACTTCCCGTATATAAAACTATGGTACGCCCACATCTCGAGTACTGCGTGCA
Source organism: Carettochelys insculpta (assembly GCF_033958435.1). Taxonomy (NCBI): domain Eukaryota; kingdom Metazoa; phylum Chordata; order Testudines; family Carettochelyidae; genus Carettochelys; species Carettochelys insculpta. The sequence goes on from NC_134151.1 coordinate 38,111,931, forward strand.
GATGTGGTCTCCTCACCTCAAAAAAGATATATTGGCATTAGAAAAGGTTCAGAAAAGGGCGACTAAGATTATTAGGGGCTTGGAAAGGGTCCCATATGGGGAGAGGCTAGAGAGACTGGGACTTTTCAGTTTGGAAAAAAGGCGATTGAGGGGTGATATGATAGAGGTATATAAAATCATGAATGGTGTGGAGAAAGTGAATATAGAAAAATTATTTACCTTTTCCCATAATACAAGAACTAGGGGACACCAAATGAAATTGATGGGTAGTAGGTTCAAAACTAATAAAAGGAAATTTTTCTTCACACAGCGCACAGTCAACCTGTGGAACTCCTTGCCCGAGGAGGCTGTGAAGGCCAGGACTCTATTAGGGTTTAAAAAAGAGCTTGATAAATTTTTGCAGGTTAGGTCCATAAATGGCTATTAGCCAGGGATAAAGTATGGTGCCCTAGCCTTCATAACAAGGGCAGGAGGTGGATGGCAGGAGATAAATCACTTGATCATTGTCTTCTGTTCTCCTTCTCTGGGGCACCTGGCATTGGCCACCGTCGGCAGATGGGATGCTGGGCTTGATGGACCTTTGGTCTGACCCAGTATGGCCATTCTTATGTTCTTATGTTCTTATGTTAAAATCAGGCCCTTTTTTGAAACAACACATGGAGCGTCCATATGCAAAGTGTGGTCTTTCGATCTGGAATCAAAAGGATGCAGCTCTTCTTCCAGAAGCCCTCTTCTGTTCCCAGATCAGGAAGAGCAATTTTGGGGTGTTGGGGGGGAAGCACATGTAGATGCTCCATGGGCCCCTTTTTTTGAAAAAGCAGGAATTTTTGATCCCTGGCCCATTCTTTCAGAAGAGCAGGGGCTGTGTGAATGGTCTCTGTTGAAAGAAGGGATTGGATTGATCTTTCAATCTGCTTTTTTGTGTGTAGATGTGCTCTTTCGAAAGAAGATCTCCCGGAAGGTCATCCTTCGAAAGATTGCTGTAGTGTAAACGCAGCCTCACAATGTCCAAAGGAGTCCTTCTTTTGGATCCAGTTCTTTACTGATTTAAGCACAAAAGGCAATTAGCTAGTGACTGCACAGCTGACTTGGCTGGGAACATATCTGTGCTAGTTTTAGCTGTCTGCTTAGTAAAAATTGCTGCATGACTGTGAAGTAATTTTCAAAATCCCAAAACTCAGTCAAATCAAAACCCCTTTCAGTTCTAAAATTATACCTTTTTATTTCTGTTTTGGCTGGGAGGCTGCCATTTTTTTCTTCTTTTATTTAAATGGGGAAAAGTATATTTTCCATTTTGATTATGCTCAGAATAGTCATGGCCTTTTTAAAATCACCCTAAGGTAGAGATCAGTGATAGATGATTTCAATCTAAGCTATGAAAACTTTGAATTATGAATGAAATTGGGGCAAAAATAGTAATTGCACATCTTTAACGGTGGTCAAATGTACCTCCACCATAATAAATAGGTCTGTCACACTTTCTGCTCTTATTTTTTTTTAATTTTATTTGTTTGTTTGTTTTTTTACTGACTAGCATTTTCTTTGAAAACTTAAACGTCAGTTCATTGTGATACTTTAAACATGATTTCAACCCAATGTAGGTATGGTATTAAATTAACTTGTAAAATATTTGCTTTCCGCTCATATATGTAAGGTGCAGCTGCCACCTCAGTTTGCCCTGTCTGGTTAACACTCCAGATAAAACCAACAGCTATCCTGTCATAGGGAAAGAAAAGTATGGTGAAATACAATATCCAAAAACCAAATCATTTACCTCTCTTTGGCCACAACCCATTCCCTGCATCTGTGGTTCTCACACTGTATGCCAGAACCCCTTAGTGGGTTACAACCAATGTTCCCTCCAATCTTTTCCATCCGTATGGGGATTTTTTCCATCTATGTGCAGAATAAATTTTCTATGTGCACCACCAGTGAAAACAAAAACCCAACTAAGGGCACTCTGTTAATCGTCCAGGTGGCATTGAAATCTCTTCTGAGTGGCTGCACAAGCGCACAGCTTATAGGGAGCGCTGATCTTAGCCCTGTTTTAATGAAGTTACCAGGGCTGGCATTTGATTTGCTGAGGCCAAGTTGTAGCCAAAGCCTGCACCCCACTGCCCAGGGTCAAAGCTGATGGCCAGATACTTCAGTCCTGGGTGGCAGGGCTCAGGTTACAGCTTTCCATTCAACTGAAGCTTTGTTCTTCTTCCTCCCCAACCCCTCCATTTCCCCCACTGCAGGGTAAGCTTGAGGGTGGGGGAGACAGGGCCAGTTTTCCTGGCCCCAGCATGTTGGAAAAGCTAACTGTTTGTGGGGGCAGGGGGAGGGGGCAGTTCAGGGGAGCAGCAGGGCTCTCCCGGTGGGGTACTTAGTGGTTTGGAGGTGGGGCGGGGCGGGGGGGGGATGAGGGTTGACAGTCCCATCTCTAGTGGCTACTATTTTCCTGTGCTTGCCGTCCCCACTGGTGAGTCTGAAGTATGTCATCCCTCTGTTGGTGCTCCTCCCTCTCCATATTCTGGGAAATCCTGGGATTTCAGGCATTTCCCACTTTCCAGGCACAACCAAACCCTGACTTTGGTTTAAGTTAGGGTAAGAGGAAGCTGGACACGCATTTCGTGGTCGTAGCTCTTACAGTTTAAGAGGAGTTCTTGAACAAACATAGAATTGCAGACACAGATGCATTCTAAAAATCTATAGCAGATTATAATTTTAATAATGTTTTCTAATTTACAGCAGTCAAACTGTGTCAGTTTGAAATTTCAGTTAACCTCTTTGTTATCCAGGAGCTGGGCGTGAGTACAAATGCAAACTACAAGATAACCTTCATGCTGGACAGTGCTGCCATGATAACGGTGCACACTCCAAGGAGAGGACTAATAGATGTAAGTATCATTTATATTTCCTAGATTAATCGTTTTCATCCTTTTAAACAGTGCAGTTTTCTTCTACAATAGTTTGTGATTGGAACCCACTTCTATAGTTGTTCGTATAGGGGCTTTTGCATAACTAAATCCTTAAAAACTAAGTGAAGTTCAGGTTAGGGTGTCACTGGGAAATAACAGTCTCACTGTAGCATTTTGAATGTTCAGTAAACTGTCTATTTTAACCAGTACTCTGATATTACCAGCACTGACACAGGTGCTATTCCTGGCACCTGGGTTTCCTCTTCCAGAGGAGCTGTGCCATTGGGAGCTGTTTAACTGCAGCAGCATGGGCTGGGGGACCCAGCAGCTTAACCCTAGAAAGGACAGAGCATGGGAAGCCACCTCCCTCCCCTCTTATGCAGCAGCATGGGCTTGGGACCTGCTGCTGGGAGCAGCTTAACTCCGTCAGCTGGTGGGGAGTGCTGCAGAACAGGTGTCCAGAGCACGGTGAACCTGCCCTGCTCCCCCCCCACAATGGCAGCACAGGATGGGCTGCGCTGGTGGAGGTGATGCTCCAGGGCCGGGATGCCCATGGCTCCGGGGAGGGGAGAGTTAGCTTAGTGCAACCACACATGGCGAAGGGATCCTCTCCGTTATCTGGAATATTTGGCTACATCCCAGTGCTGAGGCTGGCAGATGTGGAAGAGTTTACTGTACAGTGTGTCTTTGGTTATAATGGACAGTATGATTGTCAAACAAAATACTATCTAGGGCTATTGGGAGCACGTTCACTTGTGTCATGAGACACCTTTTGGTGGTGGTGGCTGTAGTGAATCTGCTGAAATTACCAGTATACACATAATGAGTAATTTTGATTCACTATATCAGAGACCATGGAGTGCACATACTTGCTATTCTTCAGCAAAACCACACAAATGAAAAGATGTGCTGATCACTTGATTTCCACATCTCTTGCCATCTTTACATCCTGTGTGTTTTTCATCTTGGGTAACTCTTGGAGACTTCTATTTGCAGGTGAAGCCTCTTGGTGTTATATGGGGTAAATTTTCAGAGTATTACAGCAAGAAAAATACTATCATGTTTGATGATATTGGACGAAACTTTCTAATGAACCCACAAAATGGACTAAAGGTAACTTTCACTTTAAATTACCAAAGCAGCAACATATTACAGTAAATACCTGACTTATACCTGCTTTCTGTATTTCTTTGCTGTGTTTTTAAACTAGTCTGAGTTGATCAGCAATACGCAATGCATACTTAATAATTTAAATACAAAGAATAGCTATTTGGACTACATGGTACTTTTAAGTAGTAAGGGAGATGTACTGACTCATGCATCTGGCGAAGCGGGTCTTTGCCCCCGAAAGCTTATGCTCCAAAATATGTTAGTCTATAAGGTGCCACAGGACTTGTTGTTGTACTGAATATGGTGATTTTTGACTGACTGCTAAAGTTAAAATGTTTAGACTACTGAAATGAAGTAGGAAGACTAAAGTTATTACACGTTGTACGTCCCTGATCTAGCACCCTCGGGACTTGACTGGTCCCATACCAGGGAATTTGCTGGTCCAGAATTGGTCAATGCCTGTCCATTTGCTGCTGCAGGGGTCCGCTTCAGCAGCTGCAGAGGGGCCAACATTGATGAAGCAGAGACTGGGGGGGGGAAGGGGGCATTTGGGGGAAGAGTGGCAGGGGTCAGGAGCATGGCCCTGTGGGAATGCACTGAGCCCAGCAGTCATGGGGCTCTGCAGCCACCCTGTCTCCCCATTCCTGCTCTTTACCTTCCCTCCTTGAGCTTGAGTGCTGCTAATTAGCTGTTTGTGGGACTCCAGAAGCTCTGTGAGGGCAGGACAGGAGTTGCTGAGTGCAGGGTGCAGGGCCTGGCTTGTCCCCAGGAGCACCCACGGTGATTACAGACCACGGATGCTGCTCTCTCTGTGCGTGTGTGTGTGCAAATTATAGTAGTGCCTAAAGACCAGAATTAGGTTGGGCCTCTTTATGCTTGGTGCTGTGTAAACATAAGATAAATGACAATCTAAGAAGTGTGGTTAATGGTCAGAAAATAACTCTATTTTGTTACTATACTCTAACTGCAGTGTGCCAGTATAAAATAGGTCCTGCTACTGGGGAATCAGTGGTACTGCAGAAATGCGGGTTCTCGCACAACAAAATTACCAGCTCATGTTGGTTTCCAGATGTTTCATTACTGGTGTTGACCAGAAAGACCACAGCTTGATTTTCTGCTAATGAGTTAAATTGCAGTGGTGTTTGGGGGTGCAGGGAAAAATCTTATGAAAGAAATAGAACTCCAAGATGATGATGGCATACGACTTTGTGATCAGTGAAATTGCATGAAATGTTTGATAAGAAATGTGCACTATTCTGGGAAGCAGAAGATTATTAGTGCTATTCCTGTGAAGGAATTACCAAATGATATTCCTGCAGTGCAGAATCTTGAGAAGTGCATGGTAAAATAGGGGAGAAGAATGGTGAGCGGCTGACATGAAGCACATATATAACACATGCGGAGACTAAGGCAGTTGTGAGCAAAGCTATATTAAAGCCTTCTTTGTTGCCAGTGAAGCTCTCACCTCAGTAAAGTGTTTGTGTTGGAAGAGATAGCTAGTTGAGAAAATGCCACCAAGTTCAAGGAGCTGAAGATTACTTTTACATCCCTTTTTGTAAAAATCTATCCATGTGTATTAGAAATTGTAACAGACTAGTGCAATTTGCTTGAACATTCAGTCTGATTAGGAAACTTGAAGTGCGAGATTAACAGAACAGTATGATTACTTGCTAACGAGGGCATGACACAATGTGACAGCTCAGACTATATCAACAGCAAGACAAATTGGAAATGTCTGTTGAGGGAAGGATGTTGGAAGGACTGGGAATCAAGATGAGCTTTCAACCCGAGGCAAAAGAATTTAATCAGCCGCTCCACTTGGGCTTAAGTGAGTGCCAAAAGGCTTACAATACAAGTAGATGGTGAGGTTTGGAATGAGCTTCACAGCTCTTCTAAAGGGTCACAGTCAACTCCAAATCGTTTAGTTTTTGAACACTGTTGTTACAAGAAACACCAGTGATTTACTGTGGCAAGGGTTACGCAGAAATTTTCCTTTTCAGTTTTATTTTCTGGATTTCATGGCACTGTGTGTGTAGTCATTTTTACTTTTTTCTGCCCCCTGTTCTCTCTCGAGGGCCGCGTCTACACGTGCACGCTACTTCAAAGTAGCGGCACCAACTTCGAAATAGCGCCCGTCACGGCTACACGTGTTGGGCGCTATTTCGAAGTTGAAATCGACGTTAGGCGGCGAGATGTCGAAGTCGCTAACCCCATGAGGGGATGGGAATAGCGCCCTACTTCGAAGTTGAACATCGAAGTAGGGCACGTGTAGATGATCCGCGTCCCGCAACATCGAAATAGCGGGGTCTGCCATGGCGGCCATCAGCTGAGGGGTTGAGAGACGCTCTCTCTCCAGCCCCTGTGGGGCTCTATGGTCACCATGTGCAGCAGCCCTTAGCCCAGGGCTTCTGGCTGCTGCTGCGGCAGCTGGGGATCCATGCTGCATGCACAGGGTCTGCAGCCAGTTGTCGGCTCTGTGGATCTTGTGTTGTTTAGTGCAACTGTGTGTGGGAGGGGCCCTTTAAGGGAGCGGCTTGCTGTTGAGTCCGCCCTGTGACCCTGTCTGCAGCTGTTCCTGGCACCCTTATTTTGATGTGTGCTACTTTGGCATGTAGACGTTCCCTCGCAGCACCTATTTCGATGTGGTGCTGCCCAACGTTGAAGTTGAACGTCGACGTTGCCAGCCCTGGAGGACGTGTAGACGTTATTCATCGAAATAACTATTTTGATGTCACTACATCGAAATAAGCTACTTCGATGTAGCGTGCACGTGTAGACGTAGCCATGGAGTGTCGAGGGGTGATTTTCACAGAATAGCAGCAGAGGAAAAAATAAGATAGGGAAGTGTAGCTGTAATGCCATACACCAACTGCCAGGGGAATTTTGAGGCAGATGCAATTCACTTGTATTTGATTGTGTCCCTCTAATAACCCTTACTAGCTGAATATTGGGTTGGGACTGGAAAGTACCTTAAATTCTTGCTATAATTTTGTAATCTGTGCTGAAAGGGCAACAGGGACAGACTGAGAACAGCGCTGTCACAGTAGTTTTCTGCTAAGGGTAGATAAGGGACATCCTATTTCTGATGTAGACCGTTTTCTTCAGACACTCGTGGAAACAATTTAACATGTCCATTCTGGACATCCAGGCACAGTGTGCATACCACATAACCTGAGACTTTAGTGAACTGATCTTCAGCGTATAAGCGTCTCTTGGCTGACTGGCAGGAAAGTAATTACGAAGAGTACCATTCTAGGCTTCCGTATTGAAAAACGAGACAGCAAGAAATTTCTAGTCTAGTTCGGCATGTTCATAAAGGAAGAGATTTCTCAAGGAAAAATTCCTATAAAGTGCCCTGTTCTGTATAATACTGGAAAACACTTGGTGTAGCATTGATACAGATTATTTTTCAGAATACTTTTCTGGGGATTTCTCTTTAAATGAGTGAGTGGCAGGAATGCCTAATATACTCTGCATAATAAAAGAATACAGTAGTAGTAGTAGCAGCATCCCATAGTCTATGTAGACTATGGATCGCGCCCATCGTAGTTCCATTTGGGATCATCATTTGCAGTGTTGACTGTGACTGTGAAGGCCCACACAAGAGTGACAGTCCTTGCTGCATCTGTTGCATGTGTATAAAAGAATATACCTTTATTCACAAATAACCCAATGTGAGAGAATTAGAACTGTTGTGTTTATTTTGGGCAAATGTTTATATGTTTTTCTCTCAATAGATAAGGCCCTTTATGAAAGCACATTTAAATCGGGATAAAGACAAGGAGCTTTTAAAGCTTACTCAGTACCTCAAAGAAATAGCGAAATTAGATGACTTTTTGGAACTGAATCACAAACACTGGGAAAGGTAAGAACTATGTTCTCTTCTCCAGCCCCATATTATATCATGCTTAAAATTACCTGGAAGGAAAAATTGCTACACACGCTTCACCTTGAGATGGGGTGAATCTCTAGTTGTTGGTTGGACCTAAGATCAGAAATTCAAGCCTTAACACACTAAATGGTGTGGGACCTAACAGTCTGGATGAGTATCTCTCATCCTGTGTGAAATTACAGCAGCTGTGGTCAGTGGAATTGTTGAAACTAACCGCTCTATAGTGCGAGACAGGGAGCTGTGGTTGGGGTGTTCTCTGTCAGAGGTCCTGGGGCCTGAAATTTTTTTTCTTCTCACCCCTAGTCTCATGGACTATGTCTTTGCTAGTGAGTTTTTCCAAAATGCTGGGGCTCCTTCCCACAGAGCATCTACCCACACAGTGTATTCTTTTGAAATTAAATTGGAAGAATATCGCACTTCTTCCGGTGGCCCTCTTCTCCTCCCAGATGAGGAAGAGTGCCTTTTTCTGAAAGATTTTTACAGAGGGGGGGAAAGGAGTGTGTAGATGCCCCTGGGGGTCCTCTTTTCAAAAAGAGCAGTCCTCGTGATGCCAGATTTTTCAATTGCTGACCCATTCTTTCAAAAGAACGGGGGCTCTGTGGACTCTGTCAAAAGAGTGGATCAGTCTTTTCGATCCTACTTGCTTGTTTGTGGATGTGCTCTTTCAAAATAAGTGCTTTCCGAACAGATTTTTCGGAAGAACTACTTTCAAAGGATTGCTGTAGTGTAGATGTAGCCACAGTGTCTAATTTTGGACAGGGAGGGAATGTTATACATTTTCTCTTTCATAAGATGTGATTAAAGGGTTGGAGGTGGTTGAATACAGAACATGGTACATAATGAAGTTTCTAATAATTAATGAAGGGCTATGCTATCCTAAGTCAAATTGAAGAGGATGAATACAGACAAATAACATGCATGTAAAAGCAAAATTAGAGGCTAAGACAAAATGAGCTCATGTAACAGAAACATAAAGGGTCTCGAAACACTCAACAAATATATTAGAAGCAAGAGGAAGACAAAGGACAGGGTAGGTTTGCTCTTTAAAGAAGAAGGAAAAGCAACAGAAAATGTGGAAGTGGCAGAGGTGCTTAATGACCTTTTTCTTCAGCTTTTAGTGAGAAGGTTGTTGGTGATTAGATGCTCAACATAGTATCCTATGGCTGGAAGGGACCTCAGGAGGTTCTCCAGTCCTGCCCCCTGCCCAAAGCAGGATCAACCCCAACTAAAATCATCCCAGCCATGACTCTATCAAGCGGGGAGATTCCACCACCTCTCTCGGTAATGCATTCCAGTGCTTCACCACCATCCTGGGGAAATAGTTTTTCCTAATATCCAACCTAGATCTCTCCCACTGCTACTTGAGACCATTGGTCCTAGTTCTACCATCAGTCACTACTGAGAATAGTCTCTCTCCTTCCTCTTTAGACCCCCACCCCTTCAGGAAGTTGAAGGCTGCTGTCAAATTGCCCCTCATTTTTCTCTTCTGCAAACTAAACAAGCCCAAATCCCTCAGCCTCTCTTCATAGGTCATGTGCTCCAGCCTCCTAATCCTTTTCATTGCCCTCTGCTTGACCTGCTCCACATTCATCCACATCCTTTCTATACTGGGGGGCCCCAGAACTGGACACAATACTCCAGATGTGTCCTCACCAATGCTGAATAGAGAGGAATAATAACTGCTCTAGATCTGCTGGAAATGCTCCTCCTAATGCATCCCAATATGCCATTAGCCTGCTTGGCTACAATGGCATACTGTTGACTCATATCCAGCCTCTCATCCACTGTAACACCCAGGCCCTTTTCTGCTGTACTATACTTAACCATTTGGGCCCCAGCCTGTAACAATGCTTGAGATTCTTCCATCCCAAATGCAGGACTCTGCACTTACCTTCATCAAATTACTTTTGGCCCAATTCTCCAATTTGTCTAGGTCACTCTGGACCCTGTCCCTACCCGACAGTGTATCTACCTGTGTCCTTATCTTAGTGTAGTCTGCAAATTTACTGAGGTGCAATCCATCCTCTCATCCAGGTCATTAATAAAGATGTTGAACGGTATTGGCCCCAGAACTGATCCCTGGGGCACTCCCCTTGAAACCAACTGCCAACCAGATATTGAGCCATTAATCACTACCCATTGGTCCCAACCATTTAGCCAGCTTTCTATTCATCTTACACTCCATATCTCCTATCCATACTTCCTTAACTTCTGGGCAAGAATGTTGTGGGAGACTGTGTCAAAAGCTTTGCTAAAGTTAAGGTGTATCACATCCACTGACTTTCCCATGTCCACAGAGCCTGTTACTTCATCATAGAAGCTAATCAGATTGGTCAGGCGTGATTTGCCCTTGGTGAGTCCATGCTGACTACTCTTGATCACGTTCCCCAATTCCAAGTGCTTCAAAGTAGATTCCTTGAGGGTCCCTTCCATGATTTTTCCACAGACTTAGGTAAGGCTGACCATCTTTCCTTTTTAAAGATGGGCACTACATTTGCCTTTTTCCACTCATCCGGGACCTCTCCCTATCTTTGAGTTTTCAAAGAGAATAACCAAATGTTCTGTAATGACATTTGCTAATTCCCTCGGTACACTTGGATGCATTAAACCTGGACCCATAGATTTGTGTATGTCTAGATAGCCCTCAACCTGTGTTTTCCACACCGAGGGCTGCCCAGCTCCTTCCCATCCTGTAGTGCCTAACTGGGAGCTGATCTTGTCCTTGAAGACAGAAGTTAAAAAAGCATTGAGTACTTCAGCTTTTCCCACATCTGTCACCAGGTTACCTCCCTCATCCAGTAAAGGCCCCAGTTCCTCCCTGATCACCCTCTTATTGTTAACATGTATCTAAAAACCCTTCATATTATCCATCACATCTATTGCTAGCTACAGTTCACTGGTGCTTTCGCCTTTCTGATTACTCCATTGCATTCTCCAGCCATATATTTATACTCCTCCTTAGTCATCTATCCAAGTTTCCACTTCTTATATGTATTGCTTTTGAGTTTAAGCTGACTAAGGATTTCCCTGGTAAGCCAAGCTTGTTGCCCGCCATAGAATCATAGAAGAGTAGGACTGGAAGGGACCTCGAGAGGCCGTCAAGTCCAGCCCCCTGCCCTCATGGCAGGACCAAGCACTTTCTAGATCATCCCTGAAAGCCGTCTCTCTAACCTCTTCTTAGATACCTCCAGTGATGGAGATTCTACCACCTCCCTTGGCAATTCGTTCCAGTGTTTGATCACCCTGACAGTTAGGAACTTTTTCCTAATGTCCAACCTGAACCTCCCCTGCTGCAGTTTAAGTCCACTGCCTCTTGTTCTATCCTCAGAGGCAAGGAAGAACAAGTTCCCCCCTCTGCCTTATGACACCCTTTTAGATACCTGAAAACTGCTATCATGTCCCCCCTCAATCTTCTCTTTTCCAAACTAAGCAAGCCCAATTCTTTCAGCCTTTCTTCATAGGTCATGTTCTCTAGACCTTTGATCATTCTCGTTGCTCTCCTCTGGACCCTCTCCAATTTCTCCACATCCTTCCTGAACTGCGGTGCCCAGAACTGGACACAGTACTCCAGCCGAGGCCTAACCAGTGCAGAGTAGAGCAGGAGAATGACTTCTTGTGTTTTGTTCACAACACACCTGGTAATGCATCCTAGAATCATGTTTGCTTTTTTTGCAAGAGCATCACACTGTTGACTCATATTTAGCTTGTGGTCCACTATAACCCCTAGATCCCTTTCTGCTGTACTCATTCCTAGGCAGTCCTTTCCCATTCTGTACGTGTGACACTGATTGTTCCTTCCTAAGTGGAGCACTTTGCATTTGTCCTTATTAAACTTCATCCTGTTTACCTCAGCCCATTTCTCCAGTTTATCCAGATCCTTTTGAATTATGACCCTATCCTCCAAAGAAGTTGCAACCCTCCCCAGCTTGGTATCATCTGCAAACTTAATAAGTGTACTTTCTATGTCAATATCTAAATCGTTAATGAAGATATTGAACAGCACCTGTCCCAAAACAGACCCCTGTTAAGCCCCACTAGTTATAATTTTCCAGCAGGATTGAAAGCCATTAATAACTACTCTCTGGGTACGGTTATCCAGCCAGTTGTTCACCCACCTTATAGTAGCCCCATCTAAGTTGTATTTGAGTAGTTTATTGATAAGTATATTATGTGAGACCGTGTCAAATGCTTTACTGAAGTCTAAGTATACCACATCCACCGCTTCTCCCTTATCCACAAGGCTCGTTATTCTATCAAAGAAAGCTATTAGATTGGTTTGACATGATCTGTTTTTAACAAAACCATGCTGGCTGTTCCCTAGCACCTTACCACCTTCCAATTGCTTGCAGTTGATTTCTTTAATGACCTGCTCCATTATCTTTCCTGGCACAGAAGTTAAGCTGACTGGCCTGTAGTTTCCCAGGTTATTCTTGTTCCCCTTTTTATAAATGGGTACTATATTTGCCCTTTTTCAGTCTTCTGGAATCTCTCCCGTCTCCCATGATTTTCCAAAAATGATTGCTAAAGGCTCAGATACCTCTTCTATCAGCTCCTTGAGGATTCTAGGATGCATTTCATCAGGCCCTGGTGATTTGCAGACATCTAATTTTTCTAAGTAAATTTTAATTTTGTTCTTTTCGTATTTCAACTTCTAAACCTACCCCTTTTTCACTAGCATTCTCTATGTCAGGCATTCCTTCCCATTTCTCAGTGAAGACCGAAACAAAGAAATCATTAAACATCTCTGCCATTTCCAAATTCCCTGTTACTGTTTCTCCCTTGTCACTGACCAATGGCCCTACCCTCTCCTTGGTCTTCCTCTAGTTACCAATGTATTTGTAAAAAGCCTTCTTGTTTCCCTTTATGCTTGTAGCTAGTTTGAGCTCATTTTGTGCCTTAGCTTTTCTAATCTTCCTCCTGCACTCTCGTGTTGTTTGCCTATACTCATCCTTTGTAATTTGTCCTAGTTTCCATTTCTTACACGATTCCTTTTTTAGTTTGAGATCATGCAAGATCTCCTGGTTAAGCCAAGGCGCTCTTTTGCCATGTTTTCTATCTTTCCTACACAGTGGGATAGCTTGCTTTTGGGCCCTTAATAATGTCCCTTTGAAAAACTGCCAACTCTCCTCAGCCGTTTTTCCCCTCAGTTTAGCTTCCCATGGGACCTTACCTACCAGCTGTCTGAGTTTACCAAAATCTGCCTTCCTGAAATCCATTATCTCTATTGTACTGTTTTCCATTCTACCCTTCCTTAGAATTGTGAACTGTATGATTTCATGGTCACTTTCACCCAAGCATCCTTCCACTTTCAAATTCTCAATAATTTCCTCCCTATTTGTTAAAATTAAATCTAGAACGGCTTCCCCCCGGTAGCTTTTTCAGCCTTTTGGAATAAAAAGTTGTCTGCAATGCAATCCAAGAATTTATTGGACAGTCTGTCCGCTGCTGTATTAGTTTCCCAACATATACCTGGATAGTTGAAGTTTCCCATCACCACCATATTCTGGGCCCTGGATGATTTTGTTAGCTGTTTGAAGAAAGCCTCATCCACCTCTTCCGCCTGGCTAGGGGGCCTGTAGTAGATGTCTAGTAGGACCTCATCCTTGTTTTTAACTCCTCTGAGTCTAACCCAGAGACTTTCAACCCGTCCATCTCCTACGTCCATCTCCACCTCTGTCCAGGTGTGTACATTTTTAATATACAAGGCAACACCTCCTCCCTTCTTTCCCTGTCTGTCCTTCCTAAGCAGGCTGTACCCTTCAATACCAACATTCCAATCATGAGTATTATCCCACCAAGTTTCTGTGATGCCAACAATATCATAGTTGTATTCATTTATTAGTACTTCCAATTCTTCTTGTTTATTTCCCATACTTCTTGCATTTGTATATAGGCATCTCAGACATTGATTTGGTCTTGCCTCCCAGTTTTGCCCTGGCCCTCTTTTTACTCTGCCAGTGTAGCCCATACTCCCTCCCATTTCAAGTTCATCTCCCAGGTATCCATGCTCTCCACTTACCTGCAGGCTTTGCTCTCCTTCCCCCGTCGAACCTAGTTTAAAGCCCTCCTCACTAGGTTAGCCAGCCTGTGTCCGAATATGGTCTTCCCCCTCCTCGAAAGGTGAACACCATCTCTGCCTAGCAGTCCTTCCCAGAAAAGGATCCCGTGGTCAAAGAAACCAAAGCCTTCCTGGCGACACCATCTACGCAACCAAGCATTCACCTCTAGGATACACCTGTCTCTGCCTGGGCCCCTATCTCTGACAGGCAGGATTGAAGAGAATACCACCTGCGCCCCAAACTCCCTGACCCGTGCCCCCAGAGCCCTGAAGTCACTCTTGACCTGCTCAATAGTAACAGAGAGGAGGCCGCGCTAGTCTATACACTATGGTCTGAAGAAGTGGGTCTGTCCCACGAAAGCTCACCTAATAAACTATTTTGCTAGTCTTTAAAGTGCTACTTGACTGCTTTTTGTTTTGACCCGCTCAGCGTCACACCTCACAGTATCATTAGTGCCCACATGGATGAGAAGCATGGGATAGTAGTCAGAGGGCCGGATAATCCTCAACAATGCCTGCGTAACGTCCCGGATACAGTCCCCCGGCAGGCAGCACACCTCCCGAGAGGAAATGTCAGGGCGACAGATGGGCGCCTCCGTCCCCCTCAGAAGAGAGTCTCCAACCACCACTACTCTACGTTTCCTTCTTGCAGGGGTGGCAGTAGACTTCCCAGCCTTGGGGGTACGAGGCTTCTCCTCTTCCGTATGGGGTAATTCTTGGTCTCCTGTATCGAGTACAGCATAATGGTTTTCCAGTACCACAGTGGGAGGGCTCTGAGCAGGGGTGGAACACTGGTTGCTGCGAGAAGTAACCTGCTGCCAGTGTCCACCCTGGTCCACCTCCTCCAGTGGTTTATCAGCCGTCCTGTGCACTGGGACAGTTACCTCCGCAGTCTCCACCTGAATACTATCCAGGAACTGCTCATGGACTTGGATACTCCTCAACCTGGCCACCTCCTCCTGTAGCTCCCCCACCTGCTGCCATGTTTGCTTCTCTTACTATGCATCAGAATGATTTGTTCCTGTGCCTTCAATAAGGCTTCTTTTAAAGTACTGCAAGTTCTCCTGAACGCCTTTCCCCTTCGTATTTGCTTCCCAGAGTATCCTGCCCATCAGTTCTGTCAGGGATTCGAAGTCTGCTCTTCTGAAATCAAGGGTCTGTATTTTACTCCTCACGTTTCTTTCTTTTATCAGGATCCTGAAATCCATCCTCTCATGGTTGGTGCAGCCCAAGTTGCCACCCACTTCTATTTGTCCTACTAGTTCTTCCTCTTTGTGAGCAGCAGATCAAGCTGTTCGTGGCCCCTGGTCAGTTCCATCAGCACTTGTACCAAGAAGTTATCCCCAACATTCTCCAAAAACTTCCTGGATTGTCTCTGTGCTGACGTATTGGTCTCCCAACAAATGTGTGGGTGATTAAAGTCTCCCATGAGAAGCAGGGCTTGTGATTTGGAAGCCTCTATTAGTTGTCTGAAGAAATACTCATCTACCTGATCTGGCAGTCTATAGCAGACACCAGCCACAACATTGCCTCTGTCGCTTCCGCTTCTGAGCTTAACCCGAAGACTCTCAACTGGCTTTTCTCCCTCCATATACTGGGAGCACTGAGCAGTCATACTGCTCTCCTATATACAGCGCAACTCCTCCTTTTCTCCCCTGCCTGTCCTTCCTGAACAGTTTATACCCTTCCATGACAGTGCCCCAGTTGTGCGAGTCATCCCACAAAGTCTGTTATTCCAGCCACCTCATACTGCTTTGGCTGTGCCAGGGTCTCTAATTCTTCCCGTTTGTTTCCCAGGCTTCTTGCATTTATGTACAAACAGGTTAGATAAGTAGTTGATTGGCTTACTTTCTGCTTTTGAATCAGGGCTCCTCCTTTGTCGTAACCTCCTCCTACCCCACTTATCTCATGGCTTGTCACCAACCCAGATAAACCTAATTTAAAGCCCTCTTCACTAGGTTTGCAAGCCTGCCCACAAAGATCCTCTTCCCTCTCTTCGTTAGATGGCTCCAGTCTCTTCCTAGCAATTCTTGTTCCTGAAACAGAAGAAAGTGGTGGAAGAAACCAAAGACACCCTGACACCACCTGCACAACCAAGCATTTACTTCCACAATTCAATGATCCCTCCTGCTCCCCTTCCTTCAACAGGGAGGATAGAAGAGAATACCCCTTGTGCTCCATACTCCCTGAACTTTCTTCCCAGAGGTACATGATCTGTGGTGATCTGCCCAAGGTCGTTCTTTGCTGTGTCATTCGTTCCTACATGGAGAAGTAGGAAGAGCAATAACCTGCAGGTTTGATTTGTGGAAGACTGTTACATCCTGGATTCTAGCACCTGGTGAGCAGCAAACTTCCTGAGATTCCAGATCTGGATGGCACATGGATGACTCCATCACCACCAGACCACCACCGCCATCTGTCTTCTTTTCTTAGGGGTGGTGGTCGTAGACCCCCCCCAATTCCTAGGACTACACATCCCATGCCTTCCAGTCAGTGGGGTCGTCTTCTGATTCCTTCCCTGAGAGGTCTCTGCCGCAGCATTCTCTACCATAGTACCTGTGCAGAGAGCCTAAAGGCGGTTGCTTACCTCCACTGGAGTTGGAGATACCTGAATTAGCTTTCTTCTCCTGTAGGTTCATGCTTCCAATTTTCTTTCTTGTTTTGTATTGCCCTCACTGGTTGTTCAACCTGCTGTACCTGCAGGAGTAAATGCTGCCTTCTGTCGAGGAAGTCTTCACTTTCTCTGGTGGACCGGACGGATGATATTTGGGCCTCGAGTCCTCTAATCTTCTTTTCCAAGGTACACTTGGTATGTACGAAATCCCTTCTGTCTTCTGGGAGGAAGACAAACATGGCACATACTGTGCAGGTCACAACAGCTGATCTGTCACTATCCATTTTTCCCTTTCCTCAGAGACTTCTCTCAGATGGTTTTGGTGCCACCTTGAAGGGCATAAGAGAAACTGGAAGAAAAAGACTGATCAGTATGGGGCTCCTCCCAAGGCGAACTCCCTGTTGGCTGCTGCCTTGTTTGCTGCTCACAGTGTTCGCTCAAAGCCTGGCCTCCAATCCAGTCAGCTCTCGAAGGCCCACCTGGAACAAAGCGCTCCTGATTCACACTTTCCAACCTTCTCAAACTTCCCCTCTTTTCAAACTGCAAAACAGATACTCGGACACACTGGATATTCAACCCACCAGCTCACAGCACAGCACAGCCCCCAAAAGCCTCACTTACCTGAGCTCCTCTGAGATGTTTCCCAGGCAAACTTCCTGTTGGCTGCTACCCTATTCACATCATGAATGGCAGTGAAAATGGGGTAGGTTCAGAGGCTAAAATAGGAAATGAATTTAAAAATTAAGAAAAGTTAGATGTCTTCAAGTTGCAGAGGGGCTGACGAAATGCATGCTAAGATACTCAGAGCTGACTGTGGAGATATTTGAGCAATTAAGTATTATCTGTGAAAAGTCATGGAGTAAGGGGGAGAGCCCGCAAGATTGGAAAAGGGCAAATACAATGCCCATCTATTAAAGAGAAATAAGAACAAACCAGGGAATTACAGACCTGTCAGCTTATTTCCTGTACCAGGAAAGATAATGGAGTAATGATTGCTTAATTATATCTGCAAACATCTAGAACACAGTAAGGTGATAATTAACAATCAGCATGGATTTCGTAAGAACAAATCACGCCAAACAAACTGGATAGAATCATAGAATATGAAGACTGGAAGGGACCTTGAGTCCAGCCCCCTGCCTTTATAGTAGGACCAAGTACTGTTGAGACCGTCCCTGATAGCCATTTATCTAACCTGTTCTTAAATATCTCCAGAGATGGCGATTCCACAACCTCCCTAGGCAATTTATGCCAGTGTTTGACCCCCCCGGACCATTAGGAACTTTTCCCTAATGTCCAACCTAAACCTCCCTTGCTGCAGGTTAAGCCCATTTCTTGTTTTATCCATAGAGGCCAAGAAGAGCAAGTTTTCTCCCTGCTCCTTATGACACCCTCTTAGATACCTGAAAACCACTATCATGCCCCCCTCAATCTTCTCTTTGCCAAACTAAACAAGCCCAATTCTTTCAGTCTTTCTTCATAGGTCATGTTCCATAGAACTTTGGTCATTCTTGTTGCTCTTTGCTGGACCCTCTCCAGTTTCTTCACATCTTTCTTGAAATGCGGTACCCAGAAATGGACACAATACTCCAACTGAGGCCTAACCAGCACAGAGTAGAGTGGAAGAATGACTTCTTGTGTCTTGTTCACAACACACCTGTTTATGCATCCCAGAATCATGTTTGCTTTTTTTGCAACAGCATCACACTGTTGACTCATATTTAGCTTGTGGTCCACTATAACCCCGAGATCCCTTTCTGCCATGCTCCTTCCTGAACAGTCGCTTCCCATTCTGTATGTGCGAAACTGGATGTTCCTTCCTAAGTGGAGCACTTTGCATTTGTCCTTATTAAACTTCATCCTGTTTACTTTAGACCATTTATCCAATTTATCCAGATCATTTTGAATTTTGACCCTATCCTCCAAAGCACTTGCAACCCTTCCTAGCTTGGTATCATCTGCAAACTTAATAAGCATACTTTCTATGCCAATATCTAAATCATTGATCAAGATATTGAACAGAACCGTCCCCAAAACAGACCCCTGCGGAACCCCACTTGTTATACCTTTCCAGCAGGATTGAGAATCATTAATAACTACTCTGAGTATGGTTATCCAGTCAGTTTTGCACCCACCTTATGGTAGCCCCATGTAAGTTGTATTTGCATAGTTTATTGATAAGAATATAATGCAAGACCATCTCAAATGCCTTACTAAAGTCTAGGTATACCACATACACCACTTCTCCCTTATCCACAAGGCTTGTTATCTTATCGAAGAAAGCTATCAGATTGGTTTGACATGATTTGTTCTTTACAAATCCATGCTGGCTGTTACCTATCACCTTACCACCTTCCAAGTGTTTGCAGATGATTTCCTTAATTACTTGTTCCATTATCTTTCCTGGCACAGGAGTTTGACTGACTGGTCTGTAGTTTGCTGCATTGTTCTTATTCCCCTTTTTATAGATGGGCACTATATTTGCCTTTTTCCAGTCTTCTGGAATCTCTCCTGTCACCCATGCTTTTCCAAAGATGATAGCTAAAGGTTCAGATACCTCCTCTCTCAGCTTCTTGAGTATTCTAGGATGCATTTCATCAGGCCCCGGTGACTTGTGGACATCTAACTTTTCTAAGTGATTTTTAACTTGTTCTTTTATTTTATCTTCTAAACCTACCCCTTTTCCATTAGCATTCACTATGTTAGGCATTCCTTCTTCAGATTTCTTGGTGAAGACTGAAACAAAAGTCTTTGAGCATCTCTGCCATTTCCAAGTTTCCCGTTACTGTTTCTCCCTCCTCACTAAGCAATGGGCCTACCCTGTCCTTGGTCTTCCTCTTGCTTCTAATAGGTCGTCTTGTTTCCCTTTATGCCTGTAGCTTTCTTTGATAGGACAAGCCCAGTAGATAAGGAGGAAGCAATAGATGTGGTATGTCCAGACTTTAGTAAGTCATTTGTTAGTTTCACATGACCTTGTCATAGAACACTAGAACTGAAAGGGACCTTGAGAAGTCCAGTTCCCTGCCCTTTCAGCAGGACCAAGCACCATCTAGACCATCCCCAATGGGTATCTATCTAACCTGTTCGTAAAAATCTCCAGTGATGGAGATTCCACAGCCTCCCTAGATATTTATTCCAGTGTTTAACCACCCTGACAGTTAGGAAGTTTTTCCTAATGTCTAATCTAAACTTCTCTTGTTGAAGTTTAAGCCCATTCTTCCTTGTCCTATCTTCAGAGGCCAAGGAGAAGAATTTTTCTCCCTCCTTGTAGCACTCTTTTAGGTACTTGAAAATCACTATCATTTTCCCCTCTCAGTCTTCCCTTTTCTAAGCTAAACAAGCCCAGTTCTTTCATTCTTCTCTCATCGCGCATGTTCTCTAGACTTCTAATAATTTTTGTTGCTCTTCTCTGGACCTTCTCCTCCAATTTCTCCACATCTTTCTTGAAATGTGGGACCCAGAACTGGATGCAGTGCTCCAATTGAGGCCTACTCAATCTTCATAACCCTATTATTTCAATGTTCCCTCTTTAGGTCATGTTTTCCAGACCTTTTAATAATTTTTTGATCCTCTCTGGACCATCTCTAATGTGTCCACATCCTCCTGAAATGTGTTTTCCAGAACTGGACATGACCTCAGAGGGAAGTTTGAAATAATGGGGTTTGTTCTTCCTAGAAAGAGAAGACAGCTGGAACATAAGGCCTTTCAAGTATCTAAAAGTTGTTACAAGGAGGAGGGAAAAAATTATTCTCCTTACCCTCTGGTGATAGGACAAAAACAATGAGCATAAATTGCAGTAGGGGAGGTTTAGGTTGGACATTAGGAAAAACTTCTTAATTGTCGGGTGATTAAGCACTATGATAAATTGTCTAGGAAGATACCACGATCTCCATCATTGGAGATGTTTAAGAGCAGGTTAGAAGCATGCCTGTCAAGGATGGTCTAAATGGTGTTTGGCACTGCCAAGAGTACTAGAGACTGGATTTCATGGCTACTTACGGATCCTTTCAGTTCTGTTATTCTGTGTAGAGGAGCTATGGTGTGCACCTGGTTTGGCCAGTAAAGCGTTAAGGCTATATATCCTTTTTTTTGGAGGGGGGCAGATTTTCACAGGCACAAAAGACAGGTGTAAGCATCTGACTCTCATTAATAACCATTGGGAAGTTGAGCATTTAAATCATCTGCGCTTTAGAAAGTCTGTCATGATGTTTATTCAAGTGCCCTGAGCTTTGAAAGCTTTCAGTACCATGAAATAAAGAAATGTGTATGCAACATGTTGTGAAATTGTTTACTTTTATCAATTAAAAACAGCTTTGGAAGTTTCTTGTAAATCTGATTTTACTAGTGCAGTATGCAACTTAAAATGGAGGGCCAAATGCTGAGTTTATTTTAAATTAACCCTTTGTAGTTCTCTGCCGTGAATAGCAGTTGGATGGTATTTTAAAAAGAAATACGGGGAAAAAAAATGGTGCTTGTCCTCTCCCAGCTGTAGTCGGAGGAGAACCCTAGAGGTGGAGTAATTGAATGGCCTTATTCAGTGGTTCAGGGTTTGTTGAATATTCATTAAAAGCATCCGCCTTCAGAAATTTTAGACTAAATGAGCATAAAGGTAGCTATTTAGGTAATTTAGATTAACTTAAAGTTGAATTAAACATATTTGTATGCTTGGTTATGTTACTTTCAAAAATAGTAACTAACTCTGTTGGATTGTAGGAAGTTTACTTTTCACTGAGGCGGGTGATGGTAAAATCTTGAAAGCTGCCTCCAATCACCTCTTTTCCAACACCTAGTGCACTAATGGTTGTGTGTGAAATCATTTAATTTGTAGTGTCTTTGCTTAAGAACCAAGACGTTACAAAGAAATGTCATACAGTCTATTGTAAAAGAGTTTGTGTGTATTAACATTATTTGTCTTCCCTTTCCCCATTTTATTTTGCTTAAAATAATTTCTTTTGTTTCTTTAAGATACCTTTCAAAGAAGCAAGGACAATAGTTTTAATAAACTCCTGTGGCTCTCAACTGAAGGAAACATAATTGAGCTCTTTGGACCTTTCTTGCTTTTCTGCTAGAACACAATAGTGCTGGACACCAAATCAGACACCCACGATGACTGCTCATACTTGGTCTTCCAGTTGGTTTGTTCTAATTTGTTTTTTTTTCCGAGATCACAGCAATAAGTTCCAAGAGAGAAATAAGCCAGTTGCTTTTTCTTGAATTAATTTCCTGTGTGACTATTTAAAATACGTTTTTTCTTTGCTGCCATAATACCACCGCAACCATTCAAGAGCAATGCCATTCTGAAACTGGAAACAAATTTTTTGTTTTGACCGAAAAGGTTAGAGTAAGGAGCTATCTTGGCATTCTGTGAATTGTATCAGTCCTCTTTCCTCTCTGTCCTAGAAACCAGTCTCCTCCTCCTGTTCCGCTATTTATGACTATAAAATACAAGCTGTCTGAGTTCGGTATATATTAGTATGTCAGTGTTCCTTTGTGCGAGACAGTTTAAGTTTGGAAAGTACCCTCTGTAAAGCAAATACAGAGTTTGCACACTAGGGTATACTACAAAGCAGTGGATTACTGGAATATTACAGAAAATACAGAATACCCTAATACAGAAAATTACTGAGGGTGAAAAATCCAACTTTGTTTAAGAGAAAAACAGTCTCCCAGAAGAAAAAATTTCCTAACCAGCTAAAGGATTTAAACCTCAGATGAGACATTCCTACAAAAGCATGAACAAAACTCTTTGTTAAATGCAAACACTGTTTCAGTTACAATATTCAGCAATACTGTTTTTAACAGTACCTTTTACTTGCGCTGCTTGAGCCTGCAATATACAAGTGTGATGTGACTGCTGTTTTGCATTACTGACAGTCCTGCATTATGCAGTTCTTGTATTTGAAAGAAGACTGACCCTTTCAAATAAAGACGGTATATATTGTTCTTAAGGAACTATAGCAGCTGTGTAAATAATAAATACCTTTTTTCTTAGTGTTTGGTTACATGTGTTTATGTTGTCTGAAGTTTTTTTTCTTAACAAGATCTCTCTTCTCCTTCCCTATATTGATCTACACAATTTTTAAGGGCCCTGTTCTTGCCTCTGTGTGAATAATCCTACTGTTGGATCACACATTATTTTTGCATTCTTGATCATCTTTGCTCAGCCTTGTGAACACCCTGCTCCTGCATGGTTAATGAGGATGTAGGGCTGGCCTAGGAGAGGAGGTCTTAGAAACCAGAGGCTAAGGCTATATTTCGATAGACAGCTTCTGTCAACAGAAATCCTGGCAAAACTTCTGTGGACGGATTGCGTCTACACCCAACAGCATACCAAAAGAGCAATCCACGCTGTTGACGGAGAGCAGCCAGGCTCCCCCAACCTCTCTCTGGACAGAATGGCTGACTGGAAGCTCTGCAAACGATGCTGCCTGGGGAACTGGCAGCCTCTCTATCGACAGAAGTATCTACACGGGCACTCTGTCAACAAAACACTGTCAGCAGAGGCACTGTACCTGAGCAGAGGGAGGTATAGCACAGTTGGCTGGACAGCCGAGTTTTGTCAACATACTCTAGACAGAGGATTTTAACCATGTAGACGCTTGGTGAGTTGTTGACAAAAGACCGCTTTTGTTGACAGAAGCTACCCCTGTGGACTCAGCCTAAGTGCCCAGGGGAATGTAAGAGGGAGTCTTGATTATAGCCCCTGTTATTAGGAAGGGCCCATTGCTGCTCCCAGTCTCCTCCCCCTTTGTCTTTTTCCGGGCAGATGACCTGACTGTGGATGCCTCTCTCCAAATCCTGGTGTGGTTTTGCAGAGATTGTGGCTTCCATATCCTGCTTGCAGGTTAGTCAAAAATCAGGAGACCTGGGAAAGGGGTCAGAAATCAGTGGGTGCTTGGGCTGCAATAACAGGGATAAAGGAGAGACAAGACAGACCTGAGGTGTGGGGTGGGGAATTAATGAGTATCTTATATGGCCGTATATGAATGGAAAATGTGTAGACCCAGCTATAGTGTACATGTAGCCTAACAGAAAACCTGTAAATGGCAAAGTTGCAAAAATGAGTTCTTTGCTTTGAATTTTGCCAAGAAGGTTAGTGGTGAGTGGAGGGCTAAAATAGTGAATGGCAGTGAAAATGAGGTGGGTTCAGAAGCTAAAATAGAAAATAAGTTAAAATTTAGACACATTGGATGTCTTCAAGTCACCAGGGTCTCATGAACTGCATCCTAGAATACTCGAGCTGATTGAGGAGATGTCTGAGCTGATAGCAATTATCTTTGAAAAGTCATGGAATATAGGAGAGATCCCAGAAGACTGGAAAAGGGCAAATATAGTGTCCAGCTATTAAAAAGCAAATAAGGACAACCTCGGAAACTGCAGGAAATCTGCAAACCTCTAGAAGAAAATAAGGTAATAAGTACGGATTTATCAAAAACAAAGCATGCCAAACAAAGTGGATAACTTTCTTCAGTAGGATAACAAGCCTCATGGATAAGGAGGAAGCAGTAGCTATGGTATGTCTAGACTAATAAAGCATTTGATACAGTCTGTCATGACCTCATTAACAAACTAGGGAAATGCAACCTAGAAAGGGCTACAGTAAGATATGTGCCTAACTGGTTGGATAAGCATTCTCTGAGAGAAGTTATCAATGGTTCACAGTCATGCTAGAAGGGCATATCAAGTCAGGTTCTGCAGGAATCAATTCTGGGACCTGTACTCTTCGATATCTTATCAGTGATTTAGATAATGGCATAAACAGTATGCTTACAAAGCTTTGGAGGGTAGGATTATAATTCAAAAAGATCTGTATAAACTGGATAAATGGTCTGAGGTGAACAGGATGAAATTCAACAAGGACAAATACAAAGTACTTCACTTAGGAACAATCAGTGGCACACTTACACAACGGGAACTGACTGCCTAAGAAGGAGCACTGCAGAAAGGAATCTAGGGGTCATAGTGGACCACAAACTAAATATGAGCCAACAGTGTGACACTGTTTGGGGTGGGGGGGGGAAGGGGCAACCATTCTTTTATGCATTAGCAGGAGTATTGGAAGCAAGACCTGAGAAGTGATACATCCACTCAGCTTTGCACATGATTAGCCCTCAAATGGAGTATTATCTCAAGTTCTGGGTGTCACATTTCAGGAAAGAAGTGGACAAATTGTAGAAAGTCCTAAGAAAAGCAAGGAAAATTATTAATGATCCAGAAAACATGACCTATGAGGGAAGATTGAAAGAAGTGGGTTTGTTCAGTCTGAAAATTAGAAGACAAAGAAGGGACATGATAATAGTGTCCCAAGAAAGAGGAAGAAAATTATTCTTCTTATTCTCTGATGATAGCACAAGAAGCAATGGGCTTAAATTGTAGCAAGGGAGGTTTAGGTTGGACATTAGGAAAAACTTCTTAACTGTCAGGGGTGCTTAAGCACTAAAATAAATTGTTTCAGAAGGTTGTGGAATCTCCCTTAAAAGTTTCTAAGAGCAGGTTGTAAAAATACCTGTCAGGGATGCTCAGATGGTGCATGGTCCAGCCATGAATGCAGGACTTGATGACCTCTTGAGGTTCCTTCCATTCCTAGGATTTTACTGTTCTACTATATTTCAGGATTGATCAAATTAGTAATGAATTAAATGGATTGTAATGATGGGAGCTGGATCAGGCCTTTATGTATCTGTGCACATATGTCCCAGTTACCTTTAAGGTCCTTTGCTTTCATATGGAGTCCCAGTGAAATTAACAAGACTCTGCCTTGTGGTTTGCAATGAAGTGCCTATAACTTACTTTAGAACTAGGTGTCCCAGCTGAGAAAAATGTATCACTAATTGTGTAGCTACTTACCAAGTTTTAATTATTTTTAATCAAAAATGGGTGTCTAAGCCAGGAAAGTTTATCATCCCACCTACCTCCTTATAATGCAAAAAATGAAAACAATTCAGCTAAAGTATTCAAGCACAAAAATAACTGCTGGGCATGAACAATCAAAGAAAATGTCAGCACAAAAGGTGAATTCTTCAGAAAGATGAGCATAGGCAACTTTAATTACAGCAGAGACAGCTAGTAATATGTGATTTGGGTTCAAAAATGGATGCTTTACATATTTTTGATTTAGCAAAACCAAACGCTATGAATTTTCCATAAGCTAAATTGTGAGTATTAGTTAATGTGCCCAAGTCAAGATTTTCGGGGTTGAAGCTTGTGACCCTATGCATACCATATACATTGCCTTCCACTGTTTCTGTAAGAATTTGGTTTGGATTCAAGAACAGTAAATCAAAAATGACATGTTAGACTGCAAACATGTAGGTTAAAAACTTGTGTTTGTGTCTGTACCAAGGGTCCTTTTTAAGGCCCAGGAAAGCAATTGTGTGTTACTGGCATTATACCATGTGGACACAAATGCAGGGCTGGAAGGGACCCCAAGAGGTCACCTAGTGCATTCCTCCCGTGCTAAGGCAAGACCAAAACATACCTAGATATGTGTCTAACCTGTTCTTAAAAACCTCCACTTATGGGGAATCAGCCACCTCACTCGGTAAGCCACTCCAGCACTTAGCTATCATTAAAGTTAGAAAGTTTTTCCTAATATCTAATCTAAATCTCCCTTATGGCAGGTTAGCCTCTTGCTGCTACATTGTCCTACCATCAGTGGATGTGGAGAGTAACCACCCTCCCTTTAATATATTTGACACACTACTCCACTTGAGGCCTCATCAGTGCTGAGTAGAGTGAGATAATTACCTCATGTATCTGAGAGACGATACTTCCATTAGTGTTCCACAGAGTTACATTAGTCTTTTTTTGCAGCTCCATCACATTGTGGCTCATAGTCAAGGTGTGCGTAGCTCTAATGCCCACGTTTTTTTTGCAGTGCTACAGCTAAACCAATTATTCCCCAGTTTATAGTTGAGGATTTCATTTTCTTCCTATGTGAAGTATTTTGTATTTGTCTTCATTGCATTTCTTCTGATTTCAGACCAATTCTCCGTTTATCATTTTGAATTCTAGGCCTGTCCTCCAAAGTGCTTGAAACTCGTCCCAGTGTAGCGTGGTCTGCACATTTTATAAATTTACTCTGAACCCCTTAGAGAAGTGATTAATGAAAATGCTGAATACTACACGACCAGGACTGACTTGTTGGGATCTCTGAAGGTAAGATGGTATGAAATAACTATGTAAATAATCACAATGCGACTTAAACACCGTTTTATAATTACTTCTGTCAGCTTATTTAGAAATAGATTTTTCCTTTTTATTAATAGCCATTAATTTTCATTCTTCCTTGTGGCAGTGCTAGAAACCTAAATAAATTAGCCACATTCTTCTAATGTTGATCCTATAACCCAGCTATTGTGGTGATGCATCTGACAAAGCGGGTCTTTGCACACTGAAGCTTATGCTCCTAAATATCAGTCAGTCTATAAGGTGTGTGGTAAACCTGGTGGTAGACCCTTCCCTGGAAGCTTCCGGAGCCTTCTAGAAGGACAGTATACTGGGTGGTTGGCCAATGCATTTCTGTTCCCTGTCTAGGCCCAGACCTTCATTGGTCAGATAGGCCCTGTGCTCCCTATAAAAGGCTCCCCATCTGGTGGCAGGGGGGAAGGTTTTGGGAGGTGCACCGCGGGAGCAGGAGCAGAGCGAAAAGGTACCATGGGGAAGTGGTGGGCGAAGTGGCCCAGGGTGAGGCTACTACTTTGGAGCAGGGTAAAGGTCCTGCCGGTTGCCTCTTGTTCTCATAGGGACCCTGGGCCGGAGTTCAGGGTAGAGGGTGGGTCTGGACTCCCCCCACCCTTCGCCTGAGGGATCACTGTACTGGAGCAGGCGTGGGCCTGCAAGGGGACTGGTATTATTCACCCTGTACTGGTCCTGCCTATGATGAGGATGGCCCACTAAGCGGAGACCCCTGCCTTTGGAAGGGCCTGGGCAAAAGGGGGGCCTCCGTGAGTCTCTGAGGCAGCACAGATCCGCCAGGAAGCGCAGGGACCCACAGAGGCTGACAAGGGACTTTGTCACAGGTGCCACAGGACTTCTTGTTGTTTTTGAAGATACAGACTAACTCGGCTCCCTCTCTGACATTTGTGGAGAGATGAGCATGTGAGAAATAGGAGCCTGGCATGGGTCAGGATACGTTAGATCAATGATGTTGAATGGAATACTGAAGAGCTTGGATGTCTTGCAAGGGAATTGGGCCAGTAATTGTCAGAATGTCAAGACTGCAGACACAAACGAGCCATTAAGATGAAAGCTCTGTCATATGGCTGGCTGACTTGTCAGAAAACATACTGTTTCCTGTCCAACACTCTTTGTGGCTTTTTGCCAATACAAAGGGAATTTTCAACAATGAGAAAGAAACGCAGATCTTTGTTTTAAGTAAATAAAACTAAGTTTGGGTTTTTAATAAAAGTTCAAAATATATTAGGATTTTCTGAGCCCAGAAATACTGTGACAAGCCTTGAGTGTCATGGAAGGCTTTGAAACAATGATCCTTTTACTTGGATATGCTGCAATTACTATAAGATTAAAACACACATATAATTATTTTTGATGAAAATGTTTTAAAACTTCTTAATTGTGTCTCAAATTAAATGTACACTTCAATTAATAATGATAATAAAGATCGTAGGAATAGGAACAAAAATGTCACTAGGGCTAAACAACAGAGCGAAAGAGAGGGAGAGATGGAAAGACATCCTTTGAACACTGGAAGTCAAATCCTATGGTTAGAAATACAGTAGGTGCAAAACTCTGACCAATCTACTGTAAAAGTACAATTAAGCGAGTCAAAAAAGAATCTGAAGCACGATTATCAAGAGATAAAGATATTAACAGCATTTTCTTAATGTATATCAGAAGCCAGCAGCCTGCCAAACAATCAGCATAGTCACTAGCTGATCAAGATATGAAAGGAGCACTCAGGGAAGTTAAGGCCCATTCAACAAAGCTGAATGTGATGGGTTTTTTTAATCGTTCCCTGCAAAGGACGGGAGGGAAATTCCCATACCTGACTCATTCTTTTTAGGTGATAAATCTGAGGAACTGTCCCAGAATGAGGTGTCAATAGAAGAGGTTTTTGGAACAAATCGTGAAATTTTACAGTAATAAGTGACCAGAGCTGGGTGATGTTCACCCAAGAGTACCGAAGAAACTCAAATATGAAATAGAGGCATTATTAGCTGCAGCATGTAACCCATTGCTTAAATTGTCCTCTGTACCAGATGCTTGGACCTAATGTAATGCCAATTTTCAAAAAAGGCTCCAGAAGAAATCCTGGCAATTACAGATCAGTAAAACAAGATTCTGTGCCAGGCAAATTGGTTGAAATGACAGAACAGTAAAGAACAGAATTATTGGACACGTGTATGAACACAATGCGTTGGGGAAAAATCCATATGGTTGTTGTTAACGGAAAATGTGTGTCATCTATCTATTAGAATACTCTGAGGGTGTCAGACATATGGACAATCGTGATGCCATGGATATAGTATACTTGGACTTTCAGAAAAGCTTTGACAAGATCCCATGCAAAAATCACTTAAGCAAAATAAGGAGTCATGGAATAAGATGTAAGATCGTCTCACGAATCAGTATGTGGTTAAAAGATAAGAAATAAAGGGTACGAATAAATGGTCAGTTTTCCCAACGGGAAGAGCTAAATAGCAGGGTTCC
The DNA here is from genome assembly GCF_033958435.1 of Carettochelys insculpta. Classification (NCBI taxonomy): domain Eukaryota; kingdom Metazoa; phylum Chordata; order Testudines; family Carettochelyidae; genus Carettochelys; species Carettochelys insculpta. Next base: position 38,141,180 of record NC_134151.1, read on the forward strand.
CCAAGGAGCTGTAGTGAGCCCTGTGCTATCCAACATATTCGTAAATGATCTGGAAAATGGGGCAAATGGGGCAAAGTTTGCAGATGATACTAAATTATTCAAGATACTTCGGTCCAAAGCTGACTCGGAAGAGTTAAAGTTGCTAAACTGGATGACAGGAGTGCAAAACGGCAGAGGGATTTCACTGATGATACATGTAAAGTAATACAGATTGAAAAAAATGTAATCCCAATTATACTTACAAAATGTGGGTTTTCAATTAGCTGAGAGAGGCATCTTTGAGTCAACCAGTTTAGCTCTCTGAAACATCTGCTCAGTCTACAGCAGTCAAAAAAGCTAACAGAATTTAGGAACCGTTAGGACAGGGACAGATAATATGAAAGAAAACATCATAAAGCTATTTTATAAATCCATGATACTCCCATACCTTGAATAATGCCTGCAATTGTCTGGTCGCCCTATCTCAAAGGGGAGATACTAGAACTGGGAGCAATTACAGAGAAGGGCAACAAAAATGATGGGGGTCTGGAGCAGCTTTCAAACATAGTCTGTGTTGTATAGGAAATTAGACGATCAAAGAGATTTTAAGACTAGAAAAATGTCAAAGAATCTTCTTAGTTTTTACCTAAAAATCATAGTTTCTGGGCCATAAATGTAACACACATTTATTTTTAAAAAATCTATAATCTACAATGTTTGTGTAAGGATTTTTACCAGTAAGTTATTGATGTTCTCAGCCTTAATTCACCTTATCTGTAAAGTATATTGCTATTTGTTCTCTGAACAGCATGTAAGGCCCACCCTGTCAATGACTCGGCATCTCAGGTCCTGCTGACTTCAGCCTCACCAAACCAACAGACTGAAAGACCTTTGCTTTTCTGTGTCACTTACTGGAGGGGATGTTTGCTCTCTTAAAAAGATCACCTGGTATGAGAAAGAAAAAGGAAAGCCGGTTATGTTGGAGTAACATGACCAGAAGGGGGAGCAATCACAGTTTTAAAAAGCCATCGACTCCTGGAATAAAGAGATGCTAAGTTTGTTATGGGTTTCTGTCTTCTAAACAGGAAGCAAGAGAGATTTTCAGAGGCAGAAGCAGCTCTGATTTAATAAAATATTTTCAAGGTGTGCACAAGGATCTATATCTAGTTACAAGGGACACTAGAATCCTAAACTTTCTGACTGCTTCTGTTAGGTGGCTACTGAATAGAATCCACACCACCAGAACTATCAGAGGGCCAAATGGGGAGCACACATGCTCTAGGCTAGGCCTGTGTCTAGACTAGCGGGTTTTATTGGCAAAACTGACGTTTTGTTAACAAAACCTGGGGAGCATCCAGATTCCCCAGGCGTTCCACTGACAGCAAGTCAGCAGAATGCAGCACTTTTGTTGACAGCTGTATGCCGCTCCCTGCGGAACGCGTCTGGTGACAGAGATCTGTCAACAGACAGCCGGTCTGGACTTTGCAGGAGCTCCACTGTTGACAGACCAGGCTTCTGGGACACCGGGCAGCCCTGTCTGCTGTGCTTCTGGTTGGCCGTTTTGTCGAAAGAACATCTGGGCAGTCTGGCCTCTCTCCGTCAACAGAGCAGATCACTCTTGCGATCCGCTTGGCAGTTTGGCTGTGATATGTTGACAGAAGTTTTGTCGGAAGATGCCTTCTGACAAAAACTTCTGTCATCAAATCCTTGTAATCTAGACATAGCCGAAGAGGCCCTTCTCTCAGAAGGCTGCATATGCCAACATCAGCAATACGCCGTCTCCAGCTCAAAATACCTGTTACAGGTAACACCAGTTCAGGTCCATTATTAACTGTGGCTAAAATGTTTTCAAAGTACTACGGGAACCAAATGCCTGACTGAAACCATGCAAAAGCCTCCAGTGCTAGAAAGGTGAGAGGTTGTTTAAAACTGCATTTAAACAATTCCCTACAGTTGGTTGGTCTCACTGCAAATGTGTCTAATTCTAGCCACGGTGCAATGGAATGCTTTTACATACCAATCTCTTTAAAATAAATATGATTGAAAGTTTAAAAAAACCTCCCTCCTTGCCTTACATGTTAAAAGCACAGATTTCGAAATTCCAGACAAAAATGTGCTGGTAACTAACAAAACTTGAGTGGCCGCGATACATGCGACAGGATTGGAAATGCAGAATTTATTTTTATGCTTTTTACAGAAACTCCTGACAAGGCTGAAGGGCCAGATCAGCTATTTATAGCCTAAGCTGCTCTAAAATTCCTTCCCTGTTAACCTGTATCATTAGTTCTCTACCACTGCTCTGAGAAGCACTGAAAGATGTGCCTAATTGCACAGACTGAGAATTTCAGCATAACTCCAATCAAGGATACGTCTGTGGACCTGGGATTGTAATTGCAGGGCTGTCATCCAGAGATAATAAAAGAACCAGAGATTTATGGAGAAAAGGTTCTAACTGGTGACTTTCAGATCTTATCTGAGCTCATAGTTAAGAGCATGCAGTTCACATGCAGTGAATACAGGCAAAAGGCAAATTGTGTCTGCTTGAAAACAACAGTGCTGCGTGAATCAAATGGCAATAGATTAGGATACAAATCCAAGGCCCTTTAACTAATAATAAAGGACAATCCTAGTACTATAAGTCAATTGGTCATGCCCTCACAGAAGTCAGTTTTGAGAGATGCTGTTGAGTCGGTTGTGGGGAGAACAGCAGTTAAAGCAGGGGACACAGGGCTCATGAGGCAGCCCGGGAAGCATGTGTTAAAGTAGATTTGGCTCAGAAGGCTGAGTTCTGCCCCTGATTCTATGCTTGTGGTCCCCATTGATGCTCTTGGGAGCTGTACTCTCCCAACACACAGCACCGCTTGGCCCTTGGTGAATATTACTGGGCAGTCACGCAGTAAGCAGCAGGGACCATGAACTGCAGCATTTCAGGAGCTCTGCCAAATCCAGTGATGTTCTGGCATCATAAAGCTTTTGTGCCTATGGCACCACACCCCTTTGGCCAGGTGTTAGCAGCTGCTAATAGGGGCCGTGCTCAGCATATCGAGGATTCCAGTCAGGGCTCCAGTTCAGAAAACGTACTGTGTGCCTCGGGGCTCAAGCCCCACCTAAACCGAATATAACCTGGTCCTCTTTTACAGGGTCTCTGCTCCCGCAGCCCATGTGCTCCAGTCTCTGGGATCATGAAATCCAGCTTCCCAAAATCCATGTTTACCACAATATCAAACTAAGCTTTTAAAGAAAAAAACTAGAGAAAGCCTCTTAAAATAGTTCCCATCTGGTACAATCCTCAGGCCCATATATTCCAGGGCTGTTATTGTTGGGGCCTTTAAACTCTTACTTGAAGCACAGTCCTCACCCACTTAGGGCATAGTCACAACGCCGACTCAGCAGTTGTCAGGCAGATGCAAAGTGGAGTGACAACAGCTTCAGCTAAATTGCTGTGCACCATACCAGGGTGCTTCTGCAGGTCCAGGGTAGGGTGACCACATTGCCCTATGGCAAATACGGGGCACCGGCCTCTGGGGATGGGTGCTGCTGTCCCGTGTCAGGGCTCCTCAGCGATGGGGGCAGCTGCCCCACAGCAAGGCACCAGGAATGGAGGTTCCACAGCCTTCTGGTGAGGGGGAGTAGAGGATGGGGGCTGCACAAGCGCCCAGCAGGGGGGGCACCAGGGAATGAAGAAGCCACCCCATGGCAAAACTCACCAGCAGTGGGGGCTGCCTCTGGGCTGTGCCAGGGAATGGGGCAGCCGCCCAGCGGAGGAACACCCTGGTGGCAGGGGCTGGTTCCTCAGGACACCAAGTGCCAGGGAACAGGTGCCCCCCAAAATATGGGACAATTTGCCCATTTTCTTGAGAAGGTCAGGACACCTGTGAGACAGCCGAAATAGGGGACTGTCTGGGGAAAACCAGGACGGAGGGCCGCCCGAGTCCAGGGGTCACTGCTGTCTGTTGAGAATTGCGTAGCTATTCTATTGACTCCACCCACTTAGCCAACTCAGACCCGGCCTGTCACTGCTAGTTTTCACGAGCCCTGCGTCAGTGCTCCCGCAGCTCTGCTCTACGGCTGCTGCCGCTACCGCTATTTTATCACATCAGAGCTGCTGTGCTACGGGCATTTCCAATGTGAAGTGCTTCGCCTTCTTAAAGCAAACCCAAATAGTCAAAAAAGCCCATCCCTTGCTTTCCTATACCCTGCACTGAGCCTACTATGAGGGCGTCCAACATCTCCTATCAAATCATCATCATCATCATCATCAGTCCCTTGACCAAGGTTGTTGGGGCGTCTTCATGACACTGTTCTTTATAGTCTCTCCATCTTTGGGGGTCATGTGCCAGTTCCTGAGTTGCGGCAAAGCTCATTCCTGTCCATTCTTTAATGTTGTCTGTCCATTGCTTTTTCTGTCCGCCACGTCTCCTTTTGCCATTGACTGTGCCTTGCAGTGTGGTCTTGGACAGGCCTGATCTCATTGCGTGTCTATACCATCTTAGTTTGCTCTTTTTCACTCTGAATAGTAGGTCGTGATGAGGTCCTATTGCTGAGTTGATGATGATTCTGACCTCTTCATTTCTAATATGTGCCATGTAGGGGATGTTAAGAAGCTTGCGGTATAGCCTCATTTCAAGGGCCTTGATCTTGCGCTCTAGTTCTGCTGTCAGAGTCCAGGTCTCACAAGCATATAAAAAGATGGAGTGTACAAGAGCTTGCATGAGCCTTACTCTTGACTTTAGGGGTATGTTTTTGTCTTTCCAGATTGGTTTTAATTTTGCCACTGCTGCGGTTGTTATTGCTGTTCTGGCGAGTAGTTCTGGTTTTGTACCTGCATCAGAGATGATCGACCCTCTGTATTTAAATTGTTTTACTTCTTCCAATTTCTGTTGTTTTATGGATATTTGTGCAGATATACGCCTAGGATTGCTGGTCATGAGTTTTGTCTTTTCTGTGTTTATTTCCATGCCATATTTTGTTGAAGTTTTATCTAGGCTTTTCACAAGGTTATCTAGTTCTTTTTCACTCCCTGCCAGTCCAACAATGTCATCTGCGAAACGTAAGCTGGTTATAGATTGACCGCCAATACTTACGGTTCCAGAGTGGTCGTCTAGAGCATCTATCATGATACGTTCCAGAAAGATGTTGAACAGGGTAGGAGAGAATATACGGCCCTATTGTACTCCTACAGTGGTACGGAACCAGGCACCAACAGCACCATTGAATAATACTGCACTACTGGCCTTTTCATATAAATTATTAATTATGTCAGTGAGTTTACTGTTGATGTTAAATTACTTCATTGTTGCCCACAGTGCTGCATGCAAAACTCTGCCAAAGGTGTTTTTAAAATCAGTAAAAATGAGGTACAGGTCTTGCTGATGTAAATTGTATTTCTGACAGAGTACAGATAGGTTGAAAATCTGTTCAATGGTACTCTTGCCCGATCGAAAACCGGCTTGTTCCTCAGAAATAATCTTCTCAGCCTGGGGTGTTAGTCTGTTCAGTATGATTTTCAGCATCACCTTACTAGGGTGGCTAATTAAGCTGATGGTCCTGTAATTTTCACATAACTGTAGGTTTCCTTTTTTAGGAAGCGTTATAATTAGTGATTGAGTCCAAGTTGTTGGCCATTCTCCACTCTGCCATATTTTGTTGCAAATCATCATGAGTATGTCAACCATACTGCTGCCTCCGTTTTGTACAAGTTCAGATGGGATGTTATCTATGCCAGGTGATTTGCCTGCCTTAGCAATTTAATGGCTGCTTCAACTTCCTCCCGTAGGATGGAAAAGTTTGTTTCTTCTGTTGGGTTGTTAACTTTCAGAACGTTGGGATCGCCATTGGAGTTATGATTGTAGAGCTCAGAGCAGTATTCCGTCCATCCGTTTATAATGTCTTTCTCTTCAGTGAGGCAGTTGCCAGTTTTGTCTTGTATGGTGCTTATTCTGTGTTCTATAGTCTGTGTTAACCCTTTAATAGTCTTAAAAGCTTTCTTACTGTTGTTTGCATTTAGGCTCTCTTCAATCTCTAAACAGCAGTTTTCGATCCAATTTTCTTTAGTTGCTTTCATACTGGTTTTTATTTTGTTGTTAATTATCCTATATTGTGTTGCTCCGTCAGCTGATTTTTTCTTTTTCCTAAATTCCCTTCTTTGGTCACAAAGGTTCAAAATCTCATTTGTAATCCATTGTTTCTTTTTGGGACGACATGTTCCTAGTATCTCTGTAGCTGTTTCTGTGACTACATTTTCGAAGCTTTTAGTGAGCGTTTCTAGGTCTTGCTCAAGTGTGATCGGGGAGCAAATTTCCCTCCTATCATAGCTTGGAACTCATTGGCAGTATTTGGGTCTTTAAGCCGGTCCAGATTAAATTTAATGCAACTGTTCTTTGGTTTAGTAATCTTTTTCAGTTGTATCTTAAAACTCATTAGCACCAGGTTATGATCACTCCTGATGTCTGCTCCCGGGAAGATACTTGTCTTGGGTACGTTCACACCCGACCAGAAACGCTTTTTAATTAGGATGTAATCTATCTGGTTATGATGTTGCCCATCAGGGCTGGGCCAGGTCCAACGTCTTGATGGTTTATGGGCTGCCAGTGTGTTTGCTACTACTAAGTTGTTGTAGCCGACAAATTCCAATAATCGGAAGCCTTGGTCATTAGTCACTTCATTACCGGAGGGCCCAATGAGATTCTGCCAGTTGTTTATGGCATCCATGCCTATTTTGGCATTCCAGTCACCTTGTACAATTACAATAGCTTTTTTTTGGGATTGCATCTATGACATCCTGAAGTTGACTGTAGAAACTTCCTGTGTAATCATCATCATGGTCAGTAGTCGGTGCGTACACTTGAATGACGGTAATGTTGAATGGTGAAGCTTTCAAGAGTATGGACATGATCCTGCTAGGTGTGGGGCAGCAAGCTAGAACTGAGTTCTTGATGTCTCTGTGTATTAGGAAACCTACTCCAACAAGGTGTTTATCTTCTTCTCCATTGTAATAGAACAAATGGCCTTCATCTGGTCTGAGCTCCCCAAAATTTTTCCATCTTACTTTGCAGAGTCCGAGGATATGCCAGGTGTAGTTTTTCATTTCATAGGTTAGTTCTTTAAGTTTACCTGTCTGATTTAGTGATCTTATGTTCCATATGCCTACGGTTAGGTATTTTCTTGCGCACAAGGTTTTTGGTTCACCAGTAGCTGACTTAACACAACTGTCCTGGTGGATGACGGAACGATCCGGTACGGAGTTAGTTATGTTAGTTGTCATGAGGTGTGTCTTGGGCAGATTTTAAACCTGGCAGAGCCCATCCCTCTCCAGGCGGCCACAGCCCCGTTAGCCTGCCTCCTTACGGAGGCAGTTGCCAGTCTGCACCACTAGGAGGTGGGGTTGACTTGTGTGGACACAGGTCATCAGCAGGCTACAACTTTTTGCTTTTCACCCTCCCATGGTGGGAAGAGCTCACTGATCCTGACACTGCTGGCTGCACTGCCAAGCATGCACCAGACCTTGCAGACCCTCCTATCAAATAGTCAACATTAATTCATCTGCTCAGACACCCTTTCACATCTGTGGGGTTATATGGTGCATTTAACATAATTTCTAAGAACAGAAGACACAGAAACACCAAATAAATCAACTTCAAACATTCTGTGAAACCTCTCTGATGCATGTGCGTGTAACCCTTCTGTTAACGCCAGATGCCTGCCAGAAGGGCCAGGTTCAACTCTTGTGGGGTTTTCCTATCAAGGATACAACCAACCGGCTCGAGCCCCCACCCAGTGGCCCGGGACAATTTCACCCCCGTGCTGGGTGCCTGTAAGGCAGTTCTCCCCGCCCTCGCAAGCACAGAGTCTGAGATAGAAATGGCTTGTTTAATGACCGTAACCTACCCCAAGGTTACAGAGACAGATGCAGTATATCTCAGCACAGAAGAGACAAACCCCCTTTTACCCAGATACCATCCCCATATGCAGTAGAACCCAGTCTCTTGCTGGGGCTCTTGGCCCTTTTCCACACACACACAGTTACAGGGTGTACCTTCTGTGGTGCAGTCCCAAACCCAAAGCCCACAGATACATCACCAGGGCAGTACTAGCTGTCCACTTGTCTGTAGCCTCCCCTTGCTGTCACCAGCCGTCTGCCAGTTGCCATCATCCACCACTGCTCCTACCGGCCACCCAGCAGCTGCGCTGTCATCCGCTGGTCCTAACCCCACTGTTTGGGACCACCCTAAGGCAGAACCCAGTGATGTCAGCTCTGTGTGGCCTCAGCTACCACTCTGCAATTTTAGCTCTTGGCATCTCTAGCGCAGGGTTTCACAAACACCCTAGTATCCAGCTCTATCCTTCAACAGGTGGGGAGGGTTAGTCAAGCCAGGTTTATAGCTATATGGCCAAGGCATAAACAGAGCCAAAGCACTCAGCAAGCTGACTTAATCAGCACCCCTCCCCTTCATGCCACAATGCTTTAAACCAGGGAGCCCTGTGTAATCAATGTCTTACACAGCTAAGGCGACTGCCCTGTCCCCCACAACAACCCAGAGCATTGGTGAGATCTCACAACTCCCGCATTGTGTCAGCTTAAATTGTGATTTTTACAACTACATGTTTACAATAGACCAAATCTCATGGCTGACTTGCTACCCATTAGGCTTTGCCTGAAAAGGTATCACACATGCACACCTTTTGCATTCTCATGCAAATGATCACTGGGAAACACACTCCTCCCAGCCTCAGTATCGCACCTGCCGCCCTTTGCATTCTCATGCAGATGACCTCTGGGAGACACATTCCTCCCAGCCTTCATCTCAAGGTTCCCTTTTTACCTACAGAGGGCGCCAGAGAGCTTCCAGTCCCCGTAATTCAGGACAAACGGCTCAAAGAATTTTGCAGCCTTCAGTTCGCTGCACAGACAAACTCAAAGGGGGAAGGTCTTGAGTGTCCCCAGAGATTCGGATGCCCAGAGAGTGGATCTCTGGGCAGGGATGGGCTCATGGAAACTGTAAACAGAGGCAGCGGTTTAGAGAGGCAGGACTCTGGAAACGTTCATGCTGAAGAGGCATCAACAGAAAATTGGAGGGAGGTGTGGAACATAACCCCTCATCTTCCCTGTAGTCAGGGCCTTGGGCCCAAGGGGCCTTGGTTGTTAGTGTCTCATGATTCAGAATACCTGATGCTAAACTTTTCGTGACTTATCCTAGCAGAAGAGATGCAGAGAAACCCACCAAACTGACACTGCGCTCAGCCCAGCAGCACCTCCCCTCAGTGCCAGCGATGGCCGGGACGACAGGGAGAAGCATGTTTTCAGAATGGGGCAGTGGCAGCCAAACCCTTCAGAAAGGGGCCCAGCGGATGGCCCTAAACCCAGAGAATCTCCTGGGGCATGTGTAAAGATACAGAGATTCACAGAAGGTGTGTGCCAGCTGCAGGATCCCATTCACCCAGCTCTGGTCCCTCAGAGAACCAACTTGATTTAGAAAACTGACCTGTAGAAATGCTGATTGCTCTGGAAAGCAGAAGACATGTCATGTCCTTCTGCCAACAATGGCTCTGCCACAGGCATCTGGTGAAGGTGGAATGAGAGGCCTCATCCCTGGATCTTACTGACAACAGAAAGCAAATGTATGGTAAGTATGGGTTACTAAAGGCAGTCCCTCTTGGTGCTACCTGAGAAGCAGCAACAGGTGATACATTCACAGGGTTGCTGCTCTGGCTCTTTGTTGGGCTTGTTGAGTCTAGGAGGTAATGCTGGGGTGTTGCACTCTTAACTAACCTATTTTAAAAGTCTAGCCTGTGCTTCAACATATTCTGAACTGGTTGAGTTAGAGCTTAGTACGGGCAGGGCCAGCTGGCTCTGCTTGTGCAATAAAAGAAATGCAGCAGAATTCTTTGTCCTTTCCCTCCCCCCCCCGCTTCTCATATGAGATCTGTCTCATTTACTGCGGGGTAGCTGCTTTACTGCAGCAAGTTTTATAGTGGGGGTGCTGGCAGCTGTTGTGCCAAACTGGAAACCCCGTAGATAATGGAAACCACTTCAAACCCCTACAAGTTCCAGCACCTGTGGCAGGGTGTGAGGAGTACAGATTAACAAAGCTGGGAAGAAAAGGTTGCAATACCAGTAACATGCACCAGGCAGCTCCACTAACAGTAGGGCATTGTGTAGTCTGAAACAAAGCATTGGGAAACGTGTTTTCCTTCTAGTGCACCTTTGCTCATTTTCGTGATACGAGAGGCATGAGGAGAACCCCCCAAGCTGCCCCTTATGGGTATCTGTGCCAGGGGCAGCCAGATGCCCACTGGAATCAGAGCTAGCGCCTCAAATGACTCCAGCCAAGAGTGTGATTGTGTACTACCTGGGGAACCCAAGGCCCTAACCCCACAACCCGCCTAGCACTGAATGTATCTTTTAGTTGTGCTTTATTTTGGTTACAGAGAGTGAGGGGCCGAGGGTTCTTGTTCACTCAATGGTTCCACCAAGGCAGCCCCATAAAAAGGCTCAGACCAGCAGCTGTGCTGAAGTCAGGGTGCTTAGTTCAACCTGCAAACTGAGGGACCATCAGGGCAGTGTGGAGATGGGGAAGGCAGAACACAGGAACTGCTGCTGTAGATGGAGATTCCAGGGTAAAGCCTAGGAGGAAGGGTCAGTACTGCCTCTTGCTTTATGCACCAGTTCTCCCCTCCCCTTCCCTCGAGACAGAGTGAAATCAGGGGTGTCAGGGTAGCAGACACCCTGCAAACACCCAAGTAAAGTTAAAAAAAAAAAAAAAAAAAAAGAAACAGATATTGGAGAGTCAGAGCTCAGCACCTGTGAGCATCTGAGGGCCCCTGGCATTGCAGGTTTTTATCTCTGGCCATGCACTCTGCAGCCTCACGCCATGCACCTGGTCACCTAGCCCCCACCTAAACCCAGGAGTGATTGCTCAGCATAGGAATGAAAGAGTGAGGAGTTCTGCTAACTAGCTCAGCGCTGGGGCCCAATCCAGAAGGCAGCTGCTCTGGGAGGAGAGCAGCGACCCCCCTGCCCCCTTTCCACCCACAGAAGAAGGTGGGTTTCCCTTATCACCTTTAGCCCAGGGTACTCATGCAGGGTGTGGGAGACCCCCAGTCCTAGTCCCCCTCTGCCTGAGCAGGAGAAGGGTCTAGCTCAGGTTCCTGCCACCTCTCAGGGAAGTGCTCTAGCCACCAGGTGGTCGCCATTGTGGAGCCCACCCGCATGACATGCCCACGTTCACAGTGGGCCAATGTGGCTGAGTCCCTAACCGCAGTCCTCCTCCATCCTCTCCGTTCGCTCACTAATGCCTGGTGCTGAGTGTGCACATGCTACATCCTTCGAAGGGGGCGGCAGCAGCTGCTTGAGTGCCTCCACCTTAGCCAGGAGACCCCCCCACCTCAGCAACTGCTGCCAAGCTTGGGCACCAGCATTTCCACCCTCGGGGAAGCTGGGCACCTGCTCCAGAAGCAACCGCAGTGATCAGTGTCTCAGGGACCCCCTCTTCTTACCAGAGACTGGCTGGACTCAGAGTCAAATGCTCAGCTCTGGGGCCAGCGTTTGGGATCCAGTCTCATTCTGAATCTCAGCTTTGTGGCTTTGTCCCATCTCTGCCTTTTGCATCAATGCCAGATAAGCTAAAGAAACCTCCAAAGGTTTGGCCGTGGTCTCAGAACCCTTCCTGTCCTAAAGTTTGGCCCCAGTCTCAGGGGTGGAAAAGGCTGCAACACTGTGGTGTCCCATCCAAAATTATTAACCTGCTCCATTCAATGTACAAACCCTCAACATGCCAAGTTGTTCACAACGGTGTCTTGGCAGAACCCTTCAGCGTACTCTCAGGAGTGTGACAAGGGTGCCTATTGTCACCTTTCCTGTTCTTGATCACAATGGGCTGGATTCTGAGCAGGACAACAGATGGCCATCAACGGGTTATTCAGCAGACACTTTTCAAACAGCTAGAAGATATTCATTTTGCTGACAATGTCACCCTTCTTTCACACTGACATGAGAGCACGGAAGAAAAGATTGCAACACTGTACAAAGCTGCCTCAATGACTGGACTGAGCATCAACGAGGGAAAGACCAAGACAATGAGGATCAACCAGTCCAACAACACCGTCATCATCACAATGAGAAAGGACGACCTGGAAGATGTGGAGCAGTTCACCTACTTGGGGAGTATTATGGACAGAGATGGAGGAACAGACAAAGATATCAGTGCCAGGATAGGAAAAGCAACAGCTGCATTCAAGACACTTTGTCCTATATGGAGTTCACCAATAATATCCGTGAAGATGAAATTGCTAATCTTCAACACAGATGTGAAGAGTGTGTGCTCTTGTATGCATGCGAGACCTGGCGTACTAAAAAGTCTTCAAATCACAAGCTACAGACATTCATAAACAGATGCCTGAGGTGAATCCTGCGTGTCAAATGGCAAGACTTTGTCACAAATGAGGAGCTTTGGAACAGAGCAGGATGAGAACCACTTGACGGTCAAATCGAGAGAAGGGAGTGGGGATGGCTAGGCCACGCTCTCCGAAAACCAGCTTAGTCCGTTAAGCTCTCGCATGGAACCCACAAGGCAAATGCAAAACGGGAAGACCTTGGACAACATGGAGAAGATCTACTGAGACTGAATGACTACAACTGGGGCGCTCCTGGACTCAGCTAAAAGTTTTGTCCTGAGACAGACAGAAGTGGAGGAGACTTACAGATGACCCGTGCTCCACCCAGAGTACAAGGGTTTAAGTCGAATAAGTCAGGAGCCTTCCTGCCTGGTTTTAGGATCCTTCCTGCCCTGAGGTTTGGTCCTGGTCTCAGGCCCCTTCCTGCCCTGAGCTGCTGCAGCCAGGTCTAGAAGAGCTGGCGTTTGTTTTGTCCCTCAACATTAAAGCAAACAAAAAGAGATTTTAGTGATTAAGACTCCAGCCTGCAGACTGTAGTCCTATCATAGCTTGCCTGGGAGGCTGAGGCCATGCAGGCTGCTGTCTGTGTGCAGCACCAGGATGCAAAATGGGTGCCCTGCTGGGAGTATCGCTTTGATGGGGAAAGCGCTGCCAGGTGATAGTGGTTTTTCCAGATGAAATTGAGCTCTGGACATCAGGGGTCTGAAAGATACAATTGCTTGGTAGCTATTCTCATTAACAAGAATGTTTATGTAGGATCCCAGCTGGCCCATCCAGTCCCATATAGGCCGATTATCAGGGTTTTACAGCTCTCTTTATGGGGTTTCCTGGTGTTCCTCCTTTCCTCTGCTGTGAGCATAACAGTTTTGAAGCATAATTTGCTCATGAGCTACGTCTACACTGAATTAAAAGGCCCACTGAGTGGGCTGGCCTAAAAAGTGCAGTGTGCACGCTCAGTCTCTGTTCTCTTGTGGGGTTTCAGCGCCTGGACTCCAGTCTGAGCATCTATGTTGCAATTTTGAGCGCCGCAGCTGGAGCCTTGTGAGCCTGAGTCAGTTGCCTGGAGCACCGCAACTTGGTGCCGTGGGGTGTTTATCGCAGTGTAGACATCCCTGAGTGGTGCAAACCTAAAGTTTGACCCACCTGGACAACAGGCTCAAATCCCAGAAGAGTCAGCCCAGCCCTTTCCTGTGGCTGAAGCTGATCAAATGTTTCCACTGCGATTTTCTGGGTGGCTCTTTGGGATAAGGCCTTGCTCTGCCTCTGGTGGGCTCAGCGAATATCTCAGGGCACCTCTTCAAGCGCAGGCCTTTGGTAGGTGTGCCTGGTCCCAACCCCTCTCCCCCAGCCAGACTGCGACATTGTGCTTTGTCTGATCAATGCCCCGTGCCTCAGTGCCGGAGGTGTTCAGGCTGCAGGCCTGGCACACGCTGGAATTGTCACACACCACGTATGTACAATATTGTTCAGGGGTCTCAGATACAAGCAATCACAGTCACTAATTCATTCACTGAAGTCACTAATTCGATAGTCATGTACCCCAGGATCTCCCTGCTGGTCGCATTCTTCTTCACTCTCCATGCCAAGCTGGGTTCCCCATTCCCTGCAGCAGTGGCAGAGCAGAGGAGCTATCACACTCAGCGGGGCTGGAATGGGCGCGTTCATATTTGCGACCCACGCTGCCGGGCAGGCAGTGCCAATCTCTCCAGTGGAGCTGGTCTCTTCCTCCTCCACAGGCTGCCCTGAAGATGATACCTCCTTGGGCATTCTTGGGGGCTTGGTTGGACCCCTGAGGCCTCATCAGGCTCTGCAGAGATACAGGGTCCCCATCGGGGTCCCTCTAATTTTTCTACCCATGAGCAGAATAAATTTTGTTGTGTGCACTGAGGCATGTGTGGATGTGCACCACCAGTAGAAACCCCGTCTGCCGTGGGTAGCTGTGGGCACTCTGGCCATCAGCTGGGTGGCACCTGAACCTCTCCTGGGAGGCCGCCCAAATGCTCAGCTTACAGAGAACACTGGCCCCTGTGGGCGCACGCTTGTGACATTGGCACCATGGGTGTTGGCCACCTACCTTGGCTAGAAGATGCACCACTATGAATAGAGACCTGGGAGCAATACACATGCCAGCAACCATACCAAACCTGAGCTGAAAGGCTGCCTGTGAACAAGGGGCCAGCTCAGCAGGCCAGCTGTCAGTGAAACCATCATCCAGCACTGAGCGTTCCCACACTCTAATGATACTGGAATCCCTGGGCCTCCGTCCCTCTTCCTCAGGGCTGCATTTTATTTTTCCAAAAAGAGCCAGTTCTACAACAGCCAGCTCCTTCCTCTGTCTGACCTGCAGCCAGTCTGCAGCCTCCAGTCCTCACTGCCCAGGCCTGAGAATTAATGGACCCTCTGCTCCCTTCAGCTGAGACTTTGCTGCAGTTTCCAGCCTGCTCCCCTCAGGTCTCTCTCCTCAGTGCCTCCTGCCTGGGAGCTGCAGGGGAGCCTCTCGACCTGAGCTCAGAGTGCTCTTTGTAAACTACCTGCCTGGTTCTGCGTTCCCATCTGATTCTGCAGCATGTTCCCTTCCCCTTGGAGTGTGGGGATGAGGATGGGGCAGGGCGTAGCTGACCTGCAATCCCCAGTAAGGGCTCGCTCGGCTGTGACACTACGCCCCTGGAGGGGGACAGCAATGTGCATGGCAGATGAGCCCGCAGGAGAGCCCGTTACTCGTCTGCGTTTGTAACACTGACAGGCGGAACAAACCTGGGACCTCTGAAGCTTAGTCCATGAGCCTTTATTGCATGAGAAAACGTCCTGACGCCTGTTAGCTAGGACGGTAGTGGAGACTCATTCGTTCTCTCTGTAGGCGGTCTCAGTGCCACTCCGTGGGACAGAGAGCCACACCCAGTGGATACGTGGGTTGCACTCTCCCCACATTACTAGACATAGGAGACATTTGCTGCCTTATTTCACACCATCAGTGCCACAGACATGACTGTCTCCCTGGGGCAGGAAAAGGGGCCAGGCTGCTTTGCTTCTGGATACCAACGTCAAGCAGCTGGAAAAAGCCATTGCACAGTGCTCCACCCCTGTTTAGTGGGGTTGCCATTGCTAGTGGGTTGCCTTTTTTGGCATACTCCAGTAAGCACAGGACGTCTTTTCCTTCCCTTCCTCTCCTCCACCTCCCGCCTCTGTGACTGTGTTTGGGGAGGCCAGTGAGCAGCGAATGTTCTGTCCTGTTGCTGCTCCCATCACTGACAAAACCAACGCAGGGCCTGTAGCTAGGAATGCCAAGAGCAGAAGCTTTGCCTCTTTTGCGGCTATTGAGCCTTCACCCAGAGGAAAAAGAGCCTATGGGTTGGCACTAGCCATGTGGGGGACACAGGTGCTGGCTAAGGGACTACAAGCCACCCCAGGTGACACACACATATCTTGACTGATTGTAAGTGGAGGGGAAGGTGTCATGCTAGAGCTTGTGAGAATTTCCGGCCTGGAGAAAAGTTCATGTTTCCTCTCCCCAGTCTGTTCCAAATCAGACCAATTGGTTGGAGAGGGGACGTTTCCTGCTGAATGGGACATTTCAAAGCACTCCATTTTGGAAGGGATTTTTGTTGTTAATTCCCAGGCCAGCTTCCTGGCTGGCTTTGGAGCTGGGTCGCCCAGGGAGCCTGCCCACCCCAGTGACCCAGGCGGCCAGCTGGTTGGGGGTTCCCAGAGAACATTTAAGTTCTGGCGAATCCACACGTTCTGGTGGACGATGTCCAAACAATGGCCCTTGCTGAATATCTGAGACACCTTGAATTGCAGGAGCAAATCCTACGGCGTCAACACAGCTCTTCATTGGGGGTGGGGGGGGTGGACCGAAGACAACGATCAAGCGATTTGTCTCCTGCCATCCATCTCCAGCCTCTGACAATCAGAGGCCAGGGACACCATTCCTACCCTTGGCTAATAGCCTTTTATGGACCTAACTTCCATGAATTTATCTAGCTCTTTCTTAAATTCTGTTATGGTCCTAGTGTTCACAGTCTCCTCTGGCAAGGAGTTCCACAGGTTAACTATGCGCTGAGTGAAGAAGAACTTTCTTTTGTTAGTCTTAAACCTGCTACCCATTAATTTCATTTGGTGTCCTCTAGTTCTTGTATTATGGGCACAAGTAAATAACTTCTCCTTATTCACCCTCTCCACACCTGTCATAATTTTATATACCTCTATCATGTCCCACCTCAGCCTCCTCTTTTCTAAACTGAAAAGTCCCAATCTTTGTAGCCTCCCCTCATACGGGACCTGTTCCAAGCCCCTAATCATTCTAGTTGCCCTTTTCTGAACCTTTTCCAGTGCCAGGATATCTTTTTTTTTAGGTGAGGAGACCACATCTGTACACAGTATTCAAGATGTGGGCGTACCATAGATTTATATAGGGGCAGTAAGATACTCCGTGTCTTATTTTCTATCTCTTTTTTAATAATATCTAACTTGCCTTTTTGACTGCCTCTGCACACTGCGTGGATGTTTTCAAGGAGCTATCCAGGATAACTCCAAGATCTCTTTCCTGATTAGTTATAGCTAAGTTAAAGCTAGGCCTGTAAAGCAAGGGCCTGTCTCCTCTGAGGATTAAAGATCCCCTGGCAGGTTTTGTCAGACTAGGAGTTTTCCGTGGGCTAATATTGCTCCTCCCCACCTCTGGGGCAGGGCAGTGTTTACAAGCGGAGCCCTGCTCTCCACTGCGGTGAGGAAGGCATCTCCACAGGGCACTGGAGTTTGTAAAATTGTGGGATTGAATGCCAGAGAAAAATGTAAAATATGGATTTACCTTTTCCTCGCCTTTTCCTTCATGCCAATGGTGATTCCAGTTTCTCCAGGACAGAGAAGAAGAGATTAAAACTGCTGTGTCTCCCTGCAGAATATAATGATAATGGAACAGCTGTTCCCATTTTTCTCTTGTCTGCTATTCCAGGATGGTAGAATTTCCCCAGTTTTCTAGTCTAAAGTGATTTCTTCCAACCCTGTGTTTCCAGGAGCTGCCTCCTGATGTTCTCTGGGATCGGATTGGACTAGGTACTGGGCACTTATCAAAATGTAGCCCTGGGTCCAAATAACTCACCAGACTGCTGAGCACAAGAGGCATGTGTTGCTGTATGTCATGTCCTTTGTGCCACAGATGGGCATGTACTCCTTTGTGCAGGAAAAAGGCTCTCTCTCCTTTGCTTGAGAGTACCCAGTACAAGCAACCTGAAAATGTAATTACACATTCCTTACTGCCCTTAGCAAAGCCAGAGCTTTGCCCTGAGACAGCTCAAAGCAGTCAGCTTCACCAAAGCCTCCTGAGCAGGGTTGCCGACTGTCAGTAAATTTACGGACTGTCTGTAAAAAATGAGCCGAAACTGAACGTGTCCGTAAAGTCTGTAAAAATATTTAGGTGTCTGTAAATTGCATACAAACGCAATAAAATTTCAAGAAACAGCAATTTTTCTATAGCGATTACATTTCTTGTGTGCTGCTTCAGCCATTTTACTGCAGAACAGGGGAAATTTTAGTTGTTTATTTAGCTCAATGGTTGAGGAGATATAACGTGACATGCGATCTCTGTGACGGTATCACCTACATTATCCCACCTCTCTCCATTCTCCACTCCTACGCTTGAAGGATTAATAACTGCCAGAAATGGATCTGGGACAATTACTTCAGCTATAGTTAACAGCGTCAGTGTTTGGCTGTACAGTCGCAAAATGGAAAACATCCAGGACCGTGACTAACTAAATGAAAGTGAGTTAAATAGCATATTGTTCTTGTGATGTATGATGTATGAATGATAAGGACTGCTTTTCACTTTTGACCATTTATGTCATCTTAATGTGGTATAAAAATTATGTCTGTAAAAAAATGTGTCTGTCTGAAAATTGTTCCCATTTTGTTCATAAATTTCTGTGGGTTGGCAACCCTGCTCCTGAGGTCCTTTAAGGTTATCCCCATTTTACAGATGAAGGGAGTAGAAACCTTCTGGCAGAGCCAGGAATCCAGGCCTGTTTTCCTGTCTCTCAGTCTTGTGCTTCCCCCAAGGAACCATCCTTCCTCCTGCTTATAACTTGTCTGTCCGTCCTTCTGTCCTCCCAACTAGTGAAGGTAAAATGGGACTGTCCACAGGGTTTCGAGAATACAATGTGATGCTGGTACTTTGTGTATTCTGCCTTTGTAAACAGGGCAGCTATTGTCAGTCTAGTGTCTTTCTGAGCGGTGATGAACTGTGCAAATCCCAAGAAGCCAAACTCCCGTTTGATTAATTCACAGTAAGAGAAGAGAATCAAGGATTGTTCAGCTGCTATTAATGAAAAGTTTAAAGCTCCTTTCTGTTCTAGACTGGCATTCTTCTGACTGTGCTGCCAGGACAGGGCTTTTCAGTAGTTTGCTTTTGAGTGGCAGAGAAGGCTTAGTGCACCAAGCCGAATTCTGGAAACGCCTCAATTATCAAACTCTATTAGCGTCTACTCAGTCCTCCCCTATCCCCAGGGCGATAGACTCACTTCCTTATTGCGTGTAGGTGTTTGGCCTGAAAAAGTAAGGTCCAGCTCCTCTGAGTGAGCATTAAAGATCCCCTTGCACGTTCCCACGTGGCTTTTTGCATGTGGCTTCCCTCTCCAACCACAAGCTGGTCGCTGCCCTCCACTCTGGCAGTGGTGGCTGCATTTCTGTGGTGCTCTGTGGATAAACAGCCAGTTGTAAAGCCTTCAGGATGACGGTCAATGAAATACGGAACGCCCCTGGATTTGGCTGTAGCTTGCATTCTTTTTCATCCCTGATGCCAATGTTCACTCCAGTTTCCCTTGAAAGAAAAAGAGAGTTTAAGACTATTCCCTGTGGAGTATTTCTCATCTACATTGAATTAGACAGAGGGTGGACGGGCTGTCCCATATGAGAGGTTTTACTGAGGCCATTCACATTTATCCGCCCCAGTGTACAGGCCAGATTCCCCAAAATTGTTTGCCAGTTGTTCCAGTCTGAGCCCTTCCTTTTTGTGCTAACAGGTTCCATAGGCCACAATGCCTGCCCTCCAGATGCATTTTGGGGTTTGGAGCCTGCAAGAAGAAGCCTGAGCAGAGCTTGTGAGAAACCAGTCAAGTCCTAACTCTGAAACAATTGCTGCACAGATATGCTGAATGAAATCCTCCATGCACTGAAGACAACGTTCCCAAAGAAGTCAGTGTAGCCCCGGCATCATTGGTCACTGCCCTTTTCTCTTCAGAGAGCCCCCTAGCCCTCCGGTTCCCCTGCTCCGGTTCATGAGCACAATACATTTTGAGACAAAAATCAGGTTTCTCTCTGTTCTGCGGGAGTCAGCCAACCCAGCTGAGATCCAGGGAGGTGAGGATTATGTGAGTCTTGTGACTTGCATCTGTGCAAACTTCCAGAGATAACAAAGTTGGACAAGAGCCACTGAGAGCAAAACTGGAAGACAATGAGGCTACGTGGTGATCACCGGGGCATACTTTAGCCTGAGGTGCATTTTAGTGGTGATATGCAAGACAGACTGAACCCAGCTTGGCTCGCAGAGCACAGGCTCTGCGTGCAGCTAGAAAACAGGGCACATTTCATGGCAGACAGCAACCAGGAAGCACGTCAGTCTCAGGGCACCATTCTTCTGTAGCACCAGAAAGCCAGCAATGAACAAGTGACACTTGTCACACAGGATATCATTACTGCTGGAGACTGGTTTGGACTTTGGGGTGCAGATAAAGCGTTTGCCTTCTGCTTGGTCAGGTGTGCATTGCAATGTTCCTTCAGAGGGTCCCGGAGTTTTATCCCTGTTGATCCTTATGCAGCCTGATTCACCGCTACCCTTGTTCCCATTTTACATCAGTGGAACAGGGACTGGGGGGAAGATCAGGCCGTAGGTCACTTCTGATCATAGCAATGTAGGTTGATGAGGAGGTAGATGGAAGGATATTGTCTATGGCTCAGAATCTCAGAGTGCGTTAAATCACCTGTAGCAGCTGGCCTTTTTCAGCAGCCCTGAGTGGTTTCACTAGTTCCTCAGCACAGACAGGGTTGGGAAAAGCTGACAGTCTAGTTTGCTGGAATTCTAGTTTGCTCCAGGAGAAAGTCGAGCTCACGTACTGTCTGAAGGGCAGGGTCCTGGAGCTTTCCTGGGTTGCTGTTGAGATGTTCTGGCAGACACTAGGGAGTATAAGTGATGACTCAGGGTTAGATTGTCTTGCTTGGCTGAGCTGTGCTTGGCACAGGAACAGGGTTCCCAGGTCACAGTTAGAGCAGCCTGGGGAATGCTGTAACTTACACCCAGCTGCTTCCAAGGCTCTTTCTGCTAGGCTTGGATCAGCCCATTGCAATGTTGTCCAAGCCTTGGGCTTTTCAGGTTTTTTAGTGTCCAGATCAATGATCCCAAATGAAACCTGCGGGCACCATAGTCCAGACTGTCAATGCACCATCCCTGCTGCCCTTGGGGGAGTTTTGTTCATTGCTCACTGTACCCGCCCTTGATTTTAGACACTGCAGCCATGCCATGGGTCCCACTTAAGAAATGCGGGTGGGACTGGAAAGTGAGCATTCATAAAGCGGCAGAGCTGGCCTAGCCTGCTTCTCCCTGTGCCAGGCAACACCTGGAACAAGAAACGCAGATACACAAGCTCGGATGAGACCCAAATTGCCTGTGAAGGAAACCACATTCATACACACTTACCCTGCCAGCAGGAAAAGTGCCAGTCAATTAAGTCAATTAAATTTCCTGCGCTTAATTGAACCACATCACTAAACAGGGAGGGGAGGGCTTCTCAGGTACTTATTACAACATATTGGCAGATTTGCTGATCCACAGTACAATGCAAACCTGTCTCCAGACTGTTGGCTACTCTGGAGTCTGACCATTTAGCCATTGACATTGTTTGTGAGGTCACGGGGGGGAGGGTCCCATGCACTGTCCCTGTCAGAGGAATGGGACCCACATAGGAAAAGCTAACAAACCAGGTCAACACATTTTATGCATAGGGTCCAATCTTTCTTCCATTTAAATCGGGGAGAAGGACCAGGCTCAAAATGCTGTTTTCTCAGTGGCATCCTTCATTGAGATCTCTCTTTGGGAATCCATCATTTTTCCAATTTCATGACTGAATAACGAATGCTATTTTATGTTGCACAGAGAAGGTGGAAATGCAGCCATCTCTTGGGTGCACCCACCTGTTACCTGGGACATTGTACAGCAGCATGGGGAAGAAGGCAAATATTGTCAAAGGACCGTGCGGTTAATCCTTACACTTACGAAAAGGGTCCTGGAGTTTCTAGTGCCTGTGCAGAGCACCTGACACCTCAGCTTGCTTCCTAAAGGTGTGCATGAGCCAGTCAAGAAGGGCCCCGGCTGCACAAGGGGGAGCCAAGAGGTGGAAAGTGAAGGGCTGGGTACAGGTTACTCACCAGAGAAGCAGCAAGAGAGACGCGCCAGAGCAAGGAGCACAGGATTTCCTTGACTTCCCAGTGGAGGTCACTGGGCAACCCACATGGAGACCATTAACACTCTGCTCAGCAGACGGTCCCTTATCGAGCCTCGGAGGCAGAACCCATGTGTGCTTTTGGGAAGAGTCTCCATCTGCCAAATCAATGTCCAAAGCTACCCCTGACATGGGACAGCCAGATCCGTTTCCTCAGGGAGCAATGTGAAATTGCCTCTCCCCATGCATGATGTCCTTTTTCCCTTTTTCCTCCCCAGCTCTTGCTTTTTTGAGGTGACCCCCCATCTCTGCAAGGCTGGTAGGTTGGCGCTTGAGCTGAGGCATGGTGCTTTCGCCTGATATTGATCTGCTGAGCCCAGAACCTTCTGCTGAGGAGCTGATGGACTGGCTCAGCTCATGGGACTCTTCACCCTAGGCTCTGCAGCATACTCCGGAAGGCTTCTGTTTGTTGACATAGGAACTCAGCTGAATCCAGCACATGCTGGCCAACAGCCTCCTTTCTCCCCACCAGCTCCCTATGCCTTTGGACTGGGTGTTTGCTTTCAGCTACCAAAGTGAGAACAATAGGGTACCAACAATCAGTCCAAAGGTGGATGAGAGCTGGTGACCTCCCCAGGGCCCTCAAATGGCTGGGTGATGACCTGTTGCACTCTGGGTCTGACTGGTTAATCCCTAAAATATAGTAACTAAAATAACCAAAAAAGTCGGTGTCCCTGTGTAGCTGCCCTCTCGTTCTTCCAGGCGTCCACGCTGGGTGGACAGAGCGGATTTCCCCTCACCCTGAGTATAAACGTGCCAAGCAGGCCTGCAGGTAAGAGCAGAGCCCTCTCTGGGGGGGTCTCTGTAGCGAGGTGCTGTGGCCTTCCCCTGACTCAGGGGCGGAGGAGGCCGCTCAGAGACCCTGCTGGGCGGGCCCAGAGCCGGAACACTTGTGCCCTCTCCTCAGAAGGCGGCGCCTTGAGCCAGAACGGCCGGGGCGGGGCAAGAGCCCCATTAAAGTTCGGGCCTCCAAGCAGGGTGGAGGGCTCTGACCAGGCTCCTAGGTGCCAGGACCGGGGGACCCGCCGGCGAGATCTGCCCCCCAGCGGCCCAGATCAGCCTGGGCAGCCGCAGCTGCAGCCTCGCCTGCAGTTCGGCCACTACCCCGACTTCCTGGATCTACCGGGGTCCTCGCACCGGTGGAGGGCCCCCTCCCCCAAGGCCCTGCCAGGCCCGGAGAGACTAGTTACCCGGGGGTTCCAGAGGACCACGGTCCTGGAGTCCTGCCTGGCGCCCGCAGCGCTGAGGCCTCCGACCGTCCGGAGCCCACGGTCCTGCCACCGGCAGACCACCCAAACCACGTGGAGATGTCCGACCGGCCAGACCTGCCGAGGGCGACCTACCCGGAGGAGACCCGCCAGCCTGGACCGGCAGACCGAGCCGGCTGGGACCCAGCGCCGATGGAGGTCGAGGTGGGAATTGGCCCAGGGAACGCTCCCCCTGAGCCCACGGTGGTGTGGTGCAGCCTGGATCCCCACTACCAAGCTCAGGGTGTGAGCAATCAGTAGGGCCCCGGGCCGGCACGCAGTGGAGTGGGAGGGCCTGCAGCCCCCTACCCCACCGCCCTGGAGGGGCAGCCCCTTGCCTCTCCAAAGCCACCCTGTTTGGTGGATAGTGGCGTACCTGCCGCCCCGCCCTGAACTGAGGGCCGGGCTCCCAAACTGTTGTTTATCTGCTGCCCAGCCCTGAACTAAGGGCCAGGCTTCTACCTGAGGGCTTGTGTCCAGCCACCCCTTAAAGGGGGCAAGGCCCCAGGGTTGGCCGGACACGGAGGGAAGAGCTGTGTCGTCCCGCGCCGCCTAGAAGGGGCGACTGCCGCGGGCCGAGGTTGTTTACGGTCTCCTTTATTCAGCAGAACCCCTCCTCCCCCGCACACACAAAAGTGGAACCTGCCGTCAGCTGCTCTGCCAGAAAACTTACCTCCTGTCTCTGCAGCCATGGGGAGCTCAGGCTGGACTCCCTCTCTGGAGACCAGGCTTCTGTGGAGCATTCTGCCAGGTGCTGCTTTTCTCTGCTGACAGCGTGTCGCTCTCTGCTACATCCCTAGGGGCAACCACATGGCCAGTTCATCTCAGGAGCTGCTCCTTTCCCTTCCCTGGGAGCACTTCTCCTCTGCTCCTGCTCTTGTCTCTGTCAGCCTCATCTCTCCAGTAGCCCCTTCCCCCCGGCAGTATATCCCTTTGCGGAGACATAGGGCCTCCTGCATGTTGGCTTTCTGCAGCTCTCCCTTGGGAATCTCTTGCCTCCAGGAGCATATCCTAGACTGTCTGCTCAGGTGGGCTGTCCATGGAATTCCCTGTCTCCCTTGATCTGGGAGCTCCTCTGCCTGTCTCTGGGGGCGTGGCCTCCTTAACTAAGCTCAGTGAACGTTTTATTAGGTCCCAATGCTACTTTATCTGGTAACCATGAAGTGGCATCCTGGGCAGTTGGTTACCCCTAGGCCGGGCTCCAGCAGGCAGCTCAGGGCAGACTGGGCTCTGATTCCCCTTGAGGGCCGTTGCCCCAGGAGACCCTGACTTAACGCAGCATTCTAGCAATCATCAGATTTGAATCAAAGGTGTAAATGTCAAAATGGGAGGCTGGGCTCCTCTTACGGAGCTACCAATACACAAGGGGAAGGGCACTGCCAGCATGGGTTGGATTTCAATGGGTGTTCTAGATGAATGGCTGAATACAAAAAGGAACAACCTCTAAATACTGACTTCATTAAGATGGCCCCATACGGTTGTCAGGGGCCATTGCCACCAAGCCAGTTTTGAGTGCGTTCCGTGTTTATAACACCGGAGCAGACCAAGAGGTGCATTGCTTTTCCAAAGGGCATTGCTTGAAACACAAATCCCGCCCATTTTCCCTGGCGTAAACCCAAATAGATCTCTCACATGTCTTAGCCGCCTGAGGAAAATGTGTAACAACCTTTGAAGTGCATTGGCCGTTGCTGCTGGAAAAGCAAACACGCAGCCTCTCAAATCCTAGTGCTATGTTATGCTGCAGCAGAATTCTGCGCTCTGGTCTAGCTCCATTCATCACTTTTCAGGTTAGTTAACACACAGCCACACTCAGCCATGTACATCATAACTGGGATGATTGGACCCACACCAGTACTGTGGTGCCCTGTTACACAATATCCCTTTTCCACACGTCTGTTGTGTAGTTGCTGCAAACAGAATTCCAACCCTATCACTGAACGCAGACCTCTTTGATCTCTTATGAATGCCCTTGTCCCTGAGGCAGCTGTGGGCCCCTTTTCCCTGCCCAGAGATTTCTGTGTCATTGATGTGGTGTGGAAAATGACCTGAAGCTGATGTCAGAAACTTACCTTTTATAGCTGACCCAGCCGTGCATGGACCATGTTTTGATTTGCTGCGCTGCTCTCAGGTAAGTCAGAATCAGTAAGCAGCCAGGCTTCACAGTGGGGTCACCAAGAGTACCCCACATGTGGCAGTGGCCAAACCAAAGCCAGACTTAAGAACATAAAAACGGCCACACTGGGTCAGACAAATGGTCCATCTAGCCCAGTATCCTATTTGCCGACAGTGGCCAAGGCCAGGTGCCATGAAGGAATGAACAGAACAGGTAACTATCAAGCGATCCATCCCATGTTGCTCATTATCAGCTTCTGACAAACAGAGGCTTGGGCACCACTCCTGCTTATCCTGGCTACTAGCCATTGATGGATCTAACCTCCCTGAACTCATCTAGTTCTTTTCTGAACCCTATCATAGGTTTGGCCTTTACAACAGCTCCCAGCAGGGAATTCCACAGGTTGACTGTGCATTGTGTGAAGAAATACTACCTTTGGCTTGTTTTACACCTGCTGCTCATTGATTTCATTTGGTGACCCCTTAGTTCTTGTGTTGTGGGAAGAGGTAAATAACTCCTATGTATTCACTTTCTCTACCCTACTCATGATTTTACAGACCTCAATCATATCCCTCATAAGTGTCTCTTGTCCACACCCATCACCAGTGACTGTCCCCTGCTCAGCTTTGATGATGTCTGAGGGGCTCTGCACTTTGCTGTCAAGGCTGTTGCAAGTTAGTTTAGCAAGCGTCACTTCTGCTCAGAAATGCTGGCTGATTTATACATGTGCCCCAGTTGAACGGCTTAGTACACAAAGGGACAAATCAATCCGAAATTCAGGCCAATATTTGGCCTATGATTCCAAGATCAGGTGCAAGGCCCGTGTTACTGTATGGCAGACACATGTGTCCAGTGTGCAAATTTCTTTCTCTCCTTCTCTCCCCATATCCCCCACAGAGTCTGGGTTTAGGGCCCCATTGTGCTGGGTGCAGAATGGACAAGAAGGCTCTGTCCCTGAAAGGTTTAGTCAAACAAACAGATGAAGGGTGGGAAATGCGGCTAAAACATACAAGCTAGAAGATGGAGGAAGAATTGGTCCAACTTTTTTAGTTAAATGGGTGGTATTTCCTGCCCTCCTTTATAGCTATTAAAAATATGAATGAACTGAGGGTCCCAGCTAGAACTGGTCAAATTACTTATTGCAAAACAAAATGATCTTACGACATTTTAATTCTGGTCAGGAAATGACTAAGAACAGACTTTGGTGTTTGAAGAGTGTGTTTGAAATCACTCAGAATGAAGCTTTGTAAATCCTATTGCACCTCTGTAGAGGAGGAGGGATTATTTACAGTCAGCCCTGCTGAAGGAAGGCTTCTTTGCTTCCTCACAACAGCCCCTGGGAAGCCTAGTCACCGTCTCTTTTGATGTCAGACCTTAGTAACCTAGAACATTCTGGGATCCGTAGAGCTGGTTCCTAGAGCTGTGCCCTCAGCACCTTTCAAGTTCAGGCACTTGCCAGTTTGTGTGTAACTCTTGTTTGGAGAGCCAGGGTTGGCTTGGTGGGTAGGGAAATGGTAGTATGGCAGTCATAGACAGACAGTGGTGCTGTGTCCATGGGTCTGGGTGGCAGAAGGAGAGATAATTAGGCCTCAACTGGAGTCCGGGGTCCAGTTCTGGCCAACGCATTTCAGGAAAGATATGGACCAATTGGAGAAGGTCCAGAGAACAGCAACAAAAATGATTAAAGGTATAAAAACCATGATCTATGAGGGAAGATTGCAAGAACTGTGTTTTGTTAGTTTGGAAAAGAGAACACTAAGAGGGGACATGAGAGCAGCTTTCAAGTACCTAAATGGGAGTTACAAGGAAGAGGGAGAAAAATTATTCTCCGTAAACTCTGAGGATAGGATAAGAAGCAATGGACTAAATTGGAGGAGGAGGTTTAGGACAGATGGAAAATCTTCTTAATAGACAGTATTGTTAATCGCTGGAATAAATTGCCTAGAGAGGTTGTGGAATATCTATCACTGGCGATTTTTAAGAGCAGATGATTAGACAAACATCTATCAGGGATGCTCTAGATGGTACTTGGTCCTACCGTGAGTGCAGGGGACTGGACTTGATGACTTCTCAAGTCTCCTTCCAGTTCTAGTATTCTATGATTCTACAGTCTCCACCCCGCCTCACCAAGTGCAGTCCCAAGCTGAAGCAGCTCACACTCACGCTGAGGACCAAGCAAGGCTGTCAGGCAACTGATCTGCTGGAGAGGGACAAGAAGGTGTGACAAGCCCCAGCCAGGGAGTCCCCGTGATCCCCAGTGCACCAGCAAGAAGATGGAGAACCTCTGCAGTTCCTGGTTCTGGGCAGGTTTGGGAGGACAATGAGAAGGTGGTTGGGCCAGGCAGGGGGCTGGAGTGTTACAAATCACAGAAATAAAGAATTTGGTGGTAAAGAATTATTTTATTGTGCAGCAGCTGGAGAGACAGCGATCCCGGCAGGAGCCCTAGAAATGCAGTCGGAGCAGAGACTGGGTCTCCCTCTGGGGTTCTGCTGATGGGAACTAAAAGCATAATGGGTTCAGCTCCACCTCAGCCCCATGGAGGGTTCAGCATTCTCCCTCTTTCTGAAAGCAAACACTGCCCAGGTTTTCCCTAGAAGGAAAGGCAGAGATGCAGAACTCAGTGCTGAAAGCCTTATGCCAGGTGAACCAGAACTTAGTAGTGATAAGAAAAGTTACACCGAGGAAGCTGACCCAGACTCTAGGCTAGGAGGTAAAGAGAGAGGGGTGCAGGCAGGGGCTTGACTCACACCACACTTTTGGGATTTATTAGTGTGCCATTTATCCCTATGCTCACCAGACTGCTTTGCAAAGGAAGCATTTGTTGCTGTATTTTTTACCGTCGGTGCCACAGATGGGGTGGTATTCCTCGGGGCAGGCAGAAGGTGCCTTGTGATATTCATGGCAGAAACCCTGTGCCTGGTGTTAATAAATAACAAAAATAACGCCATTCTCTGTAGCACATGTCCCATTGCGCTGAGTGTGCTGTGAACACAGAGGAAGGGACAGTCCCTTCCTCTCAGAGCTCACACTACTTAACTTGGCCTTTGTGGCTTTCTACAGAGGTTCTAATTAACTCATTTCCCAATTACCCTCTTGCTGCCAGGAGACACTCAGAAAAAGCAATGACACAGCCACTCTCCCTGGTCTAAGACAGGGGTGAGCAAACTTTTTATGTGGGGCCCTACTTTTCACCCCTGCAATTAGCAGCCTCCAGCCCCCACTCTTCTAATGTAATCCAAACAGATGAAAATTTCAGTTATGTTCATATGAAAAGAACTCTTTCAGCGTATGTAAGACAATAAGGCTGTAGAACATAAACACTTTATTAATTGGTGTATAAAGGTGAATACAAACCCATAAAGACGGTAACACATTTCAACATTTTAAAGAGATGGATGAGTCTGAGACCCAGCAGATCATTGTGCGTGGCCCTTCATGAAATTTCAGGCCCCCAGGGGGCCCACCCCCCATTTTGTGCACCTCTGGTCTAAGAGACTCTGCTAAACCCAATTCATGAGCTGCGTGAACAAAGGGGCATCTCCACAGGCAGCAGATGCTCAAATATAAAGAGCCTTAGGCTCTTGTGATACTGTCCCCTGCTCTGTTCCATCTCTGAGTCGCTCCCTTTGCCTCCCATTGTCCCATCACAGACTGTGTCCTATCCAATATAGGACTGAATCCATCACTGACCATGTGGAGTTTCAGTCCCAGGGATTCACTCTCCCTTCCCTGCATCACTGGATCAAGTCTGCTTCCCGTTTTCATCTGAGTCCCAACATGTTTCTGACACAGAACTCATGGGCTCTTTAACATTCCAAGCAGAGATCAGGGGAGGAAACCATTAATTAACATTGAGAGTTGGACTCACCTCAACCTCATGAGCAGCAGCACCTGGAACAGAAAGACACAATGATGGAAGCGCTGGTGGTAAAGTCATTTAAGGACATTCCGTTCTGTAGGTCAATGGATGCAGCTTCTTAAATGGCAAATGTGACCATGGGAAGGTTCCTTACACTATCACCAGCTGTCTGGTAAGATGACTCCATGCCCCTGGTGGGCCCAGTCACAGTAGTGTTTGTGAGAAGAGCCCCCCTGGGAATAGAGTTTTACACTCTGGCTAGAAAACTGCAAAGGATTGCCTGATAGAAGCGTGCAGACAAATACACCCACAGTCAGACTGGCAAATGCCTTCAGCGTTGCCCAAGACTAATAGCAAGCATGACTATTTGCAGGTCCCAGATTGGCGTTTGGGTAGAGGCCCATCACCGCTCCTCAGGAGCGTCTTTCCAAAGGAAATCGCTGCTGCTGCAAGGAGCTGCTTTCCCTGCTTAATCCTGACACCCAAATGTCTGTCTTGATACAACAAGGTGCCCTGTTGCACCTTAAAGATGAACAGATTTATTTGGGCCCAAGATTTCATGGATAAAACCCACTTTGTCAGAGACATGAAGTGGAAATTACAGAGGCAGGGATATATGGTTCTGGGTGAGAGATATATCCCTACCTCCATGATTTCCACTACATGCATCTGACAAAGTGGTTTTTACCCAGGAAAGCTTAGGCCCAAATAAATCTGTTTGTCTTTAAGGTGCCACAGGACTCCTTGTTGTTTTTGCAGATACAGACTAACATGGTGTCATGTGACTGGATTTTAATATTGGGTCTGGAAACCATTTCAAAGCCCAGTGTGATTATTGGTCCCAATCGTTGTACTGGGGCCATGTGAGGTGTCTAAGGAAAGCTAATGATGCCCTGGATCTATGTATGCTGCTTATATGACTCTATCATGTGTGTAGGTGGAGTTATAGATTTTAGCTATGTAGCTGTGTTAGAAAATGTTTGAGTGCTGAGCTTGACAATAGGATGTGTGAACTCAGCCTCAGATAGAATGAATGGACTATGAACAAAGACTCAGACAGTCGAATCCACATCCCAGGTGTTTGGGATGTGTCAATGCGATGCAGCCCAATAGTCAAGTGACCTGGGCTGAGACAAAGGAACAGGTCCATCTCAGGAATGTGAGGCTATCTCCTGGGATTCATCCAATGGCACTTTGCCACAACAGCCCACCTGAGTCAGGTGGGGGCGGACCTGCAAGGGACTATGGGAAGAAGAAAGGATTTTGTCCCTGAACACAAGAACAAGAAAAAGGATGATGTGGGCTTAACAGGATCCATCTTGAAGCTTTTGTCTTTTGGTCTCCAAGGGTCCATGTCCCAGCCTGTGGACCCTAGCGGGCTGATCTACAATGCTCCAATAACTGAATCTCTGTAACCTGAATTGAACTTTCTGAGACTTTCAAGAATCAGCAAATAACACGGCTGGCTGCATCAGTAGTTATGACTGATGTATGTAAAGTATTGCTTTACCAGTTCTTCTCTCTAACCCTGTTCTTTCTTTTTTATTAATAAATCTTTAGATATTTAGATCTAAAGGCTTGGTGAGCATGATGATTTGGGCAAGATCAAAGTATACATTGCCCAGGTCTGGGGCTGGACCCTTTGGGGTCTGGAAGAATCTGTGCAGTGTTGCGTGAAACAGATTTAATAACCACTCACCCGAATTCAGGGGTTGTGGTTTGGGCTGGTAGAGCAGCTGAGAAGTCTGTGGGTTTGCTTGTGTGGCTTCTGCTGGCCAGCGAGGCTGGCAGAGGTGCTGTGGTGGCTGGTTGGATTTGCCTTAGTGACAAGGAAATCCCAGCCTGGGGCTGCGAGTAGCCTGGATTTTAAGCAAAGGTACCCCGGCCTGATTTCTCTGACTGTGCCCAGAAGCCCCATTGTATCACATGTGGCTAACCCTCTGAGCCCCTCCTGAAGATTAAAGGGATCAGACCCAGCGATCCAGACAGACACAAGCAAATTACTCACCCTGAAAGCTGCAGAAGAGCCCCAGCACGAGGAACACAATGGCAGCGGCTGTCTTCATGGTGGAAGCGGTTTGTGGGTCTGCTGGAGTCTGCTAGGGCGGAGCTCTGCAGAGGCTCTCTCAATGCAGGCCAAGGCGCAGATCTCATTTATAGAGACTAGAGTTTGGCTGAGATCCCTTCCTACGTTGTCATTGACACTGAAAACCGGTCCAGTGAATGGTCCGCTCGCTACTCATAAGTCACGAGGGCTCATTGATCCTCAAAGCCAGATGTACATTTCCTGCTCCCCGATTGGTTGATTGAAACTTTTCCAGAGGGAAGCTCAGGTGTGCCGAGCAGCAAATAACAAATACTTCTGCTTGTGCCTGACCACCTTTCTTGCCAGCTGCTTCCAGGGGCTTGCACCAAGAACCTCCCCCACCCTGAATTCATACAAATCCTACATTCCAGCATGCTCACAAACGGCAGCTGCGAAAACCTGAGGGGAGGGTGATAAACGTTCACGAGGAAAGTTCAATTGTTCTCATACATGCCTGGCTAGTTCTGCCCAAACTGTAAATCTGCGCATGGCATTGTAGAGAGGAGCGCTCGGGTACATTTAGCCCGCGTGTCAGTGCTCAGAACAGTTGCCTTGCGTCAGTCACTAGCCTCCACTCTCATGCACCAGTAACGTGGCCCATTCTGGGGTCTGTGCGCCCTGTTCCTAATGCACCAGCAGCTGCTTTCATGTTCAGGCTCCTGCCAGCCTGTGAGTAACAGGTGTGGGGGGTCAGGCCAGAGGGAAGAGAGGCAGCTCCAGAAAGCAGACCGGGCCCTGGCTAATTAGGAGTTATTAGGGCAGAGTGAGAGCAAGTTATAAATCAGTTAGGGCCTGCTGATCTCACCTGAGCCTGCCACAGGATCTTTTAAAACACCCCTGTGCTGCCACATACACCCCAATTAGAGAGGCAATGGAGCATGGGGGAGAGGTTGGAGGGCAACAGAGAGAATTCTAGCAGGAGGGAGAGAGTTAGAAAACTGATCAGGAGAATAGCAACAGAGAGGTAGCCACGTTCGTCTGTATTCTAACAAAACCGAACAGCAGTCATGTAGCACTTTACAGACTAACAAAATGATTTATTAGGTGATGAGCTTTTGTGGTACAGATCTGAAGAAGTGGGTCTGTCCCATGGAAGCTCATCACCTAATAAATCATTCTGTAGTCTTTAAAGTGCTACGTTGACTGCTGTTTGGTTTTGATAAGGAGAATGTCAGCATTGCCAGAGACAGCAGGTGAAGAGCTCTGACCAGGAGTGTCTGGGCTCCCTACCCCCAGGTAACCTGAGGGTTCAGATGGTTGCTGGGAAGGATTGTTTACCCAGACCAGGGGACACCTACCCGAATGCCCTTCTAACCAAGGGACAGCTCCTGGTAAGGGTGAGTGGGGCCTGTGTGGCAGTGCCTAAATTATCTGTGAGATGGCACTGAACAGGGGCCGGGGCTCAGGAGTGGGACTGACCTTATGATACAGGTCTTTGGCCATGATCAGGGTGGGAAAGCAGCCCAAAACAGGGAACTTCTCTGGGGGGTTGCACATTGATTTCTCTAGTAGGGAGGGACAAGGCAGGGGGTGATATAACTTCCAAAAGTGGAGCCATTTAGTTCATGTGACTGTGTGGTTATTGCACTTTGTGTTGTCATCTGCTCTGCTCTGCTCTGGTGGTTGTAGGGAGCCTGTGTGAGACATTGGAGACCACAGTCCTGCCTTGGAAAGAGGGAAAAAAAACTCCGCCAAGGCAATGGATTTTGCAGTTTACTTTATTGCACAGGCAGGGGGAGAGTCAGTGATGCTGTCAAAACCCTGGACATGGAGAGTAAGATGAGAACGTAGCTCCTTGCAGGGATCTGCTGGTGGGAACTAAAAGCACATGGGGCTCAGCTCCATATCAGTGCTCAGCCCCACGGCACGTTCAGCATTCTCCATACCACTTGAAGCAAAGGCTTCCAAGCTTTTCACTAGATGGAAAGAGACACAGAACTCAGTGGTACAGCCTTCTAGGCAATGAGGGAAACCTTTCAGTCAAGGCCTCATTGTGTCAAACTAGCCAGAGCTTATTGCCGATAGGAGAAGGTACACTGAGGAAGTTGACTCAGCCTCTGAGTGGTAAAGACAGATGGGGGCAGACAGATGCTTGACTAATGCCACAGCTGAGTTTTGTATTTTAGTAATGAGCTCTATATTGCTGAAGAATCATAGAGTCCTAAAACTGAAGCACTGGAAGGGACCTTGAGAGCTTATTTAGTCTGGTCTCCTGCATTCATGGTAGGACCAAGGACCGTCTAGGCCACGCCTGACAGGTGTTTGTCTAACCTGCATTTGAAAATTTCCAAGAGGGAGATTCCACAACATCCGTAGGCCACTTATTCCAGTGCTTAACCACTCTGACAGCAAATTTTTCCTAATGTCCAACCTAAACCTGTGCTGCTGCAATTTAAACCCATTGCTTCTTGTCCTATCATCAGAGGTTAAGGAGAACAATTCAACTCCCTTTTATGTGCTTGAAAACTATAATCATGTTCCCTCTCAGTCTCCTCTCCTCCAGACTACTTAAATCCACTTCTTTAAATCTTCCCTCATAGGTCATGTTTTCTGAGCTTTAATCATTTTAGTTGTACTCTCTAGAGTTTCTGCAATTTGTCCTCATCTTTCCTGAAATGTGGTCTCCAGAAATGGACACAATAATCCAGATTAGGCCTAAACAGCATAAAGTAGAGC
Organism: Carettochelys insculpta; assembly: GCF_033958435.1. Classification (NCBI taxonomy): domain Eukaryota; kingdom Metazoa; phylum Chordata; order Testudines; family Carettochelyidae; genus Carettochelys; species Carettochelys insculpta. The sequence goes on from NC_134151.1 coordinate 38,175,019, forward strand.
AGAAGAATTACTGCTCATGTCTTGGTTACAACATTTCTGCGAACACATCCCAGGATAAATTTTGCTCTCTTTTTTTTTTTTTTTTTTTTCCTGCAACAGGGCTACACCGTTGACCTATTTACCTTGTGACCCACTAGGTTTCCCAGGTCCCTTTCTGCGGTACTCCTCGCTGGGCAGTCAATTCCCAGTTTGTACATGTGAAGCTGATTGTTTCTTCCTAAATGCACCACTTTGCATTTGTCCTAGTTGAATATCACCCTCTTTACTTACAAGACTTCTCTGCAGAAGGCACATTTGTTGCCATATGTCTTGCCATCAGAGCCACAGACCGGGTCATAGTGTAAGGTGCATGAAGATGGAGGACTGGAGTAGTCGCTGCAGAAACCCTACAGAGAAAATTAATATCCCTGTCGGTGTCATTGTCTGTATTGCAGTAAGGCCTCATCAGTCCCAGGGTGCTGGGTGTGCTGTGAACACAGAGGAAGGAACAGTACTTGTCCCCAGAGCTTACCACTACTGAACCCTGTCCCTCCTCCCTTTCTGTGGTGGTTCTGATGAATGGACTTCCTGGTTTCTCTCTCACTGCTTGGAGGAGCTGAGCCCATCCCCTGGTCTATGAGGGTCTCCAGAGTCCCCATCACAAGCAGCATTCCCTGTAAGCTGAGCACTTGGATGGCCACTCAAGAGAGATTCAGGTGCCGCCCAGCTGATTATCAGAGCGCCGTCAGCTACCCACAGCCGGCACCATGTTTTGTATTGGGGGTGCACATCTGCACATGCACATAATAAAATTGATTCTGCACACATCTGGAAAAATGTAGAGGGAACGTGATCACATGGTGTGTGAGCACCGGGGCACCTGTATGGGCAGCAGAAACTCAGATATAAAACCCATGTTCTCGTGATCCTATCCACTCCATCTTCCACCCCTGAGTCACAACTTGTGCCTCCCACAGTCCCATTCCAGACAGTGTCCAGTACAATACAGGACAAAATCCATGGCTGTGACCACATGGCATCTCAGACCCAGAGATTCTTTCTCCCCTCCCTATGGCATGGTGTAGAGTTTGCTCCCACATTGGCTCACGAGTTCCCCCAAGTTTCTAACCGAGAGATCCTGATGTCCATCATGCCACACACCCGGGACTGGGGACAGTGACAGTTAATTCACAGAGGGAGTTAGACTCACCTGATAATCTTGGCTGAGACCCACTGGAAGAAAACACAGACACAACATATCACAAGGAAATGTCAGTGAGAACTCGGTTAACAAGACTGATCTCTGTGTGTGACAACGGATGCAGCAACTGGACTGTGGGATGGTTTGCTGCGCTCTCATCCAATTGCTGTGACCAGCACAAACATGGGAAGTAACATGCCCACACTCAGACCTGAAATCTCATTCCCAGGCCTGCAGTTAGCTGCGGGCACAATTGTTTGCAGCTCCCAGACAGGTGTTTGGGAAAAGGTCCATACTGGCTCCTCACTAGCATCTTTCTGAAATACATTGTTGCTTCTGCACTGAGCCACATCCCCCACCTAGTCCTGACACCCCAACGCCAATAGCTGGAGCTGAGCTGCTTATGAGCTGAGCCCTTTGGGACGCTTAGAGGGGTCAGACGCAGAGCTGCAGAGACTCCCACAAAAGTTACTTACCCTGACAGCTGGGGAAGATGCCCAGAGCAAGGAACACAAGCAAGACAAAGCACACTGTACTCATGGTGGAAATGGTTTGTGGGCCTGCTGGAGTCTGCGAGTGTAGAGCTCCACAGATACTCTCTCAGTGCAGCGCAAGCGTGAAGATCCCCTTTATATAGACTAGAGGTCAGGTTGTGCACGTGGATTAGGAAATCCCTGTGAAACTGTCACTGTTTCTAGAAATCATTACAGCTAATGGCCAGTCCCTAGTCTTGATTCATGATGTCTGGTTGGTCCTCTATGTCGGGTGCATATTCGATGCTCCCAGGTTGATTGGTTAAATCTTTCCCAGAAGAAGGCTTGCGTGTGGTAACTGGCAACTGCTCTTGTTACGCATGAGACCGTCATTCTCACATGATCACAGGTGTTCCCCACACCCTTCCACAAACAAACCCACGTCACTGATGCTTGTAAGTAAGGCAAGAAAGTGCCAGACTCAAATCTTCTTTGAGGACTGCAATAAATATTAGTGGAGAAGGGTTAAACTGCCCTGACATCCGGAGTAAATTCTGCGTAAGCAGCCGTAAATCTTACTGCACCATTGCAGAGGAAGGCAGGTGATTTACATCCAAACAGGGCTCTGGTTGCTGGGGACTGCCACCTTGCCTCGCAGTCATGTTCATCTCTGTTGTCCAGCTCCAGAAACCAGCTTACACTGGGGTCTGTGCCCTGGGCTTCATGCTCTGCCAGACATTTCCCCTCCAAGCATCTGCTGGTCTGTTGGTAACAGCAGCTGGAAAATTCACTCTCAGCCAGGAGGCAGGCACCAGATGGGTGGTGGGATCCCCAGGAGCTGGGCATGCAGTAGTTGTGCTGCACAGGGCAGGAGGACGGAACAGACCACATGCAGATGGACCCCTCTGACCCTTGGGTATGATCATGGCTGGGTTCAGCTTACAAGTGTCTGTAGTGGGGATTGGGAGGAATGGGGGGCGGTCCCTGTGGGCTATGGCACTGTGGGGCTCCCCACAACTGCAGAGCTGCTGTGGGGAGCAGCGAGGGAGCAGGTAGCCGTGTGTGTGCCCAGGGCCCTGCTTCTGGGCTGGGGATTCCCTCCTTCCCTCTCCCAGGCAAAGCCCTTGAACTCTGGTTTTCCTCCTGGCTTCAGGACTTATTCCACTGAAAATGCTGTTTCAAATGCACTGACTCGTCACTGGGTCCCAGGACACCGCAGTTCAGTGTCTGGCCAGTGCGAGGCTGGGGGGTGGGTGAGCCAGGGCGCCTACCGCCCCTTTCATCTCTAAAGACTGTGAGTTGCTGATTGCTGAAATAATCAGCTAGAAACACACCTGGCCAATGTCCGGGTGGTTACAATATCTGGAGTCTATGGGTATTGGGTACGGGAGGCGTACCAGGTCTTTGCATGTGGATTTCTCTGAGAGGGAGGGAGATTGGAGGAGGAGGAGGTCGAATAATAAGTGGGGCATTTTTGGGGCATATTCTTGATGTTGCACTTTGTCTTCTCTGGACTGGCCATGCAATAACTCCCTGCTCAGAGCTGGCGTGACACTGGAGAACTGCAGCCCTTCCTTGGCAAAGGGCAAATACAGACAGGGAAGAATTCAGCAGTGTTAATTTAACTGACCAAACAGACAGAGAGACAGGAATGCCTTAGCGGCCCCCAAAATAGAGGACTTATTGCCAAGCAGAGATCTGCTGGTGGAAAGTGAAAGCAAAATGGATTCAGCTTCATCACCGTGCTTGGCCTCACAGAGAACTCAGCATTCAGTGTAACACTCCAAGCCAATATTTCCAACACTTGCCTTACAAAGAAAGGGAGCCATACAGAACGGAATCTTCAAGGGCAGAGAGGTTAAAACATCTGAAAAGGTCCCATATACTGTAATGATTTTAAGCTGAGCTGTTGGGCCTACCTATGAGAAGTGTGGGTCAGACAGTTGCTATGTGGGCTAGAGATGGGTCAGAACATTTTTGACAAACGATTTCAAAAGGAAAATTTATACATGGAATTTTGTTTTGGAGAAGAAATTGTAAAGGCAGAATTGATGCTCTCAGAATGACAAGCTCTGATTTTCCATTTAGAATTGACTTTCTCTTCAGAAATTTCCTTAATTTTATTACTGTATATTTTAAAACAGTTTTAAAAGGGTCAAAATCAAAATGAAACATTTGAAAACTATTGTGTCAAGTATCGGAGGGGTAGCCGTGTTAGTTTGGATCTGTAACAGCAATGAAGGGTCCTGTGGCACCTTATAGACTAACAGAAAAGTTTTGAGCATGAGCTTTCGTGAGCACAGACTCACTTCATCAGATGCTGGTCAGAAGTGAGTCTGTGCTCACGAAAGCTCATGCTCAAAACTTTTCTGTTAGTCTATAAGGTGCCACAGGACCCTTTGTTGTTGAAAACTATTGACTCCCCCCTCCAATTGTTCCTTGTGTCCCAAAATAACATTTTTTTCAGTATTTTGAGAAAAATATTGAAATGTTGGATTTTTGTCTTGATTCAGGAGGAGATATGTCAATCTCCAGATTTTTAACAGAACAGAATTTCATTTCCACTCCCCAATGCTCCTGCCCTCCACAGGGTCAGAACTGAATATTGGTAAGGAAGGCTGTGAGTTACTGCACCACCTTCTATTTAGTTTTTGTTTATTAATGTAAGGAATGTGCCAGCAGGAGCACAATACTAGTGAAGGATTTGGAAATGCATCCTTTAGAGATCATTTGCATGACCATGCAAAAGTGTGCATGTGTAATACCTTGTAACCAAAGCCTGATGGGTAGCAGGTGAAGCAATGAGCTTTTGTCTGTTGTAAACATGTTGTTGTAAAGTCACAATTTATGCTATCATCCAGTGAAAGAATTGTGGAATCTCGCCAATACTTGAAGGTGTTCTGGGGAGTACAGGGCAGTCATCATTGTTCTGTAAGATATGGATTGCACAGGGCTCCCCACATCTGAGCATTGTGAAGTAGAAGCAGGGAAAGATAGTGGTTGGACTAGCTTGCTGGGAGTTTTTTGGCTATGCAGCTTTAAAACTGATTTGATTAGTGCTTCTCCTGCTACTGTTCAAAGAGAGATTTAAAGCTGAGGTGTATAGTCATTTTGTGAGAATTTACTTTGGTGGATATTGAGATGCTGTGGCTAGGCTGAGAGCTGAAGCCACCATGAGCTGAAATCACTGGTAGTTGAAGTCCCAGAGAGCTGGAATCACAGGGTTTTGCCGTCAAAACCCTAAATCTAGCAGACAAGCAGCTGGTGGAGCACAGAGGACCAGTAGCTGGCAGAAGCGACCAGTGGGAAGCCGGTAGGAGAAGCAGCAGGTGGGTGGCTGTCAGAAGTGACTGGCAGATGGCCAACGGGATAGGTGGCAGAAGTGATGGGTGAGTGAAGCAGGTGGCAAGAGCAAGGAGGACACTGGACCACCACAAAGGTGGTGTTGCTTCAGGCTCCATGAGGGAATGCATCAGGGCGATGTGTCAGGGCCTACATGGACTGGACAGAGTTGTAAGTGGGGCATTTGAAGGGGGCTGTGGAGAAAGTTTGGTTATGTGAACGGGACCCTTACAGGGTCAGACTGGTGAGCCTGAGAGGCAAAGGACACTGCTCAATCCATTTGAGCTGGAACAGTTACTTGAGCGTTGGATATCAACCCTGGGATATGAATGGTGAAGACATAGCAGTGCAGGGCTAGCAGCACAAGGACTTTTTGATGGGTGGAGACCCATAACCCTCTCCCTCCAGCCTGCAGATTTAAGATGACAGTGTCCTTGAAATTCATCGTGTTTGAAGTTTGCCTTTAATCCAGCAAATTCTAGGGCTATGCCAGAGTACCTTGACCAGATGGTTGTTCCAGAGCCCAGTACATTCATTTAGGGGGTTAAAAAAAAGCACGAGGGGAAAACCCCTCACCAAAAAATCATAGAATCGCAGAATTCTAGGGCTGGAAGGGACCCCAGGAGGTCATCTAGTCCAGTCTCCTGCTTGAAGCAGGACCAACCTCAACTAAATAATCCCAGCCAGGACTATAACAAGAAGTCCTGTGGCACCTTATAGACTTATAGACGTCACAAAGTGGGTCTTTGCCCACAAAAGCTTATGCTCCAAAATATCTTTTAGTCTATAAGGTGTCACAGGACTTCTTGTTCTCCAAGGTACAGACTAACACGGCTGTCTACCTCTCTGATACTAGCCAGGACTATGTCAAACTGGGATTTAAAAACGTCTAGGGATTGAAATTCCACTGCTTCTCTCAGTAACATGTTTCAGTGCTTCACCACCCTCCTGGTGAAATAGTTTTTCCTAATATCCAACCTTCACCTCCCTCTCTGTAACTTCAGACCATTGCTCCTTGTTCTGCCATCTGTCACCACTGACAACAGCCTCTCTCCATCCTCGTTAGAGCCCCCCTTCAGGAAGTTGAAGGCTGCTGTCAAATCACCCCGACCACTCTTCACTTCTGCAAACTAAATAAGCCCAAATCTCTCAGCCTCTCCTCACAGGTCATGTGCTCCAACCCCTTCATTATTTTTGTTCCCCCCTGCTGAATCCACTCCAGTGTGTCCACATCCTTTCCATACTGGGAGGACCCCAAACTGGATGTAGTACTCCAGATGTGGCCTCTCCTGTGCCGAGAAGAGGGGAATAATAACTTCTCTAGATCTGCTGGAAATACTCCTCCTGATGTACCCCAATGTGCCGTTAGCCTTCTTGGGTACACGGTCACACTGTTGACTCATATCCAGCCTCTCATCCACTATAATCCCCAGTTCCTTTTCTGCTGGTACTTAGCCACTGGTCCCCAGTCTGTAACAGTGCTTGGGATTCTTCCATCCCAAGTGCAAGATTTGCACTTCTTCTTATTGAACCTCATCAGATTTCTTTTAGCCCAATCCTCCAATTTGTCTAGGTCATCCTGGACCCTATCTCTACCCTCTGATGTATCTACCTCTGCCCCTAGTTTAGTGTCATCTGCAAATTTGCTGAGGGTGCAATCCATCCCCTCAACCAGGTAATTAATAAATATGCCAGGTTCAAGGGCCGGGTTCAATATCTAGGGGTTCCTTTTCATCCACCTCACACAGAACTGGCTCGAGCCCCCACTCAGTAGCCTGGGAAATTCACACATCCCTGGGCGCCTTGGAGAGGCAATGCTTCCCCACTCACAAGCACAGATTCTGAGTGTAGAACAGTAGTGGCCCTAGAACCGATCCTTGGGGCACTCCATTTGAAACTGACTGGCAACCAGACATTGAGCTATTGACCATGACCCATTGGACCATCCGTCAAGCCAGGTTTCTATCCATCTTACAATCCATCTATCCAATCTACACTGCCTTAACTTGTGGGCAAGAATGTTGCGGGAGACTGTATCAAAAGCTTTGCTAAAGTCAAACTATATCACATTCATTGACTTCTCCATGTCCACAGAGCCTGTTACTTTACCATAGAAGCTAATCAGCTTGGTCAGGTACAGGTGGCCCTTGGTGAATCCATGTTGACTTCTCTTGATCACTTTTCCCCATTCCAAATGCTCCAAAATGGATTTCTTGAGGATCCCCTCCATGACCCCAGTCTCCAGAGTGCTAGCTCACCGGGTGTCCCCATCTTCCACCTGGAGACTCCGGCAGAATCCAGGCTGCCAAACCCTTCCTACTGGCATTTGCTCTCTTGGTTACAGTCTCTTGTCAGTCTGAGAATCAAACCAGGGTCCCTGAGTCAGTATGGGCTGCCCCTTGATACCAAGCTCCTTAGTCTGTGTCGGCAATGTCTACCCACTCCCCGACTCTCACGTGTCACTGGGACGCCACATGCCATCAGCTTGTGCCAAGCATCAGAATGGTCAGAGATCTGCCAGGCTCCCGTAGGGCAGTCAATGCACGTGAAGAGCCAGCTGCGGTTGGCAGATTGCTGGTCTGCTGCAGAAAGCATTCATGCAGCCAGGATGGCTGGAAGGAAGTTGAGCCCCAGGAAAGCACAATAGGTGGGTCCCCTGTCCCCAAGTCTCCAACAGAGAATCAAGCCTTCCCTCCCCAAGTGCCAGTTCTCAGTCAGAGGATCCCCTGTGAGGTCCCAAGCCCATTCCCCACCAGCCTGGAGGTGCCCCTCCCACCTTCCTTCCCATCTCTGCCACCCCCAGCAACCCTGCTCAGCTCTGGCCCCAGCTCTTCTGTGTCCAGCTCAGCTCCTTCTCCCCATGTCCCCCTGCAGCCACCCTCTACCCAGCTCTGCCCCCCAAAGGTCTTGTACCCGGCTCAGCTCCTTCCCCTCTCTGTCCCACAAGCTCACCTCTGCATCCCAGTGGTCCTGGTCCTCCCCCACTTTCTCCTTCCCCTCAGCTGTCCCTGCTAATCTCTGCTCCCACCGCTCCACGCTTTTCCCTTCCAGCGGGTTCCTCTGCCACCCCTTGGCTCTTGCTCCCCAGTGTTGCATTTCCAGCTCTGCCCCAGAGCTCAGTCTGTCCTCTTCCCAGGCTGGCTGCCAGCTGTCCCAGCTCTGCTCACTCACATGGTTACAACCTCTGGGTCCCCCTCCTGTCCTGCAGCTCCTTGGATCTCAGTTCCCTGGCTCCCTGAAGTTGCTGCCACAGCAGGGCTATTTAAAAGGGCCTGGGACCTGGGCAGGGCTACAGCAGCGGCAGTGGCAGCCCCAGCCCGCTTAAGTCCACCGGGCCCCTGTGCAGTTTCTCCCTTTGCCCCTGAAACCAGTGGCAAGCCTGTGCCCAACACAGGAGAGCAGAGTCCCTCCCTTGGAATGTGGAAACGAATACACAGGTAATAAATTCTGCTGAGTTTACTTTATTGCAGAGGAAATTAGTGATGCTGTCAAGAGCCCTGGAAAATGGAGGGTGAGATGAGAACATGGCTCCGTGTTGGGATCTGCTGGTGGGAACTAACAGCTAAAGTTCATTCCTTTCCTTGGTGTCATCACGTGGCTTGCATTCTCCATGATGTGCAAAGCAAAGACTTCCAAGGTTTTCACTAGAAGGAAAGACAGACACAGAGCTCAGTGCTGTGACCCTTATGACCAATGAGATCAAAGCTTCTGATTCCCCGGTTACACCAAATAACCAGAGCCCTTTTGATTTTAGGAAAAACTACACTGAGGTACTTGACTCCAGCTTCTAGCACAATAGTGGGCAAACTACAGGCCACATGGGGCCCACTGGGGTTCTTCCTGTAGCCTGCAAGACATTTTGTTTGCTGTTCCTAAGGTTGCTCAACTTTGCCAGATTCCACTGGTTTCCAGCCATGTAGTTTTTCCTTCGTAGCATTACTAAAATGACACACACATAAAGCAAGGGCATGCAAAGTGAGGTGCATGCTGATTGCACACAACTGACTGTGACAGCCACGCGCTCTCTCTACATCCAGTCAGCACACTGCCACAGGCCAATGAGCACTCCCTGAAAATTTTAGATACACAAGCCCAGTGAATAAATCTACCCTCTCCTGGAGGACAGTCTTGGTTGTGGTAATCTTGCAGGCTGCTGAGGTGAAGGAGGGCCACTGACATGGCCAGCTCACTAGCCTAGGTTGCCCATCACTGCTCTAGTAGGTACTGACACATGGGCGCAGGCAGGCACTTGAGTTACATCACGGTTGTGTTTTAGTGTTTATTCTGTTACTTACAAGACTGCTGCACAAAACACACATTCGTTTCCATATGTTTTGTTATCAGTGCCACAGACAGGGTCGTATTGCTCGGTGCACATTTCTGGAGGTGTCTTGTACTCACTGCAGAAACCCTACAAAGAACATGAATTTTACTGTTGGCCATATTGTGTGCATTTCAGCAGTGCCCCCAAATTGCCACCCTCCCCTGGGGCTGGGCATCGTCTGAACGCAGAGGAAGAGACGATCCCTAGGAGTTTGCAGTGTCTAATCCCACCTCTTATGTCTGCTGATATTCTGATGAACTGACTTCCCAATTCCCCCCTCACTGCCGGGAGGATCTGAGCCCATCTCCCTGTAAGAAGGTGATCCTGAACCTATGTCACATGGTGTGTGAGTGACAGGACATCTCCACAGACAGCAAAGCCTGTAAAAGGCAGCCCAGGCTGGAGAATTGATATTGCACGGCTGTTCATCCGTTCACATTGTAGCCAGGGTACTGGCAGATGAGCTTTGCATGCAATGTTGCTGCACGTATTTTAACAGGACAATAATGGTCAGCAGATTATGAGTTCTAAAAATGATTCCTCACAAGACATATATTCTGCAAAATTTCTCACAGTCTTACAAAAGAAGTGAACACATGGGTACAGACTCTCACACTTTGGTCTAAGACACACTATTGCACCTGCATCATATGGCATGTGAATTAAGGAGCATCCTTGCAGGCAGCAGATGTTTAAATATAAAAAAAGTGCGCTCTTGTGATACTGTCCCCTTCTCTGCTCTTTCTCAGTTGCTCCCAGTGCCTTTCTAAGACCCTCAGCCGACTTTTCCATACGATAGTGTGTGGAATCCACCTGTCTGACCATATTGCTCACTCAGCCATTAGACTTCCTGGCTAGCTCAGGCCAGCTGACCTCGGCTCTGGCTGCACAATCACTGTGTAGATATTTAGGTTTGAGCTGGGGACTGAGCTGTGGTACCTTCCAAGAGGGAGGGTCCCAGAGCTCAGACCACTACATAGCAGTCTGCAGCCCTGCAGCCAAAGACCCCGATTGATTCACTCCAGCCAGAGATTGGGGAAAGTCACCATTAAGGAACAGGGAGAGTTTGACTTACCTTACCAGCCTGGCCAGCAGCCTCTGGAACAAAGACACAGAGAATGAGACTGTTTCAGATACCCTCTCTGTTCCTGGTGCTTGGTTTATTCATGTCCCAGCACCTGACCAAATCTGTCCACTTTCATACAGAGCCTTTTCAAATGTTCTGGTACAGGGTTGTAGCACAAGGGATGTCAGCTTTCCTATTCCCTGCATTAACTGAAGCGAGATCAGGAATGGGGCAAACATTGCTGGGAATTTCCACAGTCATCCTACTCTAGGCAAATGTCTCCTCTACAGGATCTAAGCCACAGATCAGAAGAAAATCAGAAGAAAAGGGGATTATGTGGTTATTCGATTTCTAGGGAGTGGGAATCTCTTGATCTGCCTCAACTACTAGCAGAGTCATGGGTCTTCCAGCCCGGAAAGAACCACGGTAACAACCCTGCAGATCTGTGGCAGCCGGCATGGCAATATTGGAACCAGCCTGGTGCTGTTTGTCAGGCTTGCGCAGTGGCATTTCAGAAATAAGCGAGCAGCTCTTGAAATCAGCCACTGTGGGGAGGTGCAAACTCCTGTGCAGATCTGAGTGAGGCTGACCCCCATCCTTACAGGGGAGAAAAGTATCAGAGCAGGGCTCAGCACAAGCGACGGCAAACATGACTCACCTGAGTAGAAACAGCACAGTGCCAGAGCGAAGAGCAGAACGACCCCTGTTATCTTCATGGTGGAGGCAGCCATCTAGTCTGAACTTGACTCTTGGTCCACTGCTCCCTCAGGAAACTCCACAGACAGAGCCCCACTGTACATAGAGTGTCAGGGAACGTGCCTTCCTTATGACTTCATGCTAACTGTGATTCACCACTACAAAGCTCCCCGAGGGAATGCCACCCTGTCAACATTTCCTCTTCAGCAAGTTTACAGGAAGGGTTGGAGGAACTTGCAAGTCACACCCTTGATTTGGTTCATAATGGAATACTAAAGTAGGCTGAGTGTGCACCATGGGGCATATAGCCACCCAAACCTGGGGCCATTCCTGTTTGTCATCATAGTGAATGTGGAACATGTTGATTAGGTTGCATGTTGAGAGCTCTGATGTAGCAAAGCACCTGACATTTAGCCTGTTAACAGCCTTTTTCATCTAGACTGGGTGGTAGGGCCCAGCAGCACTGTGGCAGAGCTGACCATGAGTGACTTGGATGCTATCCTGATCTTGCAGGCATTCCGCATGGACATGGCACCCAACAAGCTGTTTACAATACCGTGAGGTTCCGGGATCTTAGTTCATTCCTTTCCCAGCTGTGCAACAGGGTACCACGCCATTAAACATCCAGAACTCAGGTGAGGATTTGACCCTTCAGCTCATGGATTTCTGTATGTCTCATGGAGCCTAGGAGCAGTGCCCCGTTCCCTGCTCAACTACATGTGAGAAGAGCCCTCCTCTTGAGCCTGCCTGATTTCAGAAGATGTCCGTGCCTTTGGGCCTGCATCTCTTGACCTACCCAGCTACTCAGTCTTCTTCAATCCTGTTTCTTGCAGGAGCAGCCGGAGTTGCAGGGGCTGGGCTTGTGGGGCCCAGTATTGTCCTTCATCCCCTTCCATCGCTGTGTGCTGTTTCTACACCCCACCTCAGGATCCCATCCCCATCAATCCCTTGCTGTTCTCCTTGGCAAAGGCCTTTTACTGAGGCCCTACTTAGTGTTTTCTGACTTGATCTGACCATAAGGCTGAAGGGTGGAAAGGAGTCAGATACAGGGAACATATCTGGGGTTTGCTCATTGAGCTGTCTCGTAGGAAAGGGCATGTCAAGCAGTGATATAATAAACTTCCAATCCTGGAGTCCTTTAGTGCAAGTGACTGGTCATTGCACTTTGTGTTCTCATCTACCCGGTCTGTTAGAGGCTCTTCTCTCCTGTTTGCAGAGGTGGTGTGAGACACTGGAGAGCACAGTCCCTCCTTGGAGAAGGAAAAGAATCACAGTGGTCATGAATTCTGCTGAGTTTATTTTATTGCACAAGCACGGGGATAGTCAGTGATGCTGTTGGGATCTGTGAACATGGAGGGTGGGATGAGAATGTGGCTCAGGTAGGGTCCTGCTAGTGGGAACGAAAAGCAAATGAGGCTGAGATCCATATCAGTGTTCAGGACCACTGAGGGTCAGCACTGTCCATACCCCCTTAAAGCAATGACTTCCAAGGTTGTCACTGTAAAGAAAAAAAGAGACCAAGAACTCAATGCTGCAACCCTGATGAGCAATGGTGACATCCTCCTTTCAAGGCCTCATCATGGGAAATAAACAGAGACGTTTTGCTGACAGGAAAAAACAGGCAGATGGTTGACTCAGCCTCTACGAGGGGAGACCTATGAGCGCAGCCAAGGATAAAACAGGGGAGGTGTGTGGGAGGTAACTGAGAGGTCACATACCCCCTACACCTGCCACTCCAGAACTCACTGTGAGTGCTGTGGTGGGGAAGGTGCAGGAAGATTAGAGGGATCAGACAAAGAGCTCCGTCGAGCCCAAAGTTACGGAAAGCTGCAGAAGAGTCCCAGCACGAGGAACACAGTGACAGCTGCTGTCTTCATGGTGGCAGTGGTTTGTGGGTCTGATGGAATCTGCTAGTGTGGAGCTCTGCAGATCACACCACTCCTCTGCCCGCAGGCTTAAACCTCTCGTAACCCCAAGCGGCTCCCCCGCCCCCAGGCTTAAATCCTTTGTAGTCCCAAAACATCCCTACCTACTTCATACGAGTGCCGCTGCTGCTCCTTCACTGGGCCACCACCGCAGCCTCTGTGCAGCTTTCCAAAGCCCTCCTACTCCCTTCCCCCACCTGCAGCACTGGCAGTTTCCTGCCCTGCCATGCTGAAATGGCACTCAGTTTAATTAGTTTAATGGCTGGATCCCTCCTGCTGGTATTTAAACCAATTAAACTGAGTTCCATTTCAGCACAGCAGGGCAGGGACTGGGAGCTAGAGAAGTGAGTGGCAGGAGCTGGAAATGGCTCCTTACAAAGCCACATGCGGCTTGGAGCCACCCAGCTGGTGACCCTTAGGAAATCTAGTGGTGACCTATGTTTGGGTCTCGACCCATAGGCTGGGAATCCCTGCCATATATAGCGACTAGAAGTCAGGCTGTGCCCTTGGACTAGGAAATCCCCGTGAAACTGTCACTGACTCTAGAAATCCTTATAGCAAATAGTCATTCCCTGTTTCTGATTCGGGATGTCTGGTTGGTCCTCTATGTCAGATGCATATTTGGTGCTCCCAGGTTGGTTGGTTAAAACTTTTCCAGAAGGAGGCTTGCATGTTTCCAGCCGAGAAATAGCAAAGACTCTTGTTATGCACTAAACCTGTCATTCTCATATGATCACAGGTGCTTGCATGAACAACAGCAGTTTCCCAACCTTAACATAAACAAGCTCACATTACTGGATGCTTGTGAGCAGGGCAAGCACGTGGTGGCCTCAAATGCCCATTGGGGGCTGCAGTAAATGTTAGTAGAGACAAGTTAAACTTCCTGAAATCCATAGGTAAATACTGTGTACGCCTTTGTAATTCTAACTGCAGCGTTGCAGCGGAAGGCAACTTATTTACATTCAAACAGGTGTGCCGGGTATCAGTCTGTTGGTTGCTGAATACTGCAACCTTGAAGTGCAGTCATATTAATCCTTGCTACCCTGTACCAGGAGCCAGCATACTGCATGTTGAATGTGCCCTGTGCCTCATGCTTTGCCAGCCACTCGACAATTCAAGCACTTGCCAGCGTGTTTGCAAGAGCAGCTCGTAAATTCGATCTCAGCCAGGAGGGTTGGGATGTGGCCACATGGCAGCAGTGTGCAGCCAGCAGCCCCAGGCAGCCTTGAAGTAAGGTAGCAAATGGGTGTGATGGGATCCACAGGAGCTGGGCAGGCAGTGGCTGTGCTGCACAGGGGCCGGAGGGAAGAACAGACCCCATGCAGTAGGACTCCCCCACCCCTTTGTGTGCCCCGGAGGTCATGGCTGGGTTCAGCTTACAGGCCACTATAGTGGGGACTGGGAAAGATGTGAGGTTTCTATGGGCTATGGTGCTGCGGGGCTCCACATGGCCCCCATGCTGCTTGGAGAAACAGTGGGGAGTTCTTTTCTCTGCTCCCAAAGGCAGGAGCAGCTGTACACACAAAGCACAGTGTGACAACCTCCATGCCGCAAAATTCCTGAGTCAGGCCCCCACAACTGCATGTCAGTGATAGGGCCCTGTTGACTTACTCATTGATGCTTGCTCCCTTCGGAGGTTACGTTTCCCAGCTTGTCTGGGATCACAGGTTCCAGATACTGTTGTTTTTAAAAGAAAAGCCAAGCTTCCCAACAATCCCCCAGGTCCAGGAGCCAGGCTTTCAGAGCAGCAGGCAGCTGGAGACATGGGGCACAGAAGGTCAGCAGGCTGAGGGTGACCGAGCCCTATAGAGTAGGGTTTCCAAGGGGTGGGGTAGGGGGCTGTATGGGAAAGGCTGGGGGGCAGCCTGTGGCTGGCAAAGGAGAAGCCATGGGAAAGGACAAAAAGCCTGCGCCCCAGTGGAGGGATCTGCAGGCCTGCGTAGGGGAGTCTGAGTCAGGAGTGTTCCTGGTGCCAGGCCTGAGGAGCTCCCCACATACTGCTGACCGACGCTCCCCGAGGGGCTGGGCCTGCCGGGTTCAGCAGCACATTGTTTGTAACTGTACAGCAGCTGTACCCGGGGTGTTTGCAGCCCCTTCTGGAAGCCTTAGTAAATCAGTGCTTCATGTAACCAAGCGGGCACATTATTGGGATTAAATACATTCTGTTGTTAATCACAATGTTTATTATGGGGTTTTATAATGTTAATTATGTTGGATTTTATATACTATGATTACAATGTTGTGAAATCCAAATGGAGTCCATGAACTGTGATCATAAACTCCATATTGTTGCATCAGCAGCAAAGGGCCTTTGAGTCTGGACTGTGTCAGGTAGAACGAGATCAAGCCGGTTTTTCCTGCCAGAAGAACGCCCTGAGGGTTCCGTCTCCTCAGAGCTCTTCCCACCAAAGACTCTTGCTCTGGAGAACATTATCTGTTCCCTAGCGAAGGAGACAGAGGTGTTTACTTACTATGTCTAGACTTACCATCCGTCCTGCAGCCTAGGGAAGAACCTCATCCGAGAGGACTTCTCTCCGCAGGCGTCGGCATCCTCATTGGCTCTCCCTGGTTCTCCTCACTGAAGGCTTCATAATAACCCGAAGGTTGTAGGTCCCAGGCATTGCACTGCGTATTCCCAGCCTGCACATAGAAACCTACAGGGGTCTTTTCCATCTCCCTTTTGTTCCTTCTGCCAAGTGGGATGGTTTGGGCGAGGGCTTCGTGCCCCACTCTGGTCACTTTGGCTCTGTTTTCACAAGGAAAGCTCACTGTTTGCTGTTTTAGCTCATTGTTTTGTTGTATTGATTATATTGTGTGTTCATCTGTCTTCCCCCAAACTCTGGATTTGAATGCCTTCAATACTTATTCCTGGATTGCCCTTGTTTTCTGAGGTGCATCTTTCCTTATTTAGAATCATAGAATCCCAGGGCTGGAAGGGACCTCAGGGGGTCGTCTAGTACAGCCCCCTGCTTCAAGCAGAATGAACCCCCACTAAGTGATCCCAACCAGGACTTTGTCAAGCCGGGACTTAAAAACCTCGAGGGACGGCGAATCCACCACCTCCCTAGGCAACGCACTGCAGTGCTTCACCACCCACCCGCTGAAGTAGTTTTTCCTAATATCTAATCTGCACCTCTCCCTCTCTACCTTCAGATCATTGCTCCTTGTTCTGCCATCTGACACCACTGAGAACAGTTTTTGACCCTCCCCTTTACAGCTCCCCTTCAGGAATTTGAAGGCTGCTACTATATCACCCCTCAGTCTTCTTTTCTGTAAACTAAACAAGCCCAAATCCTTCAGTCTCTCCTCATAGGTCTTGTGCTCCAGCCCCTTAGTCATTTTTGTTGCCCTTTGCTGAACCTCCTCCAGCACATATGCAGCCTTTTTATACTGGGGGGCCCAAAACTGGATACTATATTCCAGATGTGGCCTCACCAGTGCTGAATAGAGGGGAACAACCACTTCTTTAGATCTGCTCGAAATGCTCCTCCTCATGTACCCCAATACGCCATTAGCTTTCTTGACTACATGGGTGCAATGTTTATTAAATATCCAGATTTTCATCCACTATAACCTCTAGGTCCCTTTCCGCTGTACTGCTGCTTAGCTAGTCAGTCCTCAGCGTGTAACAGTGCTTGGGATTTTTCCACCTCAGGTGCAGGAGTCTACACTTCTCCTTGTTGCACCACACTGGAGAGGGGTACACCTTGTGAGGGAGTTAGTTCACTGGTGACAAGAAACAGGTAGAGGTGAGCCTGACATCTCTCCGAGACGGGTTACTTCTCACTCGTTCCTGGATCCATTTCCCTGGTAACAGCATGTTCTTGGGAAGCCACTGAAAGCAACAGCCGAATGACCCTAATGGTTGGAGCACGGACAGTTGGACACCAAGGAGCAAAGATACCACAGCCCTCTCAACACTCTGTGGTTCAGTGGTTACAATAGTTTGGGAGGAGATGGGTGCAGGGTATATACCAGATCTTTGCCTGTGGATTTCTTTGAGAAGAAAGGAGATTGGAGGAGGAAGGGGGGGCCTGTCAGGCACATTCTTGGTGTTGCACTTTCAACTGTTCTCTGGCCGGGCCTCACAATAATTCTGTTATGAGCTGGGGTGACACTCGAGAGCAGTGTTCTGTACCTTGGTAAAGGGAAAATACAGTCAGGGAAAATATTCATTGCTGTGTGTTTACTGTATTGTAAAAGAAATGGCAAGTGAGGGGTTCTGGCAAGGCCCCTACAATGGATGATGAGGTGAGAATTTGTCTCCATTCAGGGATCTGCTCACGGAAAGTGAAAGCCAGATGGAATCACCTTCATCTCAGTGCTTGGCTCCACAGAGAATTCAGCATTCTGAATAGTGCTCAAAGCCAAGATTTGCATTACTTGTCCTACATGCGAAGGCAGTGATAGGGAACTGATCAGCACTAGAATCTGTGAGAGCGAAGAGGTTGAAATGTTCCCATTGCAGTGGTGAATTTAGGATGCGCCTACCTGTGAGAAGTATGAGTTAGAAGTTGCTATGTGGTCTAGAAAGTAGTCTGAAAACTGTTGACAAAACATTGATTGAAACCCAACCTTTTCACTAGATTGTGATGATTTTGTTAAAAAACGGGTATTAAGGTGCTCAGAATGATACATTCTAAGTTGTTATTTACACTGTAGGAATCAATGGGTCTGTGACGTGACTAACACATTTTGGGGGTTAACTGCTTAAGCAGGGTCTGAATGGATTCTCCCCCGACATTGACTGGGAAGAGGAGAGACTTCAGGAAAACACTTTATTTACATGAACACATCTACCCTGCTCAGATAGCCAGCAGATAGAATGGTCTTGCTAAAAATAATCAGCTGCTTTCAAATCCCTGAATGCAGGGATAGTGAAATGTGGTTACAATGTTGACGTTATTATATAAAAAAGGGGAGCAGAACTGTACTTAACCTGTCCCAAATGAGGAGGTCACCTTCAACTGAAGGACCTTTTTAAGCTAGGGACTTGAATGCCAAGCCCCTGTGCAAGAAAAAGGTATCGGCAGATGTCCTAGCCAGGAGCTGTGGACTGCTTCCAAGGGTCTATGGTGAGGGTTAACCTGTTCCTCCCCACAGTTCAAAGAAAGAGTTTAAATAGGAGTTAAATTAGAGCTTTTTTTGTAATGCCGAAGTGCTCCAATAAGCACTAAAATTGCAATGTTCCTGTCCAACCTGCGAAGAGCTGAAAATCAGCACAAGCCAGACCAGCAGAGGTCGCATCAGAGAGGCTAATGGCAGCAGAAGGTGACTGACAGCCGGCCAGCAGTTAGCTGCCAAACACCTGGCTGGTGAGGCAAGTAGAGCAGAATGGCTGGTGTAGAAGGAGACCCCTTGCCCCCAGCTGCCTACCTGGATGGATGGACTGCTGCTGACCTACTGCTGTTCCCTGGACTGCTGCACCAGCACACCTGCTGTTGCTGTTGCTGCTGCAAGTTGTGGGGGGCAGCTCACTGGCTGCCCCCCCACCCTGGAAGCAGAGACAGGACAAGTGACCCCAGCACCACCAACTCCACTCCTGGCAGCAGGACTCTGAGGTTTCCTCCGCCCCTCTGGGCCAACCACTGCTCCCTCACCGCTGCTGCTTCCTTCACCATCGGCACCACCCACAACTGCACACTGCTGGGCTGTGGAGGGGGTCAGTGACTTTGTTTTGTCTGTTTCTGGGGTGGGGGTAGGGACTTTAGCAGCTGAGGGCAGCCGGGGGAGAGGTAGGGAGCACTCCCCCTAGCCTAGCTGTCCCCCTACCCCTTCCACCAGCACCCCCTCCACTACCATGCACCTTATCACCTAGACTGGCTCCTGGCCTCTCAGCGGGGCTGACTGCCATGTCCGTCCCACCTGGGACTGTTTTTCTGCAGCAGCGAGTGAGCAGTACTCACGAGCGCTTGTGGGCACACCCTCTCCTGGGACTTGGCTCCTCAGCTACGTTTGGCAGCGAGGACCCCAACCTCTGTCAAATCTTATCATTCCACTGGCAGTTACAGATACCAATGCCACTGCCAGCGCGTGACAGGGTGGCTTTGGAGGGGTCCTCCCTGGTGCCCTTCCAAGGAGCCACCTACAGGGTACATTATTCCATGGGGGAGCCCCGGAGCTTCCTGTGCCACCCCTTCCCCTCGTGGCCATCCCCCTCTGTCTGGAGAAGCCCCTGACCTTGGCTGCTGACCCAGCTGCAGATAATGTGGTGCTGGAGGCTGTTGAGCCCCTTGGGGTGACAGCCGAAACTGAGCAGTCAGGCAGCAGGCCTGTGGACCCCACCATCACCATCAATGGGGGGACAGACCATTGTCCCTCCCAACGGAGGGTCCAGCAACTGTCTCTGCATCATCTGACACCTTGGGTTCATGTAACCACCCACACCCAGTATCGGCAAGGACCCCACCCTAGTCCATGCCTCTTTGGTCCCTGGCTGAGAGGAGCCACACCCCAGGGACCATGATCCTAGGGAGATATTCATTACCCCAGATCCTGCTCCCACCTCCATTCCCACCTATGCCTCTGCTGCCACCCCAAGCCCTGCCCCAGGCCTGTCACCACCCCTGCCTCTACCCAAGCCCCCCTTATTTTCCCCCTGAGCCCTGCCCTGACCCCGGTCTTCCCTCTCTCTCTCTACATACTCCCACCCCTCTCCACCCTACCAACCGCCTCCACCATCACCAGTGCCATCCCAGGGGTTCTAGTGTCTCTGCTCTCCACAGATGACTCCTGGGAGACACTTTTTGTCTCCCCTATCCCCAACACAACAGAAGCTGCCATGTTTCCCATGCCGCCTTGTTCCATGTCAGGGTCAGGCAGCGAGGCCTTCTTTGGGGCCCCAGCTGAGCTGCTCTGGTTCCTCAAGGAAACTCAGAAAACCGAGAATAAGGTGCAGCTTGCCCTGCAACACTGGGGGGATTTGGATCATGTTTTGAACAATAGAAGGTACATGAGATTTGTCCCGTCAGCAAGGGTTGGTGGAGCACCTTGGTCTTTTTGATGTTGAGTGAGGCCAAGATTCTCATATCCTTGGGCAAAGGCACTTAAGATGGTCTGAAGGGATACAGCAGAAAAAGCAGAAACCATGTTGTCACCCATGTACTGAATTTCCAGGATCAAGCTTGTGGAGGTCTCCAGTCTCCTGAGATTGAAAAGCTTCCCGTTCATTGTACCGACAATCTTCACGCCATCTGGAAGCTTTGCCATCAATGAGGTGAAGGGTCATGGCAATGAAGAAGCAGAACACTGTGCTTGAAGCTTGCCAAAATACAACAGACAACAGTCATGAGTGTTTATGCACCAACGCTAGATGCCGAAGATGACGTGAAGGAGAAGTCCTATACCCAACTGGAAGCAATCTTGAAAGACTTCCCCAAAGAAGACAAAATTATGCTCGTGGAGGATTTCAATGCCAGGGTCTGAAGAGATGCTGACCTCTGGCAGTGTGCCATTGGGAAATAAGGAGTCGGCAAGAGCAATTCCAGTGGAATGTACTTCTTTATGAAACGTGCAGAATGCAAGCTTGTCATCACAAACACCCTGTTTGCCCAGAAAAACAAATTTAAGACCTCATGGCAACATCCTAGATTGAAGCACTGGCACTTCAGAGACCGTCATTGTCTGCACTCAGGATTGACGTTATGTCCTGCTCATATGGGCAAAGACTAGCACTGGTGACTGTTGGACCAATCACTGACTTATTTTGTCCACAATGGTGATTAGGATTGTCACCAAATGGAGAAGTCAGAGGAAACAGATCCGACAAAAGAACAATGTACAAGGCTTGAAGAACCCCATCAGATGAAGTAAGTTCCTGATAACACTTCAAAGAAAGCTGCCAACAGCACATCCTGAAGGTTTGGAAGAACACTGTTGTCAGTTGAAAAATGCCATCATTGGAGCTTATGGAGGAACCATAGGCTACCAATCCAGAAATCATCAGAACTGTAGTGGTGTACAAACTGCCTCTAATACCCAGCCAAGCCTAGGTAGCATTGGACCTGTTCCTTTGAAATTTTTTGGTATCAGCCAATTGTGGATAACCTCTACTGTTGCCTGTAGAGGTTTGATAGTTCCTTGACCCACCTGGTTTCCAAGGTAAGTCACCCTGTTGAGGCCAATTTTACATTTTTTAGCCTTAACAGTTCGCCCTACCTCCTTTATGTTCTAGAAGACAGCTTGGAGGTGCTCTAGTTGTTCTGCCATGAGTCAGAAAATACAGCCACATCATCCAGATAGGCTATGACAAATTCACCAAATCCCCCTGGCAGATTGTCTAAAAGTCTTTGGAAGGTTGCCAGTACATTACATAGCCCAAAAGGGAGAACATTGAATTCATACATCAGAGAGGTAGCCGAGTTAGTCTGTCTCTTCAAAAACAACAAGAAGTCCCATGGCACCTTATAGACTAACAGATATTTTGGAGTGTAAGCTTTCATGGGCAAAGACCTGCTTTGTCAGATGCAGGATTCATACAGCCCCGCATGGGTAATGAAGGCTGACTTTTGCTTGGCTGATTCATCCAAAGGTACTTGGCTACCTCTAAGGTGGAGATGAACTGGGTGTATCCCAGTTCCTCCCATAGGTCAACTATATGTGGCATTGAATTGTTATCTGGGTGAGTTAAAGCATTCAGCTTATGGTAGTCCACACAAAAGTAGTTTTTCCCCATCCAGTTTGGGAACTAGGACTACTGGAGAAGCCCATGCACTGACAGAGGGGCAAACTACAACCGTCTCTAGCATGTCCTTGAGTTCCTTCTCCATAACCGCTTTGGCTGCAGGAGGCATTGGTAGGGTTTGACTCTGACTGGGTGAGCATCCCCTGTGTTAATGGAGTGAACCACCCTTTCTGTTCATCCTGGGGTGGCTGCAAACATCAGGGTGTACCTGGTTCACAGCTCCATGATCTGCCACCTCTGCTCATAGCTAAGATTCATGGAAAGGGTCGTCTCTTCTGTTCTACTCTTGTTCTTCCCATCGTAGTAGGCTCCTTCTGGCCATTCAGCAACTTCCTTTTTTTGGGCAGTAAACTAAAGGACCATGATTTCTTGGAAATCAAAGGGCTTTAAAGAGTGAACATGATATACCTTAGGCTTAAGATTAGGGTTGGGGAAAGAGATGAGGTAATTAACTGCACCTAGGCACTCTTGGACGGTGAACAGCCTGTCCCAGGACCCGTAATATTCGTAGCTACACACTGAAATGGGACCTCTATTATGGGGAATGGCTGGAGAGGTGCCTTGACCTGGTCTTGGGGCTTCCTAACCCACTGGCAAACCTCACAAGATTGGACATAGCTAGACACATCCTTGCCCATCCCTCCCAGTGGAACAACTTTTTCAGTCAGTCCTTTGTTCTGTTCACCACAGCATGACCACTAGGCTGATCGTGGGCTAAGCTTAAGAAGTTTCCTTGTACTTAGTTGGAACTACCAACTGTGTCCGAGGATGCCAGTCCTCCTTGGGCCCACCAGAAACAGGCTTCTTGTATAGAAGCCCTCTTTCTATCACAAACCTGGACCTATTAGAAGAGCTGAGCAGCAGTGGGTTGCTCTGGGCTGCTGTCCAAGCTCCCTTGAGGCTCTCATCGGCTTCCTGTTCTGCCTGGAAGTGTTCTCTCATTGCTGGAGATGTCAGCTCCCTGCTGGGTTGTAGGCTTGAGCTGGGCCCCTCTGGAAGCAATGCAGGTGAGATGGGCACCTCAGGAACCACTTTCCATTAGTGCAATGGAGAGCCTTGCAGGCTCTCGGGGTGCCTTCTCTGCAGGTTCAGTTGCTGCTGTAGGCTCCCTGGAGCCCTCTGCTGCTGGCTCCAATGCTAGCCCTTGCTGGTTCACAGACTCCGGATCTGGGCTTGTTTCCTTCTGGATTTCATGAACTGGATTCACTGTTGTAAGTTGGAGGTTCTAGTCTGGGGTCCGGCTCCGTCACTTCTGTCTGGGTCTCTAATCCTGGGGTGTTTGAGGGCACACACTGGTCCCTAGCAGGAGGCTCAAGAACTGGGTAAGGTATGGAGACTTGCTTAGCCCTGCTATGGGTGACCACCCACACCCTCCTGGCTTGTTTCATGTGGTTCGCTAAGTCTTCTCCCAGCAACATAGGATAGTCATCATGGACTGCAAAAGTCCAAGTTGCTGACCAGCCCTTGTGTTTACCTGGCAGCTTGGCTGGAGGCAGGTCAAAAGAGTCCACCCTGAAGTGTCGAACAGTTACTTGAGCCTGGGGGTTAATGAGCTCGGGTTCCACCAGGGACTGGTAAATCACAGACACCTGTGCTCCAGTGTCTCTCCATGCAATAACCTTCTTTCTGCTCACACTTGGTCTCCCTTTGCTCTGGGGTATTTGTGAGGCATCTGGGCCTGAGGACGCTGGGTATGACCCTGGTGCAATGAACTGCGCTCTGTTGGTGTTCTTGGGACAGTTGGATTTCACAGGCCTTGGTTCATTGCATTTAAAACAATGCCCAACTGGCAAATCATTAACATCAGAACATAAGAATGGCTATTACTGGGTCAGACCAAAGGTCCGTCTAGCCCAGCATCCCATCTGATGAGAGTGGCCAGTGTCAGGTGCCCCAGAGGGGGTGGACCAAAGACAATGATCAAGCGACTTGTCTCTTGCCCTCTATCTCCAGCCTCTGACAAACAGAGGCCACGGACACCATTCCTACCCTGCTGGCTAATAGCCTTCTATGGACCTAACCCCCATGAATTTATCTAGCTCTTCTTCGAACTCTATTATAGTCCTCGTGTTCACAGCCTCTTCTGGCAAGGAGTTCCACAGGTTGAGTGTGCCCTGAGTGAAAAAGAACTTTCTTTTATTAGTTTTAAACCTGCTACCCATTAATTTCATTTGGTGTCCTCTAGTTCTTATATTATGGGAACGAGTAATAACCAAAGCCTGATGGGTAGCAGGTGAAGCAATGAGCTTTTGTCTGTTGTAAACATGTTGTTGTAAAGTCACAATTTATGCTATCATCCAGTGAAAGAATTGTGGAATCTCGCCAATACTTGAAGGTGTTCTGGGGAGTACAGGGCAGTCATCATTGTTCTGTAAGATATGGATTGCACAGGGCTCCCCACATCTGAGCATTGTGAAGTAGAAGCAGGGAAAGATAGTGGTTGGACTAGCTTGCTGGGAGTTTTTTGGCTATGCAGCTTTAAAACTGATTTGATTAGTGCTTCTCCTGCTACTGTTCAAAGAGAGATTTAAAGCTGAGGTGTATAGTCATTTTGTGAGAATGTACTTTGGTGGATATTGAGATGCTGTGGCTAGGCTGAGAGCTGAAGCCACCATGAGCTGAAATCACTGGTAGTTGAAGTCCCAGAGAGCTGGAATCACAGGGTTTTGCCGTCAAAACCCTAAATCTAGCAGACAAGCAGCTGGTGGAGCACAGAGGACCAGTAGCTGGCAGAAGCGACCAGTGGGAAGCCGGTAGGAGAAGCAGCAGGTGGGTGGCTGTCAGAAGTGACTGGCAGATGGCCAACAGGATAGGTGGCAGAAGTGGTGGGTGAGTGAAGCAGGTGGCAAGAGCAAGGAGGACACTGGACCACCACAAAGGTGGCATTGCTTCAGGCTCCATGAGGGAATGCATCAGGGCGATGTGTCAGGGCCTGCATGGACTGGACAGAGTTGTAAGTGGGGCATGTGAAGGGGGCTATGGAGAAAGTTTGGTTATGTGAACGGGACCCTTACAGGGTCAGACTGGTGAGCCTGAGAGGCAAAGGACACTGCTCAATCCATTTGAGCTGGAACAGTTACTTGAGCGTTGGATATCAACCCTGGGATATGAATGGTGAAGACATAGCAGTGCAGGGCTAGCAGCACAAGGACTTTTTGATGGGTGGAGACCCATAACCCTCTCCCTCCAGCCTGCAGATTTAAGATGACAGTGTCCTTGAAATTCATCGTGTTTGAAGTTTGCCTTTAATCCAGCAAATTCTAGGGCTATGCCAGAGTACCTTGACCAGATGGTTGTTCCAGAGCCCAGTATATTCATTTAGGGGGTTAAAAAAAAGCACGAGGGGAAAACCCCTCACCAAAAAATCACAGAATCGCAGAATTCTAGGGCTGGAAGGGACCCCAGGAGGTCGTCTAGTCCAGTCTTCTGCTTGAAGCAGGACCAACCTCAACTAAATAATCCCAGCCAGGACTATAACAAGAAGTCCTGTGGCACCTTAGGCTACGTCTACACGTGCAGCCAACATCGAAATAGCTTATTTCGATGTTGCGACATTGAAATAGTCTATTTCGATGAATAACATCTACACGTCCTCCAGGGCCGGCAACGTCGATGTTCAACTTCGACGTTGCTCAGCCCAACATCGAAATAGGCGCAGCGAGGGAACGTCTACACGTCAAAGTAGCACACATCGAAATAGGGATGCCAGGCACAGCTGCAGACAGGGTCACAGGGCGGACTCAACAGCCAGCCGCTCCCTTAAAGGGCCCCTTCCAGACACAGTTGCACTAAACAACACAAGATCCACAGAGCTGACAACTGGTTGCAGACCCTGTGCCTGCAGCATAGATCCCCAGCTGCCGCAGAAGCAGCCAGAAGCCCTGGGCTAAGGGCTGCTGCCCACGGTGACCATAGATCCCCGCAGGGGCTGTAGAGAGAGCATCTCTTAACCCCCCAGCTGATGGCCACCATGGAGGACCCAGCAATTTCGACGTTGCGGGACGCGGATTGTCTACACGGTCCCTACTTCGACGTTGAACGTCGAAGTAGGGCGCTATTCCTATCTCCTCATGAGGTTAGCGACTTCGACGTCTTGCCGCCTAACGTCGAAGTTAACTTCGAAATAGCGCCTGACGCGTGTAGACGCGATGGGCGCTATTTCGAAGTTGGTGCCGCTACTTCAAAGTAGCGTGCACGTGTAGACGCAGCTTTATAGACTTATAGACGTCACAAAGTGGGTCTTTGCCCACAAAAGCTTATGCTCCGAAATATCTTTTAGTCTATAAGGTGTCACAGGACTTCTTGTTCTCCAAGGTACAGACTAACACGGCTGGCTACCTATCTGGTACTAGCCAGGACTATGTCAAGCTGGGATTTAAAAACGTCTAGGGATTGAAATTCCACTGCTTCTCTCAGTAACATGTTTCAGTGCTTCACCACCCTCCTGGTGAAATAGTTTTTCCTAATATCCTACCTTCACCTCCCTCTCTGTAACTTCAGACCATTGCTCCTTGTTCTGCCATCTGTCACCACTGACAACAGCCTCTCTCCATCCTCGTTAGAGCCCCCCTTCAGGAAGTTGAAGGCTGCTGTCAAATCACCCCGACCACTCTTCTCTTCTGCAAACTAAATAAGCCCAAATCTCTCAGCCTCTCCTCACAGGTCATGTGCTCCAACCCCTTCATTATTTTTGTTCCCCTCTGCTGAATCCACTCCAGTGTGTCCACATCCTTTCTATACTGGGAGGGCCCCGAACTGGATGTAGTACTCCAGATGTGGCCTCACCTGTGCCGAGAAGAGGAGAATAATAACTTCTCTAGATCTGCTGAAAATGCTCCTCCTGATGTACCCACGTTAGCCTTCTTGGGTACACGGTCACACTGTTGACTCATATCCAGCCTCTCATCCACTATAATCCCCAGTTCCTCTTCTGCTGGTACTTAGCCACTGGTCCCCAGTCTGTAACAGTGCTTGGGATTCTTCCATCCCAAGTGCAAGATTTGCACTTCTTCTTATTGAACCTCATCAGATTTCTTTTAGCCCAATCCTCCAATTTGTCTAGGTCATCCTGGACCCTATCTCTACCCTCTGATGTATCTACCTCTGCCCATAGTTTAGTGTCATCTGCAAATTTGCTGAGGGTGCAATCCATCCCCTCAACCAGGGAATTAATAAATATGCCAGGTTCAAGGGCCGGGTTCAATATCTAGGGGTTCCTTTTCATCCACCTCACACAGAACTGGCTCGAGCCCCCACTCAGTAGCCTGGGAAATTCACACATCCCTGGGTGCCTTGGAGAGGCAATGCTTCCCCACTCACAAGCACAGATTCTGAGTGTAGAACAGTAGTGGCCCTAGAACCGATCCTTGGGGCACTCCATTTGAAACTGACTGGCAACCAGACATTGAGCTATTGACCATGACCCATTGGACCATCCGTCAAGCCAGGTTTCTATCCATCTTACAATCCATCTATCCAATCTACACTGCCTTAACTTATGGGCAAGAATGTTGCGGGAGACTGTATCAAAAGCTTTGCTAAAGTCAAACTATATCACATTCATTGACTTCTCCATGTCCACAGAGCCTGTTACTTTACCTTAGAAGCTAATCAGCTTGGTCAGGTACAGGTGGCCCTTGGTGAATCCATGTTGACTTCTCTTGATCACTTTTCCCCCTTCCAAATGCTCCAAAATGGATTCCTTGAGGATCCCCTCCATGACCCCAGTCTCCAGAGTGCTAGCTCACCGGGTGTCCCCATCTTCGACCTGGAGACTCCGGCAGAATCCAGGCTGCCAAACCCTTCCTACTGGCATTTGCTCTCTTGGTTACAGTCTCTTGTCAGTCTGAGAATCAAACCAGGGTCCCTGAGTCAGTGTGGGCTGCCCCTTGATACCAAGCTCCTTAGTCTGTGTCGGCAATGTCTACCCACTCCCCGACTCTCACGTGTCACTAGGACGCCACATGCCATCAGCTTGTGCCAAGCATCAGAATGGTCAGAGATCTGGCAGGCTCCCGTAGGGCAGTCAATGCACGTGAAGAGCCAGCTGCAGTTGGCAGATTGCTGGTCTGCTGCAGAAAGCATTCATGCAGCCAGGATGGCTGGAAGGAAGTTGGGCCCCAGGAAAGCACAATCAGTGGGTCCCCTGTCCCCATGTCTCCAACAGAGCATCAAGCCTTCCCTCCCCAAGTGCCAGTTCTCAGTCAGAGGATCCCCTGTGAGGTCCCAAGCCCATTCCCCACCAGCCTGGAGGTGCCCCTCCCACCTTCCTTCCCATCTCTGCCACCCCCAGCAACCCTGCTCAGCTCTGGCCCCAGCTCTTCTGTGTCCAGCCCAGCTCCTTCTCCCCATGTCCCCCTGCAGCCACCCTCTACCCAGCTCTGCCCCCCAAAGGTCTTGTACCCGGCTCAGCTCCTTCCCCTCTCTGTCCCACAAGCTCACCTCTGCATCCCAGTGGTCCTGGTCCTCCCCCACTTTCTCCTTCCCCTCAGCTGTCCCTGCTAATCTCTGCTCCCACCGCTCCACGTTTTTCCCTTCCAGCGGGTTCCTCTGCCACCCCTTGGCTCTTGCTCCCCAGTGTCGCATTTCCAGCTCTGCCCCAGAGCTCAGTCTGTCCTCTTCCCAGGCTGGCTGCCAGCTCTCCCAGCTCTGCTCACTCACATGGTTACAACCTCTGAGTCCCCCTCCTGTCCTGCAGCTCCTTGGATCTCAGTTCCCTGGCTCCCTGAAGTTGCTGCCACAGCAGGGCTATTTGAAAGGGCCTGGAACCTGGGCAGGGCTACATAAGAACATAAGAATGGCCATACTGGGTCAGAGCAAAGGTCCATCGAGCCCAGCATCCCATCTGCCGACGGTGGCCAATGCCAGGTGCCCCAGAGAAGGAGAACAGAAGACAATGATCAAGTGATTTATCTCCTGCCATCCATCTCCTGCCCTTGTTATGAAGGCTAGGGCACCATACTTTATCCCTGGCTAATAGCCATTTATGGACCTAAGCTGCAAAAATTTATCAAGCTCTTTTTTAAACCCTAATAGAGTCCTGGCCTTCACAGCCTCCTCGGGCAAGGAGTTCCACAGGTTGACTGTGCGCTGTGTGAAGAAAAATTTCCTTTTATTAGTTTTGAACCTACTACCCATCAATTTCATTTGGTGTCCCCTAGTTCTTGTATTATGGGAAAAGGTAAATAATTTTTCTATATTCACTTTCTCCACACCATTCATGATTTTATATACCTCTATCATATCGCCCCTCAATCGCCTTTTTTCCAAACTGAAAAGTCCCAGTCTCTCTAGCCTCTCCCCATATGGGACCCTTTCCAAGCCCCTAATCATCTTAGTCGCCCTTTTCTGAACCTTTTCTAATGCCAATATATCTTTTTTGAGGTGAGGAGACCACATCTGCATGCACTACTCGAGATGTGGGCGTACCATAGTTTTATATAGGGGAAGTATGATATCTTTTGTCTTATTATCGATCCCTTTTTTAATAATTCCTAACATCCTATTTGCCTTACTAACTGCTGCTGCACACTGCATGGATGTCTTCAGAGAACTATCCACTATAACACCAAGATCCCTTTCCTGATCTGTCGTAGCTAAATTTGACCCCATCATGTAGTACGTGTAATTTGGGTTATTTTTTCCAACATGCATTACCTTACACTTACCCACATTAAATTTCATTTGCCATTTTGCTGCCCAATCACTCAGTTTGCTGAGATCTTTTTGTAGTTCTTCACAATCCCTTTTGCTTTTGACTGTCCTGAACAACTTGGTGTCATCTGCAAACTTTGCCACCTCACTGCTTACCTCATTTTCTAGATCATTGATGAACAAGTTGAACAGGATCGGTCCCAGGACTGACCCCTGGGGAACACCACTAGTTACCCTCCTCCATTGTGAAAATTTACCATTTATACCCACCCTTTGTTTTCTGTCTTTTAACCAATTCCCGATCCATGAAAGGACCTTTCCTCCTATCCCATGACCACCTAATTTACATAAAAGCCTTTGGTGTGGGACCGTGTCAAAGGCCTTCTGGAAATCTAGGTATATTATGTCCACTGGGTGCCCCTTGTCCGCATGTTTATTAACCCCTTCAAAGAATTCTAGTAGATTAGTTAGACACGACTTCCCTCTGCAGAAACCATGCTGACTTTTGCCCAACAGCAGTGGCAGTGGCAGCCCCAGCCCGCTTAAGTCCACCGGGCCCCTGTGCAGTTTCTCCCTTTGCCCCTGAAACCAGTGGCAAGCCTGTGCCCAACACAGGAGAGCAGAGTCCCTCCCTTGGAATGTGGAAACGAATACACAGGTAATAAATTCTGCTGAGTTTACTTTATTGCAGAGGAAATTAGTGATGCTGTCAAGAGCCCTGGAAAATGGAGGGTGAGATGAGAACATGGCTCCGTGTTGGGATCTGCTGGTGGGAACTAACAGCTAAAGTTCATTCCTTTCCTTGGTGTCATCACGTGGCTTGCATTCTCCATGATGTGCAAAGCAAAGACTTCCAAGGTTTTCACTAGAAGGAAAGACAGACACAGAGCTCAGTGCTGTGACCCTTATGACCAATGAGATCAAAGCTTCTGATTCCCTGGTTACACCAAATAAGCAGAGCCCTTTTGATTTTAGGAAAAACTACACTGAGGTACTTGACTCCAGCTTCTAGCACAATAGTGGGCAAACTACAGGCCACATGTGGCCCACTGGAGTTCTACATGTAGCCTGCAAGACATTTTGTTTGCTGTTCCTAAGGTTGCTCAACTTTGCCAGATTCCACTGGTTTCCAGCCATGTAGTTTTTCCTTCGTAGCATTACTAAAATGACACACACATAAAGCAAGGGCATGCAAAGTGAGGTGCATGCTGATTGCACACAACTGACTGTGACAGCCACGCGCTCTCTCTACATCCAGTCAGCACACTGCCACAGGCCAATGAGCACTCCCTGAAAATTTTAGATACACAAGCCCAGTGAATAAATCTACCCTCTCCTGGAGGACAGTCTTGGTTGTGGTAATCTTGCAGGCTGCTGAGGTGAAGGAGGGCCACTGACATGGCCAGCTCACTAGCCTAGGTTGCCCATCACTGCTCTAGTAGGTACTGACACATGGGCGCAGGCAGGCACTTGAGTTACATCACGGTTGTGTTTTAGTGTTTATTCTGTTACTTACAAGACTGCTGCACAAAACACACATTCGTTTCCATATGTTTTGTTATCAGTGCCACAGACAGGGTCGTATTGCATGGTGCACATTTCTGGAGGTGTCTTGTACTCACTGCAGAAACCCTACAAAGAACATGAATTTTACTGTTGGCCATATTGTGTGCATTTCAGCAGTGCCCCCAAATTGCCACCCTCCCCTGGGGCTGGGCATCGTCTGAACGCAGAGGAAGAGACGATCCCTAGGAGTTTGCAGTGTCTAATCCCATCTCTTATGTCTGCTGATATTCTGATGAACTGACTTCCCAATTCCCCGCTCACTGCCGGGAGGATCTGAGCCCATCTCCCTGTAAGAAGGTGATCCTGAACCTATGTCACATGGTGTGTGAGTGACAGGACATCTCCACAGACAGCAAAGCCTGTAAAAGGCAGCCCAGGCTGGAGAATTGATATTGCACGGCTGTTCATCCGTTCACATTGTAGCCAGGGTACTGGCAGATGAGCTTTGCATGCAATGTTGCTGCACGTATTTTAACAGGACAATAATGGTCAGCAGATTATGAGTTCTAAAAATGATTCCTCACAAGACATATATTCTGCAAAATTTCTCACAGTCTTACAAAAGAAGTGAACACATGGGTACAGACTCTCACACCCTGGTCTAAGACACACTATTGCACCTGCATCATATGGCATGTGAATTAAGGAGCATCCTTGCAGGCAGCAGATGTTTAAATATAAAAAAAGTGCGCTCTTGTGATACTGTCCCCTTCTCTGCTCTTTCTCAGTTGCTCCCAGTGCCTTTCTAAGACCCTCAGCTGACTTTTCCATACGATAGTGTGTGGAATCCATCTGTCTGACCATATTGCTCACTCAGCCATTAGACTTCCTGGCTAGCTCAGGCCAGCTGACCTCGGCTCTGGCTGCACAATCACTGTGTAGATATTTAGGTTTGAGCTGGGGACTGAGCTGTGGTACCTTCCAAGAGGGAGGGTCCCAGAGCTCAGACCACTACATAGCAGTCTGCAGCCCTGCAGCCAAAGACCCCGATTGACCCACTCCAGCGAGAGATTGGGGAAAGTCACCATTAATGAACAGGGAGAGTTTGACTTACCTTACCAGCCTGGCCAGCAGCCTCTGGAACAAAGACACAGAGAATGAGACTGTTTCAGATACCCCCTCTGTTCCTGGTGCTTGGTTTATTCATGTCCCAGCACCTGACCAAATCTGTCCACTTTCATACAGAGCCTTTTCAAATGTTCTGGTACAGGGTTGTAGCACAAGGGATGTCAGCTTTCCTATTCCCTGCATTAACTGAAGCGAGATCAGGAATGGGGCAAACATTGCTGGGAATTTCCACAGTCATCCTACTCTAGGCAAATGTCTCCTCTACAGGATCTAAGCCACAGATCAGAAGAAAATCAGAAGAAAAGGGGATTATGTGGTTATTCGATTTCTAGGGAGTGGGAATCTCTTGATCTGCCTCAACTACTAGCAGAGTCATGGGTCTTCCAGCCCGGAAAGAACCACGGTAACAACCCTGCAGATCTGTGGCAGCCGGAATGGCAATATTGGAACCAGCCTGGTGCTGTTTGTCAGGCTTGCGCAGTGGCATTTCAGAAATAAGCTAGCAGCTCTTGAAATCAGCCACTGTGGGGAGGTGCAAACTCCTGTGCAGATCTGAGTGAGGCTGACCCCCATCCTTACAGGGGAGAAAAGTATCAGAGCAGGGCTCAGCACAAGCGACGGCAAACATGACTCACCTGAGTAGAAACAGCACAGTGCCAGAGCGAAGAGCAGAACGACCCCTGTTATCTTCATGGTGGAGGCAGCCATCTAGTCTGAACTTGACTCTTGGTCCACTGCTCCCTCAGGAAACTCCACAGACAGAGCCCCACTGTACATAGAGTGTCAGGGAACGTGCCTTCCTTATGACTTCATGCTAACTGTGATTCACCACTACAAAGCTCCCCGAGGGAATGCCACCCTGTCAACATTTCCTCTTCAGCAAGTTTACAGGAAGGGTTGGAGGAACTTGCAAGTCACACCCTTGATTTGGTTCATAATGGAATACTAAAGTAGGCTGAGTGTGCACCATGGGGCATATAGCCACCCAAACCTGGGGCCATTCCTGTTTGTCATCATAGTGAATGTGGAACATGTTGATTAGGTTGCATGTTGAGAGCTCTGATGTAGCAAAGCACCTGACATTTAGCCTGTTAACAGCCTTTTTCATCTAGACTGGGTGGTAGGGCCCAGCAGCACTGTGGCAGAGCTGACCATGAGTGACTTGGATGCTATCCTGATCTTGCAGGCATTCCGCATGGACATGGCACCCAACAAGCTGTTTACAATACCGTGAGGTTCCGGGATCTTAGTTCATTCCTTTCCCAGCTGTGCAACAGGGTACCACGCCATTAAACATCCAGAACTCAGGTGAGGATTTGACCCTTCAGCTCATGGATTTCTGTATGTCTCATGGAGCCTAGGAGCAGTGCCCCGTTCCCTGCTCAACTACATGTGAGAAGAGCCCTCCTCTTGAGCCTGCCTGATTTCAGAAGATGTCCGTGCCTTTGGGCCTGCATCTCTTGACCTACCCAGCTACTCAGTCTTCTTCAATCCTGTTTCTTGCAGGAGCAGCCGGAGTTGCAGGGGCTGGGCTTGTGGGGCCCAGTATTGTCCTTCATCCCCTTCCATCGCTGTGTGCTGTTTCTACACCCCACCTCAGGATCCCATCCCCATCAATCCCTTGCTGTTCTCCTTGGCAAAGGCCTTTTACTGAGGCCCTACTTAGTGTTTTCTGTCTTGATCTGACCATAAGGCTTAAGGGTGGAAAGGAGTCAGATACAGGGAACATATCTGGGGTTTGCTTATTGAGCTGTCTTGTAGGAAAGGGCATGTCAAGCAGTGACATAATAAACTTCCAAACCTGGAGTCCTTTAGTGCAAGTGACTGGTCATTGCACTTTGTGTTCTCATCTACCCGGTCTGTTAGAGGCTCTTCTCTCCTGTTTGCAGAGGTGGTGTGAGACACTGGAGAGCACAGTCCCTCCTTGGAGAAGGAAAAGAATCACAGTGGTCATGAATTCTGCTGAGTTTATTTTATTGCACAAGCACGGGGATAGTCAGTGATGCTGTTGGGATCTGTGAACATGGAGGGTGGGATGAGAATGTGGCTCAGGTAGGGTCCTGCTAGTGGGAACGAAAAGGAAATGAGGTTGAGATCCATATCAGTGTTCAGGACCACTGAGGGTCAGCATTGTCCATACCCCCTTAAAGCAAGGACTTCCAAGGTTTTCACTGTAAAGAAAAAAAGAGACCAAGAACTCAATGCTGCAACCCTGATGAGCAATGGTGACATCCTCCTTTCAAGGCCTCATCATGGGAAATAAACAGAGACGTTTTGCTGACAGGAAAAAACAGGCAGATGGTTGACTCAGCCTCTACGAGGGGAGACCTATGAGCGCAGCCAAGGATAAAACAGGGGAGATGTGTGGGAGGTAACTGAGAGGTCACATACCCACTACACCTGCCACTCCAGAACTCACTGTGAGTGCTGTGGTGGGGAAGGTGCAGGAAGATTAGAGGGATCAGACAAAGAGCTCCGTCGAGCCCAAAGTTACGGAAAGCTGCAGAAGAGTCCCAGCACGAGGAACACAGTGACAGCTGCTGTCTTCATGGTGGCAGTGGTTTGTGGGTCTGATGGAATCTGCTAGTGCGGAGCTCTGCAGATCACACCACTCCTCTGCCCGCAGGCTTAAACCTCTCGTAACCCCAAGCGGCTCCCCCGCCCCCAGGCTTAAATCCTTTGTAGTCCCAAAACATCCCTACCTACTTCATACGAGTGCCGCTGCTGCTCCTTCACTGGGCCACCACCGCAGCCTCTGTGCAGCTTTCCAAAGCCCTCCTACTCCCTTCCCCCACCTGCAGCACTGGCAGTTTCCTGCCCTGCCATGCTGAAATGGCACTCAGTTTAATTAGTTTAATGGCTGGATCCCTCCTGCTGGTATTTAAACCAATTAAACTGAGTTCCATTTCAGCACAGCAGGGCAGGGACTGGGAGCTAGAGAAGTGAGTGGCAGGAGCTGGAAATGGCTCCTTACAAAGCCACATGCGGCTTGGAGCCACCCAGCTGGTGACCCTTAGGAAATCTAGTGGTGACCTATGTTTGGGTCTCGACCCATAGGCTGGGAATCCCTGCCATATATAGCGACTAGAAGTCAGGCTGTGCCCTTGGACTAGGAAATCCCCGTGAAACTGTCACTGACTCTAGAAATCCTTATAGCAAATAGTCATTCCCTATTTCTGATTCGGGATGTCTGGTTGGTCCTCTATGTCAGATGCATATTTGGTGCTCCCAGGTTGGTTGGTTAAAACTTTTCCAGAAGGAGGCTTGCATGTGCCAGCCGACAAATAGCAAACACTCTTGTTATGCACTAAACCTGTCATTCTCATATGATCACAGGTGCTTGCATGAACAACAGCAGTTTCCCAACCCTAACATAAACAAGCTCACATTACTGGATGCTTGTGAGCAGGGCAAGCATGTGGTGGCCTCAAATGCCCATTGGGGGCTGCAGTAAATGTTAGTAGAGACAAGTTAAACTTCCTGAAATCCATAGGTAAATACTGTGTACGCCTTTGTAATTCTAACTGCAGCATTGCAGCGGAAGGCAACTTATTTACATTCAAACAGGCATGCCGGGTATCAGTCTGTTGGTTGCTGAATACTGCAACCTTGAAGTGCAGTCATATTAATCCTTGCTACCCTGTACCAGGAGCCAGCATACTGCATGTTGAATGTGCCCTGTGCCTCATGCTTTGCCAGCCACTCGACAATTCAAGCACTTGCCAGCGTGTTTGCAAGAGCAGCTCGTAAATTCGATCTCAGCCAGGAGGGTTGGGATGTGGCCACATGGCAGCAGTGTGCAGCCAGCAGCCCCAGGCAGCCTTGAAGTAAGGTAGCAAATGGGTGTGATGGGATCCACAGGAGCTGGGCAGGCAGTGGCTGTGCTGCACAGGGGCCGGAGGGAAGAACAGACCCCATGCAGTAGGACTCCCCCACCCCTTTGTGTGCCCCGGAGGTCATGGCTGGGTTCAGCTTACAGGCCACTATAGTGGGGACTGGGAAAGATGTGAGGTTTCTATGGGCTATGGTGCTGCGGGGCTCCACATGGCCCCCATGCTGCTTGGAGAAACAGTGGGGAGTTCTTTTCTCTGCTCCCAAAGGCAGGAGCAGCTGTACACACAAAGCACAGTGTGACAACCTCCATGCCGCAAAATTCCTGAGTCAGGCCCCCACAACTGCATGTCAGTGATAGGGCCCTGTTGACTTACTCATTGATGCTTGCTCCCTTCGGAGGTTACGTTTCCCAGCTTGTCTGGGATCACAGGTTCCAGATACTGTTGTTTTTAAAAGAAAAGCCAAGCTTCCCAACAATCCCCCAGGTCCAGGAGCCAGGCTTTCAGAGCAGCAGGCAGCTGGAGACATGGGGCACAGAAGGTCAGCAGGCTGAGGGTGACCGAGCCCTATAGAGTAGGGTTTCCAAGGGGTGGGGTAGGGGGCTGTATGGGAAAGGCTGGGGGGCAGCCTGTGGCTGGCAAAGGAGAAGCCATGGGAAAGGACAAAAAGCCTGCGCCCCAGTGGAGGGATCTGCAGGCCTGCGTAGGGGAGTCTGAGTCAGGAGTGTTCCTGGTGCCAGGCCTGAGGAGCTCCCCACATACTGCTGAGCGACGCTCCCCGAGGGGCTGGGCCTGCCGGGTTCAGCAGCACATTGTTTGTAACTGTACAGCAGCTGTACCCGGGGTGTTTGCAGCCCCTTCTGGAAGCCTTAGTAAATCAGTGCTTCATGTAACCAAGCGGGCACATTATTGGGATTAAATACATTCTGTTGTTAATCACAATGTTTATTATGGGGTTTTATAATGTTAATTATGTTGGATTTTATATACTATGATTACAATGTTGTGAAATCCAAATGGAGTCCATGAACTGTGATCATAAACTCCATATTGTTGTATCAGCAACAAAGGGCCTTTGAGTCTGGACTGTGTCAGGTAGAACGAGATCAAGCCGGTTTTTCCCGCCAGAAGAACGCCCTGAGGGTTCCGTCTCCTCAGAGCTCTTCCCACCAAAGACTCTTGCTCTGGAGAACATTATCTGTTCCCTAGCGAAGGAGACAGAGGTGTTTACTTACTATGTCTAGACTTACCATCCATCCTGCAGCCTAGGGAAGAACCTCATCCGAGAGGACTTCTCTCCGCAGGCGTCGGCATCCTCATTGGCTCTCCCTGGTTCTCCTCACTGAAAGCTTCATAATAACCCGAAGGTTGTAGGTCCCAGGCATTGCACTGCGTATTCCCAGCCTGCACACAGAAACCTACAGGGGTCTTTTCCATCTCCCTTTTGTTCCTTCTGCCAAGTGGGATGGTTTGGGCGAGGGCTTCGTGCCCCACTCTGGTCACTTTGGCTCTGTTTTCACAAGGAAAGCTCACTGTTTGCTGTTTTAGCTCATTGTTTTGTTGTATTGATTATATTGTGTGTTTATCTCTCTTCCCCCAAACTCTGGATTTGAATGCCTTCAATATTTATTCCTGGATTGCCCTTGTTTTCTGAGGTGCATCTTTCCTTATTTAGAATCATAGAATCCCAGGGCTGGAAGGGACCTCAGGGGGTCGTCTAGTACAGCCCCCTGCTTCAAGCAGAATGAACCCCCACTAAGTGATCCCAACCAGGACTTTGTCAAGCCGGGACTTAAAAACCTCGAGGGACGGCGAATCCACCACCTCCCTAGGCAACGCACTGCAGTGCTTCACCACCCACCCGCTGAAGTAGTTTTTCCTAATATCTAATCTGCACCTCTCCCTCTCTACCTTCAGATCATTGCTCCTTGTTCTGCCATCTGACACCACTGAGAACAGTTTTTGACCCTCCCCTTTACAGCTCCCCTTCAGGAATTTGAAGGCTGCTACTATATCACCCCTCAGTCTTCTTTTCTGTAAACTAAACAAGCCCAAATCCTTCAGTCTCTCCTCATAGGTCTTGTGCTCCAGCCCCTTAGTCATTTTTGTTGCCCTTTGCTGAACCTCCTCCAGCACATATGCAGCCTTTTTATACTGGGGGGCCCAAAACTGGATACTATATTCCAGATGTGGCCTCACCAGTGCTGAATAGAGGGGAACAACCACTTCTTTAGATCTGCTCGAAATGCTCCTCCTCATGTACCCCAATACGCCATTAGCTTTCTTGACTACATGGGTGCAATGTTTATTAAATATCCAGATTTTCATCCACCATAACCTCTAGGTCCCTTTCCGCTGTACTGCTGCTTAGCTAGTCAGTCCTCAGCGTGTAACAGTGCTTGGGATTTTTCCACCTCAGGTGCAGGAGTCTACACTTCTCCTTGTTGCACCACACTGGAGAGGGGTACACCTTGTGAGGGAGTTAGTTCACTGGTGACAAGAAACAGGTAGAGGTGAGCCTGACATCTCTCCGAGACGGGTTACTTCTCACTCATTCCTGGATCCATTTCCCTGGTAACAGCATGTTCTTGGGAAGCCACTGAAAGCAACAGCCGAATGACCCTAATGGTTGGAGCACGGACAGTTGGACACCAAGGAGCAAAGATACCACAGCCCTCTCAACACTCTGTGGTTCAGTGGTTACAATAGTTTGGGAGGAGATGGGTGCAGGGTATATACCAGATCTTTGCCTGTGGATTTCTTTGAGAAGAAAGGAGATTGGAGGAGGAAGGGGGGGCCTGTCAGGCACATTCTTGGTGTTGCACTTTCAACTGTTCTCTGGCCGGGCCTCACAATAATTCTGTTATGAGCTGGGGTGACACTCGAGAGCAGTGTTCTGTACCTTGGTAAAGGGAAAATACAGTCAGGGAAAATATTCATTGCTGTGTGTTTACTGTATTGTAAAAGAAATGGCAAGTGAGGGGTTCTGGCAAGGCCCCTACAATGGATGATGAGGTGAGAATTTGTCTCCATTCAGGGATCTGCTCACGGAAAGTGAAAGCCAAATGGATTCACCTTCATCTCAGTGCTTGGCTCCACAGAGAATTCAGCATTCTGAATAGTGCTCAAAGCCAAGATTTGCATTACTTGTCCTACATGCGAAGGCAGTGATAGGGAACTGATCAGCACTAGAATCTGTGAGGGCGAAGAGGTTGAAATGTTCCCATTGCAGTGGTGAATTTAGGATGCGCCTACCTGTGAGAAGTATGAGTTAGAAGTTGCTATGTGGTCTAGAAAGTAGTCTGAAAACTGTTGACAAAACATTGATTGAAACCCAACCTTTTCACTAGATTGTGATGATTTTGTTAAAAAACGGGTATTAAGGTGCTCAGAATGATACATTCTAAGTTGTTATTTACACTGTAGGAATCAATGGGTCTGTGACGTGACTAACACATTTTGGGGGTTAACTGCTTAAGCAGGGTCTGAATGGATTCTCCCCCGACATTGACTGGGAAGAGGAGAGACTTCAGGAAAACACTTCATTTACATGAACACATCTACCCTGCTCAGATAGCCAGCAGATAGAATGGTCTTGCTAAAAATAATCAGCTGCTTTCAAATCCCTGAATGCAGGGATAGTGAAATGTGGTTACAATGTTGTCGTTATTATGTAAATAAAGAGGAGCAGAACTGTACTTAACCTGTCCCAAATGAGGAGGTCACCTTCAACTGAAGGACCTTTTTAAGCTAGGGACTTGAATGCCAAGCCCCTGTGCAAGAAAAAGGTATAGGCAGGTGTCCTAGCCAGGAGCTGTGGACTGCTTCCAAGGGTCTATGGTGAGGGTTAACCTGTTCCTCCCCACAGTTCAAAGAAAGAGTTTAAATAGGAGTTAAATTAGAGCTTTTTTTGTAATGCCAAAGTGCTCCAATAAGCACTAAAATTGCAATGTTCCTGCCCAACCTGCGAAGAGCTGAAAATCAGCACAAGCCAGACCAGCAGAGGTCGCATAAGAGAGGCTAATGGCAGCAGAAGGTGACTGACAGCCGGCCAGCAGTTAGCTGCCAAACACCTGGCTGGTGAGGCAAGTAGAGCAGAATGGCTGGTGTAGAAGGAGACCCCCTGCCCCCAGCTGCCTACCTGGATGGATGGACTGCTGCTGACCTACTGCTGTTCCCTGGACTGCTGCACCAGCACACCTGCTGTTGCTGCTGCAAGTTGTGGGGGGCGGCTCACTGGCTGCCCCCCCACCCTGGAAGCATAGACAGGACAAGTGACCCCAGCACCACCAACTCCACCCCTGGCAGCAGGACTCTGAGGTTTCCCCCGCCCCTCTGGGCCAACCACTGCTCCCTCACCGCTGCTGCTTCCTTCACCATCGGCACCACCCACAACTGCACACCGCTGGGCTGTGGAGGGGGTCAGTGACTTTGTTTTGTCTGTTTCTGGGGTGGGGGTAGGGACTTTAGCAGCTGAGGGCAGCCGGGGGAGAGGTAGGGAGCACTCCCCCTAGCCTAGCTGTCCCCCTACCCCTTCCACCAGCACCCCCACCCCACCACCAGCACCCCCTCCACTACCATCCACTACCATCCAGTACCATCCCCCTCCACTGCCATCCCCCTCCACTACCTCCACTACCATCCACCCTCCACTACCATCCACCTAGACTGGCTCCTGGCCTCTCAGCGGGGCTGACTGCCATGTCCGTCCCACGTGGGACTGTTTTTCTGCAGCAGCGAGTGAGCAGTACTCACGAGCGCTTGTGGGCACACCCTCTCCTGGGACTTGGCTCCTCAGCTACGTTTGGCAGCGAGGACCCCAACCTCTGTCAAATCTTATCATTCCACTGGCAGTTACAGACACCAATGCCACTGCCAGCGCATGACAGGGTGGCTTTGGAGGGGTCCTCCCTGGTGCCCTTCCAAGGAGCCACCTACAGGGTACATTATTCCATGGGGGAGCCCCGGTGCTTCCTGTGCCACCCCTTCCCCTCGTGGCCATCCCCCTCT
Source organism: Carettochelys insculpta (assembly GCF_033958435.1). NCBI lineage: Eukaryota > Metazoa > Chordata > Testudines > Carettochelyidae > Carettochelys > Carettochelys insculpta. The sequence continues at coordinate 38,215,838 of NC_134151.1, forward strand.
GTCTGGAGAAGCCCCTGACCTTGGCTGCTGACCCAGCTGCAGATAATGTGGTGCTGGAGGCTGTTGAGCCCGTTGGGGTGACAGCCGAAACTGAGCAGTCAGGCAGCAGGCCTGTGGACCCCACCATCACCATCAATGGGGGGACAGGCCATTGTCCCTCCCAACGGAGGGTCCAGCAACTGTCTCTGCATCATCTGACACCTTGGGTTCATGTAACCACCCACACCCAGTATCGGCAAGGACCCCACCCTAGTCCATGCCTCTTTGGTCCCTGGCTGAGAGGAGCCACACCCCAGGGACCATGATCCTAGGGAGATATTCATTACCCCAGATCCTGCTCCCACCTCCATTCCCACCTATGCCTCTGCTGCCACCCCAAGCCCTGCCCCAGGCCTGTCACCACCCCTGCCTCTACCCAAGCCCCCCTTATTTTCCCCCTGAGCCCTGCCCTGACCCCGGTCTTCCCTCTCTCTCTCTACATACTCCCACCCCTCTCCACCCTACCAACCGCCTCCACCATCACCGGTGCCATCCCAGGGGTTCTAGTGTTTCTGCTCTCCACAGATGACTCTTGGGAGACACTTTTTGTCTCCCCTATCCCCAACACAACAGAAGCTGCCATGTTTCCCATGCCGCCTTGTTCCATGTCAGGGTCAGGCAGCGAGGCCTTCTTTGGGGCCCCAGCTGAGCTGCTCTGGTTCCTCAAGGAAACTCAGAAAACCGAGAATAAGGTGCAGCTTGCCCTGCAGCACTGGGGGGATTTGGATCATGTTTTGAACAATAGAAGGTACATGAGATTTGTCCCGTCAGCAAGGGTTGGTGGAGCACCTTGGTCTTTTTGATGTTGAGTGAGGCCAAGATTCTCATATCCTTGGGCAAAGGCACTTAAGATGGTCTGAAGGGATACAGCAGAAAAAGCAGAAACCATGTTGTCACCCATGTACTGAATTTCCAGGATCAAGCTTGTGGAGGTCTCCAGTCTCCTGAGATTGAAAAGCTTCCCGTTCATTGTACCAACAATCTTCACGCCATCTGGAAGCTTTGCCGTCAATGAGGTGAAGGGTCATGGCAATGAAGAAGCAGAACACTGTGCTTGAAGCTTGCCAAAAAACAACAGACAACAGTCATGAGTGTTTATGCACCAACGCTAGATGCCGAAGATGACGTGAAGGAGAAGTCCTATGCCCAGCTGGAAGCAATCTTGAAAGACTTCCCCAAAGAAGACAAAATTATGCTCGTGGAGGATTTCAATGCCAGGGTCTGAAGAGACGCTGACCTCTGGCAGTGTGCCATTGGGAAATAAGGAGTCGGCAAGAGCAATTCCAGTGGAATGTACTTCTTTATGAAACGTGCAGAATGCAAGCTTGTCATCACAAACACCCTGTTTGCCCAGAAAAACAAATTTAAGACCTCATGGCAACATCCTTGATTGAAGCACTGGCACTTCAGAGACCGTCATTGTCTGCACTCAGGATTGACGTTATGTCCTGCTCATATGGGCAAAGACTAGCACTGGTGACTGTTGGACCAATCACTGACTTATTTTGTCCACAATGGTGATTAGGATTGTCACCAAATGGAGAAGTCAGAGGAAACAGATCCGACAAAAGAACAATGTACAAGGCTTGAAGAACCCCGTCAGATGAAGTAACTTCCTGATAACACTTCAAAGAAAGCTGCCAACAGCACATCCTGAAGGTTTGGAAGAACACTGTTGTCAGTTGAAAAATGCCATCATTGGAGCTTATGGAGGAACCATAGGCTACCAATCCAGAAATCATCAGAACTGTAGTGGTGTACAAACTGCCTCTAATACCCAGCCAAGCCTAGGTAGCATTGGACCTGTTCCTTTGAAATTTTTTGGTATCAGCCAATTGTGGATAACCTCTACTGTTGCCTGTAGAGGTTTGATAGTTCCTTGACCCACCTGGTTTCCAAGGTAAGTCACCCTGTTGAGGCCAATTTTACATTTTTTAGCCTTAACAGTTAGCCCTACCTCCTTTATGTTCTAGAAGACAGCTTGGAGGTGCTCTAGTTGTTCTGCCATGAGTCAGAAAATACAGCCACATCATCCAGATAGGCTATGACAAATTCACCAAATCCCCCTGGCAGATTGTCTAAAAGTCTTTGGAAGGTTGCCAGTACATTACGTAGCCCAAAAGGGAGAACATTGAATTCATACATCAGAGAGGTAGCCGAGTTAGTCTGTCTCTTCAAAAACAACAAGAAGTCCCGTGGCACCTTATAGACTAACAGATATTTTGGAGTGTAAGCTTTCATGGGCAAAGACCTGCTTCGTCAGATGCAGGATTCATAGAGCCCCGCATGGGTAATGAAGGCTGACTTTTGCTTGGCTGATTCATCCAAAGGTACTTGGCTACGTCTAAGGTGGAGATGAACTGGGTGTATTCCAGTTCCTCCCATAGGTCAACTATATGTGGCATTGAATTGTTATCTGGGTGAGTTAAAGCATTCAGTTTATGGTAGTCCACACAAAAGTAGTTTTTCCCCATCCAGTTTGGGAACTAGGACTACTGGAGAAGCCCATGCACTGACAGAGGGGCAAACTACAACCGTCTCTAGGATGTCCTTGAGTTCCTTCTCCATAACCGCTTTGGCTGCAGGAGGCATTGGTAGGGTTTGACTCTGACTGGGTGAGCATCCCCTGTGTTAATGGAGTGAACCACCCTTTCTGTTCATCCTGGGGTGGCTGCAAACATCAGGGTGTACCTGGTTCACAGCTCCATGATCTGCCACCTCTGCTCATAGCTAAGATTCATGGAAAGGGTCGTCTCTTCTATTCTACTCTTGTTCTTCCCATCGTAGTAGGCTCCTTCTGGCCATTCAGCAACTTCCTTTTTTTGGGCAGTAAACTAAAGGACCATGATTTCTTGGAAATGAAAGGGCTTTAAAGAGTGAACATGCTATACCTTAGGCTTAAGATTAGGGTTGGGGAAAGAGATGAGGTAATTAACTGCACCTGGGCACTCTTGGACGGTGAACAGCCCGTCCCAGGACCCGTAATATTCATAGCTACACACTGAAATGGGACCTCTATTATGGGGAATGGCTGGAGAGGTGCCTTGGCCTGGTCTTGGGGCTTCCTAACCCACTGGCAAACCTCACAAGATTGGACATAGCTAGACACATCCTTGCCCATCCCTCCCAGTGGAACAACTTTTTCAGTCAGTCCTTTGTTCTGTTCACCACAGCATGACCACTAGGGTGATCGTGGGCTAAGCTTAAGAAGTTTCCTTGTACTTAGTTGGAACTACCAACTGTGTCCGAGGATGCCAGTCCTCCTTGGGCCCACCAGAAACAGGCTTCCTGTATAGAAGCCCTCTTTCTATCACAAACCTGGACCTCTTAGAAGAGCTGAGCAGCAGTGGGTTGCTCTGGGCTGCTGTCCAAGCTCCCTTGAGGCTCTCATTGGCTTCCTGTTCTGCCTGGAAGTGTTCTCTCATTGCTGGAGATGTCAGCTCCCTGCTGGGCCATAGGCTTGAGCTGGGCCCCTCTGGAAGCAATGCAGGTGAGATGGGCACCTCAGGAACCACTTTCCATTAGTGCAATGGAGAGCCTTGCAGGCTCTCGGGGTGCCTTCTCTGCAGGTTCAGTTGCTGCTGTAGGCTCCCTGGTGCCCTCTGCTGCTGGCTCCAATGCTAGCCCTCGCTGGTTCACAGACTCCGGATCTGGGCTTGTTTCCTTCTGGATTTCATGAACTGGATTCACTGTTGTAAGTTGGAGGTTCTAGTCGGGGGTCCGGCTCCGTCACCTCTGTCTGGGTCTCTAATCCTGGGGTGTTTGAGGGCACACACTGGTCCCTAGCAGGAGGCTCAAGAACTGGGTAAGGTATGGAGACTTGCTTAGCCCTGCTATGGGTGACCACCCACACCCTCCTGGCTTGTTTCATGTAGTTCGCTAAGTCTTCTCCCAGCAACATAGGATAGTCATCATGGACTGCAAAAGTCCAAGTTCCTGACCAGCCCTTGTGTTTACCTGGCAGCTTCGCTGGAGGCAGGTAAAAAGAGTCCACCCTGAAGTGTCGAACAGTTACTTGAGCCTGGGGGTTAATGAGCTCGGGGTCCACCAGGGACTGGTAAATCACAGACACCTGTGCTCCAGTGTCTCTCCATGCAATAACCTTCTTTCTGCTCACGCTTGGTTTCCCTTTGCTGTGGGGTATTTGTGAGGCATCTGGGCCTGAGGACGCTGGGTATGACCGTGGTGCAATGAACTGCGCTCTGTTGGTGTTCTTGGGACAGCTGGATTTCACAGGCCTTGGTTCATTGCATTTAAAACAATGCCCAACTGGCAAATCATTAACATCAGAACATAAGAATGGCCATTACTGGGTCAGACCAAAGGTCCGTCTAGCCCAGCATCCCATCTGATGAGAGTGGCCAGTGTCAGGTGCCCCAGAGGGGGTGGACCAAAGACAATCATCAAGCGACTTGTCTCTTGCCCTCTATCTCCAGCCTCTGACAAACAGAGGCCATGGACACCATTCCTACCCTGCTGGCTAATAGCCTTCTATGGACCTAACCCCCATGAATTTATCTAGCTCTTCTTCGAACTCTCTTATAGTCCTCGTGTTCACAGCCTCTTCTGGCAAGGAGTTCCACAGGTTGAGTGTGCCCTGAGTGAAAAAGAACTTTCTTTTATTAGTTTTAAACCTGCTACCCATTAATTTTATTTGGTGTCCTCTAGTTCTTATATTATGGGAACGAGTAATAACCAAAGCCTGATGGGTAGCAGGTGAAGCAATGAGCTTTTGTCTGTTGTAAACATGTTGTTGTAAAGTCACAATTTATGCTATCATCCAGTGAAAGAATTGTGGAATCTTGCCAATACTTGAAGGTGTTCTGGGGAGTACAGGGCAGTCATCATTGTTCTGTAAGATATGGATTGCACAGGGCTCCCCACATCTGAGCATTGTGAAGTAGAAGCAGGGAAAGATAGTGGTTGGACTAGCTTGCTGGGAGTTTTTTGGCTATGCAGCTTTAAAACTGATTTGATTAGTGCTTCTCCTGCTACTGTTCAAAGAGAGATTTAAAGCTGAAGTCTATAGTCATTTTGTGAGAATCTACTTTGGTGGATATTGAGATGCTGTGGCTAGGCTGAGAGCTGAAGCCACCATGAGCTGAAATCACTGGTAGTTGAAGTCCCAGAGAGCTGGAATCACAGGGTTTTGCCGTCAAAACCCTAAATCTAGCAGACAAGCAGCTGGTGGAGCACAGAGGACCAGTAGCTGGCAGAAGCGACCAGTGGGAAGCCGGTAGGAGAAGCAGCAGGTGGGTGGCTGTCAGAAGTGACTGGCAGATGGCCAACAGGATAGGTGGCAGAAGTGATGGGTGAGTGAAGCAGGTGGCAAGAGCAAGGAGGACACTGGACCACCACGAAGGTGGCATTGCTTCAGGCTCCATGAGGGAATGCATCAGGGCGATGTGTCAGGGCCTGCATGGACTGGACAGAGTTGTAAGTGGGGCATTTGAAGGGGGCTGTGGAGAAAGTTTGGTTATGTGAACGGGACCCTTACAGGGTCAGACTGGTGAGCCTGAGAGGCAAAGGACACTGCTCAATCCATTTGAGCTGGAACAGTTACTTGAGCGTTGGATATCAACCCTGGGATATGAATGGTGAAGACATAGCAGTGCAGGGCTAGCAGCACAAGGACTTTTTGATGGGTGGAGACCCATAACCCTCTCCCTCCAGCCTGCAGATTTAAGATGACAGTGTCCTTGAAATTCATCGTGTTTGAAATTTGCCTTTAATCCAGCAAATTCTAGGGCTATGCCAGAGTACCTTGACCAGATGGTTGTTCCAGAGCCCAGTACACTCATTTAGGGGGTTAAAAAAAAGCACGAGGGGAAAACCCCTCACCAAAAAATCACACAATCGCAGAATTCTAGGGCTGGAAGGGACCCCAGGAGGTCATCTAGTCCAGTCTCCTGCTTGAAGCAGGACCAACCTCAACTAAATAATCCCAGCCAGGACTATAACAAGAAGTCCTGTGGCACCTTATAGACTTATAGACGTCACAAAGTGGGTCTTTGCCCACAAAAGCTTATGCTCCAAAATATCTTTTAGTCTATAAGGTGTCACAGGACTTCTTGTTCTCCAAGGTACAGACTAACACGGCTGGCTACCTCTCTGATACTAGCCAGGACTATGTCAAGCTGGGATTTAAAAATGTCTAGGGATTGAAATTCCACTGCTTCTCTCAGTAACGTGTTTCAGTGCTTCACCACCCTCCTGGTGAAATAGTTTTTCCTAATATCCAACCTTCACCTCCCTCTCTGTAACTTCAGACCATTGCTCCTTGTTCTGCCATTTGTCACCACTGACAACAGCCTCTCTCCATCCTCGTTAGAGCCCCCCTTCAGGAAGTTGAAGGCTGCTGTCAAATCACCCCGACCACTCTTCTCTTCTGCAAACTAAATAAGCCCAAATCTCTCAGCCTCTCCTCACAGGTCATGTGCTCCAACCCCTTCATTATTTTTGTTCCCCTCTGCTGAATCCACTCCAGTGTGTCCACATCCTTTCTATACTGGGAGGGCCCCGAACTGGTTGTAGTACTCCAGATGTGGCCTCACCTGTGCTGAGAAGAGGGGAATAATAACTTCTCTAGATCTGCTGGAAATGCTCCTCCTAATGTACCCCAATGTGCCGTTAGCCTTCTTGGGTACATGGTCACACTGTTGACTCATATCCAGCCTCTCATCCACTATAATCCCCAGTTCCTTTTCTGCTGGTACTTAGCCACTGGTCCCCAGTCTGTAACAGTGCTTGGGATTCTTTCATCCCAAGTGCAAGATTTGCACTTCTTCTTATTGAACCTCATCAGATTTCTTTTAGCCCAATCCTCCAATTTGTCTAGGTCATCCTGGACCCTATCTCTACCCTCTGATGTATCTACCTCTGCCCCTAGTTTAGTGTCATCTGCAAATTTGCTGAGGGTGCAATCCATCCCCTCAACCAGGTAATTAATAAATATGCCAGGTTCAAGGGCCGGGTTCAATATCTAGGGGTTCCTTTTCATCCACCTCACACAGAACTGGCTCGAGCCCCCACTCAGTAGCCTGGGAAATTCACACATCCCTGGGCGCCTTGGAGAGGCAATGCTTCCCCACTCACAAGCACAGATTCTGAGTGTAGAACAGTAGTGGCCCTAGAACCGATCCTTGGGGCACTCCATTTGAAACTGACTGGCAACCAGACATTGAGCTATTGACCATTACCCATTGGACCATCCGTCAAGCCAGGTTTCTATCCATCTTACAATCCATCTATCCAATCTACACTGCCTTAACTTATGGGCAAGAATGTTGCGGGAGACTGTATCAAAAGCTTTGCTAAAGTCAAACTATATCACATTCATTGACTTCTCCATGTCCACAGAGCCTGTTACTTTACCATAGAAGCTAATCAGCTTGGTCAGGTACAGGTGGCCCTTGGTGAATCCATGTTGACTTCTCTTGATCACTTTTCCCCCTTCCAAATGCTCCAAAATGGATTCCTTGAGGATCCCCTCCATGACCCCAGTCTCCAGAGTGCTAGCTCACCGGGTGTCCCCATCTTCCACCTGGAGACTCCGGCAGAATCCAGGCTGCCAAACCCTTCCTACTGGCATTTGCTCTCTTGGTTACAGTCTCTTGTCAGTCTGAGAATCAAACCAGGGTCCCTGAGTCAGTGTGGGCTGCCCCTTGATACCAAGCTCCTTAGTCTGTGTCGGCAATGTCTACCCACTCCCCGACTCTCACGTGTCACTGGGACGCCACATACCATCAGCTTGTGCCAAGCATCAGAATGGTCAGAGATCTGCCAGGCTCCCGTAGGGCAGTCAATGCACGTGAAGAGCCAGCTGCGGTTGGCAGATTGCTGGTCTGCTGCAGAAAGCATTCATGCAGCCAGGATGGCTGGAAGGAAGTTGAGCCCCAGGAAAGCACAATCGGTGGGTCCCCTGTCCCCAAGTCTCCAACTGAGCATCAAGCCTTCCCTCCCCAAGTGCCAGTTCTCAGTCAGAGGATCCCCTGTTAGGTCCCAAGCCCATTCCCCACCAGCCTGGAGGTGCCCCTCCCACCTTCCTTCCCATCTCTGCCACCCCCAGCAACCCTGCTCAGCTCTGGCCCCAGCTCTTCTGTGTCCAGCTCAGCTCCTTCTCCCCATGTCCCCCTGCAGCCACCCTCTACCCAGCTCTGCCCCCCAAAGGTCTTGTACCCGGCTCAGCTCCTTCCCCTCTCTGTCCCACAAGCTCACCTCTGCATCCCAGTGGTCCTGGTCCTCCCCCACTTTCTCCTTCCCCTCAGCTGTCCCTGCTAATCTCTGCTCCCACCGCTCCACGCTTTTCCCTTCCAGCGGGTTCCTCTGCCACCCCTTGGCTCTTGCTCCCCAGTGTTGCATTTCCAGCTCTGCCCCAGAGCTCAGTCTGTCCTCTTCCCAGGCTGGCTGCCAGCTGTCCCAGCTCTGCTCACTCACATGGTTACAACCTCTGGGTCCCCCTCCTGTCCTGCAGCTCCTTGGATCTCAGTTCCCTGGCTCCCTGAAGTTGCTGCCACAGCAGGGCTATTTAAAAGGGCCTGGAACCTGGGCAGGGCTACAGCAGCGGCAGTGGCAGCCCCAGCCCGCTTAAGTCCACCGGGCCCCTGTGCAGTTTCTCCCTTTGCCCCCGAAACCAGTGGCAAGCCTGTGCCCAACACAGGAGAGCAGAGTCCCTCCCTTGGAATGTGGAAACGAATACACAGGTAATAAATTCTGCTGAGTTTACTTTATTGCAGAGGAAATTAGTGATGCTGTCAAGAGCCCTGGAAAATGGAGGGTGAGATGAGAACATGGCTCCGTGTTGGGATCTGCTGGTGGGAACTAACAGCTAAAGTTCATTCCTTTCCTTGGTGTCATCACGTGGCTTGCATTCTCCATGATGTGCAAAGCAAAGACTTCCAAGGTTTTCACTAGAAGGAAAGACAGACACAGAGCTCAGTGCTGTGACCCTTATGACCAATGAGATCAAAGCTTCTGATTCCCTGGTTACACCAAATAACCAGAGCCCTTTTGATTTTAGGAAAAACTACACTGAGGTACTTGACTCCAGCTTCTAGCACAATAGTGGGCAAACTACAGGCCACATGTGGCCCACTGGAGTTCTACATGTAGCCTGCAAGACATTTTGTTTGCTGTTCCAAAGGTTGCTCAACTTTGCCAGATTCCACTGGTTTCCAGCCATGTAGTTTTTCCTTCGTAGCATTACTAAAATGACACACACATAAAGCAAGGGCATGCAAAGTGAGGTGCATGCTGATCGCACACAACTGACTGTGACAGCCACGCGCTCTCTCTACATCCAGTCAGCACACTGCCATAGGCCAATGAGCACTCCCTGAAAATTTTAGATACACAAGCCCAGTGAATAAATCTACCCTCTCCTGGAGGACTGTCTTGGTTGTGGTAATCTTGCAGGCTGCTGAGGTGAAGGAGGGCCACTGACATGGCCAGCTCACTAGCCTAGGTTGCCCATCACTGCTCTAGTAGGTACTGACACATGGGCGCAGGCAGGCACTTGAGTTACATCACGGTTGTGTTTTAGTGTTTATTCTGTTACTTACAAGACTGCTGCACAAAACACACATTCGTTTCCGTATGTTTTGTTATCAGTGCCACAGACAGGGGCATATTGCATGGTGCACATTTCTGGAGGTGTCTTGTACTCACTGCAGAAACCCTACAAAGAACATGAATTTTACTGTTGGCCATATTGTGTGCATTTCAGCAGTGCCCCCAAATTGCCACCCTCCCCTGGGGCTGGGCATCGTCTGAACGCAGAGGAAGAGACGATCCCTAGGAGTTTGCAGTGTCTAATCCCATCTCTTATGTCTGCTGATATTCTGATGAACTGACTTCCCAGTTCCCCCCTCACTGCCGGGAGGATCTGAGCCCATCTCCCTGGAAGAAGGTGATTCTGAACCTATGTCACATGGTGTGTGAGTGACAGGATATCTCCACAGACAGCAAAGCCTGTAAAAGGCAGCCCAGGCTGGAGAATTGATATTGCACGGCTGTTCATCCGTTCACATTGTAGCCAGGGTACTGGCAGATGAGCTTTGCATGCAATGTTGCTGCACGTATTTTAACAGGACAATAATGGTCAGCAGATTATGAGTTCTAAAAATGATTCCTCACAAGACATATATTCTGCAAAATTTCTCACAGTCTTACAAAAGAAGTGAACACATGGGTACAGACTCTCACACCCTGGTCTAAGACACACTATTGCACCTGCATCATATGGCATGTGAATTAAGGAGCATCCTTGCAGGCAGCAGATGTTTAAATATAAAAAAAGTGCGCTCTTGTGATACTGTCCCCTTCTCTGCTCTTTCTCAGTTGCTCCCAGTGCCTTTCTAAGACCCTCAGCCGACTTTTCCATACGATAGTGTGTGGAATCCACCTGTCTGACCATATTGCTCACTCAGCCATTAGACTTCCTGGCTAGCTAAGGGCAGCTGACCTCGGCTCTGGCTGCACAATCACTGTGTAGATATTTAGGTTTGAGCTGGGGACTGAGCTGTGGTACCTTCCAAGAGGGAGGGTCCCAGAGCTCAGACCACTACATAGCAGTCTGCAGCCCTGCAGCCAAAGACCCCGATTGACCCACTCCAGCCAGAGATTGGGGAAAGTCACCATTAATGAACAGGGAGAGTTTGACTTACCTTACCAGCCTGGCCAGCAGCCTCTGGAACAAAGACACAGAGAATGAGACTGTTTCAGATACCCTCTCTGTTCCTGGTGCTTGGTTTCTTCATGTCCCAGCACCTGACCAAATCTGTCCACTTTCATACAGAGCCTTTTCAAATGTTCTGGTACAGGGTTGTAGCACAAGGGATGTCAGCTTTCCTATTCCCTGCATTAACTGAAGCGAGATCAGGAATGGAGCAAACATTGCTGGGAATTTCCACAGTCATCCTACTCTAGGCAAATGTCTCCTCTACAGGATCTAAGCCACAGATCAGAAGAAAATCAGAAGAAAAGGGGATTATGTGGTTATTCGATTTCTAGGGAGTGGGAATCTCTTGATCTGCCTCAACTACTAGCAGAGTCATGGGTCTTCCAGCCTGGAAAGAACCATGGTAACAACTCTGCAGATCTGTGGCAGCCGGCATGGCAATATTGGAACCAGCCTGGTGCTGTTTGTCAGGCTTGCACAGTGGCATTTCAGAAATAAGCGAGCAGCTCTTGAAATCAGCCACTGTGGGGAGGTGCAAACTCCTGTGCAGATCTGAGTGAGGCTGACCCCCATCCTTACAGGGGAGAAAAGTATCAGAGCAGGGCTCAGCACAAGCGACGGCAAACATGACTCACCTGAGTAGAAACAGCACAGTGCCAGAGCGAAGAGCAGAACGACCCCTGTTATCTTCATGGTGGAGGCAGCCATCTAGTCTGAACTTGACTCTTGGTCCACTGTTCCCTCAGGAAACTCCACAGACAGAGCCCCACTGTACATAGAGTGTCAGGGAACGTGCCTTCCTTATGACTTCATGCAAACTGTGATTCACCACTACAAAGCTCCCCGAGGGAATGCCACTCTGTCAACATTTCCTCTTCAACAAGTTTACAGGAAGGGTTGGAGGAACTTGCAAGTCACACCCTTGATTTGGTTCATAATGGAATACTAAAGTAGGCTGAGTGTGCACCATGGGGCATATAGCCACCCAAACCTGGGGCCATTCCTGTTTGTCATCATAGTGAATGTGGAACATGTTGATTAGGTTGCATGTTGAGAGCTCTGATGTAGCAAAGCACCTGACATTTAGCCTGTTAACAGCCTTTTTCATCTAGACTGGGTGGTAGGGCCCAGCAGCACTGTGGCAGAGCTGACCATGAGTGACTTGGATGCTATCCTGATCTTGCAGGCATTCCGCATGGACATGGCACCCAACAAGCTGTTTACAATACCGTGAGGTTCCAGGATCTTAGTTCATTCCTTTCCCAGCTGTGCAACAGGGTACCACACCATTAAACATGCAGAACTCAGGTGAGGATTTGACCCTTCAGCTCATGGATTTCTGTATGTCTCATGGAGCCTAGGAGCAGTGCCCCGTTCCCTGCTCAACTACATGTGAGAAGAGCCCTTCTCTTGAGCCTGCCTGATTTCAGAAGATGTCCGTGCCTTTGGGCCTGCATCTCTTGACCTACCCAGCTACTCAGTCTTCTTCAATCCTGTTTCTTGCAGGAGCAGCCGGAGTTGCAGGGGCTGGGCTTGTGGGGCCCAGTATTGTCCTTCATCCCCTTCCATCGCTGTGTGCTGTTTCTACACCCCACCTCAGGATCCCATCCCCATCAATCCCTTGCTGTTCTCCTTGGCAAAGGCCTTTTACTGAGGCCCTACTTAGTGTTTTCTGACTTGATCTGACCATAAGGCTGAAGGGTGGAAAGGAGTCAGATACAGGGAACATATCTGGGGTTTGCTCATTGAGCTGTCTCGTAGGAAAGGGCATGTCAAGCAGTGATATAATAAACTTCCAAACCTGGAGTCCTTTAGTGCAAGTGACTGGTCATTGCACTTTGTGTTCTCATCTACCCGGTCTGTTAGAGGCTCTTCTCTCCTGTTTGCAGAGCTGGTGTGAGACACAGGAGAGCACAGTCCCTCCTTGGAGAAGGAAAAGAATCACAGTGGTCATGAATTCTGCTGAGTTTATTTTATTGCACAAGCACGGGGATAGTCAGTGATGCTGTTGGGATCTGTGAACATGGAGGGTGGGATGAGAATGTGGCTCAGGTAGGGTCCTGCTAGTGGGAACGAAAAGCAAATGAGGCTGAGATCCATATCAGTGTTCAGGACCACTGAGGGTCAGCACTGTCCATACCCCCTTAAAGCAATGACTTCCAAGGTTTTCACTGTAAAGAAAAAAAGAGACCAAGAACTCAATGCTGCAACCCTGATGAGCAATGGTGACATCCTCCTTTCAAGGCCTCATCATGGGAAATAAACAGAGACGTTTTGCTGACAGGAAAAAACAGGCAGATGGTTGACTCAGCCTCTACGAGGGGAGACTTATGAGCGCAGCCAAGGATAAAACAGGGGAGATGTGTGGGAGGTAACTGAGAGGTCACATACCCACTACACCTGCCACTCCAGAACTCACTGTGAGTGCTGTGGTGGGGAAGGTGCAGGAAGATTAGAGGGATCAGACAAAGAGCTCCGTCGAGCCCAAAGTTACGGAAAGCTGCAGAAGAGTCCCAGCACGAGGAACACAGTGACAGCTGCTGTCTTCATGGTGGCAGTGGTTTGTGGGTCTGATGGAATCTGCTAGTGTGGAGCTCTGCAGATCACACCACTCCTCTGCCCGCAGGCTTAAACCTCTCGTAACCCCAAGCGGCTCCCCCGCCCCCAGGCTTAAATCCTTTGTAGTCCCAAAACATCCCTACCTACTTCATACGAGTGCCGCTGCTGCTCCTTCACTGGGCCACCACCGCAGCCTCTGTGCAGCTTTCCAAAGCCCTCCTACTCCCTTCCCCCACCTGCAGCACTGGCAGTTTCCTGCCCTGCCATGCTGAAATGGCACTCAGTTTAATTGGTTTAATGGCTGGATCCCTCCTGCTGGTATTTAAACCAATTAAACTGAGTTCCATTTCAGCACAGCAGGGCAGGGACTGGGAGCTAGAGAAGTGAGTGGCAGGAGCTGGAAATGGCTCCTTACAAAGCCGCATGCGGCTTGGAGCCACCCAGCTGGTGACCCTTAGGAAATCTAGTGGTGACCTATGTTTGGGTCTCGACCCATAGGCTGGGAATCCCTGCCATATATAGCGACTAGAAGTCAGGCTGTGCCCTTGGACTAGGAAATCCCCGTGAAACTGTCACTGACTCTAGAAATCCTTATAGCAAATAGTCATTCCCTGTTTCTGATTCGGGATGTCTGGTTGGTCCTCTATGTCAGATGCATATTTGGTGCTCCCAGGTTGGTTGGTTAAAACTTTTCCAGAAGGAGGCTTGCATGTGCCAGCCGACAAATAGCAAACACTCTTGTTATGCACTAAACCTGTCATTCTCATATGATCACAGGTGCTTGCATGAACAACAGCAGTTTCCCAACCCTAACATAAACAAGCTCACATTACTGGATGCTTGTGAGCAGGGCAAGCACGTGGTGGCCTCAAATGCCCATTGGGGGCTGCAGTAAATGTTAGTAGAGACAAGTTAAACTTCCTGAAATCCATAGGTAAATACTGTGTACGCCTTTGTAATTCTAACTGCAGCGTTGCAGCGGAAGGCAACTTATTTACATTCAAACAGGTGTGCCGGGTATCAGTCTGTTGGTTGCTGAATACTGCAACCTTGAAGTGCAGTCATATTAATCCTTGCTACCCTGTACCAGGAGCCAGCATACTGCATGTTGAATGTGCCCTGTGCCTCATGCTTTGCCAGCCACTCGACAATTCAAGCACTTGTCAGCGTGTTTGCAAGAGCAGCTCGTAAATTCGATCTCAGCCAGGAGGGTTGGGATGTGGCCACATGGCAGCAGTGTGCAGCCAGCAGCCCCAGGCAGCCTTGAAGTAAGGTAGCAGATGGGTGTGATGGGATCCACAGGAGCTGGGCAGGCAGTGGCTGTGCTGCACAGGGGCCGGAGGGAAGAACAGACCCCATGCAGTAGGACTCCCCCACCCCTTTGTGTGCCCCGGAGGTCATGGCTGGGTTCAGCTTACAGGCCACTATAGTGGGGACTGGGAAAGATGTGAGGTTTCTATGGGCTATGGTGCTGCGGGGCTCCACATGGCCCCCATGCTGCTTGGAGAAACAGTGGGGAGTTCTTTTCTCTGCTCCCAAAGGCAGGAGCAGCTGTACACACAAAGCACAGTGTGACAACCTCCATGCCGCGAAATTCCTGAGTCAGGCCCCCACAACTGCATGTCAGTGATAGGGCCCTGTTGACTAACTCATTGATGCTTGCTCCCTTCGGAGGTTACGTTTCCCAGCTTGTCTGGGATCACAGGTTCCAGATACTGTTGTTTTTAAAAGAAAAGCCAAGCTTCCCAACAATCCCCCAGGTCCAGGAGCCAGGCTTTCAGAGCAGCAGGCAGCTGGAGACATGGGGCACAGAAGGTCAGCAGGCTGAGGGTGACCGAGCCCTATAGAGCAGGGTTTCCAAGGGGTGGGGTAGGGGGCTGTATGGGAAAGGCTGGGGGGCAGCCTGTGGCTGGCAAAGGAGAAGCCATGGGAAAGGACAAAAAGCCTGCGCCCCAGTGGAGGGATCTGCAGGCCCGCGTAGGGGAGTCTGAGTCAGGAGTGTTCCTGGAGCCAGGCCTGAGGAGCTCCCCACATACTGCTGAGCGACGCTCCCCTAGGGGCTGGGCCTGCCGGGTTCAGCAGCACATTGTTTGTAACTGTACAGCAGCTGTACCCGGGGTGTTTGCAGCCCCTTCTGGAAGCCTTAGTAAATCAGTGCTTCATGTAACCAAGCGGGCACATTATTGGGATTAAATACATTCTGTTGTTAATCACAATGTTTATTATGGGGTTTTATAATGTTAATTATGTTGGATTTTATATACTATGATTACAATGTTGTGAAATCCAAATGGAGTCCATGAACTGTGATCATAAACTCCATATTGTTGCATCAGCAACAAAGGGCCTTTGAGTCTGGACTGTGTCAGGTAGAACGAGATCAAGCCGGTTTTTCCTGCCAGAAGAACGCCCTGAGGGTTCCGTCTCCTCAGAGCTCTTCCCACCAAAGACTCTTGCTCTGGAGAACATTATCTGTTCCCTAGCGAAGGAGACAGAGGTGTTTACTTACTATGTCTAGACTTACCATCCGTCCTGCAGCCTAGGGAAGAACCTCATCCGAGAGGACTTCTCTCCGCAGGCGTCGGCATCCTCATTTGCTCTCCCTGGTTCTCCTCCCTGAGGGCTTCATAATAACCCGAAGGTTGTAGGTCCCAGGCATTGCACTGCGTATTCCCAGCCTGCACATAGAAACCTACAGGGGTCTTTTCCATCTCCCTTTTCTTCCTTCTGCCAAGTGGGATGGTTTGGGCGAGGGCTTCGTGCCCCACTCCGGTCACTTTGGCTCTGTTTTCACAAGGAAAGCTCACTGTTTGCTGTTTTAGCTCATTGTTTTGTTGTATTAATTATATTGTGTGTTGATCTCTCTTCCCCCAAACTCTGGATTTGAATGCCTTCAATACTTATTCCTGGATTGCCCTTGTTTTCTGAGGTGCATCTTTCCTTATTTAGAATCATAGAATCCCAGGGCTGGAAGGGACCTCAGGGGGTCGTCTAGTACAGCCCCCTGCTTCAAGCAGAATGAACCCCCACTAAGTGATCCCAACCAGGACTTTGTCAAGCCGGGACTTAAAAACCTCGAGGGACGGCGAATCCACCACCTCCCTAGGCAACGCACTGCAGTGCTTCACCACCCACCCGCTGAAGTAGTTTTTCCTAATATCTAATCTGCACCTCTCCCTCTCTACCTTCAGATCATTGCTCCTTGTTCTGCGATCTGACACCACTGAGAACAGTTTTTGACCCTCCTCTTTACAGCTCCCCTTCAGGAATTTGAAGGCTGCTACTAAATCACCCCTCAGTCTTCTTTTCTGTAAACTAAACAAGCCCAAATCCTTCAGTCTCTCCTCATAGGTCTTGTGCTCCAGCCCCTTAGTCATTTTTGTTGCCCTTTGCTGAACCTCCTCCAGCACATATGCAGCCTTTTTATACTGGGGGGCCCAAAACTGGATACTATATTCCAGATGTGGCCTCACCAGTGCTGAATAGGGGGGAACAACCACTTCTCTAGATCTGCTCGAAATGCTGCTCCTCATGTACCCCAGTATGCTATTAGCTTTCTTGGCTACATGGGTGCAATGTTTGTTAAATATCCAGATTTTCATCCACCATAACCTCTAGGTCCCTTTCCGCTGTACTGCTGCTTAGCTAGTCAGACCTCAGCGTGTAACAGTGCTTGGGATTTTTCCACCTCAGGTGCAGGAGTCTACACTTCTCCTTGTTGCACCACACTGGAGAGGGGTGCACCTTGTGAGGGAGTTAGTTCACTGGTGACAAGAAACAGGTAGAGGTGAGCCTGACATCTCTCCGAGACGGGTTACTTCTCACTCATTCCTGGATCCATTTCCCTGGTAACAGCATGTTCTTGGGAAGCCACTGAAAGCAACAGCCGAATGACCCTAATGGTTGGAGCACGGACAGTTGGACACCAAGGAGCAAAGATACCACAGCCCTCTCAACACTCTGTGGTTCAGTGGTTACAATAGTTTGGGAGGAGATGGGTGCAGGGTATATACCAGATCTTTGCCTGTGGATTTCTTTGAGAAGAAAGGAGATTGGAGGAGGAAGGGGGGGCCTGCCAGGCACATTCTTGGTGTTGCACTTTCAACTGTTCTCTGGCCGGGCCTCACAATAATTCTGTTATGAGCTGGGGTGACACTCGAGAGCAGTGTTCTGTACCTTGGTAAAGGGAAAATACAGTCAGGGAAAATATTCATTGCTGTGTGTTTACTGTATTGTAAAAGAAATGGCAAGTGAGGGGTTCTGGCAAGGCCCCTACAATGGATGATGAGGTGAGAATTTGTCTCCATTCAGGGATCTGCTCACGGAAAGTGAAAGCCAAATGGATTCACCTTCATCTCAGTGCTTGGCTCCACAGAGAATTCAGCATTCTGAATAGTGCTCAAAGCCAAGATTTGCATTACTTGTCCTACATGCGAAGGCAGTGATAGGGAACTGATCAGCACTAGAATCTGTGAGGGCGAAGAGGTTGAAATGTTCCCATTGCAGTGGTGAATTTAGGATGCGCCTACCTGTGAGAAGTATGAGTTAGAAGTTGCTATGTGGTCTAGAAAGTAGTCTGAAAACTGTTGACAAAACATTGATTGAAACCCAACCTTTTCACTAGATTGTGATGATTTTGTTAAAAAACGGGTATTAAGTTGCTCAGAATGATACATTCTAAGTTGTTATTTACATTGTAGGAATCAATGGGTCTGTGACGTGACTAACACATTTTGGGGGTTAACTGCTTAAGCAGGGTCTGAATGGATTCTCCCCCGACATTGACTGGGAAGAGGAGAGACTTCAGGAAAACACTTCATTTACATGAACACATCTACCCTGCTCAGA
Organism: Carettochelys insculpta; assembly: GCF_033958435.1. Lineage (NCBI taxonomy): Eukaryota > Metazoa > Chordata > Testudines > Carettochelyidae > Carettochelys > Carettochelys insculpta. The sequence continues at coordinate 38,233,962 of NC_134151.1, forward strand.
TAGCCAGCAGATAGAATGGTCTTGCTAAAAATAATCAGCTGCTTTCAAATCCCTGAATGCAGGGATAGTGAAATGTGGTTACAATGTTGTCGTTATTATGTAAATAAAGGGGAGCAGAACTGTACTTAACCTGTCCCAAATGAGGAGGTCACCTTCAACTGAAGGACCTTTTTAAGCTAGGGACTTGAATGCCAAGCCCCTGTGCAAGAAAAAGGTATAGGCAGGTGTCCTAGCCAGGAGCTGTGGACTGCTTCCAAGGGTCTATGGTGAGGGTTAACCTGTTCCTCCTCACAGTTCAAAGAAAGAGTTTAAATAGGAGTTAAATTAGAGCTTTTTTTGTAATGCCAAAGTGCTCCAATAAGCACTAAAATTGCAATGTTCCTGCCCAACCTGCGAAGAGCTGAAAATCAGCACAAGCCAGACCAGCAGAGGTCGCATCAGAGAGGCTAATGGCAGCAGAAGGTGACTGACAGCCAGCCAGCAGTTAGCTGCCAAACACCTGGCTGGTGAGGCAAGTAGAGCAGAATGGCTGGTGTAGA